>NC_133930.1:38113040-38829843 GCF_964199755.1 Larus michahellis
AGCACCAGTGGCCTCATCATGTTCCTACTCTGTCTGAGCAGGACGGGGCTCCCCTAGTGAGACTACCATGCATACATATGGGCAATGTGGATCCCATCAGCAGCTGGCTTTAGACAATCTGAGTCTGCACAGCAGCTGCCCCTGGATCTCAGTCTCCCCAGTTGCTGGTACCTGGACATGGAAAACCCTGAGGCTGCATCCCTTCTCCTGTTGCCTGTACAGGCTGCTTCACTCACCCGTGTGCACACACTTGTAGAACTGGATGGGACTCCCTGGTTTCCCAGTAGCCCTCAGAGACAAAAAGGCATACAAATGTGCAGACATAGCCATGACTTACCTAGTCCCCCCCAACAGTGAGTACCACTGTAATCTTACCCTTAAATATATGCACATGTCAGCAGGTCTCATCCCTAGAGACAGCAGACCTCATAGTCTCTGGCAACCAGGCGGGACTCCCCTGGCCTTCCAATAGCTGTCTCCTCCTGTGGTTTCACCCTTAGTGACAAACACACCCCCTTGGCTCCCAGGCCGCTTCACCTACTTGCCAGCTAGTCTGGCTTGGTCTTCCTTAGGGATCAAACACTCCCTTACATACCTGCACTTGTGCCAGGTGCTGGCACCGTGGACACAAAGGCCTCTGACCTGTGGGCCCACTCCAGTGTCTGTCGCTTAAGTCTGCTCACTCTGGTCTCTCCAGTTGCTAGCACCATAGACAAGCAAGACCTCTCCTCTGACTTGTGATCTCACTGCAGCTGCTAGCACTTAGACTCCCATACACACGCTTGAATGCTGATTAGAGAGTCACTCACTCGGGAGAAGAGTGAAAAATGGAATTGAATAAGAAAAGAGTGTGCCAACTAGGCATGGCTGGACAAGGGTATGGACCAGGCAGCTATTTACATGTAACTGTCCCTTTTATCCCTCTTTTTTCCCCCACTTGTTCTCCAAGTAGTCTAGATGCCTCCGTTTCCACACATTTGGTTTCTCCCCTGAATATCTAATAGTAAGTCCTGTGCAGTTGCAAAATGCTTTTCTGCTGCATCCCATAATACGCCCCCCTTCAGTCCAGTGTGTGCTGCAGTGTTGACTTGACTTGTTGGGTTTCACGCATGAACACTGGTGCTGAGGCTGTCCCTTCCTCTAAGTCCTTAATTTGGGTTCCCACCTGCTAGGGTGCTGTGCTTCTCTGGGCTTGTGGAGATGGACGTGGGCTGATGGCTCCTGTGATGGACCTGAGGGTAGCCAGAGTAGGGTGGTATTTGGGCTTCACCCACCTGCGATTGTCTTTCCTTTTGGGTGTGCAGGTCAGCTTTTATCAGATAACCTAATGGAAAGCCTTGGTAAAATTGAGGTAAATGGCAACCTCATGTTCTCCTGTCATCCAGTTGTTTTATATTTGGGTTCATGAGGTGTCATGTACCCTTGGTAAATTCTGCTGACTTCCTGATCACGTTCTCCCTTACGCCCCTAGAATAGGTTTCTGAGGAGACTTGCTCCACAGTTTTCCCAGGATCAAAGTAAGAATGGTTCATTTGTAGTTTTCTGGATCATCCTTTTGGCCCGTTTGGCCATTTTGAAGATCCCCAAATGCTTTGCAGCTCACTAAACGCCCTGATTATTTCATATGAAGTTCTTCATAATTATGTGGTTTTGAGCTTTAAAATGAGTGAAAAATGTGGTTTTCTGCAGTAAGTTGAGGACACAAGTTTTTTTATTGGTACATATAACAAGAATGAAGCAAACCTCCTGAACTCTTCTGTGTCGTATTGTTGCAAGGAACTAGCAGCAAAAGAAAAATGTCATCCTTAAATTGATATTTTTTTTTAATCCTGAAATTTACAGAAGTAAAGGAGTATGGTTACTGAGTGATGCCCTTAGTAGCCAAAATCAGAGTTTCTTTAATTATGATTTTTTTTTGTTTTTTAATTTCTTAGGTTTAAGGTGCATAAATTGGGAATACTTCTAATGTGTTTGGGATCTTTAGGTATACAAATTCTTATTCTTGATAGCTAACATCACCAAGATTAAGAATTTTTGTGGTTTTGTACAGTTTATTTTTGATCAGGATTAATCAAATATTGATTCCTCCCATAGTTTAAAACAGCTGGAACAAGATGCTGTCAACTTAGAGAAAGAATCTCAACAGGCAAATGTAAAGATCAAAGAAATAAATACCCAAAAAGCAAGACTTGTTACTGAATTAATGCATCTCATAAAGGTATGTATTTTTAACTTGATATGTGATCCACTGTTGTGAAAACTCCAATTCTTGGAGTACGTGTAGGAGGCATGCAACATTTGGATGTGTTACTGTAAATGTTTACGAGCTAACTTGCTTCAAGATAAACATCTTTTGAAGCTTTTGTGAACTTGAACTTGTTCATCTGTTGTTGATTCAACCTGTAGATCATTCGCTTGCGTTGATTTAGACTCTGAGTGACTGCAGTCTTACAATCCATGGTCTGATTCAGTAAATGCAGGAACGAAATAGGAATTAACTGTGTAACCATTTCAGCCTATATATTTTCAGAATACAGCATAGTTCTCTGAATTGTTCCTTCCACCCTATTTCATGATCTCCTTTTCTTATCTTTTTTGAAAAAAGAGTAGTCATTAGTAATGTGAAAAATTGACCTAAAACTGTAAGGATCCGTAATTATGGAAGAGGGCTAGGATGGGAAAAGTACTCAAGTCTCAGGCTTCAATGTTGCAAGGTTTTCTTTAACTTAAAAAAGATGAAAACAGTCTGGACTTAACTGTTGCTTTAGCTTAGCCTGTAAGCCCTAATAATGGGAGCTGCCATTCACAAGGTGAATTTTCTTAGTATTTTTTTAATAACTGAAGAGCAATAAACAGTTACTTTTAGTTCCAAGGCAATCTGCTTGTGCTTTTGCACTCAGCAATAAATGGTGCCATTCTTGCAGCCACTTTGAGCTTTGCCATGCCTTAGTAATGTTGAAATGTGTTCTTGCTTACCCCTGAAAAGAGTTGAGTATTGCCTTTGAACTGAGTCAGTACAGTTTAGTTGCCGGTATTTATGTAACAAGTATAATTAAAATAATATATAATATATAAATATAATAAATAAAGAAAAATATTCCAAATGGGTGGGCTGTTTCTGTTTGTTGATAGGCATGGACTGCAGCAATTGGATTGTTTCAGAGATCACCTTTGGGTCTGCTAGACAAAGCAATTTTGGAAACATCTAAGAATGGCAGAAGACATCTGCCATGTTAAAAGCATTGCTTAGGGTGTAGATTACAGAACTTGCAGAACTTGTGCAGGTAATAACAGTACTGAAAACAAGCTCTTTTTAAAACTTGTGCAAATGCTCTGTGTTTAAAACAGGAATTTCTAAAATATGCTTTTTATTTTTGTATTTGATGCCCATTTCCCAGTATGTAAACTGTCCAACTGTGTTGCTGTTGGAAAGTGCAGCTGAAGTTGTTTACTGGCTGCTATATGACCTGCCTGAAGGAGTGTCTTAATGTCTTTTTCACCCAGTATGGGAAAAAGGATATGACACATACTGTGTATTTCTCAGTATATCAGGGGCCTAGGGGAGGATGGACAGTATTTGCCTGAAATAGTTATTGATTACAAAGGGGATTTATTTCAGTTGTGTATCAGCTTAATTTCACACTTTGTGTGCTGTAGGAAAAATACGTGAGTACATACAGAAGAGAAGAAAATGTTCTGATACAAGAAAGGTGTTTCATTATGTGTTTTATCAGTATTGTTGAAATCCATACATTTCTGGTCATCCCTAAACCAGACTTCATGAATGCTTCCAAGTTTATGGGAGCCCTTGTACTTCAATAGGTTTTGTGGTTATACTAGCTGTAGGCTATTAAAGTCATAAAAACTTAGGTAGTGGTATGTTTCAGGCATACTCTTGCCACAGAATGAATTTTAAAACATATGTGGGATTTTTCTGTGTTTGCATGGTGCCAATGTGATCTACTTTTTTAAGAGTTCTGGGGCTTTTGTGGAACAGTCAACTAGAGCGATAGGCTGCACGTACATTTATACAAATACACCAGGCAGAGTGTATGTGGCACGTACCTTATACACGTCAATACTTTACAACCAGTTGACAGAGACAGCCTTGTTCCACTGTTTCAGATTCTGGCACTGCTTTTGCATGTAGTTCTCTTTGTGCTGTTGGTTTATAATAATCTTAACTTTTTCTATTTTTCATCTCCTTTTGTTATGACTTTTTTTTTTTGGTTTACTTCTCTGATAACTGTTTTTAAACTGTTTAAGTCGATTGGAAACGAATAAGCGTGTTCTTATGTCTAAGTTCACACTGTAGAAACTTTGTGTTGAAATGACAAATAGTAAAGATCTCAGACCTTAGCTCACTATTGTGGTCATAAGGTGACACTCTCAAAACTTCATCCTGCAGCTGCCCTAGGTGTACAGTTGGAGCCTTGTCCTCCCTTTCATTAAGAGAGAGGATTCCTTCGATTTATATGCCAATTGTTAAAAAAAAATAATGGTAAACTGGTGTCTCAATGCCCCATAATTTGAGGTTTGAAGCTACCCTTCACACTATCAAGAATATATTGCTGATTTTGAAGCCTCTAGACCGCTCCTGAGGATGACTCATTTAAAGAAGCAACCATTTTAATGTCAAAGTTGTCAAACCAGGTTCTAAGGGTCACTAAAGATTGTTATGAAACTCCCAAAACAGAGTCTCCTTCTATTGTCATATGCTGTTCTAGTTAAGACACAGGACACTAGAGTCACTGTCCATCCGGTCAGTCATCTTGCATTGTCAGTGAGAGAGGTTTATATCTTATGTGTTTGGTTTTTGACCTTTTTCCCTCTGTGTGTGTGACTTATGAAGTCCACCAAAACCCACCTGTTGGATTCTGTCATTTTTGTCACTTTTCACGTGTGAGTATATGGTGTAGGGACAGAAAATGTGCTTTTTTGGTGTAAAATTATTTGGTTGCAAGTGATATGTATATGCTTAGAGATTAAAAGCACATAGGGACTATACATCTTGAAGAGCTTGGGTCACCAATAAGTCAGCTTTCTTTTTCATTGAATTTGATAGACAGCGGTGTTGAGGAGCTGAACACAGTGTGAAATTGTATGCAATGACTGAAAAATGGATAGTTTCTAAAGCCTGAGAGTGATTGTATCAGTTTTGAGTCTTTTGTGGAAAAAAAATGACATTTTCTGTTTTCCTGTGTAGAATTGTATATCGCTGAACATCCTCAAAGCAGGTTTGGTTCTTCAGAGCACTACAGTGGCGGCAGAGAAGAGCAGACTGGAATCAGAGTATAAAGCAGCAAGTGTACAGCTAAGAGCTGCAGAGGTAACCATTTCTATGAATACTGGGATATCTACTATGAATACATCTTCTGTGGAAGCCTTTAGTATGTAGAAAAGGATGCTTCTGTGTCTTTGTTTAGAAATGGGTGTTAGTATTGCTAAATATTTCGCCTTAATTTCTGTAGTTTGACTTCAGCCTCTTCATTTTAGCTGAATAGGAGCTTTGGCCTCCTCCATTAAGACAGTTAAGCTTCTGTGAAAATATGCTGAACAATCATCATGTCCCATATCTTTTTATTATAATGCATGTGTGTGTAAAAAGGCTAGCTGTTATTTGGAAGTACTCTTTTTCTTCTGAGTCTGCCATAAACAAGTAACCCCAACCCATATGAGAGATGGAAGTTCAAGATGAATCAGAAAGTACTGTATCAGAGTAGAGCAGAGCTGTTTTACCTTTCTTTCATGGTTTATTTTCTCATAATGGTAATTTAATGCCAGAAAGGAAGATGAACAGTCCTTCTGTTGATCACATTAGGAAGCTATGCTGTGTTCAGGTAAAAAGACAGTCTCTGAGGAAAGAGTTTGTCTCTTAGAAAAGAGACAAGTACTCTTTTTCTAAGAACAAATGATGCTGCGATCTCTTACGGATTGGTGCGTAGGGGTCAATTTTTGTATTTGTGTCGTAGTTATATCTTTCAATGCACTGGGGAAAAATCTGTCAGAGTACAGGATGCTAAGTTTTTTTTCTTATCTTACAAGAGTCAGGTTAACTATACCTGCTGCTAATTCAATTTGATCCACAAAAAAAAATTGCTGTTAAATTAGAAAGTAGTTCGAAAGGTAAGTGATAGTTATTTTGGGTGGATATGCACTTCCAAAAAGAATGACCTTGACATATATTTAGAAAACGACTTGAGGTTATAGGTGTCATCACTTGCAGAAAACTTAAGAGGAGGAGAACTTCCGAAGAGGAGCAAAAAGTAACTTGAAAATAGAGACAAGTCCAGCATGTTACTTGGAAAATCACTGCTGTATCAGTTCTCTCACGTGATGCAGCTGTTACTCAGATTTTATCAAAATCCAATGCACATTGCATCATTGCTGGAGTTTAGTAAGGAGTAAGAATGTATGAAAGCCGTGAACCTCATGTTGAGTAGGGTGTATCATTACTGAGAAGTTTATTTAATGTTTCTAGTTCTCTCTGTCCTCATCTTCCTCATTGTTTAGGGAGTGGTTTGGGCTGTTCTATAGTAGATATCTGGCCAGATCAGTAGACAGGACTTGTAACTTTCTGTTAATTCTTGGTTAAACAAGAATTGCCTCCTCCTGTTATGAAGAGGTGTTTGAGTCAGCTTAGGTCACATTAGTCATTGTTACTGAGTTAAGTTCAACCACACAAGTAGAGGAAATCATATAAAAGCTTATATTTTGCCTAGTTTGTTCTTGGAACATTAAAACAGGAAAAAAAACCCCTAAAATCAGTAATCCCAGTTATTATAATTTCTAGAAGTTTAATTGCTCTGGAGGAAAAGTCTTCTGGGTATTCAAGTGCATCTTAAATTTTCACGTACATGGATGTCCAAAGCCACACTTCCCGTATACTGTATGTTGAGTCTTTGAATTACGTCTTCAGTCCTTTTTGGTTTTTTTAAGAAGTTCTCTTTGCCCTGTGAATGATATATGTTTAACACTCTGTGATTTATTTCTTGTTTTCTGCTTTAAGAGATTCACTTTCATGGGGAAAACTCAGCTTCATCTCAAATTAAGCGTTATTTGAAATAGTATGTTTAAATTGACCCTTCCCTCCAACTCTTAGTGGCTTTGGCTGTGATAAATTTTTTTCTACAGCAGTACTCTGCTACGGTAGTCTTGCTCCCAAGCTGCCCATGAGGATGCCACCACAACACTTCAAGGAAGTCTTGCACACAGTGGCTGCATGTTTTTATAAAATAAATAAACCTGAAAAAAGGAGGAAGCCAAACACAAATACAAAGAAGTACAAAAGCTGTGTAGTCAACTAAATTGGAGCCTAAACGTTACAATTATGCGACCATTAGTTTTCTATCTAATCATCAGACGTTTTTGTAGGTCATGTGCTGGTCCTGATACATTCATTGAAATTGGATTCATTGGAAATGGTGGGTATCAGCCAAAGAAGCTGCAAAACTTTGTTAATACTTAGTGCTTACTCATGGTGTTTATCTCCCAAGCAATCTTGAGTCTTTATCATACCTAAGTAAAGATCTGATTAAGCTTTGAAGCAAACACAAACCCCATTTAGTACATCTAAGAGAAGATTGCATGTGTTCCTTTTGTGAGGTCTTGGCACTTGGATACTGTGGAGAGAGCAGCATGTTTGTTGCTTTATAGTGTGTTTTTTTTAACTGCTTAGGTGGAAAGGCCAAAGAAGTACATCTTTTCCAACAAGTCAAGTTAGCAACCACAGATTTCTGGGACTTGTATTTTGTCATTGAAGTTCAAGTGGGAACCTTAGTGTTATTTTAACAACTCCTTGTATTTAATTTGTTTCATGAGCCTAAGAAGCAAATCTGTGTTTGTGACCCATACTGAACATTAGGGAGGATTGTTAGCCCCATCTGCTCATTAGATAATTGGCACAGTTGCCTGCATGTTTATGATGGTTGCTTGAAAGAGTCTTGCTAAATGTCTTGGTTTGATAGCTTGTTAATTTTCAGGTTCATTTGGTGTAAACTTGTTTAAATAATTGGTATTAATACTCAGCATGTACATTGCAGCATTTGGTCCTTAAGCCAAGTTTTAAGAAAATGCAGATTCTGTTTTTCTATGTATAAATTTCCAAACTTCAGATAATTAAATGCTTTCACTGAGCATGCGTTCAAATACCAATTCATGAGGAAACATTGGCTTCTGGTAGCTGTATTTTCTTTAACCAGCTTCTTATTTTGCACAAGACCAGTTGTAGTACCGATGAGCACAACAGAATACAAATTGCTTGTGCATGCAAAATATTATTGGTTTCTGCTGTTTCATAGGTGCCTTTCAGGAAGCTTTAATCACAGCCCTACACTAGTACAGAACTTTCCTGAAGTACTCAGATAAAGCTGTTTCCAAGTTGGTTCTTATACTGTTGGCTGAAACAAATGTAAAGCTCTGTCTAGGCTATGATTTTTCATGGTAGCATCCCTGATCAAAATGGTAATTCGTTCTACTTAGAGTTACTTTTTTATCTAGATGGGTTTTATTGAGACACCTTCAGGAAATCGATGCGATCCTTAACGTTGCCATGCACTTTTGAAGATATGAGGGAGAAGGAACTGGAACTTGTGTATTTTTTTATTTATTTATATTTATCTAATGTTTTTTAACATGTGGCCATGACAATCAACTGGCAAAGCTGAATGAAAATTGAGACTGACCTTGTTGCTGAACTGTCAGTGCACTTATTCTGGCACGTTCCTCATAGCCACATCTAATGTCTGTTTCTTCCCTCTATTGCTGAGGTTTTCCTCTGCCCAAACATGTATTTTCCTTTTCACACCTTGAAGAATTTTACTTGCTTGGGTCGGACATATTTGATGTTGAATCTATTTCAGATTTTCAGTGCATAGAGATCAACTTGAAATCTTGTTTCATGCAGCTCTGCAGCATTTCACGTGGGAGCTTTATGTAAAATTGAGAGCTGATATTCCCCACTTCTGATGATTCAGAATTGACTTTGACTCTGGAAATGGTCAAACACATCAGTATAGAACTGATGTTTCTTTTATTAAAAAAAAAGTATGGATGTGTTGTCTTGACCAGATCTTTCGTTATCATGAAGTCAAATACATTTCCGATGAAGCCCGTTAACTTTCAGATTTCTGGGATCCAAAATATTGTCCAGTTTTAATTTACAACTTTCTAAAATGTTCCTGAAAAAATTGTTTATTGAATGTATTACAGCGCATATGCAGATATGTAATGGAATGTAGGTGTTGTGGTGTACAGTTTAATTTGTGCTAATTCAGAATGATGTAAGATCTTGGCTGTAACCAAAAGGAGGGCCATCCTCCATTTATTGCTGTTTTGTCTGTATAGCTCTAATGCCAGTCCTTCTTTTCTTGCCTCCATGTGATGTTTCCTTTCTTCTCTACTATAGAATTTATGAAGTGATGGTGGTGGTGAATTAAAAAAAGCCTTTTCTTTCTTTTTTTTACCTTTTGAAAAACATCAATACAATGTAGAGAAATATCTTTATGGTGTGCTTGTGAAGATTGTGAAATGCTTACCTCTAATGCAAAATCTATTTCTTAGTGCTAGGTGGAGGGAAGGAAAAACAGGATTTGTGAGTTGATACGTGCTGTAGAGAACAGTAGCCCTAATTCTTGAGTGAGTGTGAGAACTCCGTTGATGATCACTCTTGATCATAGAATCATAGAATGTGTTGGGTTGGAAGGGACCTTTAAAGGTCATCTAGTCCAACCCCCTGCAGTAAGCAGGGACGTCTTCAACTAGATCAGGTTGCTCAGAGCCTCATCAAGCCTGGCCTTGAATGTCTTCAGGGATGGGGCCTCCACCACCTCTCTGGGCAACCTGTTCCAGTGTCTCACCACCCTCGTTATACAGAGCTTCTTCCTAATGTCTAATCTAAACCTGCCCTGCTCTAGTTTACAGCCATTGCCCCTTGTCCTATCGCTGTGTGCCCTTGCAAACAGCCCCTGCCCAGCTTTCCTGTAGGCCCCCTTCAGGTACTGGAAGGCCGCTATAAGGTCTCCCTGGAGCCTTCTCTTCTCCAGGCTGAACAACCCCAACTCTCTCAGCCTGTCTTCATAGGAGAGATGCTCCAGCCCTCAGATTGTCTTTGTGGCACTCATATCTGTTACTACTGCTTCTGTTGTATTTAGTAAATAAAGATTAATTAAATTACCAGAAAGTTATGTGAATTGCTATTAGTGTCTGTGTCCTGTATTCTAAGAATGTGGAATAAACATTTATCTTAATTGTATAATCTACAAACAAACACTTCAAAATTTTTTTGCCACTGGAGGGCTCTCGTATTTAACTGAAATACACAGCAATAAAAACTGGGAAGATAAAGCTCTCCGAAGTGTAGGAACGTAACTAAACTTTCGAAACAGTCAGAAGGAAGTTCTGAAGCAAAATATTGTGCATATGGATTTTGAGTCAGAATTTTTTGCCTCTGAAAAAAGTGAAAACAGTGTATTCCCATAGTGTAACGTCTGTTAAAGAGATGGATTGCATGTGTAATCACATGAGTAATTATATAGTAAAATAATTTGGATTAAAAGCTCGAGTATCTTGGCATGTACCCCTTCTCACTGCGGAGCAGTCATTGGCAGCTCCCAGCTATCTCTAGTTGAGTGCACACCTGATGGGAGACAGCAGCAAGCAGTTACTCCCCAGCACTGCCAGCTTGGCATTTGGAAGCATGTATAGAGATAAGTGAGTGAGATTCCTGGGGGCAGAGGGGAAACGATACTTAAGGCTCTCCCAAGTTTTTTGCCTGAATACTGCTTATTTGAGATGATCTTTAGCTTAGTGTTTTATGAAGGTACTGCTGTCATGGTAACATTGCATTGTAAAAGTGATAGGGCTGGGTTGGCCACTTACCTGTAGTAAGTTCCAAAGAGTTTAGCCGTGAGACTGCTGTTCAAAACCAGAAACCGTACCTGCTTTTCACTTATTTTTCAGCACTAGTTTAAGAATCATGTGTGTTCCTGTTTTGTATTTTGCTGGCTACGTTGCAGAGGTAGAATGTGAAACAGCAAAGGAAGTACTTCTAATTGTGTAATTATGGTGTTTACTCTGTAAAATTTCAGCTAAAGTACCATTCAGTGTACATCATGTCCACCATGGTCTTCCAAGCAGGTGAATAGAGTTAAATGGGAGTGAATGAAAAATAATGCTCACAGCAGTTGTGTTTTGGCTTATAGGGAATTTCCTGTAAAATAGTCTATTTTGAGGCACATAGTGAATCTCCATGCACGCTTCTCTAGTTGAGAGAAAATAAATTTAGCGATATTACAAGAACATGCTTTTGATAATTTACCTTGGCATCTGTTGACTTGGAGCAGAGAGGCAGAATGAGTTCTGTGTGTTGAAACAAAGATTTTCAGTCTTAAAGCAGTCTGATTTCACCTACGTTCTCTGATTTGGATGTTGGTTTTTGCCAGTGTGCTGATGTCACCTCTGCAAATTTATAATAAAGTTAAATATCTTCTTTAACAGCAACGATTTCGTGAGCTGGATGAAAGGAAGCGAGTTCTTACAGAGAACTGCAAGGAATTGCTGAAAAAAGCTCGACAGGTCTGCAGGCTGAGTCCGGATCAACATCTTCCAAAAGAATTTCAAACTGTATGTACAAAAACAAATCTCCACGTGTCTCTTAAATTTTGGATGATGTACACACCATTCTAACTTCTCCAGCAAAGAGTACTATGTGTTTTATATTAGATGGCTACCAGTAAGGATCATGTGTACTTCTGTTAGTGTTAACTTGTATATTGTCGCTTACGCTTTTAAAGCACCTTTAAATAGTGCTGCGATATCCTCTGACAATTACTTTGTTCTGTGCACAGGGGAGAGGAAATAAAATCTGAAATTTCAATTCAAATCCATAGTCTTGTGTTCATAGAAATAATTAGAGACCATGTTTTTCTAGCTTCTTGCTCTAATGGAGCAACACAAAAGAACTGAAATCTGTGCCCGCCTACTTACCTGGAGGTCTTGCCAGCCTCTAGAAGTATTTGCATGGCTTAACTAGCGTAGCCCCTGGCTCATACCAAGTCTGTGAGCATCTGTACCTGCACAAGGTAGGCAACTAAGGAGCAATTAATTGTGTATCTTTGTTATGTAGCACTTCTAGCCTTCTTTCTCTGTCCAGAATAGTTTGTGAGTGAATCTGGCTGTTAAATTTTGAATATGTGACATCCTGATTAAAAGTAGTAGAATGTTTTATGGCTTATTCAATTTCTTTTTAGCAAACTTGAGTCCATTAACATAGCTGTGTAACACATGCATCCTTTCTCTTGTAGGCTTTTCAGGCTCTTCCGAACACGTTGGAGGAAATAGATGCTTTTCTGAATGAAGAGAAAACCAGGGCCTCCTGTTTCACAGGCCTGAATGCTTCGGTATGTTCACTGCCTTCCCTCCTCCCTCTCTTCCTCCCCCTCCACCCGTATTGTACTTGCTTCCCACTCTGTGCTAGATCTCTTAGTATAATAAGCTAGACAGCAGGAACAATGTGCTGTAAATGCCAGATTCTGCATCTATTAGAATTTTAAGTAGGTTCTTCCAAAAGAACAGTGTGTTCTATGCCTTTTAAACAAAAAAAAAGTTGCAATAACCTGAAATAAGCAACGCTTTAGAGTTTCTTTGTTTTAAAGCTAGAAATGTATCTTGTTCAGTGTGCAATGCAATAATTTACAGAATTGTGTTTGAACAGAATCAGTGCAGTGTGGTATTTTTACAGTCAAGGCCAGAATTGGCAAACATCTTGTTGACTGCTTTTTTTTTTTTATTCTGGCAGGTTGTTGAAGAATACAATAAGCAGACACAAGAAATACAGCAGTTGACAGAGTATCTAGAGGAAAAGAAAAATGAATTGGAAAACTATAAGCAAAACATTTCACAGGTAATAGCTGAAAATATCACTTCTGTATCAGTATGTTCTTATTGGAATAGAATGTATGTACAGAAATA
Source organism: Larus michahellis (assembly GCF_964199755.1). Lineage (NCBI taxonomy): Eukaryota > Metazoa > Chordata > Aves > Charadriiformes > Laridae > Larus > Larus michahellis. The sequence goes on from NC_133930.1 coordinate 38,126,010, forward strand.
AAGGGTAACATTCCAAGTTGTTTTGAGGGTAAACTGAGATGTTAGCTTCTGTAATTATGGTATTTTTGAACTTAAATGCTATCTAACAGAAAATTCAGTTACTAAAAATGGTTTTACATGGATATGTCTACTTCTAGGTCAAAGAAAGGTGGCTAAACCCCTTGAAAAAGCTGATTGAGCAAATTAATGAGAAGTTCAGTAGCTTTTTTAGTTCTATGGAGTGTGTTGGTGAAGTTGATCTTCATGTGGAAAATGAGGTATGATTTAATTTTCATGTGGAAGAATAACATTCATATTTTCATGCATCATCTTTTGCTTATATATTGCTAGAGAAAAAATAACAAGTTGTCATTTGGATGGTAGGAAAGACATTACTTTTAAAAAAATAAAGAACTTTTACTGATAAACACACTTTTTTGTGCTAGAACGGACTTATCTGTCTGATTAAAGGAAAATGAGTCTTTGTCCACATGCTTAGGACTTCAACTCCCTGACTTTGGGAAACTTTGCAACTTACAGGGCTCAGTTAGAAGTATTGTATTTACTTTAGCTGTAACTCAGATTTATTAAGTTAGTGATTTAACTCTACATTTTTAGCTAATTTGTGCTAGTCTATTATCATTTAGTGACTAAATCTACTATTATTAAGTGTTGTATTGATTTTGTTCTACATGTTGTTTCTACTCAAGTCTGCTGACGTTTTGTCTGGTTTGGAAGTAGCAAACATTTGGCCCAGCCTGTTATGCCCTTGGTAACATTTATAGACAGGGTTTGTTCCTAATGAAGAGTTTAAAGTACCAATGTGGAGAAATATTCAGTGCAGTGATCTGAAGAGAAGTTGGGTATTTTGTTTTAAATTGATCTCTGTAATGATGATTTTAAGACTGTCATATGTAATGGATAGACTTTGTAAATTACTCAAGCAGCTTTTCTTAAAATATTTGAAGTGGTAATTATTATTGGGAGCAGAATAGTGACTGACAAGGCTGTTTACATGAACTGCATAAAAATGTTTAGATAGAAACTATTATTATGAAACAACACGACATTAAAACATGGACTCTTCAGTTCTTTTGATAGTTACCTACAGGGTCAGATCTTCATTACACAAATACTTCTATCTAAAAGTAAGTTGGGAGAGAGTAGACAGAGAAACCATGAAGCAGTTTAAAAGCAAACAGGGTTTGGGCTGTTATTCTGAATACCTTCTTTGGAAGCTCTTGCTTTTCTGTTGCAAAGATATCACAAATAGTTTAAGAGGTTAGCTAGTGGTACCGTGCCAATGACTAAAACCTTTTCCTTAAGGGATCAATGCCTGTAATCTGTTCTAGAGCTTGGGTTCCTTACCTTTCTTCTCTGCAGCAGACTCTTCTGCCCTGAATGTAAATATCAAAAGAGAGACCCTTGAGGTGGAATTATCTTTGTTGAAATAATCTCGTGACACTGAAGGTCTTGCCTCTGTTAGCCTGCTTTGCAGGGACCTTGAGATCTGATGATGTCCTTGGTGATAGTACCTACTGTGTGAAGTACTTCACTAGATTCTTCCTTGACATCGTAGCAAAAACTGCAGTGAATGTTCTGACTTTCCTTGGCAGAGCTTGGTAACAAGAATTCAGAGTGCTGGCAGTGATAACCCTTACCTTCCTCGATTCCCCACAGGGATTTTTAGGCATCATTCTTGACAGGTCCTGCAATATCCGTCAGTTATATGAACTGTCATTCCCAGTAGTCTGGCAACAAAGGCCTGACTTTCTGATACCATTGCAGCAATGCTGGAGGGTGGATCTTTTTTACTGTAGGTTTTGCCAGCCTGTACCTTGTAAACTTCTCTGAGCCTAGTTTCAGTCTGTGCCAATGCATCTGGGTGTACAGTGGCCTTAGAGCCATTGTGTTCTTGATGTCCCACAGCCACATCCCTTTCCAAAGAGTATAGCAAAAGCACTGCAACTACTTGTTAGAGAAGAAACAGGAACTAAATTGTGAGCTTAAGGATGTTTTTTCACTCTACAATACTGGTGCACCAGAAGCCCCAAATGTTTGTAGTACATGAAAGCAAATACCAGTATAAGACCTTACACTTTGCAGTCCTGAGGATACTTGTCTGCCTGCAGGTGTAGCAAAACACGAGGAACACCAAAAGATGGCTTGTTCTTCTGATTTAGCAGATTAGCTGATTTGAGAGGATTTGATACATCCTCTCCAATGTTAGATGCTATCTGGTATGTACATTACTCATCCCAAAACAAGACTTGAAGGTAGCAAAGAAGCTGAAAATTGTTCCTGCAGACTTAAAGTTCTTTAAGGCAGTTTTTAAGACTTTAAGATGGTACAACTGACTTACTTCATGGTGGCTTTTAGACCTTGTTGTGCTTCGTAAAAGCCAGCCCTACAATGGGACTCTACTCTACCAGGTCACCCAGGTTCATATGCCTTTTGATAATTGCAGTATGTGGCAATCTGAACCAAACTGGCATGTGCCAGCTTCTACAGGATGGGCTCCTCATTGTCTCTTTGCCACAACTGTCCTTTCTAAATCTAGAAGTATTCTGTGAATAACCATCAGGAATCACCTCCACTCCTTTCTTCCACCCTCAGCCTTGCAATTCTGTTATCAGAAGAACATGAGTTGATGACTACGCTTCCATAGTGAATATAGATAGACCTCTTGGAACTCATATTTCTGAAACTTTTGAATCTTCCCCATAGCTATCATTAATTTGATAAGTCAAAATAAAGATTGAGTCTTATGTAGACCAAATGGTAAGCAATCATTATGGGCTTTCTGCACTGAGGATTGCGTTCCCATTCCTGCGCTGAGCTTACCTGAAGTTCAGAAATATTAACAAGTGCTCCAAAGACTTTTTTTTTCCTTGAATCATTAATGTATTTCCTTGCATGGGCCTTGTTTTGAACCACATCTGTTATCGCCATGCCTATGCATCGTTGATTCAGACCGTTGACAAGTGTCAGTTTCCTGTTAAAGAAAAGGCCAGGGCTGGAATACTTGTGTGTGGTTTTCCTGAAATTTGCTGTCATAGTGGATTTTGTAGGGGCTTTGCATCTCTATCTGCTAGTGGAGGAAAAGTGAAGGATTTAATTAGACTGCTTGCACTTGAAGAGGCTCAGATGGGATCTTGGCCTAGACACACATGTCCCCCATCACCCCACTGTTCAAGTTGATAACATCACGTACCCTAATGCATTTTTTTCCCAATGAATGGAATTTATAGGGGCATTGCTTTCTCCTTTTTCTAGACAAGAATTTTTTTTTCTTATATATGTTCTTAATATGTGTGAAGTCTTTCTTACCAGGGATTCAGAAATTAACAAATCCTTGTCTCAAAGAGGGAGTAGTATTGAAAATCCTGTATCTAACATAGAATAGATCAGAGTTAAGGAAAATATATGAAATAGAATTAAAATATTGATACTAAGTTGAACTTGAGTAGTTTGTAGACCCCTGTAGAACATTTGATGTAAATGTCCTTTAATTTTCATGTCATTATCAAATAAGCTGTAGTACAGATAAACTGAGTTTAACAGGTACTGTTTTTTTTTATAGGAGGAATACGACAAGTATGGGATTCGCATTAGAGTCAAATTCCACAGCAGCACCGAACTTCATGAATTGACTCCATATCATCAGAGTGGAGGTGAGAAAAGTGTTTCCACTATGTTGTACCTGATGGCTCTACAGGAACTCAACAGATGTCCTTTCAGGGTTGTAGATGAAATAAATCAGGTGAGGATCAATAGTGCAGTATATAATGTCTTTTTATACAGATGCTTATGACATAGTGGAGAGACTTTTTTTTATTGTATTTTTTTCTTTTAGGGAATGGATCCAATGAATGAGAGAAGAGTTTTTGAAATGGTTGTGAAAACTGCTTGTAAAGAAAGCACATCTCAGTACTTCTTTATTACACCAAAGGTGCGTGGTAGAAAATGAAATTGAAAGTTTAATGTGTAGGAGAGTTCAGTTTTGTGTGATAATATCCCTATAAAAACTCTATAACTTGTCTCTGTTTTACCTAAGAACTTAATATTAAAGGGTAACTGTGAGAGAATTTGTCCATTTTAAGGACATTCCTGGAAGGAATTCAGACAACTTATACCAGGGCTCATCTCATCATAAATTCATTCTGGAATTGTGGTCTCTGTGAAAGTATCACAAGCTAACCACCAGTGGCTAGGGATACCATGTAACAGAGCTGTCAAATGTATTGCCTTTAGCTCACACAGAATTGGCATTGTAGCAGAGAACAACTTCCAAAAAAGTCAGATAATGATATTGGAATAGGTTAGTACTGCGGACATCAGAAGAACTAGAGGAGTCCCACATTCATAGAGGAAAGCTATTCCAAGTAATAATTTGAGACTTACAAGCTCAGAAAAGGTCAGTGCTATGCTCCATGGAGAATGGCTTGAAGAGGAGTTTTCAGTCAAGAATGAGCAATGCTTAATTGTGCTCTTCTGCTAAAATAATTAAAAAAAAAAAAAAAAAGAAAAGATAATTGACTTACTAGGTGATGCACTGAGTGCTGCTGTGGCTTGAAAGGACTATTAAGTAGGGTGGCTGTTTAATAAAGGTTACTTGTACACCAAGGAGGCAAGCATTAAGTAATGGGCTGTGTGCTTTTTATTAAGATATCAGTTCTCCCGCTGTATTTTAGAAAATCTGGCTGGTATGTGCTGTTCTTTTCTGTAAATAGCAGTTGAAGGACCTGAGAATAGCCACCTACAGCATTTACCTGACTGAAAGTAGGAGGAAGGTGATGCTTGTTGTTCCTTCTGATCTTGCAGTGTACTTACCTCCACGCAGTTTGGTCGTTTCCTGTACACATTACTTCTTTCTTGTTCTGTGTGTTATTTGTCTGCTTTTGTCTTCTTGCGATTTCTCTGCTTACTGGATCTGCTTTTCTGTGCTCTCTACAACTTCGAGAAATTAGAGAATAGTTTGGATGTTGAAAGGATAGAAGTAGCTCTACTAACTATAATGCTTCCCACATATAAAGGACTGTAGTGTTCAGAGTCTGTTTTAAAAGTTGTACTCGTTGTCAAATTACTAAGAATAGAGAAGGGGGAAAACTGAGTGTGCAGAGCTAATCAGAAAGATCAGAGTAAAAATGATGTCGTGGTTTTGGCCAAATTGACCAATGGCCGGCAACAGGTGCTCCCCCCAGCCTCTCATGCACAGAGAGGAGGAGGAGAGATAAAGAGATTTACGAGTTTAGAAGAAACTAAACTACTTTAATGAAATATTAATAATAGAATAAAAAGGAAAATAATGAAATAGATACAGTATATACAAAACTGCATTAAGCTCCCAGGATGACGTCACCAGCAGGCACTGGGGAAGTCCCAGGCTGGACTCAGCGCCGGATGGGAACTGGATTCCACAGCTGGAGTCAGGAACGCATGGATCGGGATCAAAGGCAGATGGACAGGGTCCTCCTCGGATGTCAGCCATCAAAGGAAAAGCCTTGACCCTTTGATCCCTCATCTTTTAGACTGAGCATGGGGCAGATGGGATGGAATACCCCTGTCGGTCAGTTTTGGGTCACCTGTCCGGTCTGCTCCTCCCTGCAGGTGGGACCCCTCTACGCTTTTCTGTTTACGACCCTCCAACGGGGCAAATAACGAAATTAGCTGACCTTGGTTGTTACAGCAATAAGTATAAGCAAGAGCCTCCCTGCATACTATTCCTTGGCACAAGCTGTCTTATCACTCTGAACAAAGCGCGTTAGACACAACGTGCTGTTAATTTCAGAGAGTTAGAAGAGGCCTAACTAAGAAGTAAAATTACTGAATAGAAAGTTGGTTCTGTTTTACCTCAAACCAGGACAAATGAGAAGGCAGAAATAAGAAATTTCTGAGGCTTAAAAAAAAAGTCCATTTAATATTATGGTAAGAGGAAGATCAAGGAATGTCTTGCACCACTATTCAGCAGCAAGAGATTGTGTTAAGAAGAGGTCGCTGGAAGTATTTCTTTCTTTATTTTTTCCTCTCTCTCTCTCTCTCTCACGTGCAAGTAGGTGATCACCACAGTTAACATGGTGAAGTTGTATTGGCCTACCACAAAGAACATTATTGAGATAGCACTTCATGTAGAGGTCTTAGGCAAGGAGATAGTTTGAGTGGGCTGTGTCAGAGGGTAATTAAAAGGTTGTACAGAGCAGGCTGAGGAGGAAGCCAAACTCTGCTGTTCCAGTGGCTTACCTGCAGTTCCTGAGCCTACACTGTATGTCATCACTTTCTAGTGTGTGATTACGTACTTGCTTTCTAGTAAGTATGAGAAATTGTCATACTAAGCTAAGTTCTGTGTATGTATCCAGTAGATACAGGAAAAACTCTTACTGTGTTTTTTTTCGGTGTGTTGACACTTTACCCAGCTATATTCTTAAGCAAGCTACAGAGGGGAAGGAGTATAGATTAATATGCAGTAGAGCTGATTAGGAAAATTGTATTCTGAATAGATGTGATTCACTTTCAGAATAAGTAGATGAACTGAATGGGTTCCTTAGGAATGAGTCTTGGGTTTGAAAATGAGTGTTTTTAATATCAATCTATGCTGAAACAGATTACATTTATTAAACATACAAATAATCACCATGTTGGGAGTGAATGCTTCTTTACTGTAGAGCAAGATTAGAATTCAAAGCAATCTTGGATTAAGTACTTTATTTGAAAACAGGGTGTATTTCAGCACGGACAAGCATAGGACTTGGTATTTAAGTGGGAAAAATCAACAACAGCATCTGGTCTAAGGCATAAATGCCTAAATGACTGGGGAGAGAGAAGTTACTGTGGATTACAGGTTGAGCATTAGTCGCAAGTAAATTGCTAAAAGTCATCCTGAGCACTGCAGATAACCCTACAGCTTGCGTGACACAAGCCCTGTCAGTCTGCTGGGCTTGTGCCTGACAAGATTTGTACTATGTAAGTGTCCAGCTTTGGCTGTTATACTTCAGAAAAGTAGTACAGTGGTTGGAGTTACTCCAGAAGTCAGCAGTACAACTTTTAAGAAGTTTTGAAATTTTTTTATTTGCACTGATTGAAATTGCTTAGCTCAGAGGAGCACAAGGCTGAAGAGAGGCAGAATAATTGTGCCCAAGTAACTACCTCCTGCCCTGCCCTGGCAAAAGAGGAAAACCAGACAATATTCTCTGCCCATCATGGGTAAGGGGAAAAAAGTAATGACCACATTTGCAGCAAGAAGGTACAGATCAGATAGGAAGATTTTGTTGTGGTAAGAATAGCTAGGTATGGAAATTGCCAGGCGAATGAGTGGAGTCTTTTTGGGGGGTTTCTAGGAACAGATATACATCATCTGTCAGAAAGGCTATAGTCCTGCTATATTGACTTTTTGAGATCTAAGACTTTATGTAGACCTCCTTCACTTGTTTTAGATAATGGAGAACATCTCTTCTAGCAATTTTGACTTTGCTTTTTGTGTTTTTTCACCAGCTCCTGCAGAATCTCACTTACAATGACAGGATGACAGTGTTGTTTGTCTACAATGGACCTTTTATGTTGGAGGCAAACAAATGGAACTTAAAGTCTTTCTGTAGGCGGCGGCGGCGACTTGGAAGGATGGATGAACAGTGATACATACATATATATTAAAAATATATATAATGTTTTTGTAGAACTTTTTGGAACACCTGGCTTTCAAGACTTTAGAAATTGTGAAAGATGAGACCCTCAAAGAATTGATGATTAAGAACTTTGATTCTTAAAACTTGTGTAAAAGTGTAACAGATTTGAAGTGCATGATTTTTTTTCAAATCTTTCATAGTGACCTCTTTCTCCAAAGAAACTACTTTTTCTCAATAGTAGTTTTAAATAAAAAGGAAAGTTTCATGTATTTTGCTATTTTATTAGTAATGCAGCATCAGAAGCACAGTTAATTTTTCTAGGTTATACTGGACTAATTCTATGTCTGGGTTTCTGGGTTTGGGTTGGTTTTTTTTTCCAAAAATTTGAATCTACTTTTCATAAATAGTGTTCCCCCTAACACAGTTAAGGATGTTCCCCAAAATTTTCCTATTGAAATGGAAACTACTTGAATGAATGAAGAACATGATGTATAGGAAGGGTATGGTTTGTAAGTAGCTGTGCATTTGTTTTGTGAAAATATACCTGAAGTTAACATAAAGAATGTACTATTGTTAGAATAATATACTTTATTATTATTATTATTATTTATTATTTTTGAGCTAATGTTCCATTTTGTATTCCTGGAAGGATACGGTCTTTATTTTTCTAGCAAGTCACTCTCAGCAAGGTATTATTGAAAGAACGAGCTAGCTAGCTTGCAGAAGTAAAACTAAGCAATATATAACTTCTTTGTTTTGTTTTTTTTTTCAAGTAAAACTTGGTGCATTTTGGGTGATAGGTGGAGAAAATAGTCCTGCTGATTTCATGCGTGAGTTAAAACCAGGAGGCTTTTTACAAGGCTTCAGCTGCATTAGAGAGACTGTGTACGCAATGGCTTTTCAACAGGTAGCCATAAAATTCATTAGTGGGGTTTTGGCCGTAGCTGTTAAGCATTTGAAAGCAGATGTTATCAACAGAATGCTGAACCCCTAAAATAAAGTCCCTGTTATTTAATTAACTCTAAAAAAAAAAATAAACTGAATTGTGAAGAGTAAGATTTGTAAAGAAATGGAAACTAAGATTGGTATGTAAAATGTATGTGAAAATGATTGAGTTCCAGGACATCATCTGAAAATACGCAGTATCCATTTTTTCATGGGGGGAGTAGCCTTCAATAGAATTTTATACAAAATCTGATCTCCAATAGATTTTGAGTGGGAGTTATTCTTAACAGCATCCTGTCAATGAACTTTGCTAATGGAATTGATATGTCAGGCTTTTTACATTAGAATGTTAGAAATAAATTAACCCACTGCACATGTAAGCTAGGATCTATAAGGTTTTGGGTATTAAAAGTTAAGTACTGTAATTCTTGTTTGGAATAGGAACACAATAGAGGAATAGTTAAGGGAATAGAGAACTATGTATTCTTACATCGTAGGCCACTGTTGATCAATGGAGCTCTGTCTGACTGTGAAACGAGTTCCTGGAATAAGTTCCGTGAGGATTAGTGTCCATACACAAATATTTGACAGAAGAACGAAAAGAGTGTGGAAACTCAGGCTGTAGTCCAGGGATTGAGTCGGCCAGCAGAGTATCGACTTAACTGAGGCTACAGGCCTATCTGTCCACTGTATTACAGGATTTGTGTTTTAAATATGTTCTTTGATCTTCAAAATACTTGGCTTCTCATAACCCTGAACTTCTAAGGTTGGTGTTGTGTTTTTTTTTAATTGAATGGAAAACCACATTCTGTTTAGTCTCTGAGGATCGCTATATGAAGAGTGCAATTCGTTTTCAGTATCATAAATAAGTGAAATTACTTACAAGAACAAGTGTTAGGACTCAGTTCTTCTACAGCTGGACAGCACTATCTGTTCTTAATGCTGTCATCTTAGAATTTGGTGGGATTTCTTCCTAGAGTTCAGTTCCTTTCTTATGTTTCAGGCTGTGGTATGAAATGTACGTCTGATTTATTTCAAGAGGATGGCACTTCAGCTCCTGTCTCAAAAGTCATGTCTTCTGGATACGGGCCTGCCACACTGCACAGGTGAAGAGGGTGACAGGCTTGTGGGTGTTTGCATTTTCCTTAGAGGTCTGTCAACTTTGACCAGAGGTCCTGATTTTGATGTTTCTGGCTGCAATCTTAATATGACACTTGTTCATATTACCTTACCCCAGGCAGCTTAATGAGCTGCAAAACCGTACCACCAGCATGTTACTGACCAATAGAGCTTCACTATCCAGCAGCTCTTCTAGCTAAAGCCTTTAAAAAAGAACTGTAAAACCAACTTTGCGTATAAAAGCAGCCATTGCTATTTGCAATCAGGTCTACAACATGTGTGTCTCCCATACACATGTTGGTGACGTGCTAATTCGTGTGCCCAGTGCATCCTGTCCACATACAGAGACCTTTTGGCTTAAAAGTAAGTCTTTTGAACTGGATATTGTATTCAACCATGAAAATCCACACTGAGTCGCTTAGTTGTAGCTACAGCATTATTTCAGATTCCTTACCTGCGTATGGGGCCCTTCTGTGCTGCCAGCTTTCTTGCTCTTCCTCATGCTTTGCTACTGCTACTTCAGCTCCTCAGGGACCCTTGTTATAAAAACCCGTGGAATTAATCTCAGTATAACTTTGAGGAGGAGGGAATGAGTGGGAGTTTAGGTTAAATATACACGTAGTATCCAGCTTTTCCTGCTGACTAGGCAGGACCTCTCAAAAATGTACAAGTGGAAAGACCCCAGATAGTCCTGTCAGCTGAAGTGTAAATTGAGCTTTCTCCAAAAATAAGTACTTTTCCCTGTTGTTTAGACCAGCTGAAGACTTTGCCAAAGTTCCTCTTCCACCACCATCTGCAGTTCTGACAAACATCTGTGTCTGCTCATGTATTGAGACAAAGAGAGAGAAAAGCAGCATGGAAATTGTGACTTACTACAAGAAATAAAAAGATCTCGAGGAACCAAATACTGAAAAGCACTTATAAATCACCCTTTACTGTATTTTATTTCTGAAAATGGCACTCGAGCATGCACGTTATTGTTAACTGGGAGAGATTGCTTAGTCAGATTGAGCAGCAAACTAGAATAAGGAAGGACCCTTGCACAGCTACAGTACTATTAATGTGCTTATGTGAAACTTGGGCTTTTTTTTGGAGAAAAGTAAATTAGGCCTGTTAAGGCTGTTTCTGACTGGGAACATCTGGAACGTTGTTGAGACACAGGAACAGGTTGCCCAGGGAAGCTGTGGATGCCCCATCCCTGGAGGTGTTCAAGGCCAGGCTGGATGGGGCTTTGAGCAGCCTGGTCGAGTGGGAGGTGTCCCTGCCCACAGCAGGGGGGTTGGAACTAAATGATCTTTAAGGTCCCTTCCAATTTAAAGCATTCTATGATCTATTCTCCAGGTCTTAGCATTAGTGAGAGATGATGGGATGCACAGAGCTGGTCTGGGCTGCAGGATGCTTACTGAAAAGTATGGTGGGTGCTCTTTAGAGGCCTGGGTATGCACCTACTCCAGGCCTGATAGCAAATTTTACTTAGAGTTAACACTGCTGGAGGCTCTCGTGTATGGTTCATGCCAGGATGCCCTCTCTTTTGTTACTAAGCTCTCTGGTTGATGCTTCCTTTCTAGAAGCTTCTGGACCATCTTCAAACAATGCTCCGTATGGATTGTCGAAACTGACTTGGGTTTCTTCCATGAGCCTGCAGTTACTTGCTTGTTCCCTTAGCAAGGCCTCTTAATTTTCTGAACATCTCTTACTCTAGGAGGCCTTAATTTTCACCTTCCTTGCTCAATTTCCATGCCATTCCATGGTGTCTTCTTGAAAGCAAGGTGTTAGAGCAAACAGATACCTAAGATTGGATGTTAGGAAAAATTTTCACACTGAAAGGGTTATTAAGCATTGGAACAGGCTGCCCAGGGAAGTGGCTGAGGCACCATCCCTGGAGGTATTTAAAAGACGGGTAGACATAGTGCTTAGAGACGTCGTTTAGTGATGGTTTTTGTCAGAGTTCGGTTGATGGTTGACTAGAGGATCTGAAAGGTCCCTTCCAACCTAGGCAGTTCTATGATTCTATGTGAAACTTGTCATTCTCTTTTGCAGACACTTGTGTTATGTTAACATGTTGTCTGATACCATCTCTGCTGTCCGTGCTTAGGGTTTGGGTAGTGGGGTTTACCTGGGGGAGGGAAGGAAATGTGAGAGGGAGATCCGTAATTAAAGATGCTCGCTGCTTGCTAAGCTGAGCAGGGGTCTTCTGGCTGACCCTGGGGAGCAGCTAAGGGATGGTCCCAGCAGTACATAATTCCTTCTCTTGTCCCTGCACGCCACAACCTTCACCACCACCTGTGCTGGGAAAGGAGCACCACAATGAGGTGAAGGGCTGTATTGGCTCAGGAGCATCCTAGTAACTCTACATCAACATTTATTGTGATTTTATGGAAGTTGTTTTGATGTTGCATGCATCGTTTCCCTGTCCTCTCCCCTGTCTTTACAGTTCACCTTTCAAGGAGCTGGCCAACTAGTTTCTTCTGATTTGATTGGCACAACGTCTGATGGGAGGTGTCTGGCAGGGAAGCTACATCATGGGAAGGGGGGGAACCTTGGCACTCCAGCTTTACTGTAAATAACTCTGAGCCAAAATTACTTGCTTCAGTTCTGACTCACTGAAACACAATGTCCAAAATAAATTTTCGTAGAACTTTTTGTTACAGAAGCGTTTTTTTCCCCAGTGCCTTACTAATTCAGAATAAAACCAGGATTCAGTGCATCATGATTTGGAGAGGAAGGAGATGGGAAAGAGAATGAAATCCACCTCTGCTCCAAGAAAAATCCTCCCCCTGTCCCAGCCTGAACATCAGAAAACAGCAAGAAGGTTTCTCGGCTGCTGCACTCCCAGACTAGGATCGCCAAGAGCCATATTTCTCCTGTGAGGCTCATTGATCCAGCTGTCCTTTCTGTATTAGGACAGCCTGGATGAAGGGTGGTGTTTTGCATGCAGGGGGTCATTTAGTAGTTACTACGTATCGTGGGGCTGGTTGTGGTATTTGTGTGGTTGGTTTTGTTGTTGGTTTTCCGGAATAATTACAAACACAGCGTAAACCCAAAGCAGATGATGAGCACAGGGAGCACAAAGGGACTTGCTCTTAAGACACCGTCAGCAGTGTCGGCCCCTCTCTCTGCTGCTGCAGTGGTGCTTAAAAGCTCTGTTCAGGTGAAAAGCCACTGTTACGGTTTTCTATGGGCCCCAGTGGATGAGGAGTCTGGATCCCCTGTGTGTCTGCTTCTGAGCCCAGTTGTGCTCTTCCTGAAGGATTCTTGTGGTCAGAACGTTTGTACTATTTAAAATACACTTTGCTGTATAAAATGTACTGGTTTGATGCCAGTATAATTAAAGTGGTACAGCCTACGGTGTGTATGCAGTTTCTCAAGAATCAGGATGTCAGAAATCAGTATGCTCATGAAAAATTATTGGAGTAAGTTATATTGGGAGAATCTCCTTTATTTCAATTTGAAGGAGTTTACAGTAAGGCTGTCCTGCTTGAAATGTTTCAGTTAAAAAATTACACCCCTGGGAAAAATGGTTCATTGGACATAAGAGCCGAATGCAGCTTAGTTTCTAGGTAAGGCCTGGATTCTTTTTCTGTAATCCAGTAAAACAGTCGCAGTGATTTACCACCAGCACTGCATAGACTACTAACACAATTGTGGTTTTCCCTGGCCTTGTGGTTTTGACAGAGCAGTTATGCATGGATTTTCACAGGCTCTCCAAAGTGTTTTCCACACAAGGCCACCAAAGCAGTCAACAGCAGAAGAGTCCAAACCCCTATATGTGGTCTCTCCAGGGAGCTCTGATGTAACTTAAACCGTGAGCCAGAAGAGGAAAGAAAAGGCCAATTTCGAAGCCCAAGACTTTTCAGTGCACCTGTTCAGCACGATGCCAGGAGGGCTCTGGTATTGTCTGTGCTCTTTGATGTCTTTCTCTGTGCCTTCTGAATTCCCACAGGGCTTTTTGCATCTTGGGACGCAAAACTGTCCTTACCTACCAAGTGTTTCTTCTAGTCCTGCAGTTTACACGCTCCGCTCCTTTTGTACCTCGTATTCAGATGTGTTAACATCCGGGTGTTGCTTTGATCGCTATTACATGGACTAAGAGCCAACAGACAATACCAAAAGAAACCGATGCCTTTAGATACGAAAAGCAATAGGATGTTTTATCAGTTGTCAGTTGGGGGCCACAAGCCAGTGGTCCCCAACAGTAACAGTTGTAACAATGTCAAAAATACAAGCTAAAAGCAATATGGACTCTGCTCTCTCTCACCCCAAAAGGCATACATGAGCTCCATATAGAGATACATGAACTGGAAAAATACACTGTGTAATAATACAGAAACAAGTGTTTATTAAGGATTAGAACTGGTGCCAGTCAGACCTTCCCTTTCTGACATGGGAAGATTTCCATAGCCCCTGTGGAAGTGTTTGAGGAGGTATTGTAGGGGTCAGGGAGTTTCTCAGAGCATGGCACTGAAAGCACAGTAGCTGCAAAATTCTTGCCATTGGGAAAGCTTCCCTTGCTTAAGGCAGTCCCTTAAAGAGCACTTGCGAAAGTGCCTTGTTCTGACAGTTGAGAGTTTGCATTAAATTATTGTCGATGTAATTTGTCAGATGTGGTTGGGAGGTGTGAGGAGCTCGCCCTAGAAGAGATTTTGTTTCCAAAGCAAAAGCCATTGAGAATGTAGCAGTTGTTATGGAGCTCTGATGTAGAAGGGAAACCTCCCTGACTCCTTAGCCCTGAATGAGCGAGTGCTGAACGACATTACTCCCACAGAGGTGAAAGTGATCCTAGCCACTGTAGCAGGCAAGTTCACAGAGGCATGTGGCCTCTGAACCACCCTGCAGGCATTTAACTGGACCAGCCCTATGGGGAGTTTGTTGTATCTCGCCTTTGGCTGTCCAACCTGAGGACAGAAAATTCAAACTCAGCATCAAGTTGAAACCTGGAGGCTGCTTACAAGTTTTGTTCCAGATGCAGATGGCTCTCTTCTACCCCTCTGTCTCCACCTGCATTGCCGGAGGGCTACATGTTCCCTGGATTCCAGGGTCTCATCTTACAAGCACGCTCTAGCACCGGTCCCATGTGCCACGTTAAGGTAGTTTGTGTAAGTAGCTGCTTTTAGCTAGTCCTGACTGTAAATGTCAGTGAGCTTTTTGGCAGAGGGCTCCTTGCCTCTCCATCATTCAGAGGCTGAGGAGATGTTTTTTTCTCCTTACATCAGCAGTCCCTTCAAACCCATGGAAATCTTAAGGCAGCAGTGTGGCTTCACAGGCTGAAGGCTCGTGGAGCAGCTGCATGGCATGAGGGTGACCACCAGTCTGAGCCCAAAACCTACTGAACAATGGGAGAGAGACTTAGAAACTGTTATAGAGTCATAGAATGGTTCAGGTTGGAAGGGACCTTAAAGATCACCCAGTTCCAACCCCCTGCCATGGGCAGGGACACCTCCCACTAGACCAGGCTGCTCAAAGCCCCATCCAGCCTGGCCTTGAACACCTCCAGGGATGGGGCATTGACAACTTCTCTGGGCAACCTGTTCCAGTGCCTCACCACCCTCACAGTAAAGAATTTCTTCCTAACATCTAATCTAAATCTCCCCTCTTTCAGTTTAAAGCCGTTAACCTTTGTCCTGTCATTACACTCCCTTGCAAATAGCCCCTCCCCATCCTTCCTGCCCCCTTCAGGTACTGGAAGGCCACTATAAGGTCTCCCCCGAGGCTTCTCTTCCCCAGGCTGAACAACCCCAACTCTCTCAGCCTGTCCTCATAGTGCAGGTGCTCCAGCCCTTGGATCATCTTCGTGGCCCTCCGCTGGACCTGTTCCAAGAGCTCCATGCCCTTATGTTGGAGACTCCAGAGCTGGACACAGTACTCCAGGTGGGGTCTCACGAGAGCAGAGTAGAGGGGCAGAATCACGTCCCTCGACCTGCTGCCACGCTTCTTTTGATGCAGCCCAGGATGCGGTTGGCTTTCTGGTCTGCAAGCATGCATTGCTGGCCCATGGTGAGTTTCTCATCCACCAGCACCCCCAAGTCCTTCTCCTCAGGGCTGCTCTCAAGCCACCCTCCACCCCCACTTCCTAAGAGCTGGAGCATGCTGCTGAGGGGACGCTTTTCCCCCACTTCAAGTTGTGTCTCTGTGTTCCTGCGGCAGTGGCAGAAGGAATAGCTGTGAAAACGCCTGGGAAAAATAGAGAAACAAGACCCATGCAAAATAATGACTAGCAACACCTGGACCCTTGTAGCTGGTCCATCCACCACACGACTCATGGATTTCATCACATGCAGCAGTATTTTTTTTCAAAATCATCCAGACTGGTTTACATGACCGCTTCTTGACTCCAATCATTCAAAACAACATTATTTTTTTTTAATTCCTTTTTTCTTTATTTGGACAATATATATATACATATGTACAAAACCATCTATGCCTACTTTTTTTTTTCCTTTTCTTTTTTTTACAATTTCATGTGATTTACAAAACAGGACAGCAAAATAACTTATAAAGGATACGAATACTGTACAAAAATAAAACTGATTAAACTGTTGGAAGTTGGTATTTTACAGTGTTACAGATCACTAGTCTGTAAAACAGCATTTTGAAGTATGTGTCCAGTCTGGTGTATGCTGGGCTAAGTCCATCTGCAAACTGAAAACAGATTTGTAATACAGGTCATGGAAAACTGTTGAAAAAAGGTGTTGTATAGCTATACCTTTAAAGCCATGATTTCTCTATAGTAATGGGCTTTCTTAACGAAGGAGAGGAGCTGTCCTAACTTCAGCACTATTAACTATTTCCAAAATCGTACAACAAGTACATACGGTATTAGAGAACCTGATTTTCCTTTTCTTTCCCAACATTTGCAACACTCTTCCAAACTTAACTTCAAGATGCAAAGAACTAACCTGCAGTTTATGTGTTAGAGACATTGTTTGCTCTTACTAGAAGTATATCCCCAAAAACCCCAAGTGAACAAAACAGTAAGACAAAATCTGCAAACATGATCATCCCCAATGTTATTCTGTTAGTGGTTGATGAATCGCACTAATCCCGTCTGTCCGATGCTGAAATACAGCATGCGTTAGAGCAAATGGGTTACCGTTTAGGAAGGTTTTTTTCAGACACAGGATCTTGCCACACGCAATGACGACACCCGCCTGCAGGTCCCACGGACCAAAGTACCTCCTGCCTGTTGATTCTTTCAGACTTAGCAGGAACGATGATGCTTCTTTAGCTGTGCATTCTACCCCCAACATGCAAGGTGGAAACCATAAATCTGGCCATTTACTTCCATGTGTCAGTTAATGCTGGTTGGTAGCTAAGTGACCAAAACATCTACGTACTGATTTAGGAGCTGCTTATCAGCTGTGGCTTCCCATTGTGGTTGATAGGACGTGAGGGCGTCTTGTGTTTCACGGGATCAGGCCTTAATTTTCCAAGTGCTGCATTTGTCCTACAAAATGGCAACAACCCACATTGCAGGGCGGACCCGAAAGTTTGCATTGATCTTCACAGAGAAGAATGAAGACGAATGTGCATGCACCTTTGAATCTCACCGGGCTACCCCTGGCCCTGACCCCACTCAGCAAGGCAGCATTAACAGTACTGGTAAGCAGAACACTTTTTTTCTTTTCGTATTTCTAGATCAATAGAAATACTGAGGCTACCTATTTTTTATTAGGAAGAACGTATGTCCCTATGACTCAATTTGGACACCAGAAATTAAAGTTTGGTTTCTAAAATAAATGTTTCAAAAACCTGAAACGGAGGTAGAAAGTGTGCTTGGTTTCCTGATGTCTTCACTGAAGAAAACACATCCCTTTTTACTCCATAGACTGCTCAATATCCCTAATGCCTTAAAAGCAGTTCTCTTCACATAGACGGAATTTATCATATGAACTACACAGGTAAAAACACTATATGCAAACTGATTTCTAATGCTGAAAGCCTTATACAACTGTAGAAGAAAACACTCTACTCTCTGAGTTCATTTTCTTTATGTTCGTTTCTAGGAAGCAAGCTTTTTATCAGGTAAACAATAAGATACTGTAATTGCAGGTGTACTAACAAGATTTTTTTTTATGTACAGAATTTTACAAGATGACCTAAATTCATCTGCAGTGGAAACACTTTGGGTTTCAGTGTGATTACTCACGAGATGAATTTGGCCTTAAGTCTCTATAGTAGGGCTGCACCTTCCCTTCCTCTTCTGGAGGAAGGGGTAAAAACCAAACAGAAGAATGTTTCCGGAAAAAATAATGTGTAAACAGAATTATCCCCCCTATATGCAGTGGGGGAGGAGAAAACAAAATAATCATCGGTAACCTCTTACAGTTCATGCTTTTAACATAAAAAATGATGAAATACTCAGCTAATGACCACCAGTTTTCCTTCAGTGATCTTTTTGCTCCTCTTAAAGAGCAAAATGTAGCTTTAAAATAAAAGTAATATTGCCTTTATCACTATTTGATGTGCCACGCATGACACAGGTACAACCCAAGGTACCAAGGGAAGCTTATGTCGTAAGAAGTATTACGACACACCTTCTGTGCTGTATTTCCAATTAGCCCATGGTTTTGCCCCATAGTCTACAGAAACAGTGATCAAAAGATACAGGAGCCCTTCTGAAGTGCTCCTTACAATAACTTCAGCTGTTTCCATTAGCAGAGTGCTCTTAAGGAAAGGTCTACTCTCTCCATAAGCACACGCAACTCCCATAGGACTCGGCAGGAGTTAGGCAAGGGTATGAAGAGAATAAATCTTTAAGGCAAGTGTAGGAAGAAAAAAAAAAAAACTTTAAAAAAGCAGCAGTTCATAAAGATGGTAGCTGCTGTTATGCATCCATTCAAACAAAACACAGCAGAATAAAGCACTGTTAGTGGCATTTCTATAGTACAGTACTGTATTTATTGACAAATGAAAAGTATAGGATCAATTGAGAGACGTATGCTTCTGCTCCCACATCCCCAACACATTATCTAGGCTGACTTGTATTTTTCCAGGTAAGTGAATAACAGAATTAAATACGCATACGGTCAGAAAACGACTGAGCTGTTGTAGGGTTGGGTTTTTTTGCTTTAAGTATCATCTGCTTGAATTATACATGTTTTTACTGGAAAAGTGCAGCTTATATTCAAAAGTATAGTTAATACAAAGAAAAATTAAAAAGACCCATTTACGTGAATGGGCCTTCTTGAGTATAAATTCACCTTATCTCAGTATATCAATCAGATGCTATTAGTAACATATGTAATGTTTCTCTTAACAGTCTCTTTAAATGCAGGATCATTCTGAGACAGAAGTAAACCCACTTCTACAATGTGCTATGGAGTTTTTATCTGAGAGTTATTTATGTGACTCGGAAAGTGGTTTTACTCGACAAACTCTAAATACAAGCAGCATTACACTGTTCAACAAAACATGTTCATGACACAGCAATCACAAAGACCTTGGAGTCACACTACTGTGGTGGCACAGGCCAGGCCATCCAGTCAGACGTATGTACACCAGCATCAATGCTTTGTATGAGAGGAGGTGGTCACCTCCTCTGCTGGACATCCCCTCTTTCCTCTCACCCCACAATCCACTCGCCCCACACCACCGTTCCCAGCAAAGGGTGGGGAGGTGGAGGACAGGGAGTGGGGCTCGGAGTACTTTATTTGTTTTTTATTTTTTTTGAACGTTGGCTACATGTGCTTTCGGATGGCAAGGGCGACCGGCGCCGCGACGGATGCTCGTGCTCCGGCGCTGCAGCCCGCACCTCGCCTGCCCCCCAGCTCCCCTCCCCGGGCCAGCCCCGCATTCACAAGGAGCTGCCAGAGCTGGACTTTTTGGATCGCTTGATCATGCTGGGGTGAAACTCGGTGTGGCGACGCGCGTGCTTTGTCAGGTGGTCGCTCCGCATGAACCGCTTCTCGCAGAGGGGGCACCGAAACTGCTTCTCACCGGTGTGGGTTCGGTAGTGCCGGGTGAGCTCGTCGGAGCGGGAGAACTTTTTAAGGCAGTCGGGCCATGTGCAGGGGAACGGTCGCTCGCCTGCGGGGAGGAAAGGACGACAAGAGGTTTAGGGGGGCGGGGGTAAAGCAGGCCAGCACGTATACCAGCTTTGTCGAGGAGCCGGGGAACACGCTGCTGAGGGGAAAAAGCTGCTTTTGTTTCCTGCCGCGGTGCCAGCGTCTGCGGAGTTGTTGATGACTCGCTTCATCAGGTTTCAGTCTCACCTCCAGCAGAAGCCAAAAAACCCTCCAACCGCATGAAACTCGCACTCCGATGCAGAACCTTACATGACCCCGAAGACTGTCAAAACAACAGATGAGCTCTGCCTGTGCCTGTACGTTTTTCATGTCAGGCTCACTACGGCGGTTTGGGAAAAGAGCACCAGTGTTATTCCTCTGACACTTCCATTCTGCTGAATAAAATCATTTGTAACCGTTAGAAAAGAAGCCAAAAAAAATCTTTCACCTGGGTCAAGTCATTCAGCCTGGGGAGAACTGAGTGGGGAGAGAGCGGGGAGAGTGGTGCAGCCTCGGGGCTGCAAACACAGAGAGCAAAACCGCTGCAGCCGCAGGGAGAAGTGCCGCGTCCCCCTCTCCTCCCTTCTCCTAGAAATCCAAGCTGCTCCAGAGAGTAAAGGTCTCCCCTCAGTCTCTTAGACAGCTGATTTGAGGACAGGAAGACTACTTCACTGTTCATGGCTCTGTCAGTATATATGTTTGCTACGATGGTGAAGAACCAAACCAAACACCTTAACATAAACCACACCGCACCTTTGCTTTTAAAAACAGAGGCGTAAGGATTGAACAGCACTTGCTGTCAGCTTCCTGGCACCCCACATCCCTGCAGGTCACCTCTATGGGTCACACAGGCTTTGCCTACAGGCACAGACCTGATGCTTCCTGATGGCAAGGCCGACTAGTCCATGGCACAGATGGAAATCAAAGGCGTTTAAGTTCTCATGAAAGCTTTCAGTCACAGACATCATGCACCACTGCAGTCTGATGCTTTAATTCACTTCCTTAAGAGTCTCCTAAAGGGAATATAAATGACAGCTATTGTGACAGCTATTTATAGTCAACCATGAAATGTAAGAACTATCCCAGGAGTTTTCCAACTTGGAAGAGCTGGAAAGAAACTCAAGAACTCCAGAGTTTCTTGGTACTGTGAAGTTTGGCACAACAGGCAAGCTTGCTCTACACTTAGAGATCACAGAAAAAGCAGTCATTCACAAGAAAGTGTGCCTTGGCGTCCTCCCCAGACACCAATAGCAGCAACAAAAGGCTAAAGGCTGGAATGAACAGCCCAGATGCCAGGAGGACAACCAGCAAGTGGGAAGTACGGCAGAGCTGTAGGGAGAAGAAAGGGGGCTGGGGGGAGTGAGTGATGGCACCCGAAGGGCCAAGGAGGATGAGGACGGACCAGCTGAACTCAGATGTAGCTACTCCATGGGCCCTGAAAACCCTAGGGAGCCTCTCTCAAATAATGCAGCCGTTTTCATGGTTTAGGCTCCAAATTATACGGTGCTCCTTGACAGGTGGCTGCTCCGTCCCAGATCGGCCGGCGCTATGGGAGAGGCAGGATGGCACAGGTCACAGCAGCCCCTCAGGCAGCCACAGCGCAGCCACTGCCCCAGCCATGCTTCCCCTCATCTCGCGGCAATGCTGATCCTTGGTCCGGGGAGCAGGATGCAGGGAGAGCCCGGCCAGCCCGGTGCCTGAGCCCAGGGGAGGCACAGCTGCCAGCCATCCTGACCCCGGGCTACTTTCTTTTTTTATAAGCAGGTTTCTTGGCTCCCTGCTGTACGCTGCTAGACATGGTTGGAAGCCTTTCTGAACAACCACTGCCTGCATAAAAGAAGTTAATTAAAACGGTACGTAGGCTCGTGCATGCGTGAAGGCCACAACGGCAGTTTCCCAGCCGTGCGGCACCGTGAGCCGTACAGAGCACTCGCATTGGGGACCACCATTCTCCCCAGGCTTTGCCCTGCCCTGCGCCCACCCTTGGCATCTGCGGAAAGTGTTTCACTCGCACTGCTCTTTTGCTATCTATCTCACGGTTTCTGTCACAGCTCCTGGAAGCAGGCAGCAGTGGGAGGTGCAGAACAGCTTTCTATCTCCCCCCGGGAACGTAGGAGAAGTGCTATACATCTTGCATGTGTGGAGGCACCTAGTGTGTGGCTCTATGTCAGGCACTTACACCCCAGAGCAGTGGGAGCTGCTCCTCGGGCACCCTGCCCCATCCCCAGAAGCCACATTTCCAACCATCTACCCCAGGACAGCTCTTTGGCCTGCAGAAGTGCCTCAGGGAGACCAGACGCCTAGGCTGGACAGCAAGGATCACAGCCTTTGGAGTGCAGCATCCTCATTTTAGGCACAGTATTATCCAACCTGGGTGCCTACAAACATCTGACCCCATGTAGCCCTCGAGAAACTGGGCTCACCTCCCCCCGGAATTGCAGATGGGAAGTCAAAATGGAGTCTGGTTACTGGCATTCCCTCTGAAACGTGACAGGAGCAGCATGACCTCCACCATCGCAACCCCACACACCCATTTCACGTGCCAGGGGAAAACACTTTTAGGTTATGCGGTGGAACCACAAGGCTCCGGGGAAAGGCAGGGCTCACTCAGGATCCCTTGTGTACATTTGGCACTGCAGTCCCCGGGGAACCAGATGGGGCAGGGGGGGCGGGCACGGAAGACCACGGGGAGCCTGGCATGGTGGAGACATGCCCTGCTCCCTAGGGGAGCACCGCCGTGCAGCGGGAGGCGAGTGCAGCAGAGATGCACGAGAGGTACCACCGGCACCGGCTGCTGAGCCCCCAGGTACAGTGGTGGAGAGCAGCTTCCCCACCTCGGCCACACAAGGCTGTCACAGCCGCTTTGGAAGCGCCTGCATGAAAGTAGGCCAGGCATAATCCCCGGCACCAGGACGCATTAAACTCCAGACTTCTCAGAGCAGAGAGACAAGGGGGGGGAGGCTTTTCCAAGCCCGCAGGGGTTGTCTCTGAGCCTGAAGATGTGCTGCTCCCCTCGGTCACAAAGCCGTAACCGATGACACCAGCCCACAGGGACAGTGCTTCAGTGATGGACTTAATAGGTCCATCACTGGCATAGGCAGAGCAGGGGTGGAGCGTGCGTCCAGGAGGCTTTTAAGGCACGGCAGAGATGCCTGATGACACATGATGATGGTCCACTCCGCAAAGCTGGTTGCTGTACTTGCTGGTCGTGTTTGACGCTCTATTTTTCTGAAAGCAGCAAAGATGTTTGCAGAAGGGTCCACCGAGCAAACAGGTCTTGCAACTCACACGCAGCCGGGCCGGCAACGGCACACAGAGCTGCAATGCAAGCTAATGCTGCCTCCAGCTGGAGACACGAATTCCTGTGTCACATCTCAGACAGGAAGTATCTTTTCCATATGATTTCTCCCCTTTAGTTATGGAAGTAGTAATGCTAAAGCTTGAAACAAGCAAAACAAAGCATCAAAACGGGATGCTATTATACGCCATTTCCTTTGGTGGCAGTATGCTACTTTCATTTTAAGATACGCCTTACATGGGATTTTATCAAAAGATGAAGGAATGGCCAATGGTGTGCCACAATTCCTTAAAACTATGTGTGATACGATCTGAACACAAGAGAAACAAGATGTAAATAATTTTATTAAAAAATATATATATACACATATATCTCCAGGGCAACTTACAGAAGTAACAAGTAAAACAAGCTGATTTACAGGTTATAGGAATAATAGGAATGCACCTGCATTCTTTGTCCTGTGTGCCATCAGGAATGTAGTAGGAGACATAATTTATGCTGAGCACAAGCTAATGGTGGCTCTTCATGGGTCTTCTCTGGAGTCCAAAGAACTCCTGCTCCTGCAGCCCTGGCTCACTTTAAATCCCATATGGATATAAAAGCCATTGCAGATCCTTTTGATCTTTGCTCTCTTGCTTCACCTGACATTTTCTCCCTGTTCCGTCTCCCTTCCTCTACTGCAAATGGTGAAGTTTCTTCTTTCTCTGTGAGTTTAAACTCTGTTTCCAAGCTGCTTTGCATGACCTGAGGCAGATCCACTTTACTTTATTCCATTTTATTCTGAGTGGACAGTAAATTATTTAGCTTTTTTGCCCTACCCTGGGACACTCCAGATTTTCCCACATTGTAGTCTTGAGCAGGAAGGGTTTCTGAAAAAAGAATACTGAGTAGGCATTAGCAGACTTGTTAATAGTACAGGTGGTACTGCTATCCTGATTCATCATCTGCCCTCTCACTACAAAACAGTGCTTTAGATGTGGATGACTGAGGTTAGGAGCTGTAGCTTGTGGTGGCTTTAACACAGATGAATTTGTTTGGAAAACCAAGGGATAGAGAAGTTCTGAGTGACTTTTTTTTCTGGGGGGAGGGAGAGGGGGGTGTGGATGTGTTTGAAAAAGACAAAGGCAAAGTCGATGATCACACGCTTGGTCAAACCTCTTGGCATGTAACAGGACACGTGCTAGGACTGGAGTGCACTGAGCTTCTGTGGTGAAGTAATGATTTGACATGAATTACTAAAATTGTTTGAGGACTGGCTTTGCAGAAGACATTCAGAGATTGCTGTTGGTGTAGGTGGGAGTCTGGCCAAGGTGAATGGTTTGCTAGGATCCCACGGTCTTCCTCAATGACAGAAGTGAGGCTGGACACAGCCATGAGTCCAGAGCCTGGCACAAGTACTAGCTAACGCAGAACAGTTTGCTGTCAAATAAGGCTAATGACGTACATTAACTAGAAAGCCAAATGGACCTCAGCTACAGCTGCATGAATGGACACCCATTCAGACACCCTTAACTGACCTATGTTATTAAAGATGAGGCCACCAAGCACATGGTAGGGCCGTGCTGCCTGGCATTCATGGCAGCGACTATTTTAAGTATCAAAACTGAAGAACGGTTCAGACTGTGACTTCTGGGACGTGGTGTCTGTGCGTGACTCCCACCCTCTGCCCGGCCCCAGACCTGGCACATCTAGCCAGTACCTCCTGCTGCAGGGACATCCACCTCACCTGCCCCAAAGCCCTGCCTGACCAAACTCCAGCAAGGATGACCCCTCCTGCCAGAAACCTGAAGTAGCTGATGGCAAAGAGGGAGAAAGGAAAGCACACAAATACAGAAAGCCCAAATAGTGAAATCTCTTGCCACCAGGCGAGTGCAAAACTACTTGGCAAAACAGGACTGGCATAATCAGCACTGCATGTTCAAATGAGAGAATCTAACCTCCACCTTCATCTTCCAAGATCCTCCTGCACCTCTGTGCCTGCTGAAGCTCAAAATTTCCAAAGAGAGCTTGGCACCCTAGTAATAACTGGTCCTGAACCACAATCCTTGACTTAGAGATGACAATGATAAATATTTTGCTTTTTTTCTTTCCTGTGACCCCACTCAGCCACCACTCTTGTGTGTCTCAGTGTCTCCTAAGTATGACAGGTTCTGTAGGTGGGTATCAAGAACATAGTCCAGCTTATTGCAAGAGGAAAAAAAAAAAAATAAGGCAGGCTATCTTCCTTGCTGCAGAATAGCTACTATCCCAGGTCTCTCTCACTTTTCCTTCCCCCAGTGCATTGCTTGCCCCCTCACACCGTGAATGAGCAATTTCCTGGAGGACACAGGATTTTGACTGAGTGTCCAGATGCAAGATGTTCTGGTGAAGATGGATCTTACAGACATCTGTGCATCCACTTCTGGGCAGAGAGAGACCAGAGACCTTTCAAACAGCCTTCTTCCTCTTCTGAAATATTCCAAAATCAGATCACTAAAACACGTGGCAACCACAAAGTACGGATGCTGGTGTGAAACAGCACAAGAGCAAGATCAGCAGTGAGGACAGTAGGTACCATGTGCCTTAAACAAGGGTTTCTGCAACACCTAAACCGTGGCCATCTGGTCTGGCAACAGATCAAACAGACACCGTCTATGGGACAGGTAGTGGACGGATGGGTTGCAGCATGGGGTTTCTTCCACCAGCACTCAGGACTAAACAACACACGACAATTCAGGTGTTAAAATGCTGCTTTCAGCAAGTATTTAGACTGCTCGGACATCCTCAAACCCACCACTCAACAGCTGCTTGCACATGCAGGTGTTTGAATCTCTTCCAAAAGATCACATGCAGAACCACCTGCTAAAACCCACCGCTGCTGAGAGCCTAAACTCCAGCGAGACGCAATCTTGCTGTCACCCCCATGTGACACAGCATCAGATGCAAGGGAAATCCTTACAGCTTCTCTGCCAGATCACAACCCTCCCTGCTTGCCTTTGGGGCTTTCTTTGGGGCGATTGTTCCTCCTTATATATCTGCGTATCATTTGGGGAAGCTATCTGGGAGAGGAGAGACCTCCCCAAAATTCAGCAGAGACTTAAGTCCATGCTTTCATAGCTGAGAGGACTGCCCTCAGCAGTATGCTCTTGGGTACGTGCGACAAGTTCCTACCTCTTCTCCTTTCCTATCTTATCTTATCTCCGTTTGAACTTCCTCTGTTTTGCAGTAATACTTAAATATTAACCAAGCAATGGGGGGAGATGGACTTCTAGCCTGCTTAAGGCACTTACCTGGGATCAAAGAGCACTAGGTTTAGGCTCCTGTCCTGTCTGAGTGATTACATGCTCGCTAAGGGGAAACACCTTTAACAGGGGAAGGAGGAATGCAATTCTACATGCATTCAGAAAGATAATTAATTTTTGTCATTTCACTATGAATTTATTAGCCAGTATTTCAACAGACTCTTCCCTCAAGTTTAAGGTATTTATAGAGTGCTCTCAGCCCATTCAGTCATCATTACTTGAATATAGACGGTGAGCCACACTACCACAGCTAAACGCTGTCTGAAGCGTGCTTTGCCATCACTACCCTAGACTCCAGCTGCTTTGTCTTCACTTGGCCCCTCCCTGCTCTTCCAGACGCAGGTTTGGGAGCTTTGTGAGGCCCCGGGTAGCAACCTGGTGAACAGCACTGTTGTACAGCAGCAACGGAGGGGAATGATCGTTCCTGCAGGGATCCCAACTACTGGGGCTGCAAGACACGCACACGCCAACAGGAGCGGGTGACGCCCCCAACACAATCTTCAACGCCACAGCCCAACAGCCGGCAGGAGCTTGGTAGAGCTGCATTTGCAATATGTCCAGCTGGAAACAGGAGTCGCACTCTTCCGGGTGATGCCTGCTCACTGCTTCTGTCATACACGCACACTTCTTCACGTTGACTCAGTTAATATACAAACCTTTCTGGAGTGCCTTCCCACTGCAGCACATGCGCCTGCTTAATGTTTTTGTTTTCTAACAGAAAAAAAAAACAACCAAAAAACAACTGGGAGTCAGGCAACACTGAACTTAATCTTGAGGATTTTTGCCTACCTTACCTTACTCAGTTGGCAAAGCTTCTGGTCAGTATGATCGTGTTTCTCTGAGACCTGGAAACACGCCCATTAGAACTCCAGCAATTTGCTCATTTGCATTAACCCTTGAGAACTGGGGTTTCAGATGGAGGTCTGAATTTAGTAAAAAAATGTCCTGCTGGCTCCACTTTCTGCTCTTCAGTTTTATTCTAAAGGATCTGGCAAAGTGACATTGCATGAGCTGGATAAGAGGGGCTTAAAATGCTAAATTTCAGATTATGCTCCCACAAAATACCCAAAAAAGCTCTCAGCGAGCAGAGGATTGTCAGCATACCAGCATCTGTACAGTCTGTCAAGCTAATGATAGTCTAGAACACAAAAAACAAGGCAGCACAGCCAAACCAAAACTGATCCGGGGCTGGATCAGCGCCGTGATGCCCATAGACTGCAACACTAGGCATTTGCAGCACTTATCTTTCCTTTCTACCAGAAATGCTCCTCAGCTTCACTGTGCAGACCTCCAACCTACAGGTCAGCACCTCCGCCTACAACCCAGCTACCAAACACCAGTGAGAGCCAAGTGCCAGGAGAGCTCAAGGGTGCACCAGCCACCCGATGTAACAAAACTCTTGGTATAGTTTGGACCCAGTCTACGCAATGATGCAGTTGGGCTGAAAAGCCTAGCTGAAAAGGGAGAACATTACACACGGTTGGGTTTTTTGTGTCTAACCTCTTCATTAAGGGCACCTGATGCAGACGTGAACTTCCCATCGGTCCGCAGCACCACGTATTGAGAAGCATCTGGGATTTGCCTCCTCAGGCACGTAAACTCCTACAGGTTCTGTATGAGGAGGCATCTCACAAACTAGCTTTATGGTACCTTGTCTGTCCCTCTTTCCTGACCAGGAGGATCTGCTCTCAGCAGCCACGGGCCCTTTAACTGGCTTGCATACACAGCATCATAGCAAATGTACATTCCTTAAAGTTTGTTTCTCCTGCTAGTTTGTCTCCCTGCTGGTATCTTGCCCTTTGCTCCATGCTCCCTGCCCAAGCCTCCTGACTGAGATTGCTTGTTTACTCTCGTGTGCTTTTATTTTCCCTGGAAACCCTCTGGCCTGCACATCCCTCTCTGTTAGGCTGCTCCCCCCACCCCTGCAGCGTTTGAGGGTAATAGTAACTCTACACATTACCCACCATAATCAAACCTCAGAAACTACCTATTTAGAGAAGTCTGTGCATTTTCAAGGTAACTCACTGCATATCTGCCATTCCTTGTAATTTTCTTGGTCAGCACAGTCCCTCGCTTTCTCCTGACCTCAGCACTGCTTCCAGGGCTCAGGTCCCCTGCACGCCTTGCCGGGGCTTTTTTTTTTTTTTTTATGCTCTGAAGGGAAAGTCTGCAAGACTTGGTCACACCATCTCAGTGTTCAAGGCTCCCAAGCAGACACACCACTCGTAATCCCTCCTGCCACTGCCAAACTTCAGCAGAGTTGTGTCCTATACTTCCATAGCACCATCCCATAAGGGATGGGGAAACCTAAGGTATGGTCAGGTTGTAGAGCTATCCCTCCACCTGCTTTCCCGAGAAACAGTTTTTGGCTTGCGAGCCATCAGGGGCAGTGCTGTCTTTTCTCTCCGACACCAAGTGCCATGCACCTCAGAGGTGCTACTGGAAACAGCTCACACAGAACAACCTTACCTGTAATGCTCTTCCTGCTCAAGACACCAAAACTTAAATAATAAATTCCAACTTACTTTTGGATGGTAGCAAAGGGACAGGGGATGCAATAGTTCAGTTTCAGTGACAAACTTGTCCTTGTATCCCCACGCCTTTGCAAGTTAAT
Source organism: Larus michahellis (assembly GCF_964199755.1). NCBI lineage: Eukaryota > Metazoa > Chordata > Aves > Charadriiformes > Laridae > Larus > Larus michahellis. The sequence goes on from NC_133930.1 coordinate 38,154,869, forward strand.
GCGTTTTGAATGTAGGTACACATAAATGTCAGAATGAAGAAGTGCCTGATCGTATCTCACAAACACCAGGGATCTGGCGAGGAATGAAAGGACTACCCCCCGGGGAAGGAGCAGAGTTTGGACTTTCTTGGCTTCCTCCTACAAATCACGCTTTACTAAGTCACGCCAAGTTCAGTGGGATTGGTGGCGCAAGCAAGGGGGCTGTTTGCACAAGTAGGATGTGCAGTGCCACCCGCTGACCTTTTTTTCTTAAGATCAACACAGAAGACAATTTCTGATGGATGGCTAATTTGGGTCTTCTGGAAGTTGAACTAGAGTCATCATCAAAGGCCCAAACTTAAAGGAAACAGTTATACAGATATTTTTAGCCTCTGAAATATGGAATGCGTTTGAACCAACAATTTTAAAGAATCATTAATAAGATACAGACCTCTAACCTCTGAGCATCAAGTCTTCGGTCTTCTACTCTTCTACCTTTATTTGGTATTTAATTTCTTCCTTTGCATTAGTTTACCAAAGATGGTCTGGTGAGCTTTTAGATTCACAGTGTTGCTCAGCACAGAGCAGTATCCAGAGCTTTCCAACTTTCTTGGTTAGTAACCATGAGTAAAGAGAGCTGTGGCTACAAGCAAGCTCACGACTGTGAACAGAGATCCGAAAGCCGCTTTTCAAGATAGAGAGACTGGGATTAAAAATTAAAAATTTAAGACCAGGAAGCTTCCATTGGTGACTGCGTACTTATTCCACTAAAGACTACACAGCAGCAAGAAACCCGGCTGGTGGCTTGATGAAAAATGGTAGGTAGATGAAAGTGATTCAAGAGGCTCAGATATACGAGAATTTTTTTTTTTGGGGGGGGGGGGGGGGGGGGGGGCAGGAAACGGTAGTGAGGAGGAAGCATTGATACTCTGCAATACACAGTTATGAATAACTCCAGAGGTCCCATTGAATCCCACTGTTGCTAAGGAATTGTTCTGCCATCTATAAAAATAATTAACATTAGCACTATCGTTTAGCATTTCAGTTAGCTACAATTAACTGTTCATATTACGAAGCTCTGAAAGTTCATTACTGCTGGATGTCTGTAATGGTTTTAATCACACAGAACTACCGTGATGGTACATCAGCACGTCTGAGTCAAACATCTCATACTTGGAGCTAAGGCCACCCACTTGTGAGCAGCACACGCTAAACCTCATGCCACTTCAGGAGGTACTTATTATAACACTACTGCTTACAGCAAGCCATGTGGGCTGTACAGTACATTAATTTACATGTCATCACCCAGAATGCTATCCCAGCCGATGCCTATTTTGGTTCCCACATTGGGGTGGATATCTCAGCATGGGGTAGTAAGTGGAAGTGATGCTAACGCATTTTCTTTGCCACTCGTGAGCCAACATTTTGCGAGGCATCAGTTACATCCAGCCTCCAAGAGAGCATCCGAGGCACAGCCTCTGAGCCGGTCACACAACAATCCTTGGCACCAGTCCTGAGGTCAGTACGGGGTCACCACTGACCATCCGCTTTCCCAGCGTACGCAGACAGTCTTAACTGCCTGCCCGCTGAGCTCACCGCCGAGCCACATCCAGTAATCCTCCTCCTCCCCCCGAGCTAAGCACCCAGCAAGATCTGCCAGCCAGGCACAGGTAGGTGACCAGCAGCGGGTCTCCTCCTCTGCAGTGCCCGTAGCACAGCCAGGCGAGCTGGAGCGACGGGAGCTTCGCTGGGGCTCAGACACTGGCCATGCCCGACCCAGGCTGCATTAAAACGCTACGGCGATGCCTCACTCTACACTCTGCGGGTGACAAACTCCTTTTGTACTTCACCACTGACCACCACTTCCAACAGACACAAATCCAGAAAAGAACCGCTATCCACAGAACAGACGTAAAGGACACCAGATAAGCGTCGGGAGTGTTTTGTCTCCTTTGATCCGCTCCTTCCCATACTCGCACACAACCCTTTTAACTTAGGGCAATTTTTAAGCAGTCTTGTGACTGCACTGTGACCCCAGCTGCACTGCAGTTCAGACATGTAAAGGTTTTTATTCAGCCACTTGCACTAGAGACATTAAAAAAAAAAAACCAAAACCGAAACAAACAGAAAAGTGTACAATTGCTGTCCGCTCAGCGCTCGGGCAGAGACGGAGGAAGTACGAACGGCTGCAGCAGATACATGTATTTTTTTATCTCCAGGTTTCCATGTTGCCACACCCTCCGCAGCGGACGGACGGACGGACGAGCTGGTGGGGGGCGGGGGCCGGGCGCCAGCAGCCCGCTGAGCCGAGCCCCTGCGGAGCAGCCCGCGGCCGGGTGGCGATAAGCGACGCCGCCAGGGACGGCGGGGCAGGGCGGAGGGACGGTCCCCTGCCGGGGCACCCGCTCCCCGGCGGCGCACCGGGAGCCGGTGGGGCTGACAGCCGCATTTGGGGATGGGCTCCCCGGGTTTCGTCCCCGCTCCGGCCCGCGGGGTCCCTTCGGCTGCTGAAGAGGGGTGGGTGTGTGTGCCGCCTCCGCCGCTCCCTCCCTGCCCCGGCACCGCGGCGTCCAGCCCCCCCTCCAACGAAGTACGGGGCAAAGGCGGCTCTGCGAACGCCCACCGCGGGGGGGCAGGGGTGGGGGCGAACCGGCGGCAGCAGCGGCGGGAGGCGGGGGACGGCGGGCAGCACACACCCCTCCGCAGCGCGGCGGGGGACGTCCTGCCCCCGGTTTGTCGGCGCCCCGTTCCGCCGCGCTGCCAGCCCCCCACAACGGCGGGACAAACCCCCTTCCCGCCGCCCCGCTGCATTCCCCACCGACGCCCACAGCGGGCTCGGCGACCCCCCGCCCGTCCCCGTTCCCGGCCGCCCCCCGACCACGCCAAGTTCGTTCCGCGCCACGACGGCCGCCGGCGGGGGTCGGGCGGGCTCCCCCCCGGCCGGGGCAGGCAGGGCGCGGCGGGAGGGCGCTGCCGCAGCCCCGCCCGCTCCCGCCGGACCCGGAGCACCGGTCCGGGTGGAAAGGGGAAGCAAGGGAAGGGGGAAGGGAGGGAAGGAAAAGGGAAAAGGAGAAAAAAAAAAAAAAAAAACAGGAAAAAAAAAAAGCAGCACGCGATAGCGGAAAGGCAGGGCGGCGGGGGCGCGCAGGACCGCCGGGCGCGCCGCCGGGCGGGTTCATCTGAGGACAAGCGCTCGCTCGCTGGCTCCCCCCTCCCGCCGCCCGCCCGCCTGCCGCCGCTGACCTGTGTGCACCCGGTAGTGCGCCTTGAGGTGGGAGGACTTGCCGTAGACCTTGCCGCAGCCGCTGTAGGGGCACTTGTGCCGCTTCTCGGCCGCCAGCTTCCCCTTCGGGGCGGCCCCGGCAGCGCGCAAGCGGGGGGGCGGCCCCGGCGGCGGGCTGCGGGGCGGGCTGGAGCCCGGCTCGGTGGCCGCGTCGCTGTCGGAGCCGGCGTCCTCGTCGGGGCTCTCCACGCTGTCGCTGCAGACGGAGGGGGCGGGCAGCGGCCGGTACTTGTTCAGCTCCAGCAGGCTCTTGGCGATGGCCAGCAGGGCGCAGTAGTCCTTCCAGGCGTCGCGGGGGTCGCGCAGCTCCCGGGCCGCCTCCCCTTCACCGGGCACCTTCAGCCGGGCCGCCTCGGGCACGGCGGAGCGGTTGGAGATGGAGACCAGGCACTGCGCCGCCACGAAGTCCACGTAGGCGACGGCCGACATGCTGCGGCCGCGCCCCGACGACCGGGGGTGGGTGGGTGTGTGAAGGTGGGTGGGTGTGTGTGGAGGGGGCGGCGGCTGCGGGCACTCTCAGTGCGCGCCCTCCGGGCCGGCTGCGCCGCCGCCGGCCATGGCCCGCCCGCGGAGAAGCCCGGGGGGGGTGGGCGTGTGAGTGGGTGTGTGAAATAAATAGCGGGGACACCGGGCAGCGTCCCTCACCGCCGCCCCCCGGGGGCGGCGCGCAGCCGGCGGGGGGGAGCGCCGCCCGCCGCCCGCCCGGCTCCGGCTGGGGCTCGGGCTCCGGCTCCGGTCCCGGTCCCGGCTGCGGCGGCGGCTCCGGGGGAGAGGAGACCGCCCGCCGCGCGCCCCCCGCGCCGCGCGCCGCCCGCGTGCTCCTGCCCGGGGACGGCCGCGCCGAGTCCCATCACGTCAAAGGTTCGGAGCCCCCTCCCGCCCCCCCGATTGGTCAGCGGGCAGGGCCGGCCGGCTCTGTTTACCTTCTCCCCCCGCCACTCACAGCGCCCCGTTTCTGGAGGGGGTGTGTCCGCCCGCCGGCCGCCCCGCCAATCCCCGCGCTCCCTCCCCAGGCCGCGTGCTACTCCGGGCTCCCCGCCGCGCCCGCTTAAACGGGCAACGCCGCCGCGCACCGCTCCCGTTCTCCCCCCCACCCCCCGCCTCACCGGCAGCGCCGCCGCTCCCTCCCGCCCCGCCACCGCTCCACAGCCGGGTCGGCGGCGCCTGGGGCCGCGGCAGGCGGCGGGGGGAGTGGGGGGCGGCGGAGGGGGGGAGGCGTGCGGGCCGGGTCGGCGCCGAAGGGGTTAAGTGCCTCCCTGGAAGGCCTCGGGTCCCAGCAACGGGCCGGCCAATGGGAAGTGAGCCGGCTGATGTCACCGGCGAGGACCCCAGCCAATCAGCGCACCCCTTCCCCAAAGGGTGCGCAACACTTGTAAAAAGGCGGCGGGCGCCCCGCGAGCCGCGCGGCCCCGCCCACCGCCCCGCGCCGCCGGCTGCGCGCGCCCCTGCCGCTACCGGGGCGGCGGAGCACCCCCACCCCCACCCCGGGGGAAGCGCCCCCTCCACAGGCGGGGGTTTCGGTGACCGAGGCGTCAAGCGGACCGGGCGGTCCCCCCCTTCCCCCGCTCGGCCGGTCCCTGAGGGGGCTCCCCGGGCCCGTGCCGGCCCGCGGAGCCCCTCGGAGGAGGAGAAACACGGTGGCGTTAATGCCGTTTGGCCGTCACGGCGTCGTCACCGAAGCCCGCGGTGCCTTCACGGCCGAGGCGCGGATTGCGCGGTGGCGGGGGGACCCCCCACCCGCGGCCTCCCCGGGGCCCTGCCGCCCCTCAGACACCCTTCGGAGGCGCTTGCCGTCGCCCAGCTCAAAGCAGCGGGGACACCCTCCCCTCCTGGGGAACCCGCAGACCATCCAGGCTGGAAGGGATCTTTGAGATCATCGAGTCCAACCATCAACCCAGCGCTGCCACATCCACCACTAAACCATGTCCCTCAGCGCCACGTCTACCCGTCTTTTAAACACCTCCAGGGATGGTGACTCCACTTCCCTGGGCAGCCTGTTCCAATGCTTGACAACCCTTTCAGGGAGCAAATGTTTCCTAATATCCACCCTAAACCTCTCCTGGTGCAACTCGAGGCCGTTTTATTTCATCCTGTCATTTGTTACTTGGGAGAAGAGACTGATCCCCACCTCTCTACACCCTCCTTTCAGGTAGTTGTGGAGAGCGATAAGGTCTCCCCTCAGCCTCCTTTTCTCCAGGCTAAACCACCCCAGCTCCCTCAGCCGCTCCTCATAAGGCTTGTGCTCCAGACCCCTCATCGGCTTCGTTGGCCCTTCTCTGGACCTGCTACAGCACCTCCATGTCTTTCCTGTAGTGAGGGGGAAATACCAAAACAGCATTTCTCTACCCAAATAACATTTCCCCCCATCTCCTCCTGCTCCAGTGAACACGTGGAGCCTGCGGTGCATGGCCGAGATTGACGGAGCTGCACTCCGTGAGAGCAGAGAGTGAAAAACCATTTTCCAGGCAAGCGCTATTTAAAAAAAGGGAAAGGAGTTGCCGTCGTCCGTAACCCAGCAGTACCGAGATGCCAAGTATGCTTGTTCCTATGTTTTGCAAGTGTCCGAAGGGGAAAAGCGCTGCCTTTGCTATAATATACACAGGCCGGCATTAGTCAAAGCAAAACCAGGGTGCCTCTGGAATCGTGCAGCCGCAGGAGTGCTCCTGGTGGACAAAGGGGTTTTCCTCTGCTTTTGTGAACCGTGGCTGAGGAAGACTGAGCTGTGGCTGCCCAGGGTCCCTAAATGAACCTTGCCATCCTCAGCTGCAGCCCATCCTTCCCCACACCCACGGGCAGGGCCCAAATGGTAAAGAGCTTTATGAGTTGCTATTAACCTCTTTAACCGAATATGGAAATAATGGGGAAGCGGCTACAGAAATGAGGCAGCATTGCTCCCTCCCTGCAGGAAATAAAAATGAGTGGATGTCAGCCATTTTGTAGGCTAGCCCGCTAAATCTCTAGGTACAGCCTCGGGCATAATAATAATCCTTTGCTGTGGATAATTGGTATAAGGCTGGAACAATTTTGCATATCATATTTGAGGAAAAAAACGAAAACCAACAACCCAACCAAAAGAACATGTGGCTCCATCTGTAACTGGATCATCTGTAGGGTGATGAAGATCAAACAGACAACATGAATTGAGCAATTTACCTAACAAGGCAGCCGTCAAGGGGTGAATGTCACTTTTGCCCTGTTCTCTAAGCACTTTTCTCAGCTGATCCCGCATCCGTTGGCCTCGGGTGCTTACACAGCGTCAGACACAACAAGAGGCCTTGATCTCCGGGTCTGATGTGAAGGGGGAACAGAAAGGCCCGTCGTTCTTGTACCGATGATACTGTCAATAAATACGTCTTTTTCTGTTTAGTACTGGTGGCTGCAGCATTCTCTTTCCTTCAGAGGGGCAACACCATTTTCCACAGAAAGCTGCCCACCCAGTTCATTAATCTGGATATCCAGGACAGAGCTTCATGTTGCCCATTCATCAGCTTTTTCCACAGCACTTTCAGAACTTCTTTGGCTGATGCTGTCCAAAAGTTCCCGCTAGGAGATGTCGTCTTCCGCCTTTCAGCGACATGAAAGACGCTTCCCAGGAGATGATTTGCCTAATTCGAGCCTGCTCATCATGTCAACAAATCCTCAGTTGCATACCTCTTATGTTAATTTATACAGTTCAGAGAGGGAAGTGTTAATATCCAATTAAAAAAATGACCAACTTTTTTTTTGTTTTCTAGGTTGTTTTGTTTTAAGCTAACTCTTGGCATCTAGTTTAAAGGCTGGAAAATAATCTGTGGACAGTTCCATAAAGAGGAAGCATACCGAGCTTTTAAAATAATTCCAGTATGCCTCCAAGAATACATTGCCTATTAAAGACAAAATAACACTGTTCATTTTGATGTATGTAGTAGTCCGAAGCTCCAAGACTCCAAACTAATTAGGTCCAAATGACACTTACGAAGTGGTGCCAGCGGAATTGTATACTTGGAGATGGTGTCAGAATGACCGTGGCTACTCTCTGAGCAGCAGCGCACACGTGCTGGGGAACGGGATTGTGCTGGCAAACTCCCTTGTCTCCAGACGATCCAGGTGATAGGGGCCTTAACTTGGATTCGACTGTGGTGATGGTAACATCTGGATTTGGTTTCAGAGCATCCATTTAATCTCTAGCTCAGTTTTTAATTCATAGCAAAGCTAATTTTTTTTGCAATGCCTCAGATAATCAAGGGTGATTATCGTAGCTTGTCAAGATAATAGCTTCAACCCACTATGGCACTTCAATATAGCCCTGACCCCTTGGGTGCCTTCAGCAGCAAATGGCACTCGCTTGACCAAGCCTGGAGTCCAAACTCAACCCGCTGGTTACAGCTCTGGACCAGCTCCTCATGGGCAGATGTTTGCCCTCTGCACGGCCTCCAGGTACAGGAACATAGCACATCTCCCACACCCTGACCCTGTGCTTGATCTTAGCCTAAAACACTGCACGTTTTGTTATTTTGGAGGATGAGGACGGCACCCAAGCGCGTGGCAGGTGTGCTCAGAGAGATCCACATTCTGCAGGAACCCCCTCGTTTTCGTGCTCCAAAGGCCTCTTCGTGTGAATGACCTTTAGTGCTGCTGTGATTGTGATGGCTTTTTCGTTTGAGGAGCAAGCGGGCATGTAAAGAAAGGCAGAAATCAGTCGTGCCTCAAACCCTGTTCAGTTGCTTTCCATGGGCTCTTCTACAGAGCGCCAAAGTTTCTTCTCTGCCAGTGTCTTCCTCCAAAGACAAAATACAGAAATCCATCCTGCTTCTCTATTTATATTTTCTAATATTTTGAAGGCCGGCGGCTCCAAGTGTTATTCCTGTTTCTGCTTTCGCCTTCTTCATTCTCCTGGGCCCTTGAAACTACGTGTGGTATGAGCTCCGTACGATTTGACAAGAGGCTGAGGACTGATCGATGGTTAGAAATGGCTGAAATTAGATGCCAAGACAAATGGCCTGTTTGCCCAACCCGTGTTCTTAAAGCCTGTGACCATGCTGAAAATTTGTTACCTGACAGATACCCTGGCAGAATGGTAATATTCAGCAGTTGTATAAATATGAGCAGGTTGCAAAGTATTTTACCCGTATGTGGTTTCTTTCACACTGACGCGTTGCCCAGATTGCCTGCATCTGTTATGAGGGTAATATGGCAACCTCTTCCGTCAGACTACAGCAACTGCCCACTGCAAAGCCCGGCATGGTAGGAAGGAAGTGCTTTAACCTTTGGAAGAAACGCGTCTCAGTCACTGAACACACAGGGCGGACAAAAAGTTGCTTTGTGAAGCCATCTGAAGTAACAGAAGCCTTCGAAGTTGACTTTCCTAGATCAGAAAGGGAAAGCGAGGGTCAGCACAGCTGATTGCCATATAAAGGCTTGGCAGAAACAGTAAGTATGCCGAAACTTGGCTTTTACACTAGCAAACTGGCCTTCCATGTTAAAAGCAGCTACAAGGTAGAAGGTTACTGACAGAAGACACTTCAGGCCTCAAAATCCAGGAGTATGAGGATTAGTGGTCTCAGATTCAACTTTCTTTAAGATCAAGTGTCGGGGATTCAGAGCTGTACTGGAGAAGGCACTCCTTCCCTGTTTATTACTCAGGGGGGCAAACCATTTGCCACTTCGAGAAATAGCGTTTCCCTGTTCTTACCTTTAACAACTTCTGGCCCCATTCCATCCATATTCTGCACAGTGGGGTTGATCACGGGTCTCGGTCTTGAGCTCTTTGTTGTGTCTCCCGAATTGCATCCGATGTCCTTAACTGTGACCGATTCTGCTGATCCCGAACTTCAGAAGGAAGGATGACTCCTCCCTCCCGGGGCTCACCCTCTGCAGGTGGCAAGTTCCCCTGGGGATGTCTATGCCTCAATGAATTCACAGCCCACGCGGGCACCGGGGATCTGGATTTAAGCTCGTTTTGGGTACCGGTAGCGATGTAGCCATGGCAGCACTGAACTCAGCGTGGGCTAGCTGCTCGGGTACGCACCCAGCAGCCCAGATGGATCTTACAGCCCGCACCAGACGCCATCCTTCAGCACGCGTATGGGTGTGCGAGCCTCAAGTTCAAAAGCAGAAAGCCAGACTACAGTTAATTTGGGAATGTCTACCTTCGTCTGTAGCGAAGGCACACAATGGAGAAACGCACTGGAGGCACAGCCAGCGCACAGCGTGCGCGGGGAGCGCGGGCTGGGGGTCAGCCTCAATTTATGACTCGGTTTAATGGACGTGACTCCGCTTGGCTCAAGGGTTCACGCTGTTTCCATAAATTGACGCAAAAAACCCCACTCCAGCCCTCCAACCTCAAGGTGCGTGCCGCTGCGCCAGGTGAAAAGAACATTTTTTTGCCGTTTCCATCGGGGAACGCCTGGGGTCCGAGCTCCCGAGCGCCTGGCCAGCGCGCAGCCTCCGCAACTCCCTAATTAATTGCTGGTCCTAATGGGCGTTACAAGAAGACTTCCCGCCATGGAAGGCTGCCCACGGCGGGGGGGGAAAAGGGGTGAGAGCAGCACCCTCAGGCCCACGCTCCCACAGCGGGACGAGGCGTTGCGATGTTGTGTTAATTGAAATGAATGAAGGGAAGAGAAAGGAGAGGAATGGAAAGGCGATGAGATGAAGAAGGTGTGAGGTTGTCGAGGACGGACGTGGGTCTTCCTGGGGGAAGGGGGGTGGGTTGCGGACCCCCAAGCCCGGCCCCTCCGCCCGGAGACGGTGACCCTGGACCTCGCCGAGGAGCCTTCGGCTGCTCGGCGAGGTCCAGGGTCACCGTCTCCGGGCGGAGGGGCCGCCGGGCAGCGCTTCCCCCCACCACCATGATGTCCCCGCAGCCCCGCTCCGCACTGCGGGCTGCAGGCGTACGTGTCGGCGGCCTCCCTTGAGTTGGGTAGGGGGTCCCCACCACCCTCTACCATCGCCGCTTTAAGGCTCCGGAGCAGGCAAAGGGTGGGTGGCGGGGGGGCGGGGGGGAGGGGGGAAAAGCAGGCGGCCGAGTTCATCTGAGGACACAAGCCCCAGTTCTCAGAAATCCCCGCGCTGCGGGAACATCGAGCTCCCGTTACCGCAGTTGAACAAACTGCCCTAGATCGGGGGTGCCCCCCCCCCCCCATCACCCATTCCCCCCCCCCCCCTTTCGCCTTCCCCACGTGAGCCGCGTGGAAACAGACACCCCCCCCCCCCCGGCCCCCGACCCCGGCCCCACCCACCCACCCACACCCACCCGCGGCCCCCGCACCCGCTGCCACCGTGACACCGCGCTCCGGTGGGGGGGGGGCGTTATACTGGGGGGGTGGGGTGGCGGCTTTGCGGCTGTTTTCCTCTCCGTGATGTATCACAGCTATTTTATTTTATTGTATATTTTGTTGTTGTTGTTGCGCTTTTTATTTTTTATTATTATCAGTAGTATTTTTTATTTTTTTTTAATTTTTTTTTCCAGGGAGGCCCCCCTGCAAGCGCGCGGCGTCATCCTTCTCACCCCCTCCCCGCGGCCACTGCCACCCCAAAAAAAATTATAAAAATTATATTCTCTTATACATAATTTACATGTATATACAGAAAAAATATATAACATATAACCTATATGCTACCTAACATATAGTATATCTGAATATAATATATATACACACATTTTTCTATATTTTTATATATTGCAATACATATATACCTATTGTACATGTGTATTACATATAGCGTACTTCACGTATGCATAATACATATACGATAAACAGAACATACACATATTTAAATAATAAATACATAAAAGAGAAAGCTAAATTTATTATTTTTCTCTGTTCTTTTGTTCGTTTGGCTGGTATTTTTGGGGGGGGGAGTGGTGGCGGAGCGTAGCATCGGACCGCAGGCGGGGGTGGGGGGGGGGAGGATGTGGGGGTGCGAGGGTTTGGGGGGGGTGTGTGTGAAGGTTTTTTGGCGGGGGGAGGAGGGTGGGGGGGTTGCTGCGGGTTATTAATAGCAGCGCGGGCGCGCCTCTGCCTGTGCTGCGGAGATGCCCCAGTCCCTGCATCCCTCCCCCCGCTCCCCGCCAGCCACCCGCCTCCTCCAGCCACAGCCCATCCTCCTCCTCCTCCTCCTCCTCCTCCTCCTCCCCGGGAAAGGGACGGGCGTCCCCGCCGCTGGCTCCGCCTCGCCTCACCTCAGATGCCCTCCGCCGCCGCGCTCGCCCGCCGCCTCCATCTTAACGCCCGCCCGCCCCCGCGATGGCGCAGACGGGGGGGGACGCCTCTGCTAACATGTCCGCCTCCCCTCGACCTGCTCGACCGCCGGCCCCGGGACCGCCCGGCTCTCGGCGGGGGAAGGCGGCTCCCGCCGCCTTCCCCCGCCGAGAGCCGGGCGGTCCCGGGGCCGGCGGTCGGGGGCTTCGTTTCTCTGTCTCCCCCTCCCCACCCGCAGGTCTCCCCCCCCCACCCCGGCATCCCCCTTTTCCCGGCCCTCTGTGGGCTTGTGGCTTCCTTTGCTGGGCGCCGCGGGTTTATTTTGGGAAAAGGCGGCATTTCTCTGCAGAGGCACCCGCATGGGTTTGAGGTTTTCCTCGGCCCCCCCCCCCGCCTCCCCGGCCCCGTTGCCTTTAGGGCCTTCCGAGCGAGGTGGTGTCACACTAACAGTCACATCAACCCGTCGCAAAAACCGGGGCGATGCCGCGTTGACCCCTCACCAGAACTGAGACCATGGCGGATTAACCCCTCACCAAAAACTGAGACGATGCCACATTAACCCATCGCTAAAATGGAGATGTCACGTTAACCCAGCAAAAAAATCAAGCCCGTACCACGTTAACCCAACACCAAAACCGAGATGGTTGCATCAACCCCTCACCAAAACCAAGGCAACGTCGTATTAACCCGTCGCCAAAACTGAGACGATGCCATATTAACCCATTGCTAAAATTGAGACATCACATGAACCCACCAAAAAGACTGAGACCGTACCACATTAACCCATCACCGAAACTGAGATGATACCAAGAGGTGAGGAGTCACCTTCACCAGTGAAGCAACAGTGGTCCACAGCGGCCCCCTACCACAGCGACAAGACCCCCCGCACTTCCCCGTGGCTCCTGGACGCGGTGCACACACAGTTCCTCAAAGTGTTAATTTTCTGCAAAGCCTGCACAGCTAATACAGCAGGTTATTCTTCTTCAACTTCACCGTTCAAGATTTTCTGCATGACAACAGCTCCTGACAAGAAGGTTTTGGGGAGGGTGAGAGGCAGGAGAACAACCCGGGGAATGGTTTTTGTCGTATATCCTGAATATCAAAGTTATTTTTTAAATGTTTACCAACCCAGTATTTAGTTCCCAGTTATGTGCAGAAATGTATCTCCTTTCCCTCCCCATTACTGGTGTTTTTCATCAGAAACAAAAGCAGTGTTGGGGTGGGAGGGGGTGGGTGTTGTCTGACTTGACATTAGACTTTCCTAGTGTTCTGGCTGAAATTGAAGATGTCTGTATTTTTCTCCCTGGACAATTCTCCTCAGGAAGCGAGGATCTTTTGCAATCTCCCACCATTGCGTCTCTACTACTGCAAATCCTCCAGCAGTGGGAGTCCTGAAGCAGTAGCACAGGCTGGCTTTGGAGCTTTCTCAACTATAGCACTGGGAAGCCATGCTGGATGCTGTAACTGCAAGTACTGGCAACTAAATTTACCGTCATGCTGTAACTGCCACCGCCGGTGTCATGACTGCTTCGCTGTGAGAGTTTTCCTTGGGAAATTTAATTCTTTGCCAGTAGAAATCCTTCCCAGACGAAAATAAGCGTCTGGTAAGCAGCTTTGCAATACAAGGCTATAGGTCCTGGTGGACACCGTGTTGAACATGGGCCACCAATGTGCCCTTGAGGCAAATAAGGAGGAGTGTTGCCAGCGGGAGGAAGGCGGTGAGCCTTCCTGTGTATTCAGCGATGGTGAGGCCATGCCTGGAGTGCTGGGTCCAGTTTTGGGCTCCCCAGTACAAGAGAGACATGGGCATACTGAAGAGAGTCCACCAAAGGGCCACAAAGACGTTGAAAGGACTGGAGCATCTCTCCTATGATGAGGGGCTGAGAGAGGCGGGACTCTAGAGCGGAGAAGGCTCAGAGGGATCTTGTCAATGTGTACAAATGGCCAAGGGGAGGGTGCAAAGAGGACGGAGCCGGGCTCTTTTCAGTGGTGCCCAGCGACAGGGCGAGAGGCAGGGGGCACAAACTGAAACGTGGGAGGTTCCCTCTGAACATCAGGAAACACTTTTTCACTGTGAGGGTGACTGAATGCTGGCATGGGCTGCCCAGGGAGGTTGTGGAGTCTCCATCCATTCAAAAGCCACCTGAATGTGGTCGCGGGCAGCTGGCTGTAGGTGGCCCTGCAGGGGAGTCTGGCCAGATGATCTCCTGAGGTCCCTTCCAACCTCAACCGGTCTGTCGGTGTGTGATCTGACAGCTGGATGGGTCAGTCAGTGCAGGTTTGGAGTCAGTGTTTGGGAATATGTGACAGAAACAGCAAAGGGTTTAAACAAATTAACTTCCTTTCATAATTTTGGGTACTGCTGGGTCATAGCCTCGTATTGATTCTCCATTGTTTACTGGTGCCAGTGAAGGGGTCTTGTGGGTTCTACAGCTCATGTCCCTAATGCTTTTTCAGCTTTTAGGATTTACTTACTACGCAGCCTGTGTACGTGTAGTAGTACAATGTGAACTGTTCTGTGCTTGACTACGCCTGTGCTTGCACATACACGCCACATAACTGTAAGCCACCTCTAAGGACGAAAGAGAGAGCAGAAAGTCTTCTCTGGCCTTAAACCCATCCTCCTAGTCCCTTTATTTTTCTAAAAGAAGGGCTTTGAGCAACCTGGTCTAGTGGGAAGTATCCCTGCTCAGGGCAAGGGGGTTGGAACGAGATGATCTTTAAGGTCCCTTCCAACCTGAACCATTCTGTGATTCTATCATCCCTGTTAAAGAAAGATTTGCCTTACAAAGACGTACTTCAACAATATGATAGTAGATCCCATCTTGCAGTCTGGTTGTACCTGTACAAGCTTTGTTTAGTAATAATCAGTTAAGAACATTGTCTTACTTGTTTAGGTTACCTTAGGTTACCTGGGATAAATGTTGCATTTATCCCAGAATGTGAAAAATGCTATTATAACCCTGAACTGCAGAAAATACTGGTTTGTTTATACTTACAAAATGCTTTTCTGTATAACAATAAGCCATTGACTTTCACTGTCACCCCTTTAACATGCCCCTGTTTTAACCTTAGCCTGTACTGACTTTAGGTAAAATCTCTTCTAGTCAGTCTTGCACTCAAATCTGCTTAAGCTAAAGTCTGTGGCAAATCAGCTTTAGCTAACTTGATTTTGGTTGTTTTGCAAGAGAGCCAGAGGAGGTCTGAGATCCTTAGGGCAGCGTATGGGCACATAAACTCTACGCAAATTCAAAATGGCAAAGACCTGCCTCACCACTGACTCTTAATGTTAAAGGAGCTTAAACTCCTAACTTCTCATAACTTTCCCTGATACTCATCTCCTGTGTGCACCCTCAGGCAATTAAATACATAAATAAGTATTATAAATATATAATATATATATATCTATAGAAGTATATACATAAGTATCTAAACATACAAATAAGTATTTGGCTTGTAAATATGCCCAGATTTCAGCCCCTGCTAACAACATCAAGGCATCTGTAGCAAGCCCGTCAGGCCCATCGTGCTGTCCTGTAGCAGTGGCCTGCGGAAGACTTTAAGAAACTGCTTCAAACAAGCTTCAAAGCAGCTCAGAGGCTTTGTGATTTCTTTGCCTTTGATTGCAAAACACTAAGGAGCCCTTAGAGCAGCACCTAGGATTCAGATCTCACCCTGTTCCACCCAAGTATCCTATGGAAGAGGTTCATTCTCTCATTCAAAGTCAAATGGTCTTAAAAGGAAGGGTGGAGACCATCTTCTCCAGAGTAGACCAACAGGCTGAGTGCTTGGTTTCAAGGGGAGAGCTGTGGGTGTGGACCCCCTCAGGAAATAGGGAACTCCAGTTCTCTCTAAGGACGGGCTCCTGTGGACAGGCGCAGCCTCAGAGCACACCAGGGCTGGGGTCCAGGCTGGAGACCGTGAGTTGGGGGAAGCCCTTTTCTGGATTGACTGTATAAGACTCCTAATTTCCAGAGAGGAGTGTGGCTAAAGGTAATAGTTCATCCTTAGTATTTTGTTCGTGGCTGGTTGAGATGTCCCAGTGCTTGGCACACCCCACGCGAAAGCCTCTCCAAGGCTGTCCCTGTAGGGCAGACAAAAGCATGCTCTGACCTTGCTTCCAAGAGAGCTGATGGCAGCTCAGCTCCGGCGTGGGCAGTTAACGCAGTGCTAAATTAAAGCTGGGGGTAGAGAGGACACTCGGTGGTGCTCGCTGTGCTGACTTGGCCACACCACTTCAGGTTTGGAGGACGGGCAGTGCTGGAGCAAGGTTGCGTAGCACAGCCCCAGTTACCCAGCTCTTCTCTCCCTTGTGGAACCTCAAGTGCCCACCTCAGAGCTGTGACCCCCACACGTCCGTGAAAAGCGCACAGATACTGTCACACACACAGCACAAGGTGCCTCAGCGCTGCCTCAGTGACTGGCAAAGCAGATCCCTGTCAACGCAAAGGTTCAGGAGTGACAAAGCTGTCACCACAGTTACATCACTGTCTGCAGCAGAGACACCTTTTTCTTCTCCCCTCCACCTCGCCCACCTCAGAGCTGCCAAATGATTTCCACCAAATCTTCCCAAATACTGATGCCTGTAACAGTGGAGGATCTCTGACATCACAACCATAACGCAGGCTCCATCTTCATATATGTATTTTCTGTGAGCATGCGTGACTTTACCACAGTGGATCATCATGCATGTGTGCATCGCAGGCTTGTGTATGTAGAGAAAAAACTGCAAAGAGAATGGAAAAAAGATTAACCAAGATGTCAGTTGGCTGAATTTATTTATATGTCTAAGGACTTGGTGGATGAGAAGCTCAACATGAGCAGGCAATGCACACTTGCAGCCCAAAAGCCAACCGCATCTGGGGCTGCATCAAAAGAAGCGTGGCCAGCAGGTCGAGGGAGGCGATTCTGGCCCTCTACTCTGCTCTGCTGAGACCCCACTTGGAGTACTGTGTCCAGCTCTGGAGTCCTCAGCACAAGAAGGACATGGACCTGTTGGAATGGGTCCAGTGGAGGGCCACAAAGATGATCCGAGGGCTGGAGCACCTATGCTATGAGGAGACAGTTGGGATTGTTCAGCCTGGAGAACAGAAGGCTCCAAGGAGAAATTCTTTACTGTGAGGGTGGTGAGGCACTGGAACAGGTTGCCCAGAGAAGCTGTGGATGCCCCATCCCTGGAAGTGTTCAAGGCCAGGCTGGATGGGGCTTTGAGCAGCCTGGTCTAGTGGGAGGTGTCCCTGCCCATGGCAGGGGGGTTGGAACTAGATGGTCTTTAAGGTCCCTTCCAACCTGAATCATTCTGTGATTCTGTGATTCTATGACTTGGACAACCAGATGATCTAAAAGGTGCTAGAGGTTAGCAATTAGGAAAGGATGTGATTCTCTTAGGTATGTGTGTTCCTTCTCTCTAATGCAGCTATTTATATGCCTGTGCAGCTATTTATATATATTTCACTTGTTTGAAACCTAGTAAGAGCAGTAATTAGTGCTCATATCATTAAGGTGAGTGCTACTTTTTTTTTGTGTTACAAATATCAACGCTGAATCAGATAAATGACACATCTTGCTGTGGGATCAGAGCTCCGTGAGAAAGCCAGTGTGTGGGACTTCAAGATTAGGAAGGTGCTGTTTATCATTTCAGGTAGAGTTGGTCACTCAGAGGAGTAGCCAGGCCCAGGTTGGGTAGGTCTGTCTGACTCTAAACCAACTTGCCTACGTCTTCTTCAAGATACAGAGAGAACAAACCTTAGAAAGACTGTATTGGTGAAAAAAAGGAGTTCCTGTTGGCCTCAGACTGTAAAATAATGGTGCTGATGTTCGAAAACAAATAGTTTAACTTTGTGTAACAGCTGCAGAGATTTAGTTTTTGAGTAAAGCAACTGAACAAGACAGTTGCAAGGGAACTTTGCAGGAATAATCAGACAGCACTTCAAGCACCATGGCTCGCTCTGTCTTCTAAACCAACTTTCTCTGTGAAAAAGTTATTATTTTCTCACTAATACTGTTCAAGGAGCAACTATTGCTGCTGCCAGTACAGCAATATCCTTTCTTACTGTTTGAAGGAGTTTGCTAGAGAGACAGAACAAGTCTACCATTTAGGCTTTCTTAATTTTGTCTACTGCCGTGAAGCTCCCTTCACCTGACTTGGCAGAACCTGGAAAACTCTCCTTTTTATGTGCCAGGTTTACTCTGGCTGAGAACCTCCCCTCACAAATGGATGTGAATCAGAAGTCCAGTTATATTTAATAAATTCCTGGACAAGTCGCACCAGCCAGAAGCAGTAATACAAATTGAAAATATCAAAAGTTTTCCAACCACCTGTAATGCAAATACACATTTTGCCCGTCTAGTTTGGATTCCAGCATCCTAAAGCTCAAAGGCATTTAAATATGCTTCCACTGTTTGCAAGAACAGAATGATAATAACATTAGCACTGCTGCCTACATTGCACATGAAGTTCTTTATAAATATTAATCTAAATGACCTAGCTTGCTAATTAAGTAGTCCTCTGCGTAGAGCAAGTGGTGCTTCATCATATGTGATGGTCATTTAGCTCCACCCAGCAGTTACACGTACAAGGAATTTATTGCCCACGACGCTGAATCTGCCAACAGCTTTGTTCAGATCCACAACTTGTCCAGCTTAGAATTTAATATGAGATCAAATAATAAAGGTCAACTTCAGTAAATGTTTACCCATAGAAATAACATTAAATGACTACGCTCTTCCTTTTAATATGTGCCATGCAGTATTTTGTGCAAGAGTGCAAAAGGAAATTCAATTTACCTGTTGATGTTTACACCAGCAGCTGTTTTGAGAATTTCAGCATTCATTTCATCAAACAAGTAAGTATTTCCTACTCTATTGCTCCCAAAGCAGCGTTGGCTATTACATGATAACAAAAGAAGTTTTGGTATTCCTGCAAAAATGAATGCCTCTTTGTTTTTCCTCCCAGGAGTCACCCAACTATGAAAGGCAGGAAAAGTGATTAAATGTGCAGTTAGGTAGACTTACATGTACATACAACTTTGAGAAGCCTACTCTCTGTGCATGTTAAGAATCACAGCTGTTGATTTCACTGCCTATGTTGTTCTACTACAGCTGCTATTTCTGAAATGAAAAAAAAAAAAGAGCAGGAACTCGTAATTCCCATCTATTTTACTGTGCGTGTAAAAAAGACCAACACAAAGACTTCTCTTTCTTTTTTACATGTAAGGTAAAAAGTTTGAAAGTTTGCTGACTTTCAATCTGCTGTACCAGAGAGGGTCCACAGAGAACAATAATGCTCAGCAGGTGCCAATAAGGACACAATCTGAGAGCTAATTTTACCTGCTTCTCAGGCTGCAGAAGGGACTAGCTGGAATTTCCCTAATTATCTTCTTCACTTCTTAGCTTATAAAATAAATGCACTTTATGGAATAGGCATTGAGATCAGAGTGAAAACAGAAAAAGTTAATTCTTTCCAACAGATGCAAACTGCATTTTATCTCGGTCAGTTGTTAGAGACCCTGAGAGTGCACACAGTTGCCATTGAGAAGTTTGTGTCTATAAGATCACGCAGTATCTTCACTTTGTAGTCTTTACTCTGTTGAGACACAAACCTTGGGCTTTTGGGGATTGCAATCCACTGTTCTCGTAAAGATGTTTTTTTAGCCAATGATAACTTTTAGTTATCATTGTACCCTTTGTTCTCGGCCGGATACTTTCAAAGTGATTGCCACATTTAATAACTAACAATATTTCATTGTGGAGTAATCTGTCCTCCAAGAACGTAAAAGACGGGGAAACACTCTGATAAAGTATCACTGGTTCAAGCCTGTATTTCTCGTCGCTTGAGCGGCGAATACTGGAACAAATGTAAACACTACCTGCCTTAGCTGGATTATAGTAGTGGAGATCTAAATAACACGTCCAGTGCCCTCCAGCTTCCTTCGGCATGCAGGAATGCAGGAATGCACGAACGCACAGCCTCCCGAGCAGCGGTTAACGTCCTCCCTCTGGGAACAGCTCACTCAAGAATTCTCTTAAAAGCTGGCACATTCATCCCTGAGCAGCCTCTCTGTAGTCACGATGTCTGTTGATCACTTGATACTTTTCCATGGATTTGGGTTGTTTGTCCTACTGAGTTCTCCATGTGCCTGGTGTTTTCACTCCTGTCCAGAATGATTTGTAGCTCTGTGAAGACACAGCACAATACTTAGAATAGACTTAACATGCCGAGGATCTCACGGTATCAGCCCTTTTTTCAGTGTTGCACAACGGACATGCAGTACTATTTATTTTTAGGTGATACAAGCAACAAACATCACTCTTGGGTTTGTTGTTGTTGTTGTTTTTCAAAAACAGCATATAGTGAAAAAAATCTCCTAGGACAGATGTAAAACAGAGTCTACTTCTCCAAATTAAACCCTTGAGGTATCCCATTAGTAAGGCATTCTGATCGTGATCAATAAGAAAGATGAAGCCTTACACTTTTTGGAAGAGGCTGGATAGACGCATAATTATCATAAATTAATGTATCTTTGAAACAACATTGTGTTTCAGTGATTGATGCTAATCTGACCTATCGAAATAAGCAATTAATGGAACCTTAAAAACTAATATGTCAATTTAGTATCAGTTCTCTTTTTTCTTTTTGAAAAGGTACAGTATCTCAGAGTGTCAGCAGACAGTGAACTTCAGTTTCTATCGAGTTACTTTTTTCTGATGCTCTAGAGATGGTTTTCGAAAGTGAAGTAACCCTCCAGATGAACTCCATCGCGTTCATGATATTGCTCTTGATAAGTGGATGATTCATGGAATTATTAACAGAGTAGTTCTGATGCTGCTTCAAGCAGACATTTTTATTTTCCAACAAAACGCAGTAAGGAACTATGAGAAAGCAGGAGAAATCTGCCTAGTGGCTAACAGGGCTTGACTATGCAATGCCAACTTATTTTATACAGATGATGCCAGAAAATCCTGCGGTATGTGTTGTATCCCTGGTCCAAAGCTATTTGCAATTTGCATTTGGAAAATAAAGATCCCTACAGTCCAGCATCCCCTGGGTCTCTGAGAGGCAACCCAGGTAAAGAGATACTTAAGACTGTGTAGCTTCATCTTGGCCTGCCAAGAGAGTTAGCAGATGATCATGATATTCATTCTGTGTTGTGCCCTCCTGCAGAATCTCCAAATATTTGAAGAGCAAAGCATGGAAATCATAATTTCATCCTTCGCTGAAAGGAACTACTTCCTCACAGGAATGAAGAAAAGTCAACTCTCAAATAGCACAAAATGTAGGGCAAGAACTGAGGAATGCTTTTTATGCAGCTGCAGAAATACATCCAGAGTGTAATTATTTATGTTGGAATTTGAACAGGAGATTTCAGCTTCCAATCTTTCTTTCTGAAAAGTACAATGGCAACTTTTTAGCTACCTCATATGGACATGAGTTTCTCTGCAATGAGAGCTGAACAGCATTTCCTAACTCCATTATTTCTAATTCCCGCTGGTTTCATTCTGACCAATGTGGAACAATGCTATCTTTTGAATTATTTAAGTTATTTTTCTGAAAAAATAAGAAGTCTGGAAGTCTTTTGTTTGACTACTGGTCAGACCCATCATGATTCAGCCGATGAGCTCTGGTCAAACAGGTATTGCTAGACAATGCTTTTTATTAAAAACATGTATGTGTTTTTAATGCTCAAGTTCTTTTAACACTTCTCTTTCCCAACATGCACATAGGGCGGGTTTTGCAGCACTGCTGGGCTACCTTTAGTAGGGGAGTGAGCTACTTTTGACTCCCAGCTTTCTGATGCTCTCCCCCCCCATCCCCCCCAGCTCCTGTTTTCCTCACCTGCAGCTTAGAGCATGTACATCCATTCCACCGCTTTTTTTTTTTTTTTTTTTTTTTTTTAAGCCAGCAGCCTAATAATGAAGCTCTTGATGATGAGACTGTGAAACCAGTTCCAGCAACAATGAGTCTTCATTACTGCTGGAGAAGACTGGGGTGTTTGATATGCACGAAGCTTTGCGCAGACAGCCACGACTGTAAGCTGCCATTTGTTACTGTCAAACAAGTAAGTGTTACAACTGTTTAAAAGTGTTGTTCCTCTCTAGCAAAGGATTTATATTTGAAAAAAGAAAATAAAAACTAATTAGTACTTTATCTTTGTTTCATCTGCACCTAAAGTGTGGATGTTGGCTGATGAACAGAAACCCCGTTCTCTATTACTGCTTACTCAACAGGGCTGGGGATGATAAATAATAGGCTTGATTATATTATAAATAAGTGAGAAAAAGTGGTTGTGACCTGGGACCTAAGCCAACAAATATTTTAGCTATTTGTATACAGTTACTATGTTTGTAAAATATATAAACTTTTCACATAGCTGGATGTTTGTAGAGTTTGGTTTTAATATGTAACAGAGAGCCTAAAAATCTCACATAGTCTTAACCCATTTTGCTTTCAGTTGTGCAGGAAGCGCTGTGTTTGGCATGCATGCTGCAGAAACCTAAAAGGGAAAAAAAAAAAAAGCTTAATCACGAGGTACTCCTCCCATACCGTCTCCAAACCAAAACCACTGAAGTTTTATTGATAACAGCGTGGGTATCTGCAGGCAATGTATCTGATATGCTTCCTGTCTGCCCAAACATAGTGTGCCTCATCAAAAGATTTAGAGCTGTCTGCTATATTCAAGTAACTCTATTTCATTTCTCAATTAAATTATTTAATTCATTTTTTTCTTCTACATGACCAGAATATCTTATTCCTTTAGTAAATCTTAATGCCCATGGATTTTGAACTTGTGTCTAATTTATGTCCATATGCATGAGGCACCTATGGCATCTCACTGAGGAAAAACCTTTTGACATGATGGCTAGGAAATATCCCAAGGCTACGGAATCTAGCTAGTTAGAGAAATCCCAAGCAAATGGCCTTGTGTTAAAACTACAAAAAGAATTTGATTTGTGTGAATATTCCAGATGAGTCTCTTCACAATGCCTAATGAAAAAAAAAAAAGGGTATACATAATATTTCTCTGTGTGCTCTATAACATACAGGAAGAAGACTGGTAATTGTAATTTTCTTTCTCAGACATAGCAGGAAAGGTGAGGAAGTGGGACTGCCATGCATTTCCATTACCACTAGGCAGTGGTAACAGGAAGGGTAAAAACAGCTTAATATTTCTGACCTGCCTATCATATTTCCCCATGTGTACACAGACACACACACATTCAAGACAGCCAGCATGGCTTCACCAGCGGCAAGTCCTGCCTGACCAACCTAGTGGCTTTCTATAATGGAGTGACTGCATCAGTGGACAAGGGAAGAGTAATGGATATCATCTATCTGGACTGGACTTCTGCAAGGCCTTTGACACGGTTCCCCACAACATCCTTCTCTCTAAGTTGGAGAGATACGGATTTGATGGGTGGACTGTTTGGTGGATAAGGAACTGGCTGGATGGTCTCATCCAGAGGGTAGTGGTCAATGGCTTGATGTCCAGATGGAGAGAGGTGACAAGTGGTGTCCCTCAGGGATCTGTACTGTGACCAGTGCTGTTCAATATCTTCATCAATGATTTAGACAGTGGGATCAAGTGCACCCTCAGCAAGTTTGCAGATGACACTACGATGAGTGGTGTGGTCAACATGCCAGAGGGAAGGGATGCCATCCAGAGGGACCTGGATGAGCCAGAGAGGTGGGCCTGTGCAAACCTCATGAAGTTCAACAAGGCCAAGCGCAAGGTCCTGCACTTGGGGTGGGACAATCCTCATTATCAATACAGGCTGGGGGACGATGTGATAGGTAGTAGCCCTGCGGAAAAGGACTTGGGGGTACTCATGGATGAAAAGCTGGACATGAGCCAACAATGTGCACTCAGCCCAGAAGGGCAATTGCATCCTGGCTTGCAGCAAAAGAAGCGTGGCCAGCAGATCCAGAGAGGTGATTCTCCCCCTCTCCTCTGTTCTCGTGAGACCCCACCTGGAGTACTGTGTCCAGCTCTGGAGCCCTCAGCACAAGAGGGACATGGACCTGTTGGAACAGGTCCAGAGGAGGGCCACGAAGATGATCTGAGGGCTGGAGCACCTCTCCTATGAGGACAGACTGAGAGAGTTGGGGTTGTTCAGCCTGGAGAAGAGAAGGCTCCAGGGAGACCTTATAGTGGCCTTCCAGTACCTGAAGGGGGCCTACAGGAAAGCTGGGCAGGGGCTGTTTGCAAGGGCACATAGCGATAGGACAAGGGGCAATGGTTTTAAACTAGAGCAGGGCAGGTTTAGATTAGACATTAGGAAGAAGTTCTTTACTGTGAGGGTGGTGAGACACTGGAACAGGTTGCCCAGAGAGGTGGTGGAGGCCCCATCCCTGGAGGCATTCAAGGCCAGACTTGATGAGGCTCTGAGCAACCTGATCTAGTTGAAGATGTCCCTGCTTACTGCAGGGGGTTGGGACTAGATGACCTTTAAAGGTCCCTTCCAACCCAACACATTCTATGATTCTATGATTCTAAGCACACACATGCGTGTCGGTGTGCATGCCCCCATACTCCGCTGTTCATAAAGCTCTGACTGCAAACCGTTCTGGCACAGCTATGGCAAAACAGCCAGAAACAGTCCATAGCTGCAGTGGCAGCATTCATGTGCTTACTTTTATTCCTGTGGCTGGCACATGCTAAGAACAAATCTCCCTGAAACAAAAGAGAAGAAATCAAAGCTAACTCCTACCATGTTTTTAATGTGTGGATGAACAAATTCCTACTGCTTTTAAGGATCGAGGCAATTGCTAAGCAAGAGCAGTTACTAGGTCTTTCACTGTGCACAGAAATAAATAAACGTAGAGCAGAAGGGTAACTGAAATGTGTCTCTGAGCATGCGTTTTACTCTGCGTCATATTCCTTTGGTGTAACTGTTTGCTTTTTTTAATTCCTTACTAGAACATAAGAAGTGCAAGTTTGGTTTTTTTAATTCCTTACTAGAATATAAGAAGTGCAAGTTGCAGTGAACAGAATTTTATGTGGCTGGCTAAACTGTGGTCCACCATTCTCCCTTAATCTTGAGTTGATGCTAAGATGGACACTCTGTTTCCCTGTGCTCTCATATTTAGACTTTTTACTCTATGGTACCAGGAAAGAAAAGCCTGTTGACCCCTGTTCTGATTTAATACAAAAACGTGATCACTTGGGCCTGTTCAGCCATTTGCAGGGAAATCAAGACAAACTTTCCTCTGCCACTCAGTGCCACCAAGAGACACGGGTTTGCTGAGAGGCAGCAGTCTCATACCTGAAATAAGTCATTGCCCTTGACAATATCAGAGCAGATTAGCATTTGGATATACTTACTGACCCCACAGCTTGTCAGATATTTGCTTCCTGTCCGCAGTATGAATATTGAAGTTAAAAAAAATAATCATAAGAACTTACATAAATTGCTAAAGACTTGTTCCTCAGCATTCATGTTCCAAGAGGAAAGTGTCCCTAGGGAGTGAAAACCAGAGGAAGAGAATTAGGAAAAAACCTGAATAGCGGGTGAGAGGGCAGATTTACTGACAGAGATGGCCAAAGGATCTCAGCAAACTGCTTATTAACACCTTTATAGGTCAGCACAGATGTCATGAGAGAAGGAATCGGCCAAGTCATGGTTTTAATGGGACTTTAAACCTAACTCGACTCGCTTATTAGCACCGAGTAGTACAGCACACGTTCTTGTGCTACCAGACAGCACTTGTGCATCTCTACAGTCCTCCCTGCTACTTAGGCTGTGACTGATTTCCATCTTCAAAGGCTGTACCATTGCACGGCCTCCCCCTTCACCGCGGAGGCTGCATCTAGTTCTGCTGGAAAATGCAGATCGATAAAGAATGCTCTTGTTTTGGAGAACCTGCTATAACCACATATATCTACGCTGGGGAGAACGACAGCTATGTCTTTCGTTTGTTCCGCTGTTGGCACCAGGGGGTGTTCTCTAGCACAGTGACATGATAGATGTATACACTTCTTTTACTTTGTCTCTATAGTAACAGACTGCCAAAAGAAGAGATCTCGTGTCTGGGAGCTCAGCCATGAGCACAGGGAAAATGGAGGACTATATCCCACCATCAGGAAAGGAAACTCTTTTAAGAACAAATTGTTTAAACAAAGTGTTACGGACGGAAGACTGGAAATGACACAAATAAGTTAAGATGCTTGAGAAGAAGCTATTCTCCCCATTCTCTTTTGCTGGATGAAAGGCAAATTGAAAAGTTTGGCCTCACCTCTGAAAAGAAAAGAAAAGAATGGGCATTCTCCAATCTCAACACCTGCTTTTACTGCTAATGCTTTGATGGAAATCCTAATGTTGCTTTGCGGGCAACCACCATATTTTTTCCCTTTCTTCCGCCTTTATCTCCAGCTCCGGTCCATTCAACGCGTGACAGTGCAAGCATACTTCTGAACAATTCGATTCATTCTTGATTTTCTCCACCAATTTGCTGTTTCAAGACACAACAAGTTCAAATGCCCTTGCTCACTTGCAGCATTCTCTGTGATTCAGCCTCTTACATTCCCTTTTGTTTACTATGCTGTGCGATCATCGCCTCCACCCTTTGTAATAGCATTGTTTAGCTATGCATATATATTAGCACCTTGCAGTTTCTAGGCTGGCAGAGTGTTTCAGCTGCATTTCAGGGTGAGGGACAAATACACGACAGCTTTGCCTGGGCCTTCAAAGCTCAGCATTAGGATTTAAGTAGAACAGTATAGTATGTCGCATATCAAATGTTTTGGGATACGCTGCAATTAAAACCCAGAATTAGAAAATGAAAGTGATGACATGCAGAGACTCACAAAATCCTGCCTGAGAGGTATAGGATGCTTCCTCTTGAGTTTTAAACAGTGGTATTTCTGCCTGAAAAATTAATGTGGATGAAAAGACCTTGTTGATCTTCTGTAGGCCATAAATTTATTTCCTGTTTGCAGCACTGCAAAAGCTATTCTAGCCACTGTGCAGGTTCATGGAAAATACGTTTGTGTGTGCGTGTGTGTTGTGTGCAGACACATACGTGATGTAGAAGGTTCGCTATAGTATGGTAATTATTGATCTCTAAATTTATCTTATATGAAAGCAACAATTCAAAGTATTTTAAGAGTATGTGCTTGTCTTTCATGTTCACTGCATTTTTTTTGCCAATACATAAATGTTTAGAAAACCCTCCTTGTATTTCACCTCCGTCTGTAGAATTGGGGCAGCGTATTAACTATGAAAAATAAAGGATACAGACAGAAGCCTTGTGAAATCATTCCTTTGATGCTGAAATAAAAACATAGTTACGCCCAGAGATTAATTATGAATAATTGGATACTAATGCATTGGCAATATGCATAGAGACTTTAATCCGTTCAGTTAAGGAAGGAAGCACGGATAAGTTGAGTAGGAATATTTTTCCGTCTTAAAACGATCAAAGTCTTTTTGTATATTTGCAGAAATTGGTGGAGACAGATGACAGTCAGTGAGGGGGAAAAAGGGTGACAGTGTAAAATAAATAATGATACCAGATGAAACATGGAACAAACATTAAAAAAAAATGGAAGAAACTTGTACGGGAGGTTATGCAAAAAGTATTTGTAGAAAATAGTAAACTCTCGGTTTCCCTATAATCTCCTGTCTGACCCTGTGGGAATCTCGTGGTCCTCAGCTTCCAGCACTGCAGTTATAAAAACTGCACAATGTAAAAATAATACATGTACAATAAAATGGTAGCAACGGCCAAGGCCTGTTTGCTCAGTGAGAAAGCCAATGCTTGAGCTATGCAGTTGGACTTAGTGTATTTTCTTTTGGCTGTAAATTTCATGATTCCTTTCAAAGTTTCTCTCCACCCTTTCTGAAGCTCATGCACCAACGAGCCAGCAGTTCACTCCTGGAGGAGAGGAATGAAGAAATAATGTCTTTGGGCCAGAGATGTATTTTTGTTAGAGAAGGAAATACTAGGAATGAGTAATGTTTGCTTTTTTTTAACCTGACAATGACTCTGGTCAGTCTAAGGTAAAGCTGGAGATACCTTTGCCTGCCAGCATGCTCCATTTACTACCCAACGAGGAAGCTGCTACATGAAGGCACTGGAAGTACCACAAAACTTTCACCACACATCCTTGGAAAGTGTCCCTTTGCCCTGGAGCTGTCAGCCTGCGGTGCGGTACCACTGCCTGAGCCTGCTTCCGTACAGGGATCTTCATGGCACAGTGGCCTGGGCTCTTGTGTCTCTCTGCAGATTCACGATTCTTGCTGCCTGCCTTCCCCTATCAGGCACCTTTGGCCTTCCATTATTATCCCCATTATTAAAAACAAGGATCATTCCTTCCTCATGGCATTTCCTCCCTCTCAGCCTTCACTCTGGTGACCTTTCGTTCCATTTCGTTGACATCCCCTTTCACCAGGAACCACCCGTCAGAAGAGTAAAGTTGGGGTTTAATAGCATTGGGTTCTTTTTTTCATACCCAGGTTTCATTACAGGTTATTATGCAAGAATAAT
Organism: Larus michahellis; assembly: GCF_964199755.1. Lineage (NCBI taxonomy): Eukaryota > Metazoa > Chordata > Aves > Charadriiformes > Laridae > Larus > Larus michahellis. The sequence goes on from NC_133930.1 coordinate 38,182,800, forward strand.
CCTCAGTGCTGTTATATATGTGAAATGCTTGTGGCTTTTGCAGTTCTCTGTATTTCTTAAGAAACAGGAAAAAAAACCCCAACCAGATTAGATGATGAGATTATAGTGCAAGTCTCACTTTTCCATATTTAAAGCACAACAAGATCCAGCAACGGCTTAAGTAATGAATCATGGTAATTTACATATACAGGTCAGTGGAGGACATCCACACACAGCTGAAAACATCCCTTCAATCAACACCCTGCTTTACTACTCCCATTTCAGCCGCCTTTTGGCACATCCAGCCCAATACATATGCTTTCCTATTACTGATCCTTTTAAAGAGCTAACAGGTTGCGAGACTAGGAGGTCACAGCTTTCATCCCTGGGAGGGGGGAGGCCCTGACAACACACGGGAACGCCGGCCCCACGGAAGATCAGAAAATCATGGAATCATTCAGGTTGGAAAAGACCCTTGGGATCGAGTCCAACCATCAAACCCTCTCTACAAAGTTCTCCCTTACACCATATCCCCCAACACCACATCTGAACGACTCTTAAACACATCCAGGGACGGTGATTCGGACACCCGCGGCTCTGCGGGGCAGGAGGAGGTGTTCCTCGTTTATTCCGTGATGTCCCTCTGAGGCCGGTCAGGCGGAGCCAGGGACGGATCCAGGCTGCGGTTGAGGCGCTGGTGGCGGGCAAAGAGCCTTTTCTCCAGTCCCCGGCCGGGTCGCGCTGGAGGGAGCGGGGAAGTGGGAAGGGCAGCACCGTTTCCGTGGAAATGCTTTTGCTGTCATCAAACCCGGCGGCGGGGTGAAGAAGGAAAGGCCCTTCCCCACCCACTTTACAGCGCGGGGGGGGGAAACCGCGAGGCGTTGGCGTGGTAGGTGGGAGAAGGGGAGACCGGCCGGAGCTGGAAGAGCTGCCCGGCCCCGGGTGGGCGGGAGCGGGGAGGGCGAGCGGCCGCTGCGCCCCCCCGCCACCCTCCCCGCTCCGGCCCTGCCGCTGCCGCCGATGGAGACGGCGTCGTTGAGGGCGTTTCAGAGCCGCGCCGGCGGCCGTGCCGGGTACCCAGCGTTCCCTGCCCGCCCCCGAACCGCGGCTGAACTTTCCCCGGCCCGGCCCGGCCCAGCCCGGCCCGCCCCGCCGCGGGGACGGCGCAGGCACCGCCCGGCAGGCGGGGAGGGGGACGGAGCCCAGGACAAGCAGCGGGGGAAGCGGTGGGTGGAGAAAAGCAAGTTCGCAAAGGGTTTGTTTCAGCGTAAGTGCTTAGGTTGGGTGCGGTGTTTTGTTTTTTTTTTTTTTTTCTTTTTTTTTTTTGTTTGAGTAGCGAAAAAAGAAAAGGGCAAACAAAAAACTGCAAGGCAATCAGCATCCCTAAGCAACTGTACTTGGAGAAAAGATGGAGAAAAAGAAAAAAGCACGGCAAGCCTGCTTTTACAGAAGTAGGTTTATGGCACTGTTGTTCTTTGGCTGCCTGCCATTATTAAACAAGTACTTTTCCTTTACCCTCCCCCCCCCCCCGCGCCTTGAACATTATATTTCAGTTCCTTTCCCAAAGGAAACTGAAAGTACCAGTGACCCCACCTGAGATAGAAAAGGCCAAAGTTTTGTGCCGCCGTGGTGCAGCTCTCAGGCGAGGCTGTGTGGGACTGTCAGGACCAAAGTACCCCATGAAAGGTGTAGAGGAGCAAATCAAGCAGCTTCAGCCTGCAACAGGTGAAGACGTCATCAGGCTCCGGGGCACGGGTGCCTTGGCATCATGGGCGTCTTCCTCGGCACTGCAGTACTATGGATTGTCTCCATAAAAGCTCTGTTAAAAGGAGTGCCCGGGTTAGCAGCACACTTTGGCATTTTTCTTGTGTAGTGCAATCGGTTCCGTGCCAATCTTGGATCAGAATGAATCAGGAATCTCAGGAGATTTTGGTAGCTCTTTTGTATAATTTCCCATATTTCATGCAAACCGCACACGTTTACAGCTTTCAAAGGACTTTCTGCCTCTCTCCAATTTGGTTTCATTACAGAGATCATAGGGTTAACCCACTCACTCAATGTCTGTGTATTCTTCACAGTAGCTAATCTCACAGCCTAGTCCAGTTTAACTGGCTTCTAATTTATTTCTCACTGCTGACTGGATGCCATCTGCATATTTTTTTTTGGTAGCAAACCAGGATTTATATCACTACGATGTGTTATATCCTTGGTGTGTTCCTGTCCGTTAAGCACCTCATCAAATCCTTTGAGAATATCTTTTGTAGCCTGTTCAATAGCTAAATGTGGTCTGCAGTTCAACCCCAGTGAGCCAGGACCTTTTTTCCCTTGGTTTACTGCTGTATTGTCCCAAATATAAGTCTCGTGCCTCTCAAATGCAGAAAACCTGTGGAAAAAACCCCCACCACTGACTTTGGAGTTTGTTCCCAGTGTACTGTGAGGAAGGTTATATCATGCCCCCTTTACAAGTTGTGCAGGTTGCCTCCTGGCCGATGCATCCAGCAAGCACAAGAGCAACCTCCCAGGTAGCACTTGCTCCAGGCCTGGGTCCAAAAGGGGGTGAACATGCATCATCACCCTTTTGGTCAGATGTGAGCCCTTGGCCAGCTGGTCCCCAGCAGCGTGCTGGGAGCTGAAGCACCCCATGGATCAGGAGGAGGGTGGGCAGAGAGGAGACACAGTAGGGTGGGTTAAGATGCTGGGGGCTGCGTAGCCTTCTTACGTGCCGTAGCGGGTGTGTGTTGGCCCTGCCTCATGCATTCCTCGCCTGCTAGAGAAGGGGACTCCCAGTCGGGTCCCTTGCTGGGACACATCTGTCTTCCTCATTCTCTTTCCACCACCAGACACCCCTTCTCCTTGTCCCATGTCCCATCAGTCCTCTCCCCTCTGCTTTTTGTCCTTTATCTTCCAGCTGCCCTGCCTTTTGGCTTTTCTGTCCTTAGTGCCTAGCACTCCACTGACTGCTTGTCAGTTAATGTGTCTGTTTCACAGCCTTGTGCGTTTTATGTTATCCACAGGCCTTGAGAGCTACTTTAGTCCTCTTTCCTCGTGCTTTGCAAGGCCGCTGTGCCGTAACTATGCAAGACCCATCCAAAAGTAATCCAAGGTCGCTTCCTTTCTGTGAAATAGCGGTAAGCTGCTCTTTGTAGGCTAAGGGCTAGAATTATGGATGGTTATCATGCCCTGAGCATCAAGGCACGTCAGTTTCACAGCCGGGGGAGGTAGATGGGACAAGTTTGCACGTACTTCAGAAGCGCGGTGCTCCAGGAAATCACTTGGACTTTTTGTGCCAGCGGTCAGTTGAACCTGAACTGCATCCTGGACATTCCAAAAAGCCTTGTTCGTTCTCCCTGCATCAACCAACTCCCTGCACCAGTCATGCACCAACTCCTGCTCTAGCATCTCTGCAGCTGATTTGGATCAGGGAGTTGATCTCTCTGAAAAATTTTCTTTTCTGGGTTGTTATTCTGATGGATTGGGTCAGCCACCTGGCTGAGCCTATAGACTACAGGCTGTGGGGAAGAGAGGAGCTGGAGGTAAGGTGAACAGAGGTGGGACAGCCTTTTGTTCCTATCTTATGCATGCATTCCTACTTGGACTGAGTCTATGGGCTGGATGAGGCTCTTTGATGAGACACATTGGTCTCCAGGCTATACATTTTGGGTTCTAGTACTAGGCAGTGTTAAATCTAAGCCCTGGACACAAAGGCAGGGTTTAGGACACACCTGTCTTTTCTGTGTTTGCTAATTAATCTTACTTGCCTGGCTCCTAACACAGCTTCCTGGCTTTTATGAACACTTCCTGGTTTTCCATCCATTGCAGGGCAGGGCAGTGTGTGTAACAGAGCTGCCAGACTTGGCACAAAGAGTTTAGGATTTTCTTTGCAGCTTTTTACACCACTTTGTGAAACAAGCTGGGATTTCCTTTCTAAAATTATGTGAGGTACGTCCCTCTGGATCGTGACTGTGGTAACGTTGCGTTTGGAGCCACTGCTCTCCATCAAGTTCAGCTTTTGTTCTGATGCAGAATTCTCTTTTTGTATCATTAGGAGCGACGTTTTTTTATGTCGCGACTTGCCCACTAGCTACATATATGTAACTGTATTTTGGGATTTATTTATGTATTCATTTATTTTGTGTGTTTCTTTGTAGTGTTTGAAAACAGGGTTTTATGCTTGAAAAACGGTTGTTTTATGATGTTCATGGTGTTCCTGCCATTTGCAATGAGCTTTGCTTTTTTGCATCAGAGAGGTTGCTTTCACGTTTGTACCAGGAGGTGGCACATGTCTTTACCCCTCTGCTCTGCCTTCATGTCCTCCTGTGCACATAAAACTGTATGGTCTGAGTTTTTTCAGCACTCACTAATGCTTTCCCTTTAGAATCTCAATTTCCACAAACCCTGCAAAGATCTAATGTTCTTCAGAGAGCCAAGGCCATTTGTCACAATAATTTTGCTTTGACCTGACCACTGGCTACACCACAAACTAATTTAATCCCTAATTACTCCATTTGATGTCTGTTCAAATTCGGAGGAGTTAGTCTTATTCATTAGGGTGACGTGTCACCTGGATCTTACAAAGAAAATGTTCCTTCTCCAAGTGAATTCTTTTCCATGGGCAGCAGAACTCTTGATTTTTTGTTTGAATAATCCTTTCCAGCAGTTTGTGATTTTCTTTGTGCACCCATGGGAGAAGATTGTAGGTCCCCAATAGCTCTGGGCTTGCTGCATGCAGCAGTGTGGAAGATCTCATTCTGAGTTATTTTCTTTCAGTACCACTTTAGCGGGCAATAACGGGAAGTGTCGTTAACTGTTTCTGCCAATTTTGTCAACTTCCCTTGCATTCTGGAAAGTTGCAGGCAACTTTGTTTTCTTCATTTTCAGTTGTCTTTGGGACTGTGCATTACCAAGTTGGCACACAAAGAGAATAGCCCCAGTGTGTGCTGTGGTTACTGTACAAGGCAGAGGGAGTTATCAGCCTTGTTGATAATGATGGGTCACAACAAGCTGTTACTTTTTCCAGTGTCAGGGCCTCCAGCCAGGTGGGCTGAGCACCTCCTCAGTGGCTGCATTGCTCTCTGCCCTGTTGGAGGTAGAGCTCGCGGGGCCGGCAGTGACTAGGAGTTCGTCATCGTTACCGTGATGACAACTGATGCTCTCCAGATCAGTGAGGGAGGAAGAGGGCGATGCTGCCTTCCATGTGTTACAGCATAATAAATAAAAAATAACCAGACAGCAGTGAGAGCTGCAGAAAAGGGTAGACGATCAATGCCTGCTCTTGCCTCCTTTTTCTATCTGCAGGTCCACAGATGTAAAATAACAAAAACGTCGTAATTCGTTCCTTTTGCAGAAGTGAAGCTTTCATCTGTGTCTGGGGAGGAAGCAGCTGTACGTTGTCAGCAGTCCCCAGACAGAGGTGTTGTGGTCAGGGTGAACTCAGATGCTGGGAATCCTGGGGGAGTGCACAGTGCGGTCTCCTTTGATGCCACTTGAAGATGAGAGCGCTGGGTCCTTCCTCGCCCAGCATAGCTCTGCTCTGTCATCTCCTGCCTCCCTCCTGCTGGGGGTCCAGTGCTTACATCAGTAACAGTGTTCTCCACCCCTTTTCCTGGCTTTTCCATCCTCTAAAACCTTGTCTGCTGTAGGGCCAAGTGAGGCACTGATAACTATCTACAGCTCTTCCCGCTCCATCTTGACTTTTTTTTGAGGAACCAAAGAAACAAGTTCCACCAAGACCTGACAGTAAGAGATTTCATTTCTATAATCGTGAATCTATGTATTAAGATGTTAAATATAGATGCGTATATGTACATATATGCAATATATAGGTATAAAAGAGCTGAATCTCTCTCTATGTATGTGTTTTTTGTGAGGCTACAGTTGATGACTTTATGAAAGCTTCTGATGTAATTAGCTTGTCAGATTGGCTCAGAAATCATCATTGCTATTGCTTATTCAGAACTGTTCCAGCTTTTGCATCCACTCCCTACAATCATCTTTAGACCTCAGCTTTAGCGTAAGATCTTTAGCCTTAATGACAGTGTATAGGTCTGGCTGAAGTCTTGTCCTTTTTTTCCGGAAGACAGACAAACTTCTTTTGTGATCTGTCATTTGAATAAGTAGCAAACTTGCATCAGGAGCCGCAACAGCATTACAGCACTTCACTACGAGGATGCATGATGCACAAATGCACCCATGACCAAGTTACTGTTGGCGAACAGGAAAAAAAGTAGTGTTCAATTTCTGATCCCTAAATACATTTAGAACTGAGTTTGGTGCCTGCGTTAGAAGGTAAAGGTTAGACCCTCCAGAGGGCACCGGGATTCTACAGCATTCCAAGCTTCTGGACTGGTTTTGTAAGATTTAAGATTGAAGGTTGTACTTGTGTTATTTCAACCTATTAAGCTCAAAATGCTGTAAGAATACCTCATTTTGTGTGATGTTGGTAACTACTAACTTAGAAAATGCATGTCTGGTTTGGGATCCAGTTCAGAAATCTGCAAGGCTTTGAGTTTGGCAGTTTGATGCAATATGATTTCTCCCTTTCTCCAGAACAACAGCTCTCATCTAGTTGAATGGAAGTAGTAGGAGCTCATTCAAAAAGGGTAAATCAATTAGACAAAGCATCTTTCTAGTCTGGAGTGGGAAGGCAAACAGATCCCATTTCCATCACAGGATGTATTACAGTGGTGTGCTGTGGAGGGGTTTTGCAGACCCATGGCTATACGTGGGAATGGGTGTGGAAGTTTTCTGGTGGGACGGGGAAGTCACTAGACACTGAGGACATTCAGCCCCTGGCAGATCTGGAGGCCGAGAAAGAGTACTTTAATTCTTGCTAGATTAAAAGTAGTCGAGTTGGAGGTGGGCCTACTTTTGGGTAGCTTTTTCAGATGCAGAAGATATGACTCATGTTGGGAATATAATCTGTGATTTGAGAATACAGGAGTATTTTAGGAATACATGTGTACCCAGTGATGAAGGTAGCAGAGTATGTATCAGAGCAAAGACTGTTTTTCTGAACTTCTGTGTTGAATTTCTTGACGCATACATTTATTGATTTTCAAACTGTTATGTATATTTACGGTGACAGTACTACTATAGCATCAGAGGTTGTATTTGTATTTAAAAGTTAAATTAGCGTAGAACTTTTTGATGAAATATCTAAGTAGGCTTCTCTTGCTATCACTGATGGCCTGAAAGTTCAAACTGTACTCTAAAAAACCCTATTAAGTAACATTTTCTTGGCAGATTTTCTGATGTAAATGTTTTCATCTGAATACATTTATCATTGTTTTTTTTTAAACTCCTGGATATGAGTATAGGGACACGTTTCATCTCTGCCAGATTTGTTGAATATATAACGTATATTCTGTGAAATGTATGTGAAACCAGACTTAACAAGTCTGGCAAGGCAGAATTTTCTTATGACGAGTTCTTCATCCTGAGAAGAGGATGCAAAAGAATGGTAGAACTGGTAGGGTGGTGGTGCAGTGGCTGTTGGAAATCAGGGATCTCACTCAAATGTCTGAATGTGAATTTAGATGTCTAGCTTTGAAAGCCCTGGCCATGAGTTAGTCAGCTTATGAACTTTTACAAGCACTGCTGTATCGTGTGAACTTTGAACTAAAGATGTTTGACAATGGGTGATTATATTTGACTTGTTTAGCAAAGCCATGTATGTAAAAAAACATTTTCCAATCACCCGGCACTACTTTTTTTTAACAAAATCTCTTTTGGCTATAGATCACACAGGAGAAATTTCAGTATTTTTTAGAATTAGTTTGTCCAAGCCAGATATAAAGGAGTGATAGTTTACAAGCCTGGCTACTAGATTTGTATCATGGCTTTACAGTGACACAAGGTGGAAGGTACGTTCCACCTAGAGTCACTGTAAAGGACATTTTTCGAGGACATTTTTATGGCAGCCTCTCAGAAATTGTGAACAGAAGGCAGAAGACTTTGGCCATTTTCCTTCTTACTCCTGCTATGTAGTGCAGTCCAACAACTTTATAATCATTTGCAGTTGAAGGTAAAAGGATGATTGTCCCTGAAAATGAAACTAATTTTGTATTTTTTTTCAAGAACAAAGAAGAGTTGCTAAGACCTCTGTAATACTCATGTCCTACAATAGAGAAAGCTCTGTTATGAACCAGATATACTCAGTAAACAGAGAAAGTGACAAGGTATGCTTGAAAAAGAACAGAATGCTTAATGGATTTATGCCTAACTTTGATACATTTGGGTATTCTTTTTTATGTTGCTGGCAAAGCTGCTTTTTTAAACTCACAGGTTTCTCCAGTATACCACGTGAACCGGCCAGTTTGTCCTAGATCCCTCTAAGAGCTGATGAACAGGGAGAAGAGAAATCCCTGCCTATTTCAAATACCACACGAAGACAAAAACCAAGATACCAGGTCGTTCACCCCAACTGTGGATAATAAACCTGCGTGGGCTTGCGCTTCTTGCGGAATCCTCTCGGGGAGAGATGCAGCTGCATCCCAGGCTGCTGCTGCTCACAGCCACCTCTCTGGGTGATGCTGTGCTGCTGTGTTAGCACAGAGGTGAGGAGCACAAGGTGGGGAGGAGGACCTCGCTGTGCTGGCTGCTGTGCAAGTACCAGCTAAAAAACCAGACCTGGATTACATTACATAGCCTATATCATAAGGGAGCATAGGAAACAGAGAGACAAGTAGAAGGAAGCAACTTGACAGCACCATACCACCCCATCAGCAACCTGACCGGATGAGTTTTCTGTAGGCATTGAGCCTTGCACAGAACTTTAAAGTACTTCTGGCAGAGTAATGAGAACCCTTGGGAGTCCTTCCCAGGCATGAAAAGCAGCATATGAGAGAGGCTGGCATCATGACTGACTGGATAAATAGAGAACAGGCAGGGGCGTGAAACTGAAAACAAATGCATTATCTAGAGGAGAGGATGGCAGTCATGTCTCTGCAGTCATATCCACAACGTATGTGCCAATGGATACGATCCAACAAGCCCCTGATGGTTGGTCACTGTGGAGAGTCTGCACCGGCAGCGTGGCAAAGGCAACTCAGTCCAACGGGTTGTTGTCCACTGTGGCCGTTTGGATTTTGGAGTTTGCTACGTTACAGCTTAGTTAGAAGTTCTGGAGTTAAACTCTTTCCCTATCCACTCTGGTGCTTCCTACTGAAGTTTATTATTTTGTACAGCAGTAACCAGGGGAGAATGCAGCCCCCAGTTGTGCTGATGGGTAAGATCAGGTGCTTTCAGTATGGGCTATAATTTTAAAACCAGGTCATAAATTAAAGAGGTCACAATCAACTTGAACATCAGATTTTCTTTCTGACATAGTTTTCCATATTGCTGCAGATAAAATACAAGATTCTTTCAGTTGCAGCAGCAGCTGCACTGCTTCGTTAACATTTCTGTGTTTGGCGTAGCATCTAGATTAATTTCCCTTTGACTTTTTCCTCAGGGTAGCGTGTTGGCTTTTGTGTAGCTCTTTCACAGCAGTGCAGGAGTGAGGGGCACTCAGGAACTACTGAAAGTCTTTAAAATTAATTTCAGTTGTTCAAAAACTAGACTTTGCGTTGTCGATCTCCTTTTAGAGTCTGTGTGTCACGCAAATTAAAGCACTGGCCTAATTCTGGTCTCTTTTTATCAGAGGGTAAACCAGGATTAGTACTGCTGAAATGAAATATAACTGATGTCAAGTTACAGGTAAGAAAGAGACCTTTTAGGCATATTCCCTTTCATATTTTTGGCAACATGGAGAGCCTTCACTTCCTAGCAATTGAAGCAAACTGCTTGAGACTTGGAAGCAGGACTGTAGCTCAGAGAACCATCTTTCAGCTGCCCGTCCTTCTTTGATGTCCTAGAGGCAGGACGTGGGGACAAGGATGGCCGGCGTGCAGAGGAGGAGAGAGATGGGGCCGGGAGCTGGCCAGGGGCAGCCATGGGGGAACTGGTGGTGAGGAGCTGGTATCCTGCCTGTGGCTGATTGAGAAAGGAGAAGGCCTGGCACCCACTCCCGGCTGCCGACACCGCGGGGGGTGACACCAGTTGCTACCAGTCGCTCCATTAATTCAAGCCCAAAGCTGCAATGCTGCAAGCTCCATCTCTGCTATGGCCCAATATAATTACACATAAGGAATATCTGGTGGTAGGGGGGAGGTGACTGCTTGGGTTGTTTTCTTCCTTTAGGGAAAATGCAAATAATATCGATGTCCCAAATTAATCTTCCAAAGTTGCACGTTCATGAGTTGAGAAAGGCTATACTTGGAGGTGCCCATATAGCCTCAGTTAGACCCCTGAGTTTGTGTGTTCAGCAGTTTTTAATTATAGGATTATATGCCATTTTATCCACAGGATTTTGCCTCAGTCTGTGCACAGGATGGAATTGCCTTGGGGATGAATAAGAGGTGTGCAGCAAAGGAGACTTTTGTCTGCAGGAGTTGGTTTTCATTTCTTTCTGAAGTCTGAATAAAGCTGATTAGTATCTAACAACCCCCCATGTGGGGAAAAATGCATTTGGATTTTGGTGTGGTTTTTTAGAAAATTTGCTTCTCAAAGAGGTATTAGATTTTTCTTTTCTTTCCTTTTTTTTTTTTTTAAAGAATAATTTAGTTATCAGGGAACAGAGATATATTTTTGGCTTTGTGGATGCCTGAGTTTAATTTTGACACTTTTCCCGCAGGCACAAACTGATGATGACAAGGCCCTTCCAGCCCTGGTGCCATGAGGCCGGGGGGATTGTGACGCCTCCCTTCCCCTGCCTGACTCCAGAGGAGGTGGAGGAGGCTGGGGGGGAGCTCAGCTGTGGCAGCCGGGCAGAGGGATGTCAGCGTGCTCAGGCAGAGAAGAAAATTGCCTGGCTTTGGGTGGGCTGTTGAAGAAGGACTGGTTTTGCCTCTGTAGTTCTTCTATGTCCTAAAGAATATTTGATTTTTCTAAAAGGACATTTTCTATCACAAAATACCTCCCCGTGGAAAGCTTCCAGTCAGTGGTCATGAAGGAGACAAGAGAATCCACAAAAGCAAATAAAATCTGCTGGAGAAGTCTTTCTCTGAAGGCCTGGGGTCTGTCCCTGCTTCTGCCACAAAGCTCTGATGGTTTTGGTTAAGTTGTTTCAATTAAACTTTTCACAGTTACCAAATCTCCCTCGTTTTCCAGATACCTGACATGAGACCATTTGCAAAGGCAATATATATTTAACGTGACAGAAAAAGCCACCAAGAATACCTAAAGTGGATAACGTTCAGTATAAAACATGCTAGAAGTTTGGATGACAAGTTTTTCAAGTTGGGTTTCCAGAACTACAGACCCTTTTGTAAACCAAGATTATCAACACTTAGTCACATCAAAGTTGTTGTGGAAATAAACTAATTCATAAATATGCAAAAACACTTGGTAATTTAACAATGACCATCACAGAAAAAGTCATAGTGAAATTACAAGTTTATCTTCCAAAGCAGGCTGAGAAATGTGCAGGAATTGATGAGAAAACAGCATAGCTGCTCATTAATTTCAACCAGTCCTATCGGTATTTGGGGGGGGGAAGATAGTATTTGAATATGTAAATAAATCTTGTATTTGAATATGTAAATAATTTTTTTGCAGAAAGGGAATGCATAGATGACCTTTTGATTGTTAACTTTTTAGGGCTTTGCAACTTTAACAATGCTTTTTAATGTAGGATACAAAGAAACTAAAGTTTGTAAGTAGAGTTCCCTGTACCATCAAAATACAATGAAAGAAAGTCTAGTGTTCATATTATTGCTTACAGTTTTGAAAAACCTAAAGCTCTGTAGGAACCATTGAACTACTCGTATTAAAACAGGCTTATTGTGCTGATCCCATAGTGAGCTAGACAGATAGCTGAAGAATGTCAATAAATACCTATTTACAGTTTAAATAACTTACTGTGAATGAATCTGTGACCCTTTTGAATAACCTCGATAATTCAATTACAAAAAGACTGTTTGGCTAAAGGGGAAAAGCTCAGGTCTTTGAGTATTTTCATATTAAACTACCCATGAAGAATTAGGTGCTAAACACCTTCAAATATCTGATCCTGAGTCACAATCTAATTAAATAGAAGTAGAAGTATTAACTTGTGATTTCCTAGACCTGAGTGGGGAGAACCCGGCTTTTCCCTGCCACCTGAAAGCCGTGTGTTTTGTAAGAAGCAGGTTTTCCTTGAAGCCTTAATTGAAGCAGCGAAACTGCTTCACGTGCTAGTTGCAGACTCTTTTACAAAACATGCTTCAAATTCATACATGCAAGAATTAATTTCCCAGAAAAGGATTTGGATATAGTCCAGTTTGTCAGACAATCTAAAATGTCCTGTTCTTTTATTATCTGGTCAGAGAGAGTGAGTTGCTTGCGAACGGTCAAAAACTAAGAAAGCATTTTGCAGATACTTGACAGCTCCTTCAGAGAGTGATTCTGAAAGACTAATACTAGTTCATGTGCTGTTGCTGACAGAGGTGAACTTCATAAAAATAAATTACTGTATTGATTAAAAATATTGGCCAAAAATGACCTCAAAAGTCATAATTGTGCAAAGCTTACTTGAGGATTTTTTATTTAAGTTGTAGTACATTACTATTCCTGTCTTTTAGTTATTTCCCCATCTTCCAGTGCTTTTTTAGAAAAATGAAGTGAAAGGTTTCAAGCTGTAGGATCATTTTTATCATGCTATTTTGCTTGTGTGACTTGTGTGTTGTTTTTTTGTTCATTTGTTTGTTTGTTTTTTTGGAGGGGGTGTTGTGTACAAATGCAGGTAAGAAGCCCACAGAAATGCAAGAACTTGTCAATGCTTTTAGGGGGGAGGAAGAAGGTCTGGGTTGAGTGCACCGCGGAATGTTTTTCTAACATGAAAATGGAAAGTTGCAGGGAAGAATGGCGAGATCTGAGCATGTTATGGCCCTTTCAGCTGGTGTCCATAATCCACCATCTGTACAGAAGAAGGCACAAATCTCAAAAAACACACATGATCATACCCACACCAGATAACGGTGCAGATGACAACCGTTATAACATTGTTAGTGGCCTGTGAAGCCCTCAACACAACTGTGCTCCTTCTGTGCATCAAAATCCAAGTAAACCTGTGCCAAGAAAGACAATCAGCAATCTGCTTACTGAGGCCCTGTGGTGGGCCACAAGAGGTGGTTCACGTGAGTGGCTCTGGAACAAATGAATGCATCTGAATTGACAGCATGGTAGGAAACAAGCCGCAAAGATCGCCTGTGACCCCAAGGTAGGTAACTGAAGCAATGGGACTCTAATCGCAGCTAAAAGCTCTAATCTAAGGGTATGGCTTATTAAAGCACCCTCCTTAGAAAGTGCTTAGCCCTTCCCATACAGATCTCCATGTCTGCCTCAGGGCCTTCGGTTTGGAAGCGGGTCTTTTTTTTCTTGGAGGCACTTCCCCACTGAAAGGGAATGATGGTTTGTGTTATGCCCTCATTTAGGACAGCAGTGACCGTACAGCTGTGAAATCCTCAGAGCCTCACCCCCAGCTCACTTAGTCACAGCAGTCACTCGTGAAAGGCAGGTGCGGATCCTGCATGGACAAGGCACAGCACTCAGCAAGTGAAAGCCTTGGATTTATGGAAAGTGCAGTGTTATCATGGTGGGAGCCCTGGGACACAGATGTTAGTCAAATGAGGACCCGATGCAGTGGAACCCTGCTCGGGAGTGAAGCTTGAGGGAAAGCACTTGCACTGCTTAATATATCATGGATATGCACTGTCCTATTCTGCTCATTAGCGAACTCGCTGATGTAATTCAGGTGCTGTTGTCCAAATTCAGAGATCCACAGCTGGCCATCATGTGGCAGGGGCATGTGCAGATGTTGGGGGAAGCAAACTAGCCCAGGTTACCGTAACAAAGAGGAAAGATGTGCTTGGGCCTGTACACACTCGGATGGGGGAGGCGAACTGTCCTGGGTTACCGTAACAAAGTCTTCTGGAGCCCTACAGCACCTCAGTGTCTCTGTGTGACATGCGCTTCTCCCTGCATAGCTGGTGAGCCACGACCCTGGGGTGACCCAGCCTTTCCTTGCTGGGACCTGGGTGGCTGGGACGTGTGTTAAGTGAGTAGTTACGGCTCTTGTGTCTAAGCATTGCTATAGTGATCTGAAATTATTGTAGTGTTGTATGGTGCTTAGCTACAGCTGCAGTTTCACCTAAAGGCTGCCTAATCAGACATCCTCCACCGCAACACCTCCTGTGTCACCTGAAGTCGCCGGGAGAAAAGGTGATAGCTGGCTAGCAGAGTTCACCCTGCACATCCACATTGGTCTCATGATTTGTGGTTTGGCTTTCTGTACCGTCTGTGTACGTGTGGCAGCAGTGGGCTGGCGGATGCCAACAGGTAAATATTCTAGTTCTTTTATTTCTAAGATTTGGCTTGAGATCGCTTGAAAACGCTGACTGAAAGGGGGAGTAAAAGGGACTTTTACCCTTAACTTTTCATTGATTACAGCTCTGACTAATCATCAGGTATGAATCACTGTCATTTGTGGGCACAGGTAGGCTTTAGGAGACTGATGTTAGATTTGGAAAAGTGGCTATCAATAATAACGGCAGAAATAGAAATGTATGCCTACAGTGTGCTGCTATAACTGGAATAGAAGATAATTATAAATCCTTTTCTTTCAGCCCCAATTACTGTGACTGTAGTGCTGGCAGCTGGGGCAATGTTTTGCCCTGATGCTCTAACAATAGCTTTTACACAGAAGTTCAGGGCTGTTAAGTTGGCCTGCCTTATTGAAAGGAGATAAAACCTTGCATGGAGCTACTGTGTAGATTCTGATGAATCATTGCAGCCCACATGGTTTATGAACTACCAGCATATAGGAGAAGTGGGCTGAAATGAATTTTTTGTAGAAAGCCCTAAGAAAAGTAAGGTTGACACATCCTGTTAAGAAAAATTTGAGGCAGCTCTTACTCATCTGAGTTTAGATGCTCCTTTATTTGGAGCAGAGAGCCAACATCACTGATCACGCGGTGCACTGCTGGTCAGGTTGATTTCATTTGTTGTGCCGAGTTTTGCTATTCGTTATTTAAGTGCCCAGTTTGAGTAACTTGGTTGCTTCAGCAGAGCACACAGTTGACCAGTTGGGCTTAAACAAGGTGAGACCTTGGTCTTCAAAGTATCTGTTTGTCCTTCCATTTGCATTTTTGATACTCCATTCAGAAAGCACAAACACTGATGTTTCTTTTGCTACATGAAGGCAATTGTTTGTGATGAGTTTATTTCTGAAAGTTTTGTTTTATTTAGGTAGAGAAATATTGATTTTAATCTCTGCATTCCTGGCAGGTGGCTGCTTTCAGCAAGATTTCAGCCTGGAGAAGAGAAGACTCTGGGGAGACCTTATAGCAGCTTTCCAATATCTGAAAAGAAAGCTGCAGAAGGACTTTTTACAAGGGCATGTAGTGATAGGATGAGGGGTAATGGGTGCAAAATGGAAGACGGTAGATTTTGATTAGCTATTAGGAAGAAATTCTTTACTATGAGAAGTGGCGAGGCACTGGAACAGGTTGCCCAGGGAAGTTGTGGATGTCCCATCCCTGGAAGTGTTCAAGGCCAGGCTGGATGGGGCTTTGAGCAGCCTGGTCTAGTGGGAGGTGTCCCTGCCCATGGCAGGGGGGTTGGAACTAGATGATTGAAGGTCTCGTCCAACCCAAACAATTCTATGATTCTATGGTTCAAAGATTTATTTGTTATTTGTACACCCACAGTGCTAACTGACTCCTGGCCTGGACATGCATGTTCTGCTCCCATTTCTATTCAGCTATGGCTGTTCTACTTACCACTGTGAGAACACAAAATGGTTCACAGCAGCATAACATGTGTTCCTTGTTTAATGTTTCTGAATGTTCATTTAGTACTATTTTTTAATATTTTGATTGCAAAAGGAGAAAGACATGGGGTGTAAAGAGTATTGAGTATAAGAGCTTTGACAGTTGGTTCCCTGCTTTGGCTAATGTATATTTGAGGAAACCTCAAAGTGTGAAGCAGAGGAACTGATATCTTTTAAGCTATCCAACTCCCTGCTGTAAACTGGAGTGAGCTGGACTTAGGCCTAACTATAAAGGTTTCAAAAGGATAAACTGGCAGTCAGGGATTGCCAGGATTTCTTTGCAATCCTGCATAGTCCCCTTTTTTCCTGGATGCAGAAGCAGATGTGTTACAGGTGGTCCTACACTGCTCAGAGCCCTGAGAGAAACAAACCTGGAAGTCTTGTGATAGCTCAGCGATAGTGAGTGGGTGGATGCAATAGTGAAGCTTTCCTGTGGTTCAGCTTTTGCACTGCATTAAATAGATATGAACAAAAAGATGGTAGCAGAAGACCCTTCCCAAATTACAGCTTAATAGACCGGTTGAAGGTGTGGTATTGCCGTGGTAGGGGATTAAAGTCTTTAATACTAGTCTTCACTGTTTTCAGTCCTTTTTCCTGTGCAATGCTGCTGTTGGCAGACATGAAACTGAAGGACAGTGTGATTTAGCACTGGATCTTCAGAACAATGTAATATCATGGCAGCTTGAAACACCTATGCACAAAAATGAGTCTGATAAATCTGCCTAGCTGTTGCCTAATGCAGTAGGTGCCTAAAGGTCCTAACTGCCTGTATTTTCCCAAAGTCTCTTGGGGGACACATACCCAGTACCTTCTATGCGTGATTTTCCCAAACAGCCAGAAGCTTGGCTGATACATGAAGTCTGTTACAGAATCATTAAACAGTTTTTTCTCCCTCTGCCTTTTTCTTTTGCTTTCCAAGCCCAGGAGGCTTAAAATAGGCCAACTCAGAACATGCGTAATAAAACAGGGAGCAGGAGAAACAGCTGGTTATGTCATTGGTGTCTCCTTCTATTATACAGCATACAAAAAGTGCTCTGAACTTTGAAAGATTTCCTACATTTTACAATCTCTTCTCTGTCTCAGACTCTTGAAATTGCACCAGGGGAATGCCTTAACCTAGCTTTGCTCTGGGCTTTGGAGCCCTCTGGCTCAATGAACAGCTTCAAACACTCTCCTGACTGAGAGTGGTTTGCCCAAGAATACTCACAGATGGAAAAGTGGTTAGCTGCTATCTGGGGAGGTGGGAGAGAGGGATTTATGTTAGACAAATTTGACTTAGAGGAGGGATTGTACCCAATTTTTCCATGTCCTGGATGACTATTGTAAAAAGAAGAGTTCTTGGTCCTGAAGGATGAATATAGTATAAACACACTTTATCCTACTTCTTGAACGTGGGAGCAGAAGGACAGGCAGAGAAATGCCCTGTTGGGAGATTTAGGTCCTGATGAGGAACCTGCTTTCTCAGGAGTTTTGGCATTATACAGCAGTGCACGTGCTCAGAGAGCAGCTCACACTGAATTCCATCCATCCCGAGTGCTCAGCCTTATGGTACACAAGCAATCGGTGCCAAAAATTCAGAGAATGAGAAGGACACAATATTATCATATCACCTTGCTGTTCTTCAAGGATGTTGTTTTCTGATTAACAACCCCCAGGGACAGTGTGTCACAGTGTGCCACAGTGTGCCACAGTGCGAGATAGATGCCAGTTTCCCAGTGCCTGGTTAGTACAACACTTTCTGAGGCTTCCTGTCTCAACAGATGTCCAAAAGTCACTTGACGGAAATTTTTTTTTCATACAGACAGCCTTTCAGTTTTCAGGCTTTCTGTGCCCAGGCCCTCTTTAAAAACAGGGCAGGCCTTTGCTGGGGAAGGTTTCGTGACTTGCGTGGTGTACGACTGTGTGTGAGATTTTTACATCTCACACTCTAGGGCAGCAAATCAAGGTTGTAGGACCTGCTTTTAGTAAAGCACTTCCAAACTTTGAATGCTCAACTGCAGCCTTCTAGCAGGGAGATTCACCAGCAAGTTACAAACCTCTGTATCTGCTACACAGATTTCTGTTATGGTAGATAATTTAGTAAAGTACTGGGGTGAGAATCCTCCTGTTCCTACTTCTGATGGCTGGTCCAAAAATGACCTACCATATCCTAATGCTGCAGCTGTAAACAAGTCCTCATCAGTTCTCCATGTGTACCATGTGTAGGGAGTTGGACTGGATGATCCTTATGGGTCCCTTCCAACTTGAGATATTCTATGAAACCTCCACAGGTTTTAGCTGCTAAAATAAAAAACCTTGCTGCTCATTGGTTTTAGTGTATGCATGCAAAAATTTGAGTATTATTATTATTTTAGCATGGACAAAACTTTCTTTTGTTTCCCCAGTTACGTTTACCTCTAACTAGGAACCAGCCCAGGAAATTTTAGCCTTAAAGACTGCAATGTTTAGCAAAATTCTGAACAATTAAAACACAACCAAGATTTCCTAATGTTTCCCTATATAAGAAATAATGTTACTATTCCCATATATAATGAAGTTTCAAATTTAAGATGATTTCTACACTCAGTCACAGTTTTTATGCAATACTTTTCATCCTGGAGTTAGAAAAATTGTCATGAGCATGGGTAATGCAAATAGATCTCGTCCTCCCACTTTTTCCTCCAAAGCCTCTTACTTTACATAGTGGTAGGTCTATCCACCTGATGGTCTACAGTCTGTCTCAAGTCCCAAGATCTGGAGTCCATCTAGAGTCCCAAGAATTTACTGCAGAGAACTTCCCACTTCAGTCTGCTGGTGTTCATAATGCTTAATTGCTAGTATGGCTCAACCAAGGTTCAGTCAGCAATCTTAGGGTTGCAGTGTCACCTGTTATAGCAGGGGACCTGCTTTCCCTGGTGCTCCTCTATCACCCATTCTTTCACAGAATCACAGAATGGTAGGGGTTGGAAGGGACCTCTGGAGATCATCTAGTCCAACGTCCCTGCCACAGCAGGGTCACCCAGAGCAGGTTGCAGAAAGAACGTGTCCGGGTGGGTTTTGAATGTCTCCAGAGATGAAGACTCCACCACCTCTCTGGGCAGCCTGTGCACAGAGAGGAGGAGGGGAGATAAAGAGATTTACGAGTTTAGAAGAAACTAAACTACTTTAATGAAATATTAATAATAGAATAAAAAGGAAAATAATGAAATAGATACAGTATATACAAAACTGCATTAAGCTCCCAGGATGACGTCACCAGCAGGCACTGGGGAAGTCCCAGGCTGGACTCAGCGCCGGATGGGAACTGGATTCCACAGCTGGAGTCAGGAACGCATGGATCGGGACCAAAGGCAGATGGACAGGGTCCTCCTCGGATGTCAGCCATCAAAGGAAAAGTGTTGACCCTTTGATCCCTCATCTTTTAGACTGAGCATGGGGCAGATGGGATGGAATACCCCTGTCAGTCAGTTTTGGGTCACCTGTCCGGTCTGCTCCTCCCTGCAGGTGAGACCCCTCTACGCTTTTCTGCTTCTGACCCTCCAACGGGGCAAATAATGAAATTAGCTGACCTTGGTTGTTACAGCAATAAATATAAGCAAGAGCCTTGCTGCATACCATTCCTTGGCACAAGCTGTAAACGTTGGTTTTATCACTCTGAGTGAACCACTTTAGACACAACGTGCTGTTAATTTCAGAGAGTTAGAAGAGGCCTAGCTAAGAGTAAAATTACTGAACAGAAAGTTGGTTCTGTTTTACCTCAAACCAGGACACTGGCCCCATCTTCCTGACACCCACCCCTTAAGTATTTATTAAGCATTGATAAGATCCCCCCTCAGCTGTCTTTTTTCCAGACTGAAAAGACCCAAGTCCCTCAGCCTTTCTTCATAAGAGAGGTGTCCCAGTCCCCTAATCATCTTGGTAGCCCTTTGCTGTACCCTCTCCAGCATCCAGCAGTTCCCTGCCCTCTTGAACTGGGGAGCCCAGAACTGGACACAGAACTCCAGATGCGGCCTCACCAGGGCTTTCAATAAGGGATGCTTCAAACAGCTGTCCTAGGGCAGGCTAGGAAGCTCTGCCTTTTTTTTTTTTTTTGTCCTTAAGGATCCCAGTTCCCTTATTTCGAGCCAGAGAAATGTGTCAGTGTGGCTGTCTCTCGGAGATGAAACAGTGACATCCAGCGGCCACTTTGCCGAAAATGGCATCACATCTCAAGACTGGTGCAAGGATGAGCAGTGCGCAGGGCGTGGGGCACAGCCCGAGGGCAGGACAGGTGCCAGAGGAAGAAGGTTTGAAAGGCTGTGCTTGCAGAACCCATGTTTTACAGTATCCCTCCATTCAGCTTTCGAATGCCTTCAGCAGAAATAACTTTAGGTATAGGCAGAGCTAACCGACACCCCCCTTCCAAAATCAGGAACTTGTCTAAATTCACAGTCGACAGTACGCAATGTGCCACGCTGCCAAAAATGTCATGGGGATCCCAGGATCTACTCATCTTCAGTACTTCTGACTGCTTTGTACTAACCTGGCAAGTCAGCCAGTTCTGCCCTTAATGTCACATTATGAGGCACAGTGACCAACCCGGAATGTATTCTTAAAGGAGGGGTGGCCCACAGTCACAGGGGTCTGGGAATCAGAATTTACATGGCCCACATAAGCCCAGCCTTCCCTGGGTCAAGCCTGCTGCTAGTTCCTGTACCTCTCTCAGCATCCAGTGCAAAGAACAAGTGGTTTCCCTCAATTATCTTAGATCATAACTCCTATTAAAACATGTTAAAATGTACTATTTTGATTGCAGGGTTAATTCCACCAGAACAGAAAGGAGCAGTTATTAAATGTCTTCCTTTTAGTAGAGGCAAGATAAAGTTCTTGGTTCTTTCTTACACACGAAAGCATTATCAGGACAGTTTTAACAAATAACACACACTATGTATCATTTTGCATTGTACTTCACATTCTGGAAAATGCTTATTTAAAAGAGAAATTCCAGTGCTATATTTCAGTAACTCCTGTTAGTAGCCTTCCTTTCTTGATTAATATGTTTTGAATGTATAATTATTTTGTGCAACTTCTTCTGAACTTAAAAAATAGAGGCCTAACTTCCTCGTGCACCCAGAACAAAGTTCTCGGTAAAACTCACATTAAGCCTTGTTTGGATCCATAAATTACTTGCTTATCTGCTTTGCCTTATCTGCAGGACATGAATGTGTACACTTTCTTGGAGACAAGGGGAAGAAACTATGTCTTTAAAGACAGCAGCTTCATGCCCTTTTCTTCCAGAGGGGAGACTCAGGGATCAGCTTTGTGCTCCAGTGATGACTTGAGATGAATACTCCAATATGCTGCAAAAATCTCTCGTGTATGTTGCTTAAGTATATAGGGATCTGCACTTGATATGTTACTTTACTATGGGATTTGCAAGCCTAAAGCACTCAAGTTTTTTTTTTTGCAATCCCACCCTTGATCTGTATCTTGGACTGCAGTGTATTGTTTGGGCTTACATAAGGTTGACCTATAAGTTATAGCACATGTACTGACATAGTTCCATGACATCTCAGGAGGGAATGAGCACAAGAGAATGGGGATATAGATAATCCTGTCTCTCAACCTTACTGTCAAGCCTGTCTTGAGTAAACTGGTGATAAACTGTCCACATCTTTTCTTCCTCCTTCTATTGGAGGTACCATTTTCTCCTGCCAACTCAGTGCTGGAGTTAACAGACCTAGTGGACCCATCCATCCTCCAAGGGAAAGGCTTGTACCCACCCCTGATGCTGCTGCAGGCCAAGTGAAGCACATATTACACAGAGCCAGCATAAGGCCAGCTCAAGTCACCCTAGGGCTGGGGCCCCGATCTGGAACTGTGGAAGTGCTGCAAGGCACGATTTGCTCCATCATCTCAAACAAAATGGAGGTGGTTGAAATTTTTTATCATCATCAGTGGTCAGAGCGTAGAATCAGCTGCTGTTAAGGAAAACTCGATTATCCATAAACGTCCACAGTGCCTTATTGCCTGAAAACGTCCAGACATTGTAGAAGAGATTGTGTTTGGACTAAGGTAGGCTTAGTTTATTTTCTAGACTTATTGAGAAACCAAGTAAGTATACAAAAGTTGCAGCTAAATGTTTAAAGGACTGCAGTGCTAATGTAGGCCCTAGCTATGCCTCTGCACAGTGAGGAAAGGGAAAGGAGTGTCCTTACATTGCTGTGTACTTCCAAAGGTGGCTGGTGCTGCCCTCTGACATAGCTGAACTGGCGTGGAGAGGAAGCCAATCTGCTCTCGTTAGTAAGCCAAAACACTTCAGGAAGAAAGTGATCTTCTGGGGAACTGGGCATTGGGCCACATTTTCTGAATCTTTGGCCCATTCTGGCAACAGGACAGCTATTCACCGTCCGTCAGATAAGACTGGAGAAAAGAGACAGAATGTCCTTTTAGGTATCCATCAAAGAACACTCAACAGCTCCACTGAGATGGGGACTGTTTATTCCATAATAAGCACAGATTAACCATTGTTGCTGTAAATTGTTTGTCTAAATTCTCATTCTCCAAGGGACACACTACAGTATTAGCAAAATAGATAGCATGGTAGAAATGGGTTCCTCATAAACTAACCCTATTACTAATGGTAGACCTATTATATAATTCTCAAGCACCCACTCTGGAAAAAAGTGGGATCTAACCGTATAGTGTAAGAGTGATGTGAGTTCATTGTTCATATTTTCATTTAAGTGGACTAACTTTCCCCATTCCCCATGCGCACACCCTTTGCCTGCTCCCCCCCACCCTGAATTGCAGTGAAGTTAAGTTCAACAGCTGGGGGATAGAATTCAGGTTTGTGACTAATATTTCTAAGGAGTTTTGGAGTTTTTGAAGGAAGTAATTCTTCAATCAGCTTTACTGTTTTTTTTCCCCAGAAGGTTGATTTTTTGCTAAAGATGCAATTTTAGTTTCAAATTTTTCATCATTTTCATCATTCAAAGGTAGTTGACTTTTTTTGTCATCTTTCAAATAAAGGGAAAAAAAAAAGATTATGTGTTAACATTTTCAGTAATGTCCTTAGAGCCTTGATAACGTTAGTTTTCCAAGCTTGCTAAGAAAATTCTCATCTTGCACACTGTGAAGAAAAACCACCGGAATATTTTGTGAGGGTAATTCCATCACCTTCACAGGCTGATTCAGTGGTGTGCACGTGGCTGTTTAACATTTGGCTACATGTTTAAGTGAGGAAAGGCGTAGCAAAAAATTTAAGTTTTAGAAGGTGGTAGGAGCACATCAGTCTCACCAACCGTCTGTACAGCTGTCAAACTTACTGTTTTGAAATCCAGACTAACAAAGGCAGTTCCTGTCATAGCTGTTCTTTTTCCACCCATAGTTGTCGACACAGTAGCTTGTGTCACCTGCGGTGGGATGTCTGTAACTGTTCTTGGGCTGCTATTGTTATTTCACATAAACACACTGCA
Source organism: Larus michahellis (assembly GCF_964199755.1). Lineage (NCBI taxonomy): Eukaryota > Metazoa > Chordata > Aves > Charadriiformes > Laridae > Larus > Larus michahellis. The sequence goes on from NC_133930.1 coordinate 38,206,062, forward strand.
GTAACCTTCTCTCAGGTAATGCTTGTCATTGTTGCCTCCCAAAAGTATATCCAAATGTAATCCAAATATACAATATTTATGCCTGCAATCAGTTATTTGAAAATTTCAAAATAATGAAATTCTGGGGGTTAATAAGTTTTTTGTTGTTCCAGAAATATAAACAGGGTGAAATTCGAGCTTGATATGCAAAGACAGTGGGGGTTGCTGTAACTGTAAGTTCTTGCTGTATTCAGTCATGAGGATAATGAATGAGGGTTGACTGCCATGGTCAATGTTTGCCATTATGCATTAACGAGATTAAAAGATACTACACCACTGCAATAAAGGCTACAAGGCTGCAGCTCGTGGGAATGAAAATCAAGATTGGTGATGTTGCTTTTTTCCAGCATTTACTGATTTTTTGGATTATGGTGAAGTTAGTTACTGTGAAAAATCCCAGGGAGACCAGAAATATAGTGTTACCTGGAAAGAAACATAATGACAACTGTCTGGCACAGATTTTTTTTTTTTTTTGTGTGCTTCAAAGCTCCCATAGTCTTCATTGAATGGCAGTTCCTGAGAAAGGATTAGATAAAATCTGATTAGGGAATTTAGCATTTCCTTCTCAGGAATCTGAAATAGAGAACACCTCTCTGAACCATTCCTCTCTGAAGTGTGACTGATCTGTGCAGAACTGTTTTGAGTATCTGATACCTTTCTCATTCAAGATCGGATATTTGTTTCCTGTGTTTCTTTTGCATTTAGCTAAAAGACATTATTATCTCAGTGAAGGCTGATTTGTGGACGCAGCAGATCCTGCCCTTGGCTTATTTTGTGTCAGTGCCTTTTTTCAGCATTTTTGTGAGGAAGTATCAGAGCTGGTTGTAGCTGCATAAAAAGAGAGACAATGGCTTCTTTCTTGAGGAAGGTGAGATACCAGTTCAGAGGAGATCATAGGTCCTAGTGGATTACTTGGTATCCTTTGTTTTTAATTAATCTTCTTTAGCTACAAGAGCCAGCAATGCTACCCATGTGGGGACACTGCCATACAAAGAAGCGTGCTTCTTCCAGTCTATGTGGAAGCAATTTAGAGAGGATCTGCGAGGAATGCTTACATTTCCCCTCTCGCTGAAAGAGTAGCTACAAATAAAAGAAACTATTCCCTCCTTTTAAATAAACACACCGAGGAGCATGTCTGTCTTGGTTCAAACTGGGGTTTGACATTGGTCAGAATAAGGGACACCTGAATGACACCTGATCTCACAGGTGGAAGTAACTTACAACATTCAAAACGTCTGTGCGCAATAGTGTAAACCCTTTGGTTTTCTTTAAAGCTGTAAAGTTAGAACTAGAGCAGTGAGAGGTCTTAGAGAAAAGGATGCTGCCATTGCATTGTTGCTTTATTGCTTTGAAAGCAAATGACCATAAATAAATGCTCCGGTAAGAACAGATGTTTTGAACTACATCTCTTTTTTTATTGCAAAACAATTGTTACAGAAATTTCAGAAAGTTCTACTGTAGTAATTGCCAACTTCTGCTTTTTATTACGTATCTAAACACAGTCTAAAAGTGCATTGTGAATCCAGTAGACCTTTGGAAAGGACCATTTTCCCTAGTGATATACATTTAGACAAATCATACTTGAAAAGCTTCATATTCGTAGGAATTTGTTTAAAATGACATTTTAATCATTTTTCTCCCTTTATAAATGATTGTTATACACTTACAAATGATAGCCCAAATAATAAACTATTAAATAGCTATTAGTATAGTATATTGCAAACACTGTTCCAGACAGCAGTAGCAGCATATAGACTCTCCTCATGTACAACAACTGCAGTGGTGGAAGAAGGATATAACTCTAATACAATTTACTCTTGTGCAGGCATAAAATTGTATTTCACAGCCAATTCCTACTTCTGTCCCTTCCTTCTCCCTACGAAATACTAAAATAAACAAGAGTTATCACTTCCCTGCAGCAGAAACAGCAGCAATTTCATAATCAAACATTTTTTTCCTATTAGCTTTTTGAAATAAGTACTGTGTGGCTCTGCGAGAGACTGGAAAGCATACACCAAAAATTAAAAGGTCAGAGACTGTTTCGCAACTAGTCTGGCTCAATGGCTCAGTCATTAGACTGCCCACTTGATGATGATTTAGGATAATCTGTGCTGTGACTCAAAGTAATGTAGAGTTAGGAACGCAGAATAAATCCATCCTCTAACAAAAGCTGGAGTACTCCATTGAAATCAGTGGATTTTCTGCAGATTTTCACCAGCATCAGTGAGACCATAATTGTAGTCAATCTCGGAGAAGACTGTGTGACCTGTAGTGTTCACCCTGTGACTGACCTATAAAGCAGGATAACTCTCACTGGGGTGCAGAAACTCAGTCCCTCCGCATTCAACACTGCTGCTTTTATGCCAACGTGTGGCAAGGCCAGTGTATACCATCTAGAAGAATGAAGGGTTTCATTAGGTAAGCAGACCCCCCCAGTGCTTTACGTCTGCCCAGTTTGGACTGTGCTGTTATTTGAAGTGGATGAGGGAAAAGTCATGCTAGGAAGCTTTCCTTTGAAGAAGGTGATCTGTACCTGGTACCTTTTAACAAAACTGAAACTGTGGCCTTTGTTGAAACAATTGTGCATATTTGTGCAAAAATGCAAATATACTATTATTTTTAAGCAGGGGAGAGACATCACAACTACTTAAGTATTCCTAGGGAAATCCAGGAATAACCAGCTCACATTTTCCCTTCTGGTGAGTATCAGATCCTCTTAAGTATATAACCTGAGCAACATAACAAGACATTTATGCTTGTTTTGAAAATTTGCACCATGAGTTTAGAGATAATTTTGTTTCACTGGCTCACTCTAAGCTAATACCTTTGACATCTTCTGCTCTCAGGACAGATACTTGTTTGCTCCGACTGCAGTCATTGGACTAAGGCTGTGTGCTGCTACCAGCACTTTTTTTTGAGCAGTTATTCGTGTAGTTGCATTTTCCATGCACTGACAGTTTCTAAGAAACAAATCATTTTCTTCTCATACAAAAAATATACCTAACTAAGATATTTATCCCCTGACAGAAGGCTATCCATTCCACAAAAGGTACAAATCAGTTTGGTTTTTTTTTTTTTTTACCAAAAAATCTATAAATGGAAATGAAAAAAAAGCAATCTATATCTGGAACCCAGAGGGATTTCCTTATGTGGATGAATGGATGTTTTGGTTCTTCATTTTTCAAATTATCCCCTCACTGCCATTTGTTAACTGGCACTTGTGCTAAGAACAATAATGTAGCACCTTATCTCTTCCAAAAAAAGAGAGAGCCAAATGTCTGAGCACTGCTGTAGGTTCGCATTTTGTATTGAGTATTTCAATTTCATAAAATACAATTGTCATTTAAAAATAATAAAAAAATCACTTACTTTGCTAAAGATCAAACATAATGGAAATAATGTAAACATCCAAAATCTTGAATTCATTCCTAACTGGATTCATCTTTACAGGCAGGCAATAGCAAAATGTTAAGTCTCATAGTAGTCCAAAGAAACTCATGGAACAATGCATGCATTTTCGCTGACACAAAAAAAGACTGGACTGTAAGGAAGAGAAACTACTTCAGTCATATCACACTGTTATTGTGAAAGAATAATGTGCTATAATCCAATACCTAGGACAAGTGTATACCCCAACTGTAGAATAGCATCACTTAAACTGGAAACAACAGAACGGATTACTATAGGAAAATATTTATAAAATACTGTACACCGCTTCCTCAGTCGGCCAGCATATGTAAACAAACAGCTAAGTTCAGTTGAGTTTCAAAATATTATTAAAGTTCATTTATCTTATAATCTTTTGCATAACATGCCAGTTCGTCTTTCACACTATCACAACTCACCTGTCACAGCCCACAGTGGCTCGTTAGAGGTTTATACATCAGCTCATACAGACATTTAAGTGGAGCTATACAGACAAATGTGTGAAACATACCAAACTTACACACCGTGACCAGAAATGCGTATTCCATATGTAAGCTAATAATTGGATAGTGGAACTTAATGCTCGATGCAACATGTGCTATTTTATTGAATGTTACAGATTTACAAACAAGACCTTATAATGTGATATTAAAACTGTCCTGTAACGTTCACTAATTTTACCACATGTCACAACTATACTGGTTTATCTATGGGAGATATGTATATATGTGTGTATATATATCTATTTCATAAGCTACCATTTGATACAGAATATGTCATATGGCACATGCTATAGCTACATGATGATGGATGAGAAGACTTCTACTCTCACTAAGTGGTCATAATAATATTGGGAGTGGGAAATCTGGTCCCATTGCAAGGAATGGGTGTTTTACCATCAAATTCAAAAAGGAGCAGTTTGATGCAATGTGTAAAAAACAGGTGAAGATAAAATAATCTAACATCCATCATAATATATTCTATAGACACCACATTGTAGAATAAATGGGAAACATTCAGGAAAAGTAGTGATCTGACATCTTGCAATCACGCTTTTAACATCTGAATTTACATTTTATATATAATGGCAAATTTTAAGAGGTAAATAAAGTGTCCTGTTTCATTTTTACCTGGAATTTGTGCTCCAGCTCAATAAAGTGCTGTATCCTAAACATTTATACAGCTTCTGGGTTTGGCAAATTCCTGTACCCTGACAAACTAAGAGATGAAATCTACCCCAGAGGAGAGCCCTATGCCTTGAACTAATTCACTAAGCGCTGTTGAGGAATTTCTAATGAATCTGAAGTTCCTCTAGAGTAGGTCGGTAATACGGTGAAGGTGGAAGAGTCCACGAACAGTTTTAGCAGACATTCGTAAAAGTAACAAAGAAAACAAAGTGAGAATATCCCCCTCTACTCACCAAGGATAGACAGATTTGGAGAAGCCTTAGGAAAAGGCTGCTAACAGAAGTTGGCACATTTGAAGCAGATTGTTAAACACAAGTTCCTTTGCCCCTGGGCATTTTGCTATTGTTCAACAATCAGCCTGTCACGAGCATGCTTCATAATGCACAGAAAGGTTTCTGACCTTTCTCGGTGCTGCCATGTGACCGTAATGCTGCACATGGACTGCAAGGCAATTGCATAAACATGGTGTCTTGGTGGAGTTTGGCTCATTGAAAGCCTGATCAAATAGAGGAAAGCAAGGAACACGTTGGTGCAGGAAGTATGAAACACATTGTGCTTAAAGTCCTCATGCTGCATTTCTTTATTTCCTGAACTTTCCAACGTAGTGACTCAGTACCTAAATGTTTTCACCTTCTTTGCCTCTTTTCTTGAGGCTGATGATTATTTTTACATCTGGATTTGTTGCCTTTCAGACTTAGCTCTCGTACAGTGCTCGGAGTCTCCCAGGGTGAGATCCCTGTGAGAAAATGTCAGCCTGCATTTTCAAAGCTGCCTTAGAGATTTGGAAGATAATTCCCATTTAAATAATGGGAAGTATGTGCCCCACTCGCATGTGTTTGTTCTTAATAACAAAAAGGAGCTGGTTCTACACAGATGTTGGTCATTGTAGAGATGTTTTAATTTTTATAGCACTAGCTTCGACTCTTTACAAGCTTAAAAGTTGTGCCTTCATAAAGGATGTGAAATTTTGATCCCGTTGCAGTTTATGCCTCTCCACCCTTTTCCTATCTTCTGCATACCCTTCCACCTGTGACCACTGTGATATCTTCTCATGAGAAGTTTGAAACTCTGGTTGACATTGTGGACCCTTGGAGTGTGGGTGGGGTCGGTGGAGTTAGGACTGTCTTCAACCAAAACCCACAACTGCGCTGCCGTTCTGATGTACTTTCCCCTACTAAAATGCACGTTGTGTGATATGCTGCTGAACGGTGGAAGCCTAGTTGCAACTGATGGCTTTTGCTTTTTAAAGACACCTGCAGTTTCACTTTGGTTCTTTAACTTACCTTGAAAGCACATATACTTTTTAGTGTTTTCCAGTCCTCTGCCAAGAACATTTTCCCTTAAGCAACTTCAGTCTAATTGCATTAATCTGGATTCAGACTGCTTGATAAATCTTGTATGTTTTGAAATGTTCAAATACGGCCATGTCCTCATGAAAAAAAAAAAAAAAAAAAGGTGTATATTTTTAGGCGAGGGAATGGTGTGAAAAATCGGCAGCTCAAAGGGAACAGCAAGAAGAGCCTGGTAGTAGCCTGGTATATAAATCTCCCCAATTTGTATACATAATTAAACGGAGCAGTGAGAACCTGACAATATTACTGTGCTCTGCTCTGATCACCCTGTTCTTACTGTTCCATCACATCGTTTGTTTTAGTGAGACAACATATTGATGACAAATGTGGTAAAAAAATAAATATATACTATTCCGCTTAATTACATTCATCCTGAGCTTGCTCAGCTGTGCTAGAATCTAGAATGCCTGTTTTATACAGGAAATCACCTGATACTTCAACACAAAATCTTCCTCCATTTAAGTTGCAGTACAAAAGGCATTTCATTTCCCTTTCTGCTCTTGAAAATATAAACTTTTTGTGGCACTAGAAGTTGATACAAAAAGAGACAAGTGAACATTATGGTTGTTATCTTGTTCATCTTTCTTCATTTCCACAAGTGTGGGATGGAAGGGATTTGGGAGACTTTAGGTTTGTTTGCTGCCAGTTCCTACAGAAACAACAAATGCTTTTCATCAGTCATCACAATGGTGAAACAGATGAAAAAGAAGTCGTGACTGAAGTTTAGAACATCTAATTTGTACATCTCTTTTTGCCAGTTAATTTCTGCATCCTAAAAACTTGAATAATGATCAAAGATCTTATGATGCCTTCTAATAAAAGGCAGATTTCTGAACCTACTCATTTATTTCTTGTGACTTCATAAAGGGGGCTTGTTATTCCTGTTGTTTACTGAAGTCTTTGTAAAGCTTTCATCCCTCCCTTTTTCTTTAAGTGCAAATGTCAACCGGGTCAAGATGCAGTAACTCAGTGGGCGATGCTGAGACTGACAATGTACTGCTCCCTTGACCAGTGGCTAATGCCAACTGGAGTTGACGCAGGGTGACGTGAGGGTTTTTTTTTTTAATTCTGCTAAGAAAAATGGACTGGAGAGCAGATGACCCTTAGACTGCCGATGAGATTTGTCTAGGCCTAGCTGTGCTTGCTTTCAAAGCTGCGGAAGGCTCCCGTTCTTGACAGTCTCCTCATGGACAGGTTGTCCCCTCTGCTCTCTGGTCTCGAGGACTTACTCCTCTGGAAGGGGTTTCTCAGGCCTGTTGCGTTTCGCTGTCTGTCGAGTTTGTCGCTGATAGAGTAGCTCTTCCGCGTGTGCTGTGCATACAACATGTTGGACTCCTCTGCAGAGTAGCTGTTGGCCCGCTCTATTTTTGGAAGTGGGATGCTGTTGGCCAGAGTTCTTGTAGCATTGCCATCTTGAGGAGATAAGGGGATCCCCTTCTTGTCTTTGGCCTCGATATCCTCATGATCAGAGCTGGGGTGGCTTAGTTCAGCTTCTCTCTCTGGGTGGCAGCATCCCAAGTCTTCCACTTTGCCTCCAAGACTTCCAGGGAAACTGGCCCTCTCCGCGATGGCCTGGGGAGCACTCACACACCTCGTGTCTATGCAGTCCGTAATGCTTGTGTACTCTGCTGTTTTGACTGGGACGCCAAGGCTGCTGAAGTAGCTTCGAGATGGAGAGAACATGAAACTGTGAGATTTCACAATTGGCGTTTCCTCCAGAATAAATGGAGCTGTAGCCAGATAACGACTGCTTTTAGATCGTTCTAAAGTGTGATACAAGGGAGGGTCTGAATCCCACGGGATTTGGCAATCTGTGATTTGCGAATAGTCTGAAGAAAATGCTCTTGTTTCTATTCCAGAGGTTTCCTCGTAATCAAGACTCCTGCCAGAAATTTTTTCGCCAGGTATACTGCTAATGTACGCACTGTTAGCTAAAATGGAAGAGGCTATGTGAGCCTGCAGAGCTGCATCTCCGGTACTGAGAATATTTATGGAGCTGTCAAGAGGCTCTGTGTCAGAATGCATCTCATCCATGGCAGAAACGTAGATGTCTATACAAGATGAAGGCCGTCTGGAGTCTGGGGCAATTGACAAAGTGCTGGTAGGGGCTAAGGGAACCTTCCCTTCTTTTGCTATTGAGTGGGAACTGATAGCCCGATGCAGGCTTGGCGATCTTTCCTTAAAAATGCTTTCAAACTTTTCCAAACCACACTTGTCCTTCATATTTGTTGCATAGAAAGAGTGGCTTCGCATGCGGGGCGTGATGGTAGGAGATGTTGGGGACATGGACTCCTCTCCTGTGGGATCTATGCTCTCTTGAAGCTTATAAGTATTTCCTTCCTGACTATTGAAGCTACTCTGCCTCACAATGTATGCTGCATCAGTACAGTCGGATGAGGTCCTGGATCGTATCTTGGTTGTCTCACCTCTCTCTATGCCCGTCAGTTTTTCTAAGGCAGTAACCATTCGTCCCATCATATCTTCCAGCTGAGCAAGCCTGATGTCAACGGTCTGCAGAGAGGCCTTCATGCAGTGCTCTCGCTCGTTTACTTCTTCCAGTCGCATGGCCATGTTCTCTACCCTTAAAAAAGGGAAGAATTAAACAGATTAATTTCTACAAAGCAGTGATGTTCAGCTAATATGTCACCAAAAATAATGGGACAAAATAGGTCTTAAGCCAATCTATACCACCTCATCTGCTTCAAAACACTGCTAAAAGAGGTTCGGCAAACAAATACCACTCACTCAGGAAACTGTTCCAGTGGGTTAAACCAGGGGTGTCTGCTGTGATGTAGAGGGTGTTTTGGGTGTGCCCTATCCCAGGGACAGGGGTTAGTACAGAAATGTTACTATGATTTGCTGCCTCTTTGCTGCCTTGACATCTAATTAGGTTGTTACTAATGAATAACACTTAAAGCAGACGCCACATGACGTTGTCCCCAGTTGTGCCACAGGCAGGACTACAGCAGTTAACTGCAGAACTAAATGAAGTAATGAAAGTGGGCAACGTGCCATAGAAGGTGGTTAACATCCCATTTTTTTTCTGGTGCTTGCCCCAGATTTACATCAGCTGGTGCTATGTGGACCTAAGGAGATAGTTTCTTTGTTCTCTGTTTTATTTTTAGCTCAGATATGTAGAAGAAAATGTATCAGCTATTGTATTGAATGTAGGTAATATCAAGTAAAGTATGCATGAAAACTGCAGGTTGGAGAACACTGATCAAACCAAATACAGCCTACAATAGGGTACACACATGAAGATTGCTCCATTACTCTGATTGTGCTGTGGGTAGTCTGTATTAATAGTTTAGGGATAGAAATGATGGATTTTAAAGTTATTTATTAGCTACCTGTCATAATATATAAATAAAAAGTTAGATTAAAGTATTAATAGGTAATAATTGAATGTGTGATCTTAGTTTAAACTTCAGTGTATCAGTTCTACACTGTTGATCTGTCTCATTTTGAAATGTTTTCAACTTTAAGGTGTACTAATTTATGCCTGTGGCTTTCAACCATTTCAATTTTCTGGCTTCTAAAACACCTCTACTGAAGGATTCATATGGAGTCCTCTAATTTTACACAATGAAATTGCCTTTAGCACCTATGAAATTTCTTCTCATAATTATTTTCTCTAGTTGTAGTCCCTAGGGTAGACCAGGGGCCTTCATTATCTGCCAAAGAAGTATTAAAAGCAACACATTTATATAGTTATCTTTGTCTGATTTTTAATGCTACAATTCTGGTTTTCCCCATTCCTATAGACACTGAAAAATGAACAGAGAAGTGACAAATGCCAAATGGCAGGATTTCCACACTTTTCACAAGTCTCTTACTCTCTGCCTGTTAGTGCAATTCATACTGAAATGTTAATAGGCACCCTGTCAATTGTACCCAGGATTTCTGATGAGATAAATATCATCTTCTACTGCTGATAGTTGAATTTCCAACAGCATGAGTGACCTGGAACTGGCAACACCATAAACACTCTTACTTGCCCTGGGGGAAACCAGATTTTAGCAACGAATTGGGAAGCATTAATGCCTTGTTAATTAATGCACAAACTTTAGCTGGTGAAAAACTGAGGTCTGACTACTTTGTGGTGATGAGCAACAGCAACCCGCCCGCACAAGAGAGAAGGGAGGAGTGTGACACCACTCCCTACACGAAGTCTCACATTCCTGTGAAACATGTGCTTTTTCTGTTGAAGATCGTGAGTTTTGAAAGCACAAGAACAGCAAATCAAATGAAGCAGCAACTGTATTGCTGTCATAAGACTTCAATAGATGAATGATGAAGTAATCACCACTAAAAATGAACCAGTAGTTTCAAAGAATCTCATTCTACTCATTATCGTTTAGGCACCAGTCTACCTCTAGTTCTACCAACTTCTCCAACCAAACAGATTAATGTTATTGCAAGCACAGGGTATAATTCTGTAGTGAGGTGAGAGGCCAGTTTATATGGGAAGCAGTTGAATTTTCCCTCATGTTATTAGTTATTGGAACTGCTATTTTATGAAAGCATTATACTTTTGAAATATTTATCAGCTAATAATTGAGTGCCTCATCACTCATTCAGGTTCTGTAACAACTGCTCAAAGATGATGAACAGATACAACAATTTTAGCGCTGTTAAACATATGGAACAATGTGATAAACATCCTGGGTTTTCTTTGAGAATGCCCAGATTACGACCAATAAAAAACATTCACCCCAGCAACAGTTACCCAAGAACTGGAACGAATTTGTATTTTTTGGTTTTTTTTTTTTTTTTTTTTCCTTTGAGAGATGTACACAAGTGAAATAATTTTTAAAACAAACGTAGCCATTTTATTAATTGCACTTGGCTACATATTTTTATCTAGAATGTGAATAGAACTGTCCATAGTGAGGTAAGTTTTGCATCCTGCATTCACGTGAGGGCTATGCAATGCTACTGAACACAACTAATGAATCCCAAGAAGAACCTAGAGTTATACCTTGCTGGAACACATTCATATACTTGTCCTGCCTTCCCTGAACATGATCTGTTAGCTACTGCCAGAGGCACAGAGTGTAAGTGTATTGCTGGCCAAGATGAAGAGAGACTTTGGAGTTACGTGGTCTGTTGGTTGCTATGGAAGTAATCAGAGATGTAATTGCACTGATAGTGGGAAATTTATATAGAAACTCAGCAAGATAAGGATAGTGCAGTCTGGGTTCAGAAACCAGGGGTAACCAGAGATGTGCATAGATAACTGAGAAGTACATGCATGTATTTACGCTGGAAAGCTTGAGCGATGATGATCTCCTCCAAACTCAAAGCTACTAGCTGAATTTAGTCACCTTTTATTATACATATTGCATATGGCCACTCCCAGATTTTTTAACAAATACTTATTCTTTTAATTAGTGATATTCTCTTATACTAATTTGGTGTTCAGTTCTGCAATCATTCATCACACAGAACAGCATCATGCTCTGGGAGTAATCCTACTAGAAACAGGATAAAATTACATCAGCCAAACACTGTGGACATAAGAGGGTATGTTCTGGAGAAATACAGTCATAATCTGGTCCTTAAAATGTTTTAATAAGTGAAATTTTCAATTTTCCCATATTGTTGGATGATCTTCCACTCAGTGAATAGGCAGCTAGAGCTGTATTTCCTTCAGGAACAGTTTTGAATTAAAACACCACTTCAAAATGAGAATGCCCAGGTTTGGATTTTTTTCACCATATGTATTAGAGATAGCATAAACCTTCTGGCAAATCCACAATATCCATGTATGATGCCTCCATTGCACCTGTGATTTTCCTTACAGCAAGATTTATGCAATGTATGAGAAGGTGCCAAGCCGTCCTAACAGATGGGAATGAGAACAGTAGAAGAGGAGGCTACATGTAAAGTGTGCATGAAGCGTGTTCTGCTGAAGCTCAAAAATTTCTAATAGTGAAACAAATGTGGACTATTTGTGGACAATATTCAGTAACCAGGAAAATAATAAAACGTCAGAACTGAGAACCTGGCAAAGATTTTATATTACCTGTGACGAGCCTTTTTAATTATGGTTTGGGAGATGATGGCTTTTGCTGGCATTCATTTTGCTTATATTTATTTTTAACTTTTGCACATCAGTTAATCAATAATTTAATTGAAGTAATGATTTAAGGGGAGTAAGGCACTCTTTTCAGAAGCAGACATCTTAATTGAATGCTAGAATTAGGTTCACAAGTCCCTTTGTGGAACCGCGTCCACTTTTAAGGCATCATTTATACTCAAAATAGTTTTCAAGTGCCACAAAGACTGTAGATACTGAAAATCACTTACAGGGGTATCCGCCCTGTTTGTTACAGGTGACTGTGGAATGGCTTTATTTAAATAAAACATAGTCATCAGTTCCCAAGCCTGTAACAGGCTATTGGTACTTTGCCTGACATCTTTTGGTAAAGCATTGCTGATGCAAGTGGCCAGCCAATTTTCCCAGGTGCAGTGGTTTCTGCAGGCTAAGGACATTGGGTTGTCCTGGCTGCATTCCCATCTGGAGCCTAAGACCGCTTAACTCTTTGTGACCACAGAGAGATGCTGCTGGATTCACCGACCTTTCCTGCTGTCTCTCTGCATGTGTGGCTGGACCTCGTGGGCTCAGTACCCGCCCTTTTACCAACCCAAACCTATTTCTGTGCGCTTCAGCCTGCCATCTCTGAAATCAAGATAATAACTATGTCTTCATTCACACGGATGCTCTTACATTGCACTGCAGACTACAGTGCTGTAGTAATGGACACCATGTAGTACCAAAGATGACATAATAATATCTACTCCAACCAGCTTATCTGCTTTTTAAATACTGTTAGGATGTGACCCAGCTCCCTTTGGAATCAACAAGAGGTTTTGCATTGGGTTTGAAAGAGTCGAGACCTGTCCATATGGAAAAAAATGCCTACTGAAGAGATTGTTTTAGTGGCTTCATGCCAGATCAAGAAAAATAATGCAGTCTTTTTTGATTATATTATGCATGTCTCTGTGCTGGTCAAAATGTGCCTCTGAAAGTTTCACCGTGATTAGAAAGGAAGACTCTCCAGGAAAAGTTGTGATTATTCTGCTGCAATGAAGTGAGTTTGTCCAGCTTTGCTTTCCTCACTGGTCTCCAGGATATTCATCAAGATTTGCCTAACTTGATAAATGCAGTTAAAGGAGAACCTTACAGCTTTGTACTGCTTTGTATTTTTCCGCTTAGTGAATCACTTCCTCTGACGTGTGTCACTAACCTGCTGATACCTCCATGTCCCTGTGTGAGATCCTAGCTAGCGAGATACTTCTCCAAGTTACTTAGTACTTGGAGTCAGGGAAGGACAAACATCAAGTGTCGTTTCATGCTTTGAATTTCTGAAAGTGAAAGGAACAGGTAAAGGAGAGATTCTGTGCGGTGACACTAAATCTGGACACCTCTGTGGTGTTCTTTGTTACAAGAGAAGTAAGGTGATTGCTGAACCAAGACAGGCCCTGCAGGATGCCAGGGTGGAGTATTGCAAGGTAAGAGTATAAACTGCAGCCTGTTGTAGGTGAGATAGACAAGTCGCTGTGGTCCTGACCCAGCATAGCCACCAACTGCTTAGCTGAAATCGTCCATTTACACCCAAATCAAGGAGCAAGAAACAGGACCTCTTGTTCTTTTGTTTTCCTGAGCTCCAAACCTTGCCTCAAAGCAAGGCTCTGTTCCCATCTCCCGTTTCCCTTCTAGTGCTAGCCCCCCACTTCCTCTTCCAGGTGTACTGGGCTTTGCACCCACGGCGTGCAGCTGTTCTTCCTCCAAGCAGCACCTGGGGCACTCTGGTAAATCCAGCTGCAAGTAGGAGCTGCTCAGGCAAGAGGTGAGCATATCACAGATGCACGGAGGAGAGGGAAGGCAGTGAGCGGTCCAGGTCCAGGTGCAGGTACTTCACACAGGGCTTGTCCCAGCCCTTGCTTCTCTTTGAGCCTAACAGCATCCTCAGCTTCTTGCAAATGAAAGGTCTTCAAGGGGATCTTCACTCATAATTGCAGGGCTTTCTGGCTCAATTTTACTAGCATGTAAAGCTGAGTTAATTGGACAGGTGGTTAAACTGGTATCTCATGGCTATAATGTAGGTATTGTGCTTGGTCTATGACTACAGGCTAATGACTGGACGTTGGAAGAGAAACAGTGTAGTCTTGCACCTTCTCTGTTTTCTTTGCTTTACATCTCGTTAATTGTATAAAGGCATCTCTAAATAGAAACTGTAATGTGGAAACCTGGAATTTAAATATTTGAATGTTCCACAGGCTAGAAAAAAGAAGTTTGGTGTTTTAGATTTAAGAACACTTCAAGGGATACTCCTCTGGCTATAATTGCAGGCAAGATGGCAGACCTGGGCATCCAGTTTTCAAAGTGCATGTTATTTAAGATACTTAGATAGCCCTGATTCCTCAAACATCTTTAAAGTATTCCTGAGATCTTTGTAGTATTTGCACTTGTCTTGTGTGGTAGAGCACTGCAGCTGGCTTAGCAAGCAGAGAAGAGAGCTATTATGAGATGAGAACTGTGTTCACCTGGGATTTCATTGCTGCAAGTCCTAGTAGTGTGCAGGAGTCCAGGAGTGGCCTCTGTCCCCCATGGGGCTGCTACCTGGGTCTCCCTCGCAGAGCTGGGGCGTGCTGCTTTCCACATTGCACTGTTGGCTCAGGTAGATGGATTTTTAAAGAACTGTTTCTCTGGGGCTCAGGTGCTTGTCTTCATTTAGGACTCATAATCATGAACTCTCTTCTGGAACGAGGTGCTTTAAGCAGTTCATTTAAAATAGAATAAGGGCTCTTTCCTATAAAACAGGGCCAGCACAGAGTGCAAAGGCAGACTGTTATGTATTAATTTTCAAGGCCTTAAGAGCACTTTCCTAATGTAGGAGAGGTCCCAGCTGGATTAATTCTCATTTGCAGAGGCTTCAAACATACCTCTTCTTTCCTTGGCCGCCAAAAGGAAAACTGTGCCCGAACAGAGATTTGAACCTGCATCTATGATTTTCAAGTTATTTCTCTGACCACTGGACCATCAGAACACAAGGAAAAAGGTACTTAGTTTGACCACAGATCAATTTAGCCCACTATGTTACTTTGAAGCATGTGTAGTCTTCCCCCCACTATATTCTCCAGTCTCTAAACGTTTTCTGCTTAGGAACTTCATGGGCTCAATATGATCTCTATGTATTTAGCAGTCCTTACTGGATTTCCCTTCCATAAGCTAGCTAGTCTCCATTTGAACCCATGTGGACTTTTACCTGACATCATCAGCTTCTGTTAGACCTCATCAGCTTTCAAGAATTTGCTCTGTTCCACTACTTACTGCATTAAAAAATCACCTATTTTTGTTTATTTTGAACATGGGCTCCTGCTAGATTAGTCTGTTGCTTCCCTGTATCTTGTTCTGGGAGACACAACAAACAATTGATTTCTACTCACCCTCTCCTTGCCCTCATCATTATATAGACCTCTTTCATTTTGTTCCTCATTTGTCTCTTCCAGACCAAGTAGAGCTGGATTACTTGGCCATTCTTTATGAGGAAGCCATTCCATGCCTTACCGTACTTCCCCTCTAATACCCTTTTCTAAAATATGTTCTTTAGGAGTGCTGCTTTCAGTAATGCAGGTGATTAAAGGATATTTTATCTGCTAATCCTGCTCTGGGATAGATTTATTTCAAAAGCAAATTAAAAGTGTGTTTCCTTGCCTACAGAAACCATATTTTAGGCATAGCTGCATCAGGGGCAGTGCTAGAAGATTATGTGTAAGAAAAAAGAGTGTTACGTCTGTGTAATCGATTACGATGACAACTCACCTGACCTCTGTTATTCAAGTTAAAGTGGAGTATTCGGGGAATGGAGTATTAAGTGATTCATAAGTTTTATGAATATCTGACAGGATATTGCCCTAAAATATTTATTGGTAACAGTGCTATGAATCAAACAACAAACTCTGTCCTCAAAATTTAACTCTGTTGCTCAGCTGCTGTGTGATGAAAACATATAGGCACCACAGCAGATGAACAGATTTATGAATTTTTAGGACCAATAAATTTGAAGCCTGACAACTTTCACTAAATTAACGTGTTACCTTTGTCCTCTGTGCATTTGCTTGCTGTGGGTGAAATGTCTAGCTTACCTAGCAAGGCCATCCTGAGACAAGTCCCACTCTTTACCTGAATGGCTAGCAGGTCAGTGCTGTAGCTGTAGTTTTCATTTACTCTCCCATTGTATTCTGACCACTTATGCCCTAAAGTTCTGCTTTAAGAACTGAAAGGCAAGAACAATTTGTCTTTCTCACTGCATCAGTTGTGTTCTAATACATCATTGAATGTGAATGTGGAAAGATTCATGTTTTCAAAACTTACAGGAACATTTACTTGAGTAAAAAAGAAAAAAAAGAGAAAAGAAATTAACCACTTTTTACCACTCTACTTTTAGTTGACTTATTAAAAAATACCTCAAATATTTCCCTTTTCAAGAAAAAGAAAGGAAGGGTGAGAATGGCAACAAAAACACATTTCCAGATCAACTTATGAGAGAACAAACAAACAAAGTGCACCTTTCTGAAGTGACGCGGATTCTTTCATCATTGGAGGAATTGAATCTGTCATCCTTTTCTCTAAAATATTCTTCTATGCACTGCTCTTCAAAATCATGGACTTTTTTCAATTCATCCTCAGTTATGAAAAGTTCTGTGGAAACAATGCAAAAAATGTGATTTGGCAAGTATTAACACATGAAATTAATTACATTCTTCTTACTGTGGAATTCATGGACTAAACTTTCAAAAGCAGGCTTCAAATGTATCTGGCATTTTGGTATGAAAGCAGATAGATGCAGCTAATTACCAAATTAGTGGCTTCAATTATATATGATTCTGGAGACAGAAACACTTAAGCAGGCAAATGCTGAGCAAACATGAATGTGTTTTGATTGCATGAGATCTAAACACAGCTGCTGGTCAGGTCCTGAAGAGATGGTGGGAGCCAAAGCCCACCTGTAACCTAATACAAATGTAATCAAATTAGTAGACTGCTAGGAAAGGAGTCCGAGAGTTACAGAGGATCTATTTGACATGGCAAGAGCTGACATCTGCAGGCAGCAGCAAGGGCTGTGGCAGACGGTGTGATGGGAGTGGGAGGAGAGCAGCCTGGTTGCGCTGGCATCTCCAGTGCCATCCCATGGCTCCAGCTCCCTCCTCCCAGAGCAGTGGGCTGTGGCATGGGCTAATGTTGGGAAGAGATGCACGTGCCTTAGCTGCCTGCCGCTGGCATATGCATAGCGGGAAGTGGAGATCTTCCACTTTGAAGAACTAGATAGAGAAGAGTAGAGAAAGTGTTATCAAAATAATCATCTGACAGGTTTTCCATCATGCGTATGGGAGTTCATATTAAAGCGTCTGGAGAAACTGCTCCTCCAGTCTGAGTCAGTGTCAAGGAGAGAACATGTGTCTACAAAATAATTACTTCTCACCATCTCTCAGCTTATCTAGGCAAAAAGCGTGTTGGGTGGAATTACGTGCTGTTTACTGGAAAAGTAGGAATGGTCTCTCTGCATTTTCAGCAATAAAACTGAGATCTCGAAGTGCGATGGACTGTAAGAAGAATCCCAGCAATAACAGATCTCTAGCAACGGCAAAACAAACCCCTTCACTTTGAAGGAACGAAGGGAAGAACAACCCCAAAAAATCACAGAAAAACATAGCCTCATCAATGCTCTGAGGAGAGCTAAGGGTTGGGCAATGCAGAAAAAATGAACTAATTTGAGTAAGATTTTTGCAGTTAAAATTAGTTCTCTGCTGGAAAGGTTATCAAGGTGCTGGACTTGGCCTTCATTCGTGTCAAACACTGGATATTACCAAGTGCACTGGAAAATCCCACTCTGTAAATTGTCTAAGGCTTACTTAATCCATAGTCTCTCTCATCCGGGTCGCTTTCATGCTTCCGCCATCTGCAGCAGAGGTGTTGGAATATCATAGTCATATGGCTGAAAATTATCAGAGGCGGTGGGAGAACAGGTCTTTCGTGAAATGTCATGATTAGCTGGTATCTTTGAAACTTCCATACTTGGTTGGATATGGATTTGACTTCAAAAAATGTATTGCTAGAAGGCAAGAAGAGGAAAATAACATCAGATCGAAATAGATTTGGGTACTTTGCTGAAGATGATGTAACAGCACCCTAACTAGACACATTTCACTAATAGTGGCAAATATTCCCTTGTTGCAAAAAGAGGAAGAAGATCAAAATAAATGAATAAGTTCGTGCTTCAGAAAGGCACAGTGGCAATCAGCCATTGCAAAGTATCATACTACTGTGTATGTCTGCTCTGTACAACAACTGAGTCTTACAACAACACAATGACAGAGAAAGTATTTTTATTCTTGTTTTCCATATTGGGAGTGAATGATGCCATGACCGAACTTAAAATTTTTTTGGCTTCTCTGCCCTGATTCTCATTGGGTGTCTGTCCTTGGAAATGAAGCCATACGAAGAACTTGGCATTTTCCTCACTCCCTGGAGACAAGCTACTGCCTCTTTCCCTCTCATCCTCACATCCTCTGAAAGTGGGTCTCGGACAAAGTCTTCAGTTTAGCAGCCTTCCTAGGTTGTGAATAATGTCCACCCCCCACAAGTCAATACTTTGAAATGTGTCACTCACTTGAAAACAGCAATGAGGAGGTTCACCAAAAGGATGTTTGCAACCAAGAGGTAACAGGCCATGATGGCGGGAACGATCCACGCTCCTGTCTTGCAAGGAGGTAGCTGGATTATTTTGCCATCTTCTCTGGTTTCATTTTGACCACAAGGAGCTGGGAGCAAAAACGCAAAAACATGCAAAATGGGAATGAATCTTATTTTTTCAGTGCTTTTTACAGAAATATTTAAATATTTATAAAGGCCTGCCTGCCAAAGCAGTATCTTCCAAATAACAGTGGTGTTGATGCTCCCCCCAAGAAGTATGCACTTGCTATCACGGAATTTACAAGCTACAGTTCTTGTTATTGTATGTTATTTGTCATGAATATCAGGATATTTGCCTCAGAAATTGCAGGAAACATGCCTGGTGTGAGTAAGATGCTTGGTTGCATACAGCTAAAATATCCTGGTACTCTGGTAGCAATTAGTGGCTGTGCAAGTAAAATGATCAAAATGTTTAATCCTGGAAAAAAGCTTGTGTATTTTTTTTTTTTAATGGTGAAAGCTTGGTCTTTTTTGATTGATGGAGGTGGATGTGATAAATAGCATAAGGAAAAAGAAGTACATGGAAGTAAATTAAAAAGTAGACATTTGTTGCTGTGCACTGCACTGCCCTGAGCCCCTCTGGGACATACTCATAATGACCCTCTGCTATTAAGGACTTTTGACTGCATGCCTAGAAACAGTGGGGGAGATTATCAAGTCTTTGCTGTACCAGGGAAAGGGACATGTAGGCAGCAGAGTTGCCACCTGTTTCTTCCCCGAAAGCTTTGGAACCAAAACCTTCTCAGTATTAGTGTTGTAGAAGTGAAGCAAGGGGAGAGAAAACATTGTGAAATGTTTTTCATTGCTTATTTTTTTACCTGCCTTCATGTGCTGTGGTGGCTGATCTGCATTTGCAAGCGTGGGTTCAGTTTATGCCTTTCTAGCCTCAGTCCTAGTGGTCCTAAGTACCTCTGTAATCAACTCTTCAAGAAAAAAACTGAAGAAGCAGCTTTCATATACAAACTATCTTAGTGAGCGCACCACTACAGCTAGCTTCTCCTTGTGAGTGCACCACTACAGCTAGCTTCTCCTTGTCCCCTTCAAAAAGAAGTTAAATTTTAGTACTGTCTCAATTCCCTCTGATATCAACGAGAGTTTCCCACTGACTTCACAGACAACAAAGTTTGCCAATGATGTATGTTTTGTAAAATTCCACCTTATGTCAACAAATCCATGATTTCCAATACCAACTATTACTTCTTCTCAAAAAGGTCCTTCTGAACTTGGTTCACAGAACATGGGGTTCAACTGTGGGTGTCCATATTGGCAATCATATATTATGTGAGATTTGGGTACTTGGTTTTGGGCACTACATATAGCTTTTCGGTTATTACATATAGAAATATTATAGCCATATGGGATACATGATACATTAGCTTCAAACAAGAACTCTCCCAAAATATTCTACTCACGGAAAAAGATACGTCAAAGCCAAATACAAGCAATACTACTTTTACAAGTAGCTCCGTTGTGCCTGGACCCATGGTGCCAGCAGTCCTTCCTACTTACAAAAATACATTTTATTACTGGAACAGGCTGAGAGTATGCAATTCTTTATTTCTCAGAAAGCATCACCTTGCAGATTGTTTTAGGTTAGTGCCAATTTCATGCTTCCCACACTGGTCCAAGCAGTGTTTTCATTCAGATGTTCAGAATGCCATCTGTGAGCTGCTGTGGGTGTGGGGTAATGTGAACTCAGCCTTCACCCAGCAGAAATTGGGACACTCAATACCTCTTGGTATGAGCACTCAGTGTGAGACTTACATTTGTGTTTGTGTGGAAATGCTAACTTGATGCTGATTCAGAACTACAAAGTCCAACACAACACAGTACCAAAACCTGTCATGACTTCACCAGTGGTGCAACACTCACTCTATCAGTTGATGAAACCTGTTGCCCTTTTGTGTGCTGAAGAACAGAAGAAATAATGTCTTTTGTAGCAATAGGAGAACTTGGTAAAAAGCATATTTTAAACCTTAGATCAATGAGATCAAAAACTCACCTCAAATCTGATTATAATTCTATTATCCCATTTTTTTTATCAAAAAAAAGAGAATTTAATCTCAAAAACCTCCCAGCTTTGACAACTACCAAGACAAAAATGATTTTTCCAATTTTATTTGCCTACAACAGAGTATTTAGAATATCATTAATGCATCCCTCTGGGTTTATGCCACACAGTGATGGCCAAATTAGACTTCCTACAAAGACAAGTTCCCATAGTCTATTCTATACATGCACAGATGTTTGACATGTCCTGAAGATTTTCAAAAGTTTTCCTTTTTTGCTTGTTCTGTTGTGGGAATACTAATCTCATGCCTTACTTTATGGAGAACTAAGCCACTGCTTAAAGTTCACATCTTCAGCTGCATGCAAAAATGTATGATGTGTGTCCAAAATGCAGACACTTGCATTCCACTACACATCACTGAACGTCTTCTTCCATCTTTAAACAGTAACAATTTTAAAGAATTTTTTTCCCCACTATTAAATAAACTGTTTATTTAAAATAATTACTCCCAGGAAACCAGAAACAGAATTTTCTCTCTCTATGAAAAAGAACAGAGGACTCTGGCAGGAGGCTAAAAGTAGCAATGATATTGTTTTTAGATAATGAAGGTAATTGTTTACATTTAAGAAGTTAAAACTCTGCTTGTAGGGTTCAAGAAGACTTTGTTACCGTAACCTGGGACAGTTTGCCTTCCCCATCCGAGTATGTAGAGTCCCAAGGATGTCTTATCTCCTTGATACAGTAACCTGGGCCAGGTGACCCTGCATGGGCACCAACATGGTGGCCAGCTGCGGATCTCAGAATTCGGCCAACAGCAGCTGCATTACATCAGTGATTTCGCTAAAGAGTAAAGCAGGGCAGTGCATACGCGTGATATATTAAACAGTGCAAGTGCTTTCCCCCGAGCTTCACTCCCAAAGAGGGCTCCACTGCGTCGGGTCCCCATTTGACTAACATGGGTGCCCCGGGACTCCCACCATGGTAACGCTGCACTTTCCATAAATCCAAGGTGTTCACTCACTGAGTGCTGTGCCTTGTCCCTGTGGGACCCGCACCTGCCTTTCACGTGTAACAGGGTTTGGCCATTTTAATTATGTTTGGAGAAATGCAGCACTTTTCGTAGCATGTGCAGTAACATATTGTCATAACAAATGTTTACAAAGCACAGTTTTAACATGTATGAAAACATAGTCATCTTTTTACACTACAGCCTTGTTTTAACAAAAAATCCCTAGAGTAGTACTTAATTCTAGTGTAATGTTTGGCTGAAGCAAATTCTGTGAGTATAACTAAATGCCTTTTTCAGGTAACTGAAAAACCCAATCAGTCTGATACCTACAGGCTGCTGGATGAAGGTCAGACAGTAAGGCCTGAACTCAGGCTTTAGAAAATAATAAACGGCTGGTGTTTTAATTTCAATCACACGCATTAATGTGGCTCAGCTTTCCAATATTGCACCCTGACATCTGTGGATGTACATATTTTTCGCATCTCTTGTTTCCTTTTTCACAATCTACTCCTATGCTTATTTTTCCTGCTTGGCTCCCATTTACAGTTTCCTGTACGGGCCTTTCCTGCTACGTACCGAACTCTTCCTCTTTCCTGGCCAGCAAATAGTTGCAAAGCAAACAGCAGTAACCCACGCCTCTCTGTGTGTTTCAGGCCTAAAGCGGCGTCAGGAGCTCAGGAAGAAGTTGCTTCCCTGCTGTAATTACTGTTATGACGTGGGCACGGCTCATTTTTGCTGTGCATTGGGTGGAGGGCTTGGGAAATAACGCTTGCAAATTTCGGCGTCATGGCTCTTCCCCCAGCTGCACCCTTCCAAAGCAGTTGTGGGAAATAATGGAGAGAGGAAAGCACATCATTGAACCGCTTTGTTACCAAATAGCCTTTTGCCTTTTCAGAAAACCTCACATGTGAAAATGGATACTGCTTTTACAACACCGGTTGATTTGTTTGAAAGCACAAGAAATTACGGAATGAGTTCGTATGATCACAATTCTAAAGAATAAGGAAACCATAAGTATGTATTAACTAACGTACCAACCCATCTTTTTTTTTTTTTTTTAATTCAAGTCTGGACATTTTAAATGCAATGTCATCAGCCTGTTTATGAGTATATAGGCACCTTCCAATTTTGATCTGCACTGAACTCAAAAGGATGTGAAAGCATTTTGTAATTTTTTAATCGAATGTCTGAGCACTCCTACCAGCTTGTCAGGCTGGTAAATATTGAAAAAAGGCTAAGTGTGCTGCCTGGGGCTGTCCACTTCTTCACTGACAGAGAAAATACTGAACTTTGTGAGCTCTGAATCTCACACCATTGTTCTGTTCATCAGCAGAATCATCCAGGGAATTGAACAGTGTCTCATTACTTCAAAAATGTTGCTTTAACTACAGTGTCGTGACCTTACATGTTGCCTCTTGCCCTCAGCCACATTAAAAATTACTTTGAAGTGTCTCTCCAATCTGCTGGTATATTACTCATAATTTATAGTAAATTCCTGTATTTTTCTTTTTTTCTCTGGTGCTTTCTCCCTCCTGCTACCCCCCCACGTTAAAAACATCCAACCAAATGGAACCCAAAATATAACCTCAGAGGAGTGCTGGGAAGGGGAATACTGCAACTTAGCCCAGAGAGACTATCAAAAATGGTGTGTAGGCTGTGCACAAATTTTATCCATCCTCTGTCTTTGTCTAACAATGCTAAAAATACTGCCTGTGCTTCAGAGCTGCAATACAGATGCAAAAAAAAAAAAAAGTGCAAAAATATGCGCATACGCACAGGTATGATTTCTTCTGTTTTGTGCAAAACTACTCTGTTTGTTCTAATTCCAGAATGATCCACGCAAATGCCAGCCCTTACGGGAAGCTCATATGGAGACATGAAATGCATGAAACCTCTAAGATTGTATAGAATTTAGTATAATTTAGCATAAAATTTTCATTCATACTAAGAAAACTTCAAGAACTTAAAAAAAAATAAATCTAACAGACTAAGAAATTTGAAGAATTAAACCAAAAGTATTTTCTAGTAACTGGGCCTTTGAGCAGCCTGGTCTAGTGGTTGGTGCCCCTGCCCATGGCAGGGGTTGGAACCAGATGATCTTTAAGGTCCCTTCCAACCCAAACCATTCTATGATTCTATGATTCTAATTATACCTTCCTCTCAGGTTCATTGGAGAGTTAAAACCTGTGTATAATCGTCTCTCATCTTCTGAAACAACTGCATTCTGGTTACTCGGCATTCCTCCAATACAAGTGAAGGAGAAGGAGGCCCCATCTTTTTCTCTTAAACTGTATAGGTTTTTCCAATAAGGGAATAGGTACAGGGAACAAACACAACTCAGACTGATCTTCAGATTCCAGACGGCATTTGAAATACTGTCAGCTGGAAAGAAAATCCAGATGCAAATCTGACATGTGAGACACCAGACAAATCTGAAAAACAGCCCAAGCCAAAAAACCCAAACCCATGTTGGCTAAAAGCACTCAGTTGCTTTGCCTTCTGAATATAGGAAAATGTGATTTCTAGAGGTGACCGCCACTTCTCAAGTTGCCATTTATGTCATCTGTCTGCCTTTTTTATCAAGCAAACTCACTCCCTGAATAATCCTTTCCTCTTCAGTATGTCTTATATACTTGACTATTGATAGTATTCTGGAGGGGAAGATAGCTTGGTAAGGTGAAAACAAAGTTCTTTGCATGTGAAAACTGTGTTGTGAATTTTTTTTAGCTAAAATTGCCAGCAATAGTGACAAAGTAAGTGAGGTGAACTGAAGGAGAGATTTTACAGCATCTGTGGATTTCCTTCCTAAAGCAGCTAAGTGGCTGCCTGCTGCCCCATGGATCTCATCGGGCAGCACAAGGCTCAGCTGGATTAGGAAAGGCAGTGTGAAAGTGAGACAGTTGCATATACCGTCACCAATTCCGACCCAGATCCCCCTTCCTCTCCTAGTTAACGCGGCTGTGATGAACTCTCAGTCTGAGAGGAACCACTTTGAGACTGGTTTTGCTCTCTTTATTGAATTTACCTCAAAATTTGACTACAGTTCTAAGAGATTTACTCTGCTCCCCCCCCAACTTTTTTCTTCCAACCCTTGGTTGGTAGTCAGGAATTTGTAGGAATGTAGTATTTCTGTACCTCACTGAATAGTCTATTCATACTCCCAGAAGTGAGGATATAATCTGTCCCCACTTTTGAGTTGAAGATGAGATCACATGCCAACAGGACACTAACGCACACACCAGTTAACGTATGTATTTAAAAAATGAAATGAATACAGAAATTATGGTAAAACTGTATAAAACATGCATTATTTTCGAGTGAGGCATTTCACTAGTGTTTTAACAGTGCAGTGTGTTGAGATAAAAATCAGAGTAGACCCACTGGATGGACAGGCTGCCAGGTGATGGGATGTATCTAGACATTGTGTCTGGTCAGCCTTAATGGCATACTTCACAAATCAACAGAAAATGAAAAAAAAAGAAAAGTAAGTTTTAGAGTAGCATACTTTTTTTGTACATTTCTCAGGCACTAGGATAATCTCCAGGAGCGTGGCTCAAATGTATATGCATTTCCAAGATCAGCACTTTTGCTGAATCCCAAACTTGCAAATAACATTGCAATATTAAACACCAAAATATAAAGAAAACCACAAAGAAACCCTTTTGGTTTGCTAAAATAATACTAATAAAAAAATCTGCTCCAGGCCATAAAGTTCAATGGCAGTTTAGATGTAGCATAAAAATTTTAGAACATGTTTATCTTATTTGAGAAAGTACAAACACTGTAGTACTCTTAACATGAATACAGTGGCTGATTTAGCTTAGAACAACTTGGAGAATATATATAACAACAAATTTACAAATAGTGAAAAAACATAGGTATCCTAGTAAAACCTTTTGGGTGCCAATCAGGTCATTTGGATTGTGTAACAACATCACCAACCATTTGCTCATGCTCCCAGTCTATTCCAGAGGTAACATTTTTGAGACAACCGATCCTCAGACAGACATGACATATTGCACACATTTTGTGCTGAAAGAGTGGCAGATTCTAATTCCCTGCATCATCTGTCTCTCAGGAAAGAGGAACTAGGTGCTGCTTTTCATTTTGGCATCACCACTTCTGCCGCAACTCCTAGTTTCCTTGACACAGACAGAAAAACAACATGTCTACACTTATAGCTGGAGTTGAAACCATCAGGAATTTTGCTTTCCCTAAACCTCAGAAGTAATTACACTGCACCTTTTTGCAAGGTTTAAATCTTGGGCATCTGAATAACACACAAGACTACCCCTAAATCCTCATGCAAGGGTATGGAGCCTGCCACCCTATTTTCATACTTAAAAACCATGCTTCATTCAAAGACACTTTTGTTTCTCAGGTTTTGGCGTTCTAAACTATAATCAGCATTTCATTAAAAAAAATACAAGGAACTTTTTATTCAGCCAATTGCCATGTTTGTTGCACTATGGTAGTTACTTAGTACAACATCAATAAATGGCCACTTGTAGAGGGACAAATAAAATTCTGCTTGTGGAAGAAGTCATAGTTTAATGGGATAAACCTTTATCCCTCTATTATGCTTTTGGAGCAAGATGAAGTTTTATGCCCCCAGCTATTATGCCTTTGGAATGAAATGTATTTATAAAAAGAAAAGAATAGGAAAAAGAATAAAAATAAGGAAATCGGGTAAAAACTTAGATTCAAATGAGAAAGCTTTATGATTTTAGGTATTTGTTTACTTCCTTGCATGCCATGCTACCTCTGAAAACAAAGTGGGGAAGTAAACATAAAAAAGAGGTTTCGTCGGTATCCACAGTAATGATTCTGTGCTAACCAGGAAGAAGAAATGAACATGGAACTGCTGAAATGTCTGCCATGTGATACGTATACGTCTGCCCATCAGGAACTCCATTAAGTTGGGGGTCATTATTGATGATATAGATACATTTATTACCTTAAACAGCTCAGGAAAAATCAACACCTTTTTTCCATTCAAACTTGGTCAATACTGAAAAAGTAGACGATGAATTATGAAAACACTGCCCTTTTCTAAGGTAGTGCATAGAATAAAAAGGAAAATCCTAAACAGAGCTTTAAAGGGTGCCATCTGCCACTGGAAAAGAGACTCACTTCTAAATGCTGCCAAGGCTTACACATATTTAAGTAGGAATGATGAACATCAGTTGCATGTCAGTGTTTGCTAAAGATACATTGTTTGTGATTCTTAGTTTGTTCATCTACTGCATTGTTTCTCATGACCACCCCTCTCCATTGGCATAACGTGCCAAGTGGCACCAGGAGGCTTAATTTAAATAGAAATCTGGCATTTTCCTGATCACCAGCCAAATGAATCCTGAGGAGATAGTATATGAAATACTGGCTTTTGTTCTGTTTGCACTGACGTGAGCACAGTCTTGCCTTCCAATAAATAAATAAAGCAAAATTCTAATAATGGATCTACTGTTCCCAAGGAATTGCATCACATGGTTTAGCATAAAGGTGGTGGCAGTGAGAAGGTAACAGAGAAAAGAAAACACATTGGTTAGATCCTCATGAAGTGTAGGAGCCAAAGGTCTAACCCAGTATTATTAGACTTGATGCTCAGTATGAAGTTAGGTAAAAAGTATTTAGGTCTAAAATCAAACCAACGGATGAGAAAACAAGAAGTGACTTTTTATATCCCAGTATACCAACGAACTCATGGTGGATACCTGGGAGGGTATCCCTGTCACTCAACTGTTAAAAAGGAACCATTTGAAACTTTCTTTCTATGCAAGATAATTTAGCATTACAGATTTCTGGTTAAATAATTGTGAAGCGATGCCAGAAGCATCTTCTGAAACTGGTACCCCAATATTAGCTGAAAAAATATTTTTGTGACCGTTCTCTGTGACGAAGGAGTTCCTCTAGCCTGAGCCATTTATTGAGCACACACACATGATCTAATAGGACATCACCTGATCAAAGTTGGATACCTGACTTTGGAGTATGAGAATCATAAACTTGCTTACGGTCTATCTGGTCTGCAAACACTTCCCCATAGATCATCCAATAAGGCATGTAAAATATGTTTTTCGCCAGCTTCCACGAAGGCTCCTCATTGGGGAAGAGAATAGCCTGTCTTGCGACACCAAAGCTCATCAGAACCACCAACATGATGATGACAAAGTACATCATGTCTATCATCTGAATGTAATGACAGGAAAAGACAGAGAAAGAGAGAGAAGGGACAAGAATTAGAGGAACTTATTTGTCCATATTCCTATCATTATATGCTGCAAAAAAAGTTGTAAATCTTAGAAACAGAATTTTCAAAACCAAATTTTGAAAAAAACATTCTCAGTTTTACGTATAACAAATTTCATTTTCAAAGAAGTGAAGTGGTATTATTGTGTCCTTGGTTTTACCCAGTGTTGCTTTTCAGAACAATTTAAATGTTATGAATAGGCTTGAAAATACAAGATACCATCTGGTCACACCAATTGCCTGATCAAGAATATAGGTTCAATGGAATCAGCAGCCTGGTCTGGGCAAGGGTCACGAGATGATGTATTGTTTATAGGCACCTAGTGGCAACTGTACCAAAACAAAAGGGCTAAAATGGATTATTTTATTCACTGGTAGTCATTGTCTTGGAGCAACGAAAGAAAGCTGCATCTAACATAAGGAGTAACGGGTGGCAGAACAGCCTGTTAACTGAAACATAAAGGACACCATGGTGGCAACCAGTGAGGAAGGAAAGCTGTGATACTGGCTGGACTAGAAATCAGCTTGGTGGGGGAGTCTGACAAAGGCCATATTTAAAAAAAAAATAAATGCAGATAACACAGACACTCAACTGTATTCTTATCCATTGTTGAAGGCCTCATTAGCATATGCATATGTTTAATTAGTGCTTGCAAACAGGGCTTACCCATTCAAAATGTTCCTGGAAAAAGTGGGACAGCAATCCTAGGAGGTGTGGAATAGAGGCTGAAGATTAGAAAAGGAGCTGTGCTAGAAAAGACCCTCCGGAGATCAGAGCAATGGGCATCAAGCAAGTACAGAAGAGATGCTTTATAACGCAGAATGAATGTGGAAAAATGGGAGTCCTGTAAAATCCCTGGCAAGATGCCTTTAAAACCTTTAGTTACAGGCTTACGTATATGCCTTTAGTTATAAAGCTTGTTACAACAGAGCTGTTTTTCACAGCTTTGGATGTAACTTTTTTCTCTGGCCAAAACTGGACCCCAAGCTCGTCTAAACCTTATAAGTTTTAATCCTTTCAGCCTCTGCATTTTCTGGCTCAGCTGCATTCTGCTTTCCCTGGGAGGCAGGTGTGTGACCAACCGGCACCTCAACTGGTGGTCTTACCACTCCATGGGGGACCTGCTGCAGCTCAAGAGCAGGGCTGCTCATGACACGAGCTGGTGGAAGAGGGGACTCATTTGCAGCAGATGGATCTGGCACTGTTGCAGAGGTTCTTCAGGTTTAAAGAACAAGGAGAAAGATCTGAGGCCAATGTAATGCTGGGAAACTGTTTAGCAGAGAAAAGAGAGGCATACAGGGGAGCAACTGGAAGAGGATATTCTCATATTTACTGAGAAAGGCTGTAAGAGAAAGACGCCTGTAGGGCAGGGCTCTGGTAGGAGAGAATCAAGGAGCTGGAAAGAAGGAACTGGGGACGAGTGAAAAAAAGCAGGGGAAAACAAAATTCTTGAGGTCCATAAAAATGCAGAAAAGAAAGAAAAAAACCCCTGTGGACATGACAGAGGAAAATAAATGCCTTAAAGAATTAAAAACCAGACAAGTAAATCACCAACATTCCTATGTTATTCCAAGCATTAATCTCTTAAGAAAATCTGAGTGGAGAGGAATTCCAGATCATTGTACCTCAGAGAGCATTCTGAAATGGGAAAGCTGCATAATTACATTTAGTTCTTACTGCTTTTAGGGAAGGAATTTGGAGATGAAACCTGGTTCCTCTGTTTTTCTCTGATGAAACTTTTTTCAGGTAGAAATGTATAACATGATATGATATAATGTAATACCTATTTTAAAATGTCATGCAAGCAAATAAACATAATGCGTATTTGGTGGCAATTTAAGACAATTTCTTAAATGCTTCCTGTGTTTTTGCTCAGGAATCGCACAGGTTTGACCTTGTTGCAAGAAATAAATTTTTCAGAGCTATTCTCTATTCAAGATGCATATTAGCTTTCCCAGTCCTTTAACTGGGTATCTTTCTAAAACCTCAGTAGCTTGTCTGAAATCCAGTGAAATAGATGGGCGAGTTTCCGCTGACTCTAATGGGCTTTGTATCAGGCCCTTTGGCCTGTAGGATCAAATTACAATTGCTATTTCAGCAAGGCAATGGCCATTTCAATCATTCTGAAGAACTCATTAGTGACCTATTTAAAAAAGTGATAAAATTAGGAACCGTTAGCGTGGTTTTATGAACAACTTGGCTCCATTTCCCCTTTTTTATTTGCAGAGATGCTAAGAAAGTGTAGACATACCCACACAGTAAGGGAACTGATACACCTCTGGCTCTCTCGACATGCCAGAGTGATTTAATTTCATTCCCAAATGAAAGGGAAGTAACTCTAACACTGTGCAGAGTTAGCACAGAAAAGCACATTATAATAAGCATATTCTGTTACTGAAATTAGTAGATAATAAGAGACTTGGCCATTCAGCTTCCTCCTCCTATCCTCACCTTTGTTTTAGGCCATTGCTTTTATACAACACCAACCATTCCTGTCCTCGCTTACCTTCACTTGCATATTTGCTCAACATTTATGCCCAGAGGTTAAACCTGTTATGGCTATTTTGTTAATGTAGGGACAGGTGAAGAGAGAAAGTTCCTTAACACTGGAAAGATGGAAAGAGTCATCTTTCTCCTCCTGAGCCTAAAATTTACTCACAATAGAAGCCCAGGATAAAAGCTCGGGTATTAAATATGAGGAACGCAGTAGCTGTGAGTGGCTTACTTTGTAGAAATATGTATAACCAGCCCAATGGTCTCCATAGTACTGAATGGTACTTGCAAGGCCATGAAATGAAAAAGACGGAACCCAAGGAGGTAAATAGACGCGTGATTTAAACAAAAATACACAGGGGAGCCCGCTGCAGCTTGAAGCAAGCAGGTGCAGCTCCCAGGGAAGTCTGTGCATGATATAAATGGGCTGGCCATTACACAGGGGAATAAGCTGGCCAGAAAACAGATGTGAGAGGCAGATTTGTGTAACTCAAACCAGTTGGGCATTGCATGTGTGGGCAAAGGGGATATGTCAGAGTTGCTGAGTGCGTGGAAAGTTGGATGAGGTATGAAAATCAAATAACAGGAAGGCACAAAATAAAAGAACTTCCCTCTTTTAATAGTTGTCCACACCTTCAATGTACTCTGGTAGCTAAATTCAACACCCTCTGAGTGGGTGCTGAGCCTATGGAGGATAGTGACTTTCCTGCATTTGTTTTCCACAGAAAGTGGAGTGAGGCTTGATCTGTTGTACACATGTGACGATGACAAAGGAATGGAAATTATATTATTTTGCTGATTTCAACCACTTCCTTTCTGTGTTGACCCCAGGAGGAAAATAAACCACTGTTTATACTCTTGGTGAAGCTGGACTCCTCTTGGACATCCATAATACTGCCTACTAGAAGTTTGTTATTCACGGCCAATGTGTTTATTATTGAACTGGTTTTCAGGCTGCCCTTGCTAGCACCACAGCTCTGAAACTTTTTGTGCATGGCACCTGTGAAAAATACAAAAGAGTAGGATGGAAGTTATTTTTTAGGAGTTTTATACACTGTGTGTATTGTAAGCCCCAGTGACCACCAGATCCCCTGATCGAGGGATATAATCCAGGTGGGGCAGGAAAGAAACAGATGATAATGCAGTGTTTTCCCTTTGGTATTTGGTCCTTGGTCCTTCCTCTTGTCCTGCTGTCCTTTTACAGTAACCTCCAGCAAGAGCTCTTGAGTGTTATCACCTCTTGTACTCTGGAGCTCTGCAAAATCCCTCCCATCAACATCCTGTTG
This sequence comes from Larus michahellis, assembly GCF_964199755.1. Lineage (NCBI taxonomy): Eukaryota > Metazoa > Chordata > Aves > Charadriiformes > Laridae > Larus > Larus michahellis. The sequence goes on from NC_133930.1 coordinate 38,237,878, forward strand.
GCTTCCCTGAGGGAAGGTAGCACACTGTGAAATCTTGTTTGCAGGTTTGCAGGTCATAATGATTCAACAATCGCTTTCTTCTGTTTTTTCCCTCCATATCTTTTTTTTTTTTTTTTTCCCCCCCCCAGTAAGCTGTTCTGTTTTTGTCAAACCCACCACTGTGGGTTTGGAGTTGAAAGCAGGTAAATTGAAGGGATAAAACAATGGTTCTCTGGTCACCTGTTGGGTAGGGAACCTAACTGGATATATATTTTGCATTTCAGTTTTATACCTGCTTAGAATCATTGAGCTTGTTGCGACTAATGTAATATCAAGGAGGGATTGTAGTCCATGCTAAGGATGTCATATATGTCCCCTTTTCCTATGATGGTGAGGAAGGAGGGTGGCTGGGTCTTTTCTTTAAGGACCATGGTAAGGCAAACATAACAGACAGCCTGTTTGGACTTGATGATTATTATCCCCATAGCAGTCAGACTGCAGTAATATTTGTATTTAGAAAAGTTAATACTCGGTTTACTTTTTTTACTGAATGCCAGCTTCAAGGTTTTTTTATTCTATTTAAAAAAAAAAATATGTTAAACCCCAGAATGCATGAAACAGCCAAGATTTACACAACAAAGGCTGGATAACTGCATATATAAAACATGAGCATGTATATTAGCTACACGTGCAGGTACTCAGATATCAGGGACATGTGCATGGGCATCTGTAAACTCAGTCATTTTCTTAACTTATACAAGCTAAATGCTGCCTTAATGCAACATTTCTACTGAAACATAAAAAGAAAAAGCCAAAAAGTGAAAAGTTATACATCTGTCAGCAAATATTTCTTGGTTTCTCCCTTGTGCATTTACTATTACATAAACTATTCATAGTCCTGCTGTGTTGTGTACATGTGATAGGGCCAGGGGACAGAGCCTGCAGTTATGCGGGTGGATTTCTCATCTCACAGGGACACACCTGAACAGGAAAGATGGAAGAACGTAGGAATATGGAGCAAGCTGTAGAAAGGTGAGTCTTAATCATAACCACTATTGTTTTGAACATACAACGCCTGTTACAACACACTTTCTTTGAGACTATCAAGGTACCAAACACTTTTTTTTTTTTTTTAACCTTAACAAACCACCCTTCTTGACAACTAGTTGAGAATTAACAGCCTTTGTATCTACTGCAAATGAAGCACAGAGGTGTAGGATGAATGGCTTCGCTGTTGAAGAGAGATCTCAGAGAAAGACAAGCAATACGCCATCTAACAGAACAGGGAGAGTCTAAGTCTCGGTTCTGGGGATCTGTGCTAAATAGGCACTGATTTCCAACTTACATGAAAATGCTAATGTATAAAAAAAATACAGATAAATCTGCCACGATGTCATTGGCCAAAGACATTGAGTCAAGAACATGCTGTTAAAACACAGGAGTACACCAACTTATCTTACCATTTTCCCAATCATCATAACATATGGTCCCAAATACTTGTTTACTCCGAAGATGTCTAATAATCGTATATACCAGTAAATTATGTTAACACAGTATATAACTCGGCCATCACTCCGGAGTGGCAGATCTTGCAGACGCAGCACCATCCCAACGGAGAAGAGGAGGATGGCTATGAGATCAGTAACATTCCAGTACTCCTGCAGCCAAACTTTTACTTTCTGTAACAGTTTCCCAGGCTCTGACATCAATATCTGAAGGACAGAGGACATGGAGAGGTAAGGAGCTGAGCTGTCTTAATTTAAACTTGAAGAAATCTACAGTAAACAGATACATGCCACACAGGCCAAAAGCAAAGCTGATAGACTTCTGTCATATAAGTATCTCATGTTCTCTCTGATTTTTCTGAGAAATCTTCCATATCAACCATTCTTAGCTTGCATCTATATGCTAGATACTTAAAATAAAAAGGACGAAAACCTCACTCGCTCTAAAATCCCCATGAAATCAGAAGAACTATATGTATATCGTTCTGATTTTCAAATGCATTGACCCTACTTAGAATCTTGGAATAGAGGAGGAAACACAGAAAGATATTTCATCAGAAAATTCACATTTAAAGAAGCTGTAGATTTGAAGAAACTTATTCTAAAATGTGTATCAAACTGTCAAGAAATAATTAATAACCATAAACATCTAGATTTAGCATTTAGTGCAGAGAGATACTAGGTACTACTTGGGCCTGTTTTTGGAAATTAAATTTCACAGCTGAGAATATACTTCACAGAAATAATTAGTCTTAGCTTATGAATTTACCGTCATTCTATTTGCAAGATCATTTGAGAGACTTGATTGTTTTCCTGAGTTACTGTTGAAACTATTCCTCAAGTGATTTCTATGAATAACTCCTAGCTTTTAGTTAGTTAACAAGCTGTTTGTTTTAATTTTCTATATTTAGCTTGAGGACATCTGAGCAGACTCATACAGTTCCTTAAAAAGATGAATGTCATCTTTATAATTTTCTTATAATTCATTTTCAGAATCAATTTTAGGCTCATATTCTGTGAACAATCTCCAACATCTGCTTAGAAATCCATTCTGACAAACGTTCTTGATAAACTTTTGTGGAAAGCACAATTTGGGGTGAATGATTAGACAAAAATGGCACACACGGTTCTTGCCAGCAGTCTCCCACCTACTGAGCCAGCGGCGCTTTGTCTCCATCAGTATTGCAGAGTCCTCATGTGGCGATGGCCACTGTTCTCCTTTTTCTTTTGGTTAGTGAAATACACTCATGATAGCCCACACAAGTAGTGTCTTTTCCTCTCTTCTTTTTACTTATAACGTAGAGTTTACCATACAGTGTTTGAAATCTGCCTTTGAAATCTAAGTGGCTGTTGCAAGACCATTTTTAACCTACTCCTCAAAAGCAACTTGCTGCAGAAAATACAAATGTAGATGGTAACAAATTCAGCCCGGGGTACAAATGTGCTGTTTCAGCTGAGGTCAGCGGGACTCGCACCCACTCACATCAGGACCGAATTTGGCCTCTGGTGTCACTGTGGAATAAATGCGCGTTTGGCCGAGTGAAAAGGCCACAGTGGTAGCTGCAAGTGGGAGAGACCATGAGGGGCAGGGGATGGCAAAAAAACTTCACTCTGCCTATAGCCCCAGTGCCACCTTAAATGCTCCGGCTATGCTCTGCATGTCTGCTTTAGCATCTTTAGGGACACGCGTACTATTGCTTGACATAATTAGCACAAATTTTGATGATTAAAAGGGGGAAAACCTATTAGAAATGTGCTACAGTATTCAATATGGATCTAAATTTTCCCCCGGTTATGGTTGGTTTTATTTAAAGCCTGTGCGTGAGATACTTGGACAGACGGAACAGCTATAAGTTTTGAATGAACTCTATTTGGGGTGGGGATTCGAACACGGGCTTTTTGGTTGTCATGCTATCACCATTTCTCTGTGTCCATTCTGTTATAGCATATCTCCTTTTCCTCTCCCTGAAACATACTTCACTTTCTGGGCCGCATTCCAAGGAATATAGCTGTGCTTTAAGATATGTCAGAAGACCGCCCCATACTTGTGAATGCTATTAAATGTGCATCGTATGGAAATCTGAACAGAGAAATTCCATGGGAGAAAAAGAAACAAAGAGAGATATTCTTGATTTTAAAATGGAGGAAGATCGTTTTTTAGTGCTGTCCTTTTAACAATCCATCAGCTTTTGTGCAAAAAAGAGCAATTTTATGATAAGCCCATTCATCAAAAATTATCCTGAGAAAAATAATAAAAACAGATATTAAAATAAAAACAACGCTTATTTCCTTTTGCATTCTGTCTTTCTTGGTCAGGGTGATTTTACCTCTCTCATCTTCTCTATTCCCAGAGTGAAAATGTACGAGATGACAATCCATTCCTGTGTAGATGGCCAGCGATCCATCTTCACTAACACTATATAATTGAACAGCATCAAGTAGCCTATATAAGCCAGCTGTAAAGAAACAAAATGAATATCAATAGTCACTATATTTATACAACTGAACCAGTTTCTTGGGTACAATTTGATGTTCCTAATGCCACTGTAACCAGAGTTAAACGGCCAAAAGAACAATTAGACAGTGTTCTGGCTTGTCTGTAAAAGCTCACATTAAATCACGTACAGTGTGGAATCTGCAAAATACATGCACAAATGTCCTCTGCTCCAGCTACACCTGCCTCCCCAACAAAAAGGTATTAATGCAGTCCCCCTGGATCATCCCTTAGCGATGGGAATTCTGATACCACTATGCAACCTATGTGAACATCACCTGGTTCTAATACCCTTTACTCCTCTAACACCCCTCCTCTGTGTTTTTTCTCCGTGTTCACCTAGCCTAGGCTGACTCTGGCATTCCAAGCTGTTTTTGCACAATCCTTGCATGGAGCCCAGAAGGTCCTAGGTGGTCCTAGGTTGCTAGAGGTCTTCCTACCCAGTGTAGTACTGACCTAACCTATACCATTATTCCCCCCCAAGACACTGCTACTCCTACTAACATGGCTGCAGCAAAGCCAGCTATAGCCACACATTCAATTGCCTTATATTTTTTGCAAGTTTTTACATACGACTGTTTTGCTTTTCCTTCTCTAGTAAATCTGCATTCTGGCTTAATTTTTGATACAGTGAAAAGCCTTTCAAACAGCAGCCTTACAAGAAAATGCATCTTAAGCCAAATTTAAATCAGAGAAAAGATGGCTGAGTTCTGTGTATTAACACTTGTCATTGTTGCAGAAAGCTTATTCCATACATCTGCATTTCAATACAGTTTTTCTCTCTCAACTGCATGTTACTCACAACTATTGTGTACTTGGTGTCAGACTTAAGATGAAACAACAACAGAGGGGCTTGAGACTTTTGGGTAGGATTATTTCAGTGTTCAGCACCTCACAGAACAGGATTTATAGTCCTGTTGTATTTTTTAGAGAACATATCTTCTGCTCTGTGTAAAAGCCACTGGGTTCTGGCTTTTCTTCCAGTTGTTGCTTTGAAGGACACTCGAGAGAATTCTTTACATGGGCCATAACTACCAGTACAGAGAAGACACCCAGTTGAACGCCTCCTTCTTGTCTATGTAAAACAGAGGAGGAAATGATCTCATTTGTCTTTCAGTTTGTGCATGATGGCGGATTGCAACGCTCAGGTCTAGAGCTTGGTCTTCCCTTAACACCCCTAAAGGAAACAGAGAGCAATATTGACTTAGGTCAGCATCTAAGGTGTCAGCTGAGTCAGCAGAAACTCTGTCTGGGCAGGCAGAACTGGACGCACACCTCCCTAGATGAAATAACACTTTCTACTACAGTGCAAAAAGCCAGGTGATACTGTCACCTAACACGCCTTCTCTTAGGTCTTATTGATAATTAATTATCAGCAAATCTTATTAATTTGGTCTGACTCAATAGCTTTGGTGAGCATTTGCAGTTAGTATGGAAAAAAAATAGGGACATTCGGGTTACACAGGTGACAGAAACCACAAGACCCTCAGTGTAACTAGGACCTTTTGCTTCTTCTTGGTTTTGTTTTGAGGTGTTGGGTTTTTTTATTTGTTTGTTTGTTTGGGGATTTTTTTGTCAATCCAAATTTTCCAAAAATTGTTGAAAATTTTTGCTCGTCAAAAAAAAAAAAAAAAGCAAAGAAGAAAAGTGTCTTGATTTAAGAATAAATTGATGCTGAAACTGACCACTTTAACCCAAGAAACAAACCCTTCAGATAGTGTGTGACATCCTCCTTCTTCCTCCCCAGACCTGTAATTTGCTCCTGCCTTCCAGGACGATGTTCTGATCCCACAGTGTTGTCAAACCTCAATACAGCCGCCCATGCTAGTATTCAAGATGCTTTGAAAATGCTACTACACCAAGTAGCTGAACCCTCTTTTTCATGCATTTACATGGCTTGACAAAGAGCTTGTCATTTTCACCCTTGAGGGAAGTACCTGAAGAAACTAACGAAAGGAATGCCTGCTAAGAAATTTCTAGGGCGGGTTTCTCCCTGCCTTCCTATGGATGCTGTCCCATTCTATAGAAAATACTCAAATATTCATTATAGTAAGGGATAAACCTGGGAATTGTAGCAACAGAAGAATGCTTAAAGAGGGAGAATACCCTCCCCTTTTTTCACCGATTGCAATAATTAAATGATCAGAAAGCAAAGTGGTCTGAAGATGCAAAACTTAGGGCAAAGGTGTTTTTATGTTTAGAAGATGACTCTTACTTGGGGTTCCATTCCCTCTGCAGCTATTCCTCCTCAAAAGAGGTAGAAATGAGGCCTCTTACCTCCTGCTAGTGTCTCAGCCTAAAGCTAGTCATTAAAAGGGGAAGGCCACCCTCTTCTCCTCAAGCAATCTGTGAGATGAAACCTTTGAGTCATGGTTTTCAATGCAACAGCCACAAACCAAAATGGAGTAGTTGACTTTTGAAACTACTGCATGTCCAGGGAGAAAGGCTACATTTTTTTTGGTTGAGAAAAGGCAGTTTATTTTGGCTCATCTGCTGAGCCAAAATGTTACTTAGTTAAACATACCAACATTTAACCTGATCTTGTGTATTTTAAGAACGAAGGTGGATATAGCTGTAGAGTAGTAGCAGATAGGAAGATATAGAATACTCAAATTATTTTAAATAGCATACAATAGCCATAAGTATAGTCACTTTTCTTGCATTTTGGACTGTGGAATATAAAATTTGGAGGATTTATTTTGAAATCTATGATTAGTATTTCTGCCTGTGTGCTTGTAAAAAGTGTTACAGGCTGTGCAATTTTAACCCTCATCTGAAAGTTGTTTTGCTTTTAGTCTCTGGGAGTTTCTCAATAGACCCAAGTGGTCCAACACTGCAGCCAGAATCCACCTTAATTTGCTCTTCAAGTTCAGTGTAGCCAAGATCCAGCTTTAATAAGTGACCTTGACTGAGATCTGCCTCAGGACATAAAACTGTAGGAACAGGTCTAAATGGAAATGCAATATTGATCTTTTTCTCCCATTTCAGAATTGAACTAACAGGGAGAGCCAGGATGCTTCTTTCTGTTTACAGCGTAAAGACTTTTCTGGTTATGCATAATACATATTGCAATTGATAATGAGACTAGGTTGCTGATGAGCAGTTTCTAGACTCATCAGCCTGATTAATGTTCAATGGACACACAGTTCAGCAAGTAGTTGCTCCAGGTTGCCAAACTGGAGCTTTTTGCTAGCATAAGCTGTCCGCCACAGTTTAGTCTCAGTTGATGTGAGTTGTTCCTGCCCTCTGTAGACGTATTGCCTGGATCTCAGCAATGCAATTTTTCTTACAAGAAGTTATCTATGGAAGGATGCATTCTTTGTGATTTGCTGTGCATTCAGCAGAATGATGGAAAATATAACTGGGAAGGATCACCTGAAATCATCTGGCCAATTCCATGGTTTTGAGGCAGGATTAATTACAGTGTACCATAGTGAACATATGTTTTGATAAGATAGACTTAGAAAACACTAATAATGGAAAATCTGCCGTATCCTTACACAGTTTATGACAGTACTTCTCAGAGCCATTAGAAACTGTTTCCTAACATCTTACCTAGAACTGCCTTGCTGCAATTTTAACCATTACTTCTTGACCTGTTCAGCAAGGATTTGGAGATTATTCCATCTTGTTCCTCTCTGCAACTACTTACACATATTTGAAGAGTATTACATTCCTTCTGCAGACTTCTCAGAAAACAACCTCACTTCCTTAAATCTTTCCCCTTAAGTCATGTTTTACAGACCCCTGGAAACATTTTTCTTGTTCTTTTTTTATGTCCTTCAAACCAGTCCACATGATGCAGAAGCTGTACTGCAATAGAATATTCCAGACAAGGAGACTGAAAGGATTACTTTCTGTGTTCATTTTACTTTTTGATCTCATCCTTCCACATTCTAGTGCAATCTGCAAATTGCATAACTAATGTCTCCTCCATCATGCAAGTTTTGAATGAAAATATCAGATAGCACCTGATGTAGGAGAGACCTGCTTGCAGATCAACAGTGAATTATTAATATCTACTCTTGAGGACTAATTGCCAAAAAGTTTTGTAACTTTGTAACTTGAATATAGCAGTTATTAATTTTTATATGAGAATATCCAGTATTACTTTAGTCAAAATATATGATATCATTTTATTTCTGCCTTAACCGCAAGGTCTGTTTCTTTATAACACAGGGAGATTAAACTGATTTGACATAATTTGTTCCTGAAAAATGTACATTAGCTGCTACTCATGTCTTTGTTATTTTGTGGGTACTTACACACATACTTTCTCTGCAGACTAGTCAAAACAGGACAAAGAAAAAAATGTTCCAAGAAAAGATGTGCTCTATCTGCTTCTTTTTTTCATCAATTATAATCAAATTTGATATCCTGATTCAGCCCTGCTTCCCATTGGGCTTACTATTTGGAGCTCTCCTATTGGGAATTCTCCTATTGGGAATTCCTTGGGAGCACTGACTGCAGCAAACTGCCACTTATTGTTGTATTTGAGGAAAAACATACACAGTCATTCAAATTTTAACCATTAACTTCCAGAATGAAATGGTAGTCTTTAAAAAGTCTTAGGTTTGCAAATGCTGTTTTTATTAAACTGTTTACAGGTAAGCCCTCCAATGCACACAGATGCAGACCTTCAGTGAAACACACAAGATGACCATAATCTAATTTAAGTATTTGTCCAAACAATAGCAACACAACAGGGAAGATTTCTTACTGTGTAAAACCAAAATTTAACGATGGGTGCGTTGTAGAACTCATAAATCTTTCTTCCAACAGGGATCAGTCTGTGCCTGCTCTGAACTTCCTCTTCCTCTTTCTTTCTTGAGGACTCTCCATTCCCTCGTCCAAGCATTGCCTACAAGAAAGAACATTTTTGTGTTTCTTTCTTTGTGAAAGACAAGTTAAGCTATTTTTTGATATTTTAAAAAGGAAGCTATTCAAAACTTCTCTGATTTCTTGATCTTTAGACGAAAGCAGGTGACCATAACTAGGTGTGAAATACTTTGTTCTTAGATTATCTTTTTTACTGGGAATTTGCTGTTAAATACTTTGTAAAACGAAAAAGTAATACTTTGGCAGCAACTGTCAGCACCGATGTGAAATCCTTGATTGGTGAACAAATAGAGAGATGTGGAGAACATTTCTCCTTTTTGCTGTATGGACAGCAAAATTTTTACCTGACAACAGCTTTTTGTGGTGTACTTCTATACAATAAACAGACGCACACAGAAAACAGATAAGTTTTGGTTTTAAACAAAGATAAGTTCATAAGGCTGAGACTGAGAGAGAACAACAGGGGGAAAGATGAGCTGGCAGTTGCTGGGCTGGGAGTGAGGCAGTCAGTGACTCTTTTTTTGTTGACCACCGGATCTGTCAAAGGCGATGATCCCACAGTGAACTTCACATGGATGTAGAGGACTGACTAGTAGAGTTCACTGCAGCATTAAGGCCTTGGATTGAAAGATCCTTCCATATGATTGTAGCTTCTTCCATAATGAAGTTCCAGACTGCTCATGCACTGCCTCTCTTAGGCTTGATCCCACTGGTACCGTTGCAATTCCGACCCACTGAAGATCTATGCTGAGCTCCAGAAACACATACTTCAGGAGTCCTCAGCCATAACTGCAAACCTAACAGGCAAAAGATGGCAATATTTTGTTTACTCTTATTTTCTTGGTCAGCTGCAGAGAGCTGGAAGGAGTGACTAACCTATATACGCACTGAAGCTAATGCTTAAAAGAAGGTGTCCCATTGTATTTAGAGTACAGCGCGATCTATTAGATGTTCTTTCTGAAGCAACTCTTTTGTGAATAGTAGACTAAGAGTGGATTTTAGGTCTCTGTGCCCTGAGCAAGTTCTTACTATTTAGTTCGTGGCAGCACCTATAGATTGTGGCACTCCTGCACATGAAAGCAACTGCAAGAACTGAGATACAGCCATCCTATGTAAGTACGCAGGGATTGCACTATGATGCTTTCATTTAAATCCTTCTATAACATTTTTCTACAACTAGATCAAAGCACTTTCATACTTTTATGTTAACTGAAGCAAACTTTCACCATCCCCAAAGATAACATTGTTCTCATCTGCAAAGTGGAAAAGCAAGCCCATAAAGAGAACAATTAGATGCCAGACATATTGTCTTTCAATAAAGAGGTCCTTCTTTTATCTATCTCTGTACTCCCTGATTCAACAGGATGTTCAGCACATATTTAACTAATCAGCTTCAGGTGAGCTATTTGATCTGGTTCTAGTGCCCTGCAGGAACATGAGATGCACTTCTCACATATTTAAAACTAAGAATCACAGTCTTTCCTTTCCTTCCCTTTTCTAGACCTCATGTGGAGCTATTCATATATGTCTTCGGTCTTGTAAAATAGTAGTTTGTAATGACAAACTGATGACCACATTTTTTTTTCTTTCAGTCAGTGTGGATATTTGTAACATTATTAGGACCATGTATGGTCCTAGATGGCTACTGCATATTTCATTTCATTTATGCAGTTAGTTTTTTCCTCTGGTATTATTACTTTCTACTTGGTCACTTATATTCTTGAATTTGACTATGCACAGATGCTGTCCTGCACATTCTTAATAAAATAGAACAAAGATTCAGGACACAAGTATACCACACTGAAACTAACTTGCTGAGATCCTCTTAAAACTGTAGCCTGCTTTGATGAAGTTACCCTATTTCCTTTACCTTTTAATGCCTGCAGATTTCTAAGTTCATTGCCATAAATGCAGATGAGACAATGCATATTAAAAAATTAAATATACCTCCTGTTAATTCTCACATAGCACATAAATGCCCTTAAAAGTCCATCAAGAGTTTCATAAAAAAGGAAAAAGATGAAGTGGCTGTTACGCAGAGAAGGATTCTTATTAGATAAGCAGATAGTCTGCAAGAACATGAGACTTACTCAATATAACTATAGTAGCAGAGATTACGCAACCTTCTCAGAACCCCAACTATCATTACCTGAAGTCTACACAACAAGAGTGATTCCCTGATCTATATCAGGGATTGTTTATTTGGGGAAAAAAGAAGTAGAATATGATCTGAATGCTTTGGGAAAAATGATAACCCAAGAAGGTACTCATTTCTTTGCTTCTCTCTGCCTCCTGACACTGTTTTAGGGAAAGCTGCCATCTGGTGCTACAGTTTTTTGTAGCTTTTCCCAAGGCTTTGTCTCTGCTGTCCTCTGGTGCTCAAGAATTTTGCAGCAGAGTGAAAATGAACACTGACAGCTTTAACAAATGAGCAGTGCTGTGCTTTAGGGGAAGGGATTATTTCACAGAGTTTAAATTCTTCACTATTTTATAAATTTACTAATTCTGAGACACCCTGAGCTTTTTCTAGAATCAGGAAGTTGTGGATGTTTTTAGGATCATGCTCTTTCAGTACCTGGATTTCCGCTTTAGCTCATGGATGCTGATTTCCTGTTTGCTATTGCTTTCTTGTTGATAAATGATGCTGTAATTTTATCTTGTTATAATTAGTTTTGAATTAATTGTATCGTATAATACTAACCTCTCCCCACCCCCATGCCACAGATGGGGAATTGCTCTGAGGCAACTGGGGATTAGATTTGACCTGGTGTCCCCGACTGTTAATTATATCACAGTATTAACAAACTGAAAAGCCTCCCCATTAGAAACATACAGAAATAACCTAAGTGACAGTGTTAACAGAATAGCTGCAATGCCGAATGTGAACAAATGTGTTTTCACTTGGAGGGGGAAGCAATAGGGTGGGAATAACTGAAGACACTGCTCTGCGTGGGCGGCATCTCTTTCTCTAATACACAATTTTGTCCATGATTCACCATGAGTCATGCAAGGTAAGCCCGACAGCAGCTCAACTACATTGTAAAGTACAGTACAACTGCATCATTTTAGCCTGAGGGGATTGATGTGCGCATAGCTTTTACATGGAGATTTTTCTAATCAGGATTCTGTTTTGTTTCTTTTTTTTTTGGACAGATTTTGTTTTATGTAATTGAGGACTGTTCACTGCTAGGGAACCAGGACAGTTTTGGGTCGTGCATATTTGCATTAATATATGTTAATGATCCTATAATATATTTATCTCTTTTATAATTAAATAACAGGGATTTCAGTCCTGCTAGAATGATCATAGCCTCTTAGAATTTTGTCCTTAGTGAAACCAGCGTGCTACATACAGACTTACCCCATATTCACACAGAACTGTTGTGGAAAGCTGGGTGGATATACTATACCTCTCTCTGCATACCCCATTGTATACTGTGGAGTTGTTCCAGGGTTACCGTTCTCTGCCTTGAAATACTGGTAGGAAAAAAAGGTTTAATGCCTTTGAGTTACAGATGTGTAAAACTGGATTTTTGCCTGTGCTCAGTGGTTCTTTAGGGTGAATACAGAGGAGCAGGGCTAAAGCACCAGGAGCTCAGTCACCCTGGCTGCTGAGGACAGCAAAGAACAATGCCAGGGCAGCTGTGTGGTGGTGATACGGGAGGTTTACAAAACTCTCGGAGAACAGAGGGAAATCTCTCCTTATGGAGACGGTCGGTGCTTCTGCCTCATGACCCCCAACAGTGTCTCCCACTGCCGTTTTCCAGACAAGCTGATGGGGTGGCCCTCCCATAGCTGGCATGGGAGATGCTGCGGGCGCTGTCCCTCAGCGGGGTGGGTGAGAGGGCTAGGGGCATGAGGACATTGGTCTTCAACCTTTCATATCTTAAGAACTGTATTTTTAGTGATGTAATATTTGGTTAGTTCTTGCCACGGAGAAAAAGCTAAGCATATATACAACAGATATAAGACCAGAGGCCAACACAGCCAGCTTTGCTGCCGCTGAAAAGTCCTAACTCGGACTCTTAGTGGTGCCCATGGAAATCCAAACTTCTCATTTGATGTGGAAAATTAGAACAAAATGAGCAAAACAACAACTGAAACATCTTCTAAAGGACTTACATGAGTTATTGTGTGTTTTGAAATAAGACCATTTACTGGGGAACTCTAATACCCAAACAATGGGGCACTGAATGGGGATAAGGATACTCCTAATTATGGCTTCCAGAATCAGTGTTATTCTAAGAGGAGGGTAGACTGCTGGGGTTTCTGACTGACCTAAAAATCAGCAACTAATCAAGGCCCTGGTCAGGACATTGTACAAATACAAAATGTGCCCGGTCTTTAGACTTTAGTGCCCTTCTACTCCTCTATGTCTAATATTCAGGATTAGTGACTGGCAGCTCCATGCATAAATAGTGGTAAATTCCTTGTTGCTGAGGGAGTGGTGATGAGAGCAATATTCAAGCATGTTTTTGTGAGTAGCTGCTATAAGGAAAGTCTGTTGCCTAGCATCTAGGTGTTAAATAAATGTGTGCACAGCAACCTCATATATCTGTTATGAAGTTAAAAGCAGGTGTGAGTAACAAAGTAGTTTACAGTGAATAAACACTGCATCTTCATAGTATAGCCAAATGTTTAGCTACCCACCAGATCCTTTAAGAGGAGCATAAAACAAATACATACTCATGCGGAGACTTACTTCAGTGTTGCTGTAGTCTGTATGATCACATTATTCTGTGTAAATAAATTAGGTGTAAAATAGCTCAGAAATTACTGTGGTCCTGTACATCACCCACTCTACACAAGTGCAGTCCAGAGGAAGAAACTGACTCTTTTGGCCTGTCATTAGTCACCTGGGTTTAGCAGTGCAAGACACACAAGACTCCATGTGGAATCAATGAAGAGACCTTGACTAGACGTGATCTCTTTATCTTAACAGTACTTTTATAAAAATGCATATGGGTGTAATATCATAGGAATACGGAGACTTGAAATGTATTCCTTAGGAGTGATTAGAAGTACAGTTAGGCAGATTGTTTACCTTATTTGCTAGAAATGGATTTTTGAGGTGACCAAAATGATTTTTAGTTCATCGTTTTTGTTTATTTAAGCTTGAAGCTGAACAAAGCTCAGAAACCCAATGCATGGGAAAATTTTGAAAATATTTTAAACAATCATGTGCCAATTAACTAAATGAATAAAGAAAAACTGTAGTAATCACTTCAAAAAAATAATACCTGTTTGTCCTAAAAGGAAAAAATGTGGAGAAAAATATGCAGTTCATTTTGAGTACAATAGTCATAAGCTATGGTTAGGGTGAGTGACAGATCTATTGAGCCAGGGTTCGGCAATTGATTAAACATTTGTGATATCACATCACAATCAGTTATTAATCTTAATGAACTATGAATTAGGTATCCTTAATATAAGTGTGGCTAAAGGGAAACTTCACAAAGGCACTTCCCAAACAGTCTTGCAGGCATTCTCTCATCAGTGGAGAAGAGACCCAACCTAACTTAAGGCAGACCATTTGACTAAGGGTGGAACAACGCAAAAATTCAATCTAAAATATTTCCTTATTTTTAAAACATGACAGGTAGAAACACTCTCCCTGACACGCTGCCTGAAGGTGAATAAATATAACTGGCTGTGGCATCTAACCACAGAAATATATGCAACAGTCTCTTTGCTAGCAAATCATCTTTCCCCACCACTGAAGGGCACCTGAGTGAAGAAGCTGTGCTAGAAGCCCTAAAGCACAGTATAGATTGTATGCAGAAATATTAAGTCAGCAGGAGTATACCAAAGATATTGTTTCTAAACTTGCTGGACTCCACAGAAACTCTTATTTTCTAGAAAAGGCTGTATTGTGTCTGAAACTTCAATAGAATGATGCATCAAATTTGAGGGAATTAAGGGCAGAGTCGAAGACAGGAAAGAGCAATAGGACTGTAAGCACATGGAAGGGAGAAGGGAGGGAACATCTAAGACTCGTCTGGAAAAGAGATCCAGTTCAGCACATCACTTCCTTGTAGCAGGAGTCAGAAGGTAAAAAGGAAACACAGTATTGTAGACAAGAAACCAGGAGCTGGGATAACTGCAGAGAGATGGAAATGACTTCCTCCCCAAATTTCTCCCCATTGCCAAGAAAAAGGCAGCTTGCAAAGTGCTTATTTGATTTGAATAGGCACTTCATAAGTGGATCAGAAGCCAGGGATAGTAAATTGCAATTAATAGCTAATGAGTGGAGAACGGCCCATTGCTGCTATTCTGGCTTCTGGTCCTTCCCAACGGCCAGGTTCTTGCCTGCAAACGGGTCCTGTAGGTGGGTCTTGTGGGTTGGTCCTTCGGCTTGCCTGCATATTGGGTCCTGTAGGCAGGTCCTTCTGCCTGCCTGCAGACGGGTTCCTGAGGGCAGCTCCTGCTGTTTGCCTGTGGGAAACAGTCTGGGTTTTGTGTTTTTGTTTTTGTTTTTGTTTTTAATTATTTTAATTTTTTTACTTTTAAATTAACCAGGAAAATCCCTTTTACTTCTATGCCTCTATCCTGACCTTGACCAACTGGGGTTGAGTTTTAAGCTGTTCAAATACACCACAATCAAACCCAAACCAAAGCAAGCCAAACTAAACTAAGGCAGCTTGGAATATGACCTATCGCTCATATGATAATTGCCCAAATTAAAAAGTGCCAAACAAGTTTGAGAACAAGAGTCTGGAAGTAGGTGACTTTTATAGTTTTTAGGGCTTTAGCGATCTGATTCTCTTTGTGGTGCAAATTATTCCTCTAAGGCTATGTTACTAATAACAGAGAAGTCCTTCCTTACACAATTCTGCTGAGCTGCAGAACCTCTTACTAAGGGTTGAGCTGTCTCACTGCTTGCTAATGTCTTCAGTGGATTAAAAACCCTGTGTGTGTATGTATGAGAGGCAATGACAACAAATTCGTAATGAATTTTGAAAACCATTTTCATCATTTTTCTTGCCTGTTTGCACACTTACTTCCCTTCTAATGAAGTTAACTGAAAGGAAAACAAATAACTCTAGCTTCTATGAATCTTGGGCATTTTCATCCAAAGGAAGATGTAGTGAGCTTCTTTTCTACCAGAGAGGCCCACTCATCTATCATGGCTGAGTGCTTTCAATTCTGAAATCTCATAAATTTTTTTCCAATAAGGCAGCATCAAATTGAATCAAAATATGAGGATATTCCATCACCACATGATGCTTCAGCATCACCATGTACTGCTGCAACATCGAGACACAATGATGCCAACTTGTTTGGTTTGAGTCCCATCAAGGAGACGGGAGTGTTAAGAGTGGTATCCTATCACCTGCTAAATTTAGCCATCAGACAGCCTGCAACGCCCACAGAGGTGGGAATAGCAAATTGACAGCACTGAGGCTGGCAATTTATTGTTGGTACTTACAGTGAGTTCCATGTCCTCCTCCTCTTTTTCTTTCACTGGCTTCTCTGGTTCCTCTGGCTCCTTCTCTTGAAGATGGATCTCGTTAGCCTGGGACATGTAAGGCATATCATCTTTGTTCTTGAACTCCAAGCTGAGGATTGAAGGAGGAAGTAGAATTCCTAGAATTACCTAAAGCAATAATAATGATAACAATAATCATCACAGTAAACAGATTACAATCATGATGGCTACTTATTATCAAATGGAACAACTCCCCCAGGACATTTAGGAAAAGAAAGATATGCATGCATGTGAGTTTCTATGGCAATAGAGTATTTGTCACTTGCAGTAATGTTTTCAGAGCTCCATAGTGAAACAAAGTACGTAACTTCTATTAGCATTGCTGTGAGTGCTATGGCTAATTGTCCCTCTTGAATATTTTATCTGCTTGCTCATCAAAAGCATATTGTTACATACCGGAATGTATTTACAAAATATTACATAAGGTCAACAGCAGGTGGGACCACAAGAGTGTTGGACCTACAGATTTCTGTATTTTACTTAATAGAAAATATCAGTGTAAATGACAAGCAGTATTAATTTCTACAGAGAGGGTTAATAGGTCTCAAGCTCTCTGTGTCCATACCTAATGCACACAGGTAGTCAAGGCTAAGTGTGTGTGCATCTGAGGAGATAAGGCAAAGCCAGCGATAGCAAACGCTGATGTGTTTAGCTATGCAGTCCCCTTAGATTTTGCTTCAGTATGCTGGCAGCCGTGTAATGCTCACATTAATGACAGCTCCTTCTTTTCTGCCTTCCCTCTCTTACGATGTGGGAGTGCAGAAACCATTAAAATTACCTTGTGTGGATGTATGCAGTGAACGATGCTTGGGGTTAAATCAGTGGTATAACTGAATAGATATCACAACAATGCAAAAAGAAGTGGCCTGTCTGTAGTCACAAGCACAATGGCTTTTCCTGGTTTTGCTGTAATCTCATGGAAAATGATTTTGTTATACATCTCTCCCTAAATGGCAGTGAAACCAGTTAGTTAGCTTGTTGGCAGGTCAGGGAGGGTGACTGCTTGTGCTCGTCATATTGGCAGACAGCATGCGTGTTGCTGAAACCATCCGAAGTACCGCAATTAGGAGCCGTTAGCATATATGGACGCTGTGCCCAGCCTCAGAAGAGCTGAGCACCAGGCTGTCTGCACTGCTCCTGCACTCGGCGTGTCGTAAAAGGATGTGTCCAGGGAGAGGGGGTTATGGGCAGACCTGGCTCCTCAGAGAGGCTGTTTTTAAGAACCGGCAGGATTAACAATTGCTCCTCCCCCTCCCATTGGTGCTATACATGCCCAGTGAGACTCTAAAGAATGACATTCAGCCTTCTTGCCATTTGCCCACCTCAAGAAAATTGTTCATGGGAAATAATCCATGATTCATGCTTGCAAATTTATTTTTGCCATGCTGCCTCATGCTTAAGTAGTTTGTAGCCTGCTTTAGCTTTAAACAGGCCCTGATAATGAGCTTCATTGAAATAAAACACAGACTAGAGACTGAGTAAACGATCCTTGTGAAGTCCTGATGTTACAAGAAGCTGAAAGGAAACAGAGTCTGTTACCTTCAGCTATTCATTGTGAAAGAAAGGTCTATTTTATGGCTTAAGAGATGCACGCTGCAAAGCAGAAAGCATACAGTGGGAAATGAGTTACTGCACTGACCCTCCCTACTCAGCTTGAATATCTGCAAAGCCAAGCAAGTGAATAAGGCAGCAGTTCCTCTGAAGGGCAATGGGCCTGTGAGTTGAGTCAGAAATCTGGGTAGTAAAGATGTCTCCAAATGTGAGAATGCTTTCTATCTGTAAGCAGAACAATATTTAAGCACAGCTCCTGCAGGAGGATGATAATACTATCAGCCACTTATCCTCATTCATCACTGTCACTGGATTAGACCCAGTACGATAACGATGCGTGTACTCATAAGCATTCTTGCCATTACTGAACATCTTTTCACACATCAAAACAGCTGAGCAATTACCCTTTTTCACACACACGATTAATGCAGGAGAGAGAATTCCTTTACCGAAAATATTTCTCAGTCAGCTGGGAGGAAGAGGCAATTCCTGTTTGTGTACTGACTGGTGAGTACTTTGGTGAAGGCGAGAGATGCCAGCCCATGGACAAAAATTCACCTCCCAGAATTCTCCCTGCTCTGTTAGCAGTTTCGCTAACTGAGGAAGTAAAGCTTAAACAGCTTTGAAAATAGAATTATCCTCTAGATCCTCTAGGGTAGTCCCTTCAGGTCAGCCATCAGGAAGATTGGCAGGGGATTGCAAGGAAATTTGTACTGCTTGCTTTGGCCTGTTCTGGGGAAGGTTGTCAGATCAGCACCTTTCACTGGCAGTTAATTCACTTACACATGCTTTTTCTTTATTTGTCTTTAAAAACCTTGGCTAACTCCTCAAGTATCCAGGCAGGGTGACATACTAACCTCCTGGCTCAATTCTTATTCTGATAACTCTCACTGATGCTGGAGGGGGGGTTGAGAAATGTGATGAAAAAACTAAGTAATGTGCTTTGAACTCGGGTTTGTGATAAGCTCCCTGATGAAAATCTGGAGAATATACCCTGCTTAATGTCGCTACAAATAAACACCTGAAACATGGTTAATTGAGCCAGCTATTACTATTTCTTGTAAGCCCCGTCACCATCTATTAGAGCTACTCTGACTGTTAATTTTATTTTAAAACAGTGCTGACCTTTAGGCCAGAATTTTTGCGCATCCGGAGACGACCCATCCACATGTCCGTGAGCAGCATTTGGCTGCAAGTGTGAGCAATGAAGTCCCTGTGCTTGGCTGCCACCGCGAGCTGCAGGCACGTGGCGTTGCTCCAGTTCTTCAGCTCGTAGGTCAGCAGTTTCATTGCCAGTTGCTCATCCTGCTTGTACGACTGGTCCAACAGCTCCACCGCCAACTGGCCGAAGTCCCTGCAACAGAGGGACATTGGTTCATTCCCATTAGCCCAAGCAGCCTGCTGCAGAAAACACCCCTCGGCAACTGACAGCCTCTGCAAGGGGGGGCATCACCTTCCATCGTGCAAATCGTGATGTTGACTGTACACACGGAAACCCACATTTTCAAATGTGAGTGGCTAATGGTAGGCTTATAAATAAGTGCCCCGACTTAGCAATGATGAGCACCCACACCTACCAGCTGTCTGCTCCCACTTGCCTGCCCACCTCCCTGACATTTTCTAGCTGAAATCCTCTGTTTATCTGCAGCTTAGAGGATTGCTTCTGTGCTGTTTGCCCATGGCTTCGTGGTCAAGCGTCCCGGAAAAAGGAGCATCCAATACCCTTTTTTAAATTCTTTGTCTCAGACTTTTAACATCAGGAAAGATTATTATAGAATCTAGTATCTTGGCGTGCTCACCTAAGCACGAGCTCTTGGTTAATTAGCACTTCTGCCCAAATATTATGTTCACCAGGACTTCAAGAATTGTTCTGCTTGGGATGAACAGAGTGTCTTGAAAAAGCACAGATAAAGGTTGCAGCCTGACTCTGGAAGCCTCAGGGAGAACACATAGACAATATAGATATTTTGTTGCCATTTTGACACCTTCTTATTTCAGAAGTTATACTGCTAGCAACTGCTTCTCTGGCAGACAGATAGTTTAAAAGCCATTTAGACTTTCTCTAAGGGGACTGCATTTTCCCTATAAGTTAGAAATGGAAGCAAGGTATATATAAGCAAATTTCAGGCAGGTTCAGCAGTCTCTCTCCCTTTTATTTATTTATTTATTTATTTATTTATTTATTTAACCCAGAGAAGTGTACATGAAAGAAAATTCACCTGGAATTATGGTTCAGCTCTTGGGAGATGTCATCCACCATGTCATTTTCTGATGCTTCGTGGGCCATGGCTTTGCAGAGTTTACAGGCGACCAGTGCTTTAGCCATAGCCTCTTCCCCATGCTGCCAAAAGAAGAGTGCCATCTTCTGACGCTTCATCAGCACAGCCCACACCATCAGTTCATGGAATGGGAAGGGGAAATGATTGATCTCAGGGTCATCCAAATCAATATCAACTTCTTCTTCTCTTTTCTTTGTTGTTTTCCTCCCTCGCCGCAAAGGGACATCATCCTGTGAGAATTGTAGAGAAATTTTTTTCACCAGTGAAGGAATTCAGTCAATTCACACAATGCATTGGAGTCAGTACCTGAGATGTCAAACACATTCCCTGCGGGCTACACCCTTCAGCTTTCTTGTACAAAATATTTAACACAGGAAAACGATGAAAAAATTATTGGTCCATGCACTGTAATCAAGAAGTCAGTAACCCCATACCTACACACAGGGCAAAACAGCTTTGCACTATCACTCTGAGCTGTTCTTTCTCCCTAAGAACATGGAGCACAATCACACAATATCCAGAACCATTTTGGAAAAGCCACCATTAAAGTGAAGATAAGAGTTCACGCCAAATATAACAACTGTTGTAATGCATCCGCCTTGTTCCACCTACAGAAAGTACATATCCAGGGGATGTTCTGGTCTGCTGAGGACTCCCTCCCTGCTTATTCTTGTCTTTTCTCCCTTCATCTTCTCACAAGAGTAGCAATCTCCTTTCTTCATTCCCATTCTACCTTTGTATCCTATGTTTATCCCTTCTTTCTCCAGCTCTGAAAGCTATTGCCTTTAGTTTCTTTCCCATTTTAGCTTACTGCTTTTATCAGATGAGCTGACCTGTTCTGTGCTGTGTCTGTGGAGGGCAAAATGAAAGTTGTTGTAAAAAATAAACAAACAAGAAAACACTACTATCTCCTTGAAGTGTCAGGGTAGCCAAAAGTGTCAACAAAACAGAAATTTGGCCCATGTGAAGATTTCTGCACCATTCTCTACAACTGCCTCATTTCTCTGAACACGTTTTAAAGTTACACGGTTATCTGACTGAAACTCTGCTTGGCCTGACAGACTGAAACATTTTGCTTAATCTTTGTGGAAAGAAAAATGACGCATAGAGGAGGCAGAGACTTCTTTTCCCTTGTCTATCTGTTGAAGTTTTATTAAGAAATGTTTCTTAATCTGACCCTTGCGTAAACAAGTTATCTGGATGAAAAATACAATTTCTGTGGCACATTTCTTACACAAAACTTAGAAACATCTATTTGTGCCTTCATTACAGTGAAATGAAACATTATCTTGATATAGCGTATATTTGTCAAAGAAGGAAAAGACATTAAGATTTATCGCAGGTGACCTACCTCCATTCCCAACAGTTTCAGGGCTTTTGGCTGTACAAAAAAGTTAGAAAAATGTTATTTCTCCCAGAAGGGTGATGAAAAATTGCAATTATATGTGTATTCATACATACATACATACATACATACATGCATGTGTGTAACATCTGATGTATAACATGTAATATAGAGTATATAATAGACAACATATAACAAACATATGCAATGTAATTGTAATATCATATACATATGTATATAAATCAAATAATTACATATATATATTTAATTCAACCTGGAGTTTGACCCTATTTCACCAAAACACACTACAGAAATCATACATTTGTATTCAGGTGAAAAATTACAGTTGGTTTGGGGCTGTTCTAGTGGAAAAGAGGTAGGAATTCCTACTAAGGCGTATATGGATTTCTCTGGAGTACATCAGTATTTTGGCCATTCCCCTGGCACACTTTTATTGACTGCTGTGGAGCTGCCCTGTATGTTAGTTCAGTGTGTGTGAAATCGCTACTCAAATGCTTTTCTTGATGGAGTGACTAAGGGAAGGAAGTCACTCCCAGCAGCTGCAATTACTACCTTCCCTCTCAAAAGTGAAGAATGCAAGTGCAGGGAAACAAACAAACCAACCCATTTCAGGTGTTAGGCTGTAACCGTTTCACAGAGCCAGAGGGGACTGTCTTATGTCCCAATAATTTTTTCATTAAATTCATAAAGAATGTAGCTTGCATCAGTGGCTGGCTTCTGGTATGTTGTGGTGAAATAGCTGCTATGTATGTAATGGAAATGACTCTGTAGACTGTGTAGTGTGTGCACATGGATCCCCCCAGTCTGGAGCCACCTAAGAAGCTATGTTAATCCCTGCCAGTGAGTAGGGATTACCTACTGCAGTCATATAGATGGCCAATAACTTGCTCCTTACCCTTTTGGGCCCAAATAAATTGTGGTACAGTGTTCTGAACCGCTTTCGGGTGTAATTGCAGCGATATGCTCCTCCCATCAGGTACTCGATCACCAAACCGATATCAATCAGACTTATCCGATAATCAGGGGGTAAGTTTCCCTGCAATGAAAATAAGAAGGATGGTGGGGGAGGAAGAAATGCTTATTACTGGCATTGTTAAATATACTTTATAGTGATATTAGAATAAAACAATTTAAATAGGTAAAAGAGGAATGTATTATTATGCTGGTTAATTAATTCACCTTAAAATAGATCCAACCGAAACCTGGATATTCTCGCTTGGAAAGAAGACATAAGTTAAATAAGAAGGTGAAGAACTTGTTGGAAGTAACAGAAGATAACGTCAGTACACAGTACTCATATTCTTCAGCTGAGGAAACAAGGAACATGACTGCAGAACAAAAAGCACGAGGATCAGCACACTTGAAAGGTCAGGCACAGTTGCTGGACTCTAGTCCTGCAAGACAGCACCTTTTCTGCACCATCTGTCCCCCACAACTCTTGCCCTGGCATCTCACTTCTCTGCTGGCATCTCACACCTCTGCTGGCATCTCTTTGGACTGCCTCATCTGCACTGCCAAGGCATGGTGAAGTGACATCATGTGATATCATTTGTTCGCATGGAACCAGATCCTGTGTGTGATCTTCCATCCTGCAGTTTTTCCTTCCCATGTTCCAGGAAGGGAAGGGCAGGGGGGAAAGAGCTGTGTTATCTATTCTAGAGGACTTGCATAGCACATGAGTTATTATTATTGCTACACACTAGAGGCAAGGAGAGTCTGTTAGCATTTGTTCTTGGGGTTATGTACAGAGACACACATATCTTTGCTTAAATTCCACTCCTACTATGAGGAAAGTACCTGTATGTACGAAAATAAGTATGAAAGTATAAAATACCTTGGTATTTTGTTCAAGAAGAAAACTCCAGGCCTAGCAATTTTCCTAGATGGTCCCTCCTTGAACTCCCAACATATTTTACTGAAAGCCCCTCTAAGCACTGTAATCTTACTACCAGATTTCCAGCAGTGCCAGGGAGATTGTCTCCCAAGAGATGAACCGTGCTTGTAGCAGGGATCATTAGCAGGATCCTGGAAAAGACATCACATACTTGCTCTTCTGTTTCTTTTCCTTTCTTGTCCTCTGTTAAATATAATATATATGTACAATGTCTTCAGCATGCACCTTTTATTTTGACAGGAAAAAAAAGGATAAATATGCCTGCGTCTTATTTCCCTCACTTTGTGAACTCCCTTGCACGTATCTTCCTTCTCTTCACTGTCAAGCCTAAAAACGGCAACGCTAAGGTTATGAGTTCTCCAATACTTATGGCTTGGAAAGCTATGAAGAAAGATCTGAGTAACAGATTGTCTCGTACTGCATATGAATCTAAGTCTGCCTTTAAGTTAACTGGGCATTTCCATTCCCCAGTAGCAGTAAGCCTGATGTGAAACCTAGCAGGCCAGAACAATTTTGTGGGGGGCTCGTCTCACGGATGTGCCAGTGAAGTGCTCTTGGGGGTCTCTGTCAATGGAAGAACAAAATCAATGTGCTTTTCTGTTCTCCCCAGGGAGCTCCACAAGGAAAAATCCAATCACTTGACAGGAGGAAGGCAATGCCCCAAATGAAAGTTTGCCTCCTTCTCTAATTCACTGCCTCCAAATTGTTCGGACGACAGTTTCTGGTTCAGCGAGCAGTTCCCTAACAGAAAAGAAGGCCTGATTCAGCAAATTGTGAATAGGTCACCCAGACCTAGAGATCTCATTAAGAACCCTGCAGATTTACAGCATTCTGTCCTGCGTGTCATTCTGCAAGGGATGTGGCTACAAATTAAAGGTGGAAAGAGAGGTAAATTATCCTTTTGTGAACTGTGTGTGGTAGCCTTAGAAAAAGAGAAAATCACGCTAATAAAAAATTAACTTGTATAGTCAACATTGCAGAAGGACCAGGAAATTGTAATTGTTAGCTTCAAAATTTGTTCAGTCCACTGTAATGAAATAATCACATTTTCTCTAATGATATACACCACAGATTATAGTTAGTCTGTAGCTCTTTTTATGTGATCATCAAAAGAAGGTTAGTGATTTGCATGGAACAATGTTCTGACTGCCACGTCTTGCTGGAAATATCTGTATGTCTGCAGATATCTGCCTGGCTTCTCTGCAGATGTGCTTATTAGATTCAGAGCAGAGAAACACTAATGGAGAGCAGATGGCAACTAGCTCTGCAAGAAGAGATGAAATGGATGCAAAGGTCCTCTTTCCTCTTCTACTTCAGCCAGGAAGAGCAACGCTTATTTCCCTCCCTGCTTGTCATGGCACACACAGCATGCCGAAAGGTTGAGGAAGGAGAGAGGGAGGTAGTGCTGTGATGTGCCATGCCTAGCAACGGGCTGGGATTCAAAGGGACAGAAGATCAAGAAAATGTAGTGGCCAAAGGTGAGCTGCCAACTCTTTTTCAGTAATGATGTCCCTTAGCATACCCTTTTGCATTCTTCCAGCTCTTGGCTAATCTGATGGGTGGGAGAATCACTATGGTCCGCAGGTCTGCCTGTCAGCCTAGTTTATTTGACCCCAGTCATTTTTATTCTGAACTGTTTGAAGAAAAATGATGTAAATCTAAAATTTAAATCCTGCTAGTTGTTTGTTTGTTTGTGTCCCCCCCCCCCAAATGTTCTTCTCTCTCCAGAATGGTTAAGACAATGACAGTGTTTGGTTTTTCCCTCAAAATGTTCTTTTCTTTCCAGAATGATTAAGACAGTGAGTTTTCCTAGAACAAGGATGAAGGCACTGGCAGAAGTGGGAGTTGTAGCTCCAAGACAGAGTTGTAGTTCTTCAACAGACTCCTGCTGTCTTAATGTAAGACACTAAAACTAAATGCTTTGATGTTGTTAAGTGGCAAAAAATACTTGTGCAATTAAGAAAGCACAGCTGGCATCAGGGCGCTGCATGTGTTAGAAAGCATGAGTTTCTTTATGTAGTTCTTCTGATTTCTAAAATTTCATGAAGGGATATAGATGAAAAATTTCCAGTAGAGTAACTTTAATAAAAGATGCATCTAAACCTCCCAGATAATATTGAGACATTTTACTAAAGAAAACTCACATATTCCCAGTAGAAATATACATTTTGTAGACATAGGCATATGTATGGCTCCATGCTAACACACAATTACTTTTCCAAAGTGAGCAGCCCTAGTAAGGCCAATCGGACCATCCTTGTAAAAGGAGTTATGCATGTGCCAAAGCATTTGCCATATCAGCAGACACCTTGAACTACCCTGGCAGCGGTGAGTCTGCTTGTAAATGAAGGACAGTGGTGCAAGTGGGCCAGAGCCTCTCCAAAACTAGCAAAAATTTGGATGGGCTAATTCTAGTACAGCCAAGGTCTTCAGGAATGGCAGAGGAGAAGGTCTGATTTTTGGGCATGATAGCCACCCCAGTCAGTAATCGATTAACGTTTTAATGCCGGGACAAGTTCTTTAGTGCTAATGCGTTATTCTTTTCCTGAAGAAACGTCAACTTTAAACTGTAGCTAATCAATTATAGTATTTTTTCATTTCAAGTGCACTCTTATATTCAGCAGGTATCAACTCTCTCATTTTGCATGCTGAGGAAAACATAATACTTTCAAAATTCTGTATATTGCCTGTTAGTTCTCTGGAAATGTAGACATACAGTGGCAGCCCGAAATAAAGAACTTTGAAAACATATCACCCCAGTGTGGGATTAAAATATATTGATTACATACAGGTTTGGGTTTGTTTTTTTTTTTTTTTTTTTGATTAAAGAAAACATTAATCTGTTAATTTCTTTTATCTTCACTCGGTAGTTGAGCCAGGGAAGGGTTTTTTAAAAACAACCTGCAGAGGGCACCCTCCACTTATCACAGAATGTCGAGCACGGCCACTGTTTCTTCCTGCTTAGTCTGGATGCATCGGTTTGCACGGTCTAGGGAAGGATGCCAACCCTGTAGTTCAAATTCCGTACCCCTGACAGGAGATGTCAAAAAGCCAAAAGATGCAGGCAGATTTGTCCCCGTATATAGTTATGGAATTGAGAGAATCAAAGAGACAGAGGAGCACAGTTGTCTCTAAAGCAGAGTCATTAAGGAGTACTTTGTCTTGTTAATTGATAGAGGCAGAATTTAAGCGAACTCTGATTACACTTAATTCTTAAAGACCGTGTCTCCAGGCGTTTACAATATGCTGCCCAGGCTAGCAGTCTTCACAGCGATATTTGGAAATCCAAAAGGAAAATAAACTGTTATCTTACACGTTTGTGCGTGTGTGTGCGTGCGCATGTGCACATATATGTCTGTACGCTGCCACAAGCAGGATGTGGTAATGTGACTTCTGTTCAAATTCCTTGCTGTAGTAAGCAGGTTGGGTGGTCTTTCAAACAAGAAAACCCCTCCTAGTGATTTATATAGCTATGTAATACAATAGTAGTAAATTAAATAATTCTTCTGTGATTAGCAAGCATCCGTTTTCTATTTGAGAATTCACAATGATGCAGATGTAAATAACCTTTTATAGCATACATCCTTTAAATAGTGTAGGTTTTAAAATTGGGTTATATGCATGAAAAGCCCAGAGTATGCATACACTTTAAGTGTTGTCTTAAGGTGACATATTACATTTTTTGTATTTATATTTTGTGATACTGTAATTAAATCTGAGAGGTTAGGTATCTGGCATCAAAATAGATAGAAACTCAAGAAACTGGCATCAGCAGTGTGGTCTGGTTTTCATGCACAGTGGGCCACTTAACTGTCAGATAGTGATGTTCATTAAGAAGTTATTTCCAAGGAGGCGTTTTCATTTAAACTGTTGTCAGATCTGCTGACTGATTTACAGCTTGGTTGACTGGTGAGGGATCTGCTCGGATGGCAGGGCTATGGCGAGCTGTCACTTTTCTCCAAGTGAACCACGAATGTTCCTCATCACTGACAAAATGAGAGATACAGCCCTAGAGGTGCAGTTTTCTGAGGAAGGTGCTTGAGGGCTACACCGGGCCATTTGTTTTTAAAGTCCTTACCTATATTCTAATAAGAGTACATATGGACTTCATGTCGTGGGAATTACTGAAGAGTTTAGATATGGACAGAGGAAACACAGATGAATTTATAGAAAAATGACCATCACCTAACATTTAGCAATCACTTCGGTAAAAATAATGTCATTAAATATAGTGCAAGTTTATTTAATGCCAAGGTCTATCAATATATACCTACCTACCTATATAACTTTGCCTATTTTGATGCCTTTTTTTCAAGAACTCTTTTAAAAAGGCACCTTTTTTTAGGGACTCAGAAAAAAAATATTGATATTATTTAGTCGCTCAACATACAAATTGCTATGCCTTCGAAGGAGGACTTGGAAAGGTGATGCTGGGGGAGAGAAGGAGTTTGAAAAGGAATACATTTTAAAGTAAGATGACAGGTGATGCTTGTTTCTAACCCTTATAGGCACATAATAACTGCACATCTAGTAAAAAAAAATTCTGGTAACTTGAGCTTCAAGAGAAGCAGCCACTCTGAATGCATTCTAGCTTTACTCTGCTCCATGCAAAGGGATTTGTGAGTAAGAGCAGTTGCAGTTTCTTCTGTAGGCATTTCACACTTTCTGATGGTCACTTAATATACCGTATATAATTGAACAATGAACATGCCATGTAACACACTAACCAAAGAAAACCACCAGAACCTCCCTAAATATAACTACTGATTATTCTGTAGCATTATTTAACAGAAAGATGACATATGAAGCATTGCCACTCGCCTCCTGTAGTTGGCTTCAATTCTGCTTAGCTGTCAGTGGCAGAAGAAACCACCAAAACCTGTGCTCTTACAAAAAAAAAATCTCCATTCCTTTTTCAATCTTCTACTGAGTCCCATGTACAGAAATCTTTCTCAAGTGTGCTACCCTTGAGGTCCGTCTTATGTAACGTGCAGGTCGTAATCTGCACATGCTTTGGGAGAATATTCAAGCTGATGAGGTCAGCTGCAAACTCAATCTCCTTGCTTGATCCCTATATTTAGAGGATAAGGGATTTTAATTCATTGTGGCTGCTCTAACACTTTTAATCCTGAACACATTGCTAAAGGTATTTGGTATCTCCTTCCTGTCACTATACCTTTCTGTGTTTCTGTCCTGCCCTCCAAATCACTCCTTATAATTCAAGATACTTGAAATTAACTTGATAAGGGCACAGGGGAAGGTTGCACTACTTCTTTTTGTATATATGTGGTGAGGAAGATGGCTACAATATACCACACAACACAGGACGAAGAACTGTTCCAACAAATTAGGAACTGGCACAAGGATATAGGCTATTTTACAGGCTTGGAAGTAAACTAACAACATGGAAATTAGCTTTGACAACAGTTGCAGGTATGGAAAAATACAGTTAACAGCATAAATCCACATGGTATGTAATAGCCTACAATTATGCTAGCAGAAGCACTATCACCCAGGCATCTAAAACCACAGAGAAAGCAAGCCAAATAACTTGCTAATTGTGCTTTGTATGCAAAAAGTTCATGTTTGGTACATACAAATAGGACATTCTGTAATGGCAGGGGAGGGAAAAGAGACTGAAAGCTCATGCAAAACAGAGATCGTATCTAGCTACAAAAAGCAATCATAGCATTATTTCCAACCTACCGTCTATTGGACTCTTACCTTTTTGACATCCCTGACTAGATGATACAGAGTGTTGGACGGTCCGTGTCTCTGCAAAGGACAAATAAAGAAGAATAAAATAGTTTTGCATTGTCCAAAGACCTGCAAGATGGAAATCGTGAAACAGCTTTCTCACCTTAGTAGTTTAAAAATCAGGCAACTGAGACCACTTCAGTTGTACATTTAGCAATTAAAAAAAAAAGTAAAATCAATTACAAAAGCATTATTTGACCTGACTTCTCTTTCGTAAAAACCCTTTAAGTAAGAAAACCACAAGAACTGCCACAATGGATGAAAACTAAGGTCCTATATCCCAGATAAGGATTCTGGCTTAGGCAAAGCAGAAGACCAGCACAACATGCACAGCCTCTGGGGGAGAGCGGAAGGAAAAACCGCTGCTTAAGCGTCAGCCTTCATGCACTCATGATCTCTGCTTCCACCGTTGGTGGCTCAGAGAACCTCTGAGGCTGTCTCGTCTGAAAGCCACTAACAGCATGCACAGTCCATGAATCTGTCCAGTCTTGACTCCACCTGACATGCAAAACATCCTGCAGCAGACTCCCACAATTTCAATTTTATGTTATGTGGAGAAGTACTTTCTTTTCTGTTGTGTTTTTGACTGTTACTGATATTTTAAGATACTTTTATTGGAAGTCTCCTTGGCTGTAACTGATGATAGATGCATATGTGCAGAGTCAGTGTTTCCATATTCCATTGCTCTGCACTTGCCAACACTTAATTTTATGTAACCCCATCACCGAGCATGATGAGACTTTCCTGTGATTCTTCATATGCTGCTTCAGATTTGCCTATCCTGAGTGTCACCAGCAGACACTGTCCCTTGAGTAGTCACTATTTTTTAGATCATCTCTAAACAGGCTGAACAGCAGTGGTCCCAGGGCAGGGTCATCCAAGTGATACCAGACCATGTACTCCTACCCTCTGTTTTCTGTCCTCCAAGTAGTTTTTAAACCATGAATGCCCCTTATCTTCTATGCCATGACAGCTAAATTGCTGTAATAACCTTTGAGGTTTTCAGATGTTGCCAAACAGTTTTTACAAAAATGGGTTGACCAAGTGCAACATCCTTATTCTCTTGCATGTTGACTTCGGAAATGGTAGCAAATTTCTAAGGCTTAACATTTTCCTACAGAAGCCGGATAAACTCTTTCTTGACATAAAATTGATCCCCTTGCATATTAATTTTATTCTTTCTTGTATTTTTACAAATTTGCCATGGCAGAAGTCAGATTCACTGGTTTGTAGCTTCTCAGGTCACTCTCAGAGCTCATGTTGAAATTTGATATTTTTTAACTGGCCTTGCAATTTTTTTGGTTCTAAAGCTATTATGGATGCACTAGGTCATATGTCATAATTGGTAATCTAGGCGTTTCACAGCCTGGGTCTTTTGGAACTCTTGCATAAATAATTTATGGTGATTTCTATAGCTTACAATAAATTTGTTCAAAACGGCCTTTTTTTAGCTGTAAAACTGAAGATTTTCCTCAAACTTACTCCCTGTAAAAAACTGGCTTTAGTACAAGAACTACAATGCTTATCTCTGTAGCAAGAAAGCACACAGGCTTTCTGTTCTTAATACATAGACGCTAGTTGATAGGCAAAGTTTAATCTTATCAAAGTTCAGATGGGAATCTGTCTCAAGGGTGGCACAGATACCTGTTCCTCTAGAGTTTGCACAAATTTAATGAGTTCTTTTCATATTTGATATTTTTGAACGACTGACTTCTGGTCACCATCAGTATGAAGCATCTCTGGATAACAGCCCAGTGTGGTAGCTTATGGTGGCAGGGCTTTCAAAAGTACTGGCAGAAGACGACTTTTTGAAAAGTGCTATGCACTATATCACAACCTCTCTCCAACAGACAGAACTAGCAATCCTAAGAACTAGACGATGTTTTAAGATTTTTTCCATATCACTTAAGAAATCTGTACGTATTGGTTTCTCTCAGTAGGCAATAATGATGTGAATGCAGGAATGCGTTCTGCAGTTGTGAACTCAGAAGAAATTTAAACCCGTGCAGTTTTATGTTCATTTTAAGGTCAAAGATATAAAACTTGCAAACAGGCTTTTAAAAGTTGAAACTATCATTTTTGGAACGTTCAGTGAGGACATGGGGAACTCCTTCACTGTAACAGACCTCCTGACGTCATCAGATTTCAACTTCAAATTCAGATTATTATCCCAAGAAGTTTGCTTGTATTTGTTTTCCAGTGGCTGAGTTTGATTAACAGTTGCAAGATTTTTCTGAAACCATAAGGGTTTATACTGTCAGGAGCTATATATCACAATCCTGCAGGTCCTAAATTGCCAGTTACTGTCTTCCAGCCAGTACCATCTGCCCAAATCTCAGATTATGTTGGAATTACAATGACCAGAAATCAGCTGGTACTGTGTGTGGCTGAATCCACGCCTTACAAAATCCATATAGCAGATTAGGTGGGCAAGACACAATGGGCTCCATTATATGAGAGACAAAGCTAAGACACAATGTGCACTCCTAACATGGAAAATTTCTGCAGTAGGTGCTGGCCGCCTTGTGCATCATCATGTCGTTGCAATAGAGTGGAAGCTAGAGCAATGAATATAGAGATAGAAAATGTGCCTTAGATTGGCCCTACCGTGTTGTATAATTCCTCTAGCCGGGAGATGGTGAGAAAACGATGCATGCTTACTCCATTTTCTATGAGTAATTTCACAAAATCCACTCTGTCCAACACCAGTGCATCCAGCATCGCTTGCTCAAGGGAGCCCACCTGCAAAGCAAGCGATTAATTCAGGCCATTCCTGGACATCGCAGGCCGTATCCGTCTGGACCAGTCACCCTGGCATAAGCAGGGAAACCTGGCAAAATACTGAAGGTTGCTCTGCTAAGCTTAAAATAGGTCAATCACAGTTTTAGTCTATATTGGTTTCTCTGATTCGGGGCAGCATCTCAAAGATGAGTGTCAGAGTGTTAAGATTTATATACTCAAGGAAATCCAGATTAAGACTAAGGAACTGGAACCCAGGAAACTGGTGACCACACCTCCACGCTATTCACCATCTCATTATTATCTTTATTTCTTACTTCTCAGACAAACACTTTATTTATATTGGGTATATTTGTTATGTGCACACCCACTCACTTCAATTCTGACTTTACTAGCTTTTTCCTCTGTGTGGAAACTCAGGGAAACTTTGACGCTCAGGAAACAGAAATAGCTTCACAATTAGTATTGTTTGAAGGGTCAAATGCCAGAGGTGTTCTTATGCAAAACCTCTCCTTTTCTATCTCTTGCAGGTTGGGGAGTGTTAGAAGGGTCAGAAATTACCTCATAGTTCCAGCTTTGAGTCTGCAAAATGATTGCAGCTTGCAGCAGTTATGCAAATTTTTGCTATGACGTGGAGATGGAGCAACAACGATAAGGACAGTTTAGTACCATTGAAATCCCTCGTATGTTTTGATGCATACTTATGCCCGATATTGAAGACAAGATAAATAGTCTTGTTCACTCCATAAATGAAAAGGCAAGAATTTTTGTGAAACTAGCTTCAAGGGGCTGCATTTACTGCAAGGATATTTTAAAAGGAAGCTTTTCTTTTGTTATAATTTTTCCATGGGGAGCTGTAAATGCTCATGTAATGGTAGCATATGAAATTTTCATGACGGTGACAAAACAAATGTCACAGTAATGAATATTGTGATCCAAGTAAACCTTCCAAATGAAGATATGGTGGGCTTTAAGGAGCTATAGATGGAGACAGAGTCCTGGGATTTTTTGTGTGTGTGTTTTTTTGTTTTTTTTTTTTTCTCCTGGATGATTTCTACCACTGTAAAAACTGCAGCACAAGTTGGGTGTTGACTACTCCTCCTCTGCCCCACACAGTATTCAATAATCCCTCTGTTTACAGCCCTCCCACTCCTGCAGAGAAGCTCTGCCCAGGGCAACAGTGTTGGCCAGGGAGCCTGTCCCTACAGTGGGCAGCTGGAGCGTAGGATGGGGCAGCGGAGAAGCAGGCAGATTGATGCACAGCAGCACGGGGCACGAAATTAACACCAGCTCAGGTTTGGAGCCACAGCACTTGTGTGGTAACATTGCTGATCAGCTCTCGTGGTCCACTTGAAGACCTCAACGTTTGTGCAGCGTGTTTTTGATCTCTGATCATCATCAAATTCAGTATTTGTGTATAAAAGTGTATTGCTTGAAGCACAAAGAAAATTTTTGCCCTTTCCTTTAATTTATAACCTAACATTTTAACATGGCTGTAAGCAGATACTTGTTTTTCTCAACTTGCTTGATAAGATAAATGTGTTGCTTCCCGTTTCTTTAAAGGTGTGTCTCAGTGTTAAGGCATCGCTAGATGTCACCGTTTCCTCGAACAAGCCAATATTAACATGTTTGTAACCGTGCTTGTCTTCAGTGGCTGCGAATGGGAACTTTGTGTTTGGCTGGAAGCATGACTCAGTGTATTTTAAACTGTGTTAAAACCACCCCTGCCAACAGGATGGATTTAATATTGTGTAGGGTTTAAAGTGTTTTCAGTAGAAGATGCTGTATATATACTGTACCGGCCACTGTTGCCCGTAAATAAAGATCTGACTGCGGGCGATGTCTACTCTGTTCCAGGCTAATGCTAGGCTCAGCTGGTCTGGGGCAGATGCGTTAGCTCCTGTGTATACAGATAGGGATGCAGGGAGGAGAGGAGGAGAAAAAAGAAACAAGCCATATGTTAGACTCAGTCAACAGATCACCACCGTTATTCCTCTTTGTCAAAAGTCTCGCATATGTCCATGTCATTTCTGCAATTGATCTCACATTTAAAAAAACCCCAAACCTTCCGTTATCCCTGTAATAAAGTACTGGTTCTCAAATCTGAATCTATGGTTCTCAGATTTTCTCACAAACTTTAATTATTTCCTCACATCCCCCTTGAAAAATACAGTAGGTACACGTGATATAGGCAGACACAACTTGCAGTGGAGTGAACTGGTTTCCCTCCTCTCGGATGGGAAGCAAGAGCAGAAGCCAGAAGGGATAATGATCCAGCCACAGCAGTACGTGGGCGCACACACACACATGTATGCCCATGAGCGCACACATGCACCCAGCGATTACAAACAGGTCCAACTCAAACAGACCCCACCAATTTCAATAGTCATGCATTTT
The DNA here is from genome assembly GCF_964199755.1 of Larus michahellis. NCBI lineage: Eukaryota > Metazoa > Chordata > Aves > Charadriiformes > Laridae > Larus > Larus michahellis. Next base: position 38,272,167 of record NC_133930.1, read on the forward strand.
ATGCACATCTTTTATGCATTCCCACCTGATAAGGTGGGGATCCTGCACAAGCATAGGAATTTCTCCTCTGTTTGTACTGAGGGGTCTTGGTGGGACAAACCTCCCTTCACACATGCAACTCTCACGTAAGCATGCTATAAAGCTGGTTTCAAGGTATAATATATCTGAGTTAAATAAGAAACTATGCAGATGATAAGATGGGTTTGGAGGTATTTGTTTTTGGAAGGGAAGGTATGTTTTTCCCTGTAGTTTTAATGGACGCTGTGGGACATTCCTGCCCTGCTGTGCTTTTTTAATATTTCACTAAGGATTTCATGGTTATTAGCTGATTTGTAATAATAAAACAGTATTTGTGCTTCAGTGTCACAGGGAGAACTGGCCTGAATGAACTGATCAACCAAACAAATAAAGAGCCCTTTGACTTTTAACTACATAGCTGCTTGCAGCAATTAGGTGATGGTATAAAGGCTCATTTTTTGAAGGCCTCATACCTCCACTGTTTTCTTGTATTTATTAATTCTTATATCATGGAGTGAGGACAAACAAGAGCTTTTCATATCTTCAAAGCATTTCTGTCCCCATTTCAGTACTATTCAAAATCATGCACTGTTCCAGCTGAAAGTGGACTCTGAAATTGGAGGCACAGAAGACATAAAGCATAACACGCTGGCCGCTGAATTTCTCTGTGAAGGATCAGTTCAGCAGGCCTTCGTGAAGCTTAGCCTTATAGTTTCATAATGAACTTTGCAGTCAGCTCGCTGCCATGAAACTTTGCCAAATACTTGGCAACATATACAATGATTATTTGGGAGATGGTGGACTGTAGATCATCCAGATCAATTTTATTTTATTACAGAAATGAGCTTTTATAAAAAGGTAAGGGATGCAGGAGCAGGGTGATAGAAAAAAATGAAGATGAGAAGAAAAAACAGTGAAAACAATAAAAGACCTTTCTAAGGTCACTAAGAAGTAACAGGAGCACCCCTTTGTGTAAGACACAGCTTCTCATTGCTCTATACTACGACACAGACAAAAGCTCTCACAGGTGACCTCATGGGGTATGTCAAAACCATCTGAACCTTTCTGAGTTTCTTATACAAGCAACATGCAACATTCAAGAACAGAAAATATTTACCTTTGGGAAGGGAAAAAATGTCTCTATAGTTTTACTTATAAAAAACAGAAAAAAACCTACCCACAATCGGTATGATAGTGTAAGTAAAGTACAGAGAGCAAGTTCTCCCCCTCTCTGAAGCAAACAACAGAACCTCTCAAAAAGTCATTGGATCTCCTCCTTCCCATCCATGTGCCTGCAGGAGAAGCGAGAGCTTTGGCAGGTGCTCAGGCAAGCTGTCTGGTAAGCAGTGACGAAGGCACATGGATGAACTCCAAAACCCAGGGGCAGTGATGGCAGTCCCGCAGCCTGGCACCATTTTCTGCAGGTAATGGAGGAGCTTCACCTCCTGCTTTTCCTAAGCTGACTGCAGCCTACAGGCTGGGCAGCCAGTGATGCAGCCTGGTTTAGAAACCATTTTGGATCAGGGTTGGATCCGATGGACTTGGGGAAGGAATTGGGCTACTTACACTGCCCTCAGTCCAGCCAAAACTCAAGCCAAGTCACAGAGGCTGCAGGTGAACATCTTCTGACCCTTGCAGTGAGCCTTCCCCAGTTTGTGTTGAGTGACGTAGCATTCCTGGGCCTTTTTGTGCTTTAGGAAGGACCCAGCTGTCAGATGAACACAGGGCCTTCTGCTGCATCTGATCATGTGAAAGAGCAGCTGGCATGGGGCACCAAGCAGTGGCTGCATCTCCAGAAAGGGCCCCAAGGCCAGCAGTTAATCAGAATTGTTTTCTTTGAGCATTCTTATTGCACTAAATACTGAGCAGAGGCGACAGCAAGCTATGGTCCAGCCTCTGTCCTTCCCACCTCCCTCCATAGTGTTTAAGGCTACCAGCAGTGGACAAGTTTTCCTGTGGGTGCATGTGCAGCCCCAGAGAGGATGGTCTTCTCAGGGCTTGTTACTGTAACCGTTCATTTCATTGTCTCACAGAGCGCTGCAGACATGTGGCAGCTGAAGGAAATGCATGGTTTCTCAAGGGGTTTTTGTACTCCAGGTCCAAACCAGTCATCAGTTAGGGTGTAGACTGGGCCCTACAGGTCTGCATGCTGTGTCTCTGATGCACGTGGTGGGATGAGTGCTCCCAGAGTGAGGTTTGTTACTGGAAAGCCCTTGCATCCTTTTCCTCTTCCCTGTCTTCCCTATGTGGTCTTCAGGTGAATGTGGATTACACTGGCATTACATAAGAGGAGAAGGAAAACAAAAGCTATAAAAGTTTGTACAGAGCAGCATATGGGCTGCAGATGCGGTTTAATCAGTTTTGTTCCAGGGCGGACTGATGACTCTTGACTCAAATGAAAAAGAAAGTATTCAGGCTACTTCAGGTGGAATTCTGTCCACTGTTAAGAAGTAAAAAGAATTCTACTACCATAAGAAAAACTCCCTAGAACAAAGCTGAGGTGGGCTTTCTTAAGATACTGTCTCCTTTCAATAATTTCCTTGATTGCATTCAGTGCCACAGACCACATATTTGAGTCAGCAAGAAGAATCAAAAAAATGACCTCTCTGAGGACCCATCTTGCTCATGAGCATCACTGCAATGTACCCAAATCAGAGCCAAAGGATATTTGGGAAATTAAAAAAACACAGTAGAGTTAATAACCTACTACTCTCATCAACTCAAAACAGGGATCATAGTGGAACCCCTTCTTTGGCCCTTAACACTGTCAGTGGTGAGAAATTGGCATTTCTGCTCCCTGCATTTCTGTTTCATCCTGTCTTATGTCAAGATTCTCTGCTTAGTTGTGTTGTATTATTGCAATTACAGTAGTATACTTACTGCTTTAAATAGTGTTTTAGGCAATATGACTAACATCTATGTAATATTTTCTCACTATCCTGGTGTCTGGCTGAGCATAAGATACATTCAAAAGAAAGTTGTAAGACAATATGACTAGTGTCTGCAGTGTGACTCTTCCTTCGTTTCATCTGCTCTTAGAAGAAAAGTTGCATTTGGGGTACAATGCGTTGATTTGGCAGTATTTTATTTCAGTATAGATATTGCTGGATATAGATAGACAATGCAAGGGTGGTGCAAAGTTGAACGAACAAGAAGGAGATCTGGGTCAGCTGTTGGCTCCTGCAGTTGTTAACTTCATACTCTTAGGTGTCCATTCAGGAGTACTTTGATATCTTGCATCGATTCTTCTGGTAAAAAGTCAGATGGTCTATCCAGTATCTTGGCCCAAAAATGCAATACTCCTTGATGATAAAGCCTGGGACCATAAACTTGGCTCTGTATCCTAGGTGAGCAAGGGTACATGTCAGCCAATAAGCGTTGCGTCCTTGCAGGATCCCAGATTACTAAAGAGTTAGGCTACAGGCTTTTATGTACTGGCTAAAGTTTACTGTGATCAATGTAAAGCTCTAAAGGATTCTCCTGGGATAGTCTATGATACTTATCGCTCAGGAATCTGGAAAGCTGAAATGACACAAAACTGATCTATCTAGACAGAAATGGGTTTTGAAGACTCATTTCCACAGTGGTTCTAAGCATGCCCTTCCAACCAAAATGGTTCTATGATTCTATGCCAGTGTCCTCTTTGCATCATCGTTTGAAGAAAAGAATTAGATTAGGGAAAATTGCAATCCAAATTAACTTTCTGCTTTGCATCTCAGCAGGTCTTACATTGTCTTCTGCTTCAGCAGCTCCTTGGTGAAAAGGCTGTGTTTCCACTGCATTTGCTAGAAACATCTTTCTGGAATTTAGCAAATCAATTGACAATAACAAAGCTGATTGATAGCAAAAACAACTATAAGGGCAGTAACCAGGTATCTGGCCAAACTCTGAAATCCTTTGGTGTCAGTGATTTCAGGGTTCGCAGACCATCACACTGTTTTCCAGGACCATCTGATACCACATGATGGCTGTTCAGTGAGCATGAACCATGACTTATTCACAGGCCGGAAAGTATGCAGGGACATCAGAACCGCATTAGCCTAACATGGCTTATCTCAGAGGGTTACATGGCGGTAATATTTCTATATGCATACACTACACAGCACCTCTTTCCCAATGCTAACAATTGCACTGGGAAGGCTTCTGGAGCACCAGATGAAACATGGATGGTGCTGCTAGTATGCTCCAGACACTGCAACAGCTTCGTGAACTAGGATCTTTGATGCCACTTCAAAACAATTATATTTTAGAACATCTCCATATGCTGTCTTTAACTTCCCTGTCATATGCCGTCTGCTCAATTAGCAGCTGCAAAATGACAAAATCCATTACTGTTTGATTTCCAACTGTTCAAGTTAAGAGAGCACAAAGTTAAACTCTACTAATAAATTTACTTGCTACAAATTCATGCAATTGGAAACTTACTTCCCCCATTTGCATGTGTCTTGAAATTAAGAAAAAAAAAAAGGGATTCACAAGCCATATGCTGTTGTGACATCCATGCAATGTAAATTGATAACCAGATTGGATGCCATTCCCTAGTTTATTGGAGATCACTTCCAAGAAAGATAGATCTGCTGACAAGATTAAACAAGTGACTCACGAAAACAAACAAGGAAATAATCTCTCATATTCGTTTCAGGGTTTGAGGCTTGTGGAATATCCCGTCCAGGAGAGTTCCTGCATTGGCAGTATGCCTGATGTAGGTTTAAAAAGAGACTAGCTCATCGGAAATTTTACATAGCAAGCAGGAAATTATACTTTGTGTTTCCCAGTCCTTGTCCTCCTCCTACTGCGTGAGCAAATCCCTCACACCAGGGTGGGATTGGTAATTAGCTGGTATGTGCCTTGAATACTGGCTATCAAGGACTGCAAAATCCTCATCAGTGAGACTGAGAAAAAGCAACCAATATCCACTCACCAGTTCCACGCTTTTCTCTGTCCCCTTTTCACACATTGCTGAAGAGGTGAAAGAGGTTAATTCCTGTATTTAAACTTAGGAATTTCATAGGAATTTCAAGAAAATTCAGACCCAGTCTTCAAATCTGTTTACTAGTAAATCAATAGACAAGTGGTTCAGCATTGCTACCTTCTATTTCTTGATTTGATGAAAACCCCAACTATCCATCAGCCCGATGGGGTATATTTACAGAAAGACAGTATTGCTTTCGGGGTGGGCCAGAACCTTTGTACAAAGCCATGGTATCGATAAGGACAACTGACTCACCTGAGACAAGAGATCTCATCTTTGCACACATTGATTAAAAAGTTACATGGACTTTCATTCCCTGTGATCAGAAAGCTCAGATTAACAAGAGGCATCTCATAAATCTAATCTTCATTGAGTGCTTTCATAATCAGAAAGTGCTGAGGAGCAGGGAAGATGAAGTGTAAGTTTTAGTTCCCCTGGCTCTTGAGCAAGACACAAGTGCTGCTTGATCACCAAATCAAGATTGTCAGGCAAGCATGAAAGGAGATGTCAAAATTACTTGCGCAGGTCCAGGCACCTTCTGAGCTAACAGAAGTTCACTATGTCTTTCACTACTGTTATGAACAGAGAAGGTAATTTCATTTTGCTAAGGAGACGTCAGGACTGGTTAGGCACTTGCGAAATGGATATTCCAGATCCGAGAGGACTACTCATCTATGCAGACTGCAACCATAGAACAGCTGCTCATGTACATACTGCAAAAGAACTTTTCAAACTGAAAACAATCCCACTCAGGCCTATGATTTATTTAGCTTCCAAGAGGTGACCACTTCAAGGTGGTGAAAGACTCCAGGGATCTATGTTGGGATTCAGACCTTGAAAATATACCTAGAAAAAGTGGAATCACAGCTTTAAGACAATCTGTATCTTACTAACAGAAATCAAGAGCCGTAGTTTCAGTGATTGTCTTAAGAACAAATGTGAACAGAATACACTTTAGACTGGGGATAAGGAAGGATCCAGTTATATTTATGATAAAAATGAAAACCGCAATTAAAATATTTCCTAAGGATAGAAAAGAGACATTTGGTGATGGATGCAATTCCTGTTCCTTGCTTTTAATTTATTTTTGCTTTCTTCGCCTTGATTTATATTGTTTCTTTGTGAAGATATCCAAAATGCCTTGAGATTTAATTATGCAGATGGCTAAAGCTTGTTACCTCAGGGTAGGAGCAAAACAGTCATGTTACCTGAAGGACAAACAACTGGTATCTTGATCGCAAAGAACAAAAAAAGTGGAGAAAGCAATACTACAGAAGCCTAAAGAAACAAAATCTACTGGAGCAAAATAATTCCAGTTCATTTTCTTGGCTGGTAGCTATCAGCTTGCAATCATACTTTTGAAGTGGCCAGTGCTTGTTTACTCCTCCTGTCCTCCTCATTTTGTTTCAAATGTTAGAGGTAAAATTTTTGAAATGGGATTAATAATTCTGTAAAAGGTAAAATACTATCTTGCTTGGTTAGGTGAAAGTTACTCAGGCTTTCTACCTTTTCTCTTCACACAGCTTTTGTGAGCCTGCACAGGAAGAAACTGAGAAGGAAACTGAGCCCTGGAACAAGCAAGAAAAATTTCCAATACCTTCTGAATACTCAGTAAATCTATTACATTTTTTGTTATGACTCAAATTCAGGTCTGACACATGGCATTATATACCCTCTTATTCAGGTGTTGGGGTGGCAATAGCATGAGGACAACTGCTAAAGAGCCTCATGGAGCATAACTTTCCCCAGTGACCTTTGGAAGTCCATTCTCTAATGTTTCTCAGATTGCTCTTTAGAATTGTTTGATATGTCTCATTCTTTGTTTTTAAAATCAGTATGTCCTGTATTACACAGCACAAACCAGTCCAGACAGCAATAAGATGGCCATGGTAATTGATACATGCAATTTGTGAAAATCCCATTTGGGAAAATAGCATATAAATGGAAGGCTAGAACCCCCCAGCCCTTGCTTAGGAGAATAATCCTCATTGAGTAAGTACATGTGCTTTAGAGCCTTTAAAATCTCACCTTCTTCTGTATTTGTGAGAAGATATTAAATTACCTGATAATATCATATTTTGAAGGGAGCCAAGCTAAATGGTGTAAGTGTCTGTAAGACCAGGGTTTAAAATAAACTGTAGCTACAGCAGATTTATTGTAAGACAATCTTTTAAGAGCGTAAGTGTAACATGAAATGGCTTAGAAAGATTTATCGACTTATGAAGTTTAAGATTAAAACCCCTACCACCCCAAAAGCTGAATTCTTAGCTCTACCAGAGGAGGCTGGAAGGAATCCCACACAGACTTTCCTAGGGTGACTACATATAACATTTTACTTTGACAATAGTGCCAGTTTTGTCTAAAGGGAGATAACCTCCTTCTCTATGTTCTACTAGCCACCCAGGCAATCTGAGAAGTTCTTTGTCTGTCTGCTTGTCAAGTACTAACCTTCTCAGGTAACCGGTGGGGGGGTCACCACTGATGTTTCTTGTGATGCATTAGCAATTGTGGGTGGAGAATAAAAATTCAGAAAGGAAAACCAGTAGCTATTTAAACATTAAAGCAAGACCTGCATTTGTATAAAGCAGTTAGAGCAAAAAGTGTACTTCAATTTCACGGTATAAATTTACCATCTCAGTACGGTAGATACTGTCAATAAATGCAGGTTTCAGCACAGCAGAGACACAGAGTTAATCCATTTGGATTGATACCGACTCACTGTGGAGTGAAACTCCATTACCTTTCAGTAATGCTGTCAGGATAGCTAAATCAATATCCTGATGTCCTTCTGATCCCATGCGAAATACTGTGATCTGAAATGTTAAAAGATAATACCATTATTGAAAACAAGGTAATTTTTTTAAAAAGAAATTAAATCAAGGCAGCATCATTTGGATCTCAAAATGTCCTGATGGCTACAAGATGATCTTACTTTACAGATTTTATGAGAAGCTTATTAGATAGGATTAACACACGGTATTTTTTATGAGATAAAATTTGCTAAAGATAGAAATTGTATTAATGAGCATACGGAAGAAAAGTCTTCAGTGATACTTGCAGGCTGAAATTAGAGATGAAGGAATGTTATTCTATTAGAGTAACATTAGATTTAGTGTTCCCAATACCTTACTAGGAGGAATTAGGTGTATTATAGGTTGTGGACCTAATTTACGGCATATGGCATTGAATAAATATTTTCAACCAAAATTCGCAATTTATTCAACCTCATGATTTTATACAGCAGAAAGTTAGGCAAATAATCTAAGAATTAGCCTCCTAACAGGTCCAGAAACATCTTTAGCCATGTGTGGTCAATGACCTATCATTATAGGATATAAACTTTGCGGCAGTGAGGTGAAACACACAATTCATAAAGAAGAATGAATATAGTGGGGCTGTTCTTTCAAGCCTGTTTCACTCTTGGTTAAAAATGCACTGAAACATATAGAAGTGTAAATCCCCTTGCTCCTTTTGTTGCCATGGCAATAGCTGCTCTTGGGCCTCGGCTTCTTGTGAAGCAACTGAGACTGCAGCTTTTTCTTAGTGCCTTTCCTTTACTAATGAAACCTGTGTCAACATTTTGATCTGAATATCTGTTATCCGTTTTTGTTTTTTTTTTTTTTTCCTTTTGCCAGTACAGACTACCTCTTTTTTCTTTTTTTTTTTTTTTTTTTAATTAAGTGATACCTTTAATTAGGAATTGTGTAAACATATTTTACACTCATATTCAGCCGCATATATTGTCCCCACATTCCTAAATTCCTACTCAAATAGCACCACTGAACTGCGGCAGCATCTGGGATAGAGATCAGCAAACATCAGGCCACAAGAAAACAGTGTACTGTGATGGGGAAAGGAGATATATAAAGTGGTCAAGGCTAAGACAACACCTTGGTGACAAGCTTCAGTTTGCCAGCTGAAATAGCCCTGCAGAGTGCATCCCAAGGAATCCAGTGTAGCCTTCCTGTACCACCTATTTTACCTTCGTTTGACCCTAGAGCTCTGGGTGCTCTAGGTGTTCAAAGAGACGTAAAAGACTTTGGCATCTGTGGCAGTAAGTAGTACAGCTATGTAAAATAATAGCAAATAATAGCTCAGTTAGTCAATTGATTTAGATGACGCCTAAAACAATTAATGTGAGATAGCATTTATATTAGGTGCCCTCCTCAGTTAAAGTAGGCTGTATTCAAATAAGACTTAGTTTGACCCTTCGTTGTGTTCCTGAGACAATGAGTGAATGCAGTGTTGCCACATAACAGTCTGATCATAACATCCTCACAACAATTTGCAGTTTCCTACACAAATTTTGCAGCAACAGTCATATCTGCACCACTGAAAGGAAGTGTGACAGCCTGGCAAGCAGATCAGCTAATGCTGGGAATGTCTGGTTTGCATCACTGCACTTGGTGGCACCACTACACGGCAAATGGCAAGGTGACTTAGGGCATAGTATGGTGATGGACTCAGCAGTGCTAGGTTAATGGTTGGACTGGATGATCTTAAAGGTCTTTTCCAACCTAAACAATTCTATGATTCTATGATTCTAGAAGCAAAATGCCATTCTTCTTCTTTAAGGCTAAAGGTGAAGCAGCCTGCACACTGGGGAGTGAAAATACTGAACAACAGGAGGTCAGCGGAAAATCAGAGTACATCGCAAACTAAACACATGCCCAGTGAACTCCAAGCTTAATTAAAAGGCATCCTATAAACTGCAAACACTGAACAGCTTATCACCACAGGAAAACTAAGGGAAGGACTTTGCATGTATTGGACCACGTAAAATGTTAAATTTCCAGCTTCTCTTTCATCCCTCTTCCCTGCATGCCTCAGAAAAATAAAACCACTTCAGCACAACAAATTGCTGCTGTATTAAAAATAAAATAGAACTACATAATGTAGTTATCTTTGAATAACAAGGCTATGTTTCCACACTAACTGTTACTTTATTATCATTTTTAAGAGATCTATCCATAATTCAAGAAATAAAATAAAGAAAAAAGAGCTAAATAATTAGGAAAAAAGATGGAAATGGAAAGAGTCCTCACTCATACCAGAATTATTATAATCTTTGGGGTCATGCCCAAGAGGGAACTAGAATTTTAGACAGAAGCAAGGCAATGTATCATGATCCCTCATTTCAAATGCTGCGAGTTTAGTATCTGAAAGACTCAGCTGATACTGTGGACCTTTGCTTGTTCTGAATGCACAGAATCTTTTAGGACAATAAACTGATATGTTCAGCCTCTCCTTATGGTTTGGGCTAACTGTAACTATCCTTAGCTGCTTTCTATCCTGTTACAGGTCCTGAAGATGATTTTGGACAACCTGTAGCACATTACTACTCTTACTCATTCACGTTTTTTTGAGAAAGTTTTCATAGCTAGTCATCCTTTGAACTGTTGCCTCCCAACCTGGTGAAACAGCTTTTTATCAGTCTGGACCTCATAAGCAGGTCTTTGCCCTTATCATGATTTCCCACGGTTTTGGGAAGATCAATTGTTTCTTCTTTCCGCTATTGCCCTAAAGCTTGACCAATGTTTTTGTCCATTCACAAACTGGAGGACTTAAAAAAGGACCGTACTGTAATTGCAGTCACAACTTTGTCACACTGTTGATAAAATCTTTGTTGATAAAACCGTAATCTTTATATACAGCCTTCTTCAGCATCACATGTTCGCCTTGCATCTTTGCCAGATGTGCTTGTTGCTTCTATTATTAGATGTCAGAGGTATTTGAGTATAGTGACATTTGCTTTTAAATGACTAAAGGAAAATATTTCATTACTGATGGCTCTGCAGAATGAATTTTGGAAGATGGGCCTTAAACCTGTGGGATGCTGGCAGCTGAACCATTTGTATCATCATCACTTCTACTTTACCTGGCAAAGCCAGATTGTTATCAAACCGCATAGCTGCAGCTTTTGTTCTCCTTCAGTAACTATGATCCAGGGACAAAGCAGCGGTACTGGAGGAATATCGCTGCTATGTTTTGAGTCCCAGACTAGCAGCACATGAGGAACCCTCAGCACCTCCAGCAGACCCGTATTGCTTATCCAATGCAGCTTTATGTTAGGCTGCTGTTGTGCCTGAATGATTCATTAATGAAGAGGGCTGCACATTCCCCCTGCCTTTTCTCACAACTTCTGTTAGAAGTGCATCTCCAAATGTCGTCCTTTTGTTTTTTCCTGTCACATTTAAATACGGATAAAAAGAGGAAACAAACAAGCTTTGTAAAACACTAAAGACAGAAGAACACACGATTTGTTGTTGGATGAGACCCTAGTGCCTTGTGCTAAAGACTCTCTTGACCTTTCCAGAAAGAAATAGTGATTTTATTTTTTTTGTGAGTACAGTTATGAGGAGACAGCAATTGTTACTAAACGATGGATTTACTTGTTTACTTATACAGTCTTTGTATTTTTTCAGCATCCTTTAATTTTTGTGGTCAGAGGCATGAGGAGATAGGGACACATCCTAAAGTATTTATGCAGACTTTATGTTTAGAAATGTTTGATATCTCTAGTTCTCAAAACACCTACCTGTCTGTCTTGCTGGAGACCTGTTCTTCTGGTGATTTCTTTTCCCCCAGTTAAGAGGTAAGAATTTAGTGTTTGCAATACACTCATCTAGTTTCAAGAGTCATTAATGTATCTGACATTTTGCTAGTTGCCATTTACAGGTACTCTGGTGGGTAAATCAGTGCAGACAACTGAGAAACAATGCATCGGTGCTATTAAAATAGGCCATTGACTAGAGCCGTGTTAGAGTGGTCTACAGATGCTACTGCATTAATGTATATAAAACTGCTGTGCTAAAGCAAAATATCTGGGTCAGTAAACTCTATTCCCAACTACTTCTTGCTTGATGAATGTGTGTCAGCCACTGAAATGCAAAAATTGCAGTAAATTAAAGACTTAGAAACCCACTTAATAACTCATTACTAAGTAAAAAAGAAAGCTTTTCTTCTTTAAATGAAGAAACAGTGCCTACGAGCCATTCACCTTTAAAAAGACCTACTGTAGTCCTATTTAAGCCTGTTGTTGAGTCTTAGCCTCTGTACAACATTAGTGAAAAAATAAAAGAAAAAACAACCTAGTAAGGTGTGTATACGAAATCCAGGACATTTAATTATTAAAAAAAACAAACCCCAAGAAGCTGGAGTTAAAAAGTAATACATGCTTAAGACTTGCTTACCTTGCCAAAAGAAAACAAAGAGTAAGAGTTGCAGTATTAGTCACACTAGCACTAGCCATTCTTTTGTGTTGCTGTGAAAAAGTGAAGATAAGTTTAAACAGATTTTCTTTATGCTGCTCTGATTCAAACAGTTTCTATTTTTCCAAGCATAATGAAAATATATTAGAGAGAAAAACTACCATTTACCCTACTCAGCTATTTCTTTTGAGCCAAAAAACAAATTACATTCAAAGAATAAAAAAATCCAAAAATCAAATACTCTTTTTTTTTTTTTATCCCAGGGATTTGGGACACATTATTACTTCCATGTAGCTGGTAGTTTCAACTGTTGATGTTAAGCTCAATTATTTTAAAAGAACAATATTTTCTGTTCCTCCTCCACTACCTTGGGTACTTTGGGGTTGGTGTTTTTTGGTTTCGTCCTTTCTTTCCTCAGTGTTCACACCATTTATTGGCTTGAAGAAACTTTTTCAGGTAATTGCCTGAGGCATCTCAGTGAACATCTATGACTTCCAACAACAAGCTTTTTTTTAAAATATATTCTTCTTCTCTTCTTTACAGATATAACAGGAATGGATGTTAAACATTCCTTCCAAATACAAAACTGTATTGCACCGTACTGAAAAAAGAGTTAAATCTTCAGATGAAAACGAACGTGAAACAGACAAGCAAAAACTGACTCTGAGTCACCAATGAAGGTTGCACCAAAACCCTGCAAAAACAGTGTTAATAGGCATCCAGATTCTTGCCAAATGTAAGTCTAAATACCTGGATTTCTTTTGATATGCTCATAGTGATCTACTTGCAAAGTACAGTAGATAGAAGCTACTTCTAAATCCAGGGGCAGCTGGGCAAGGACCATCAGCTCTGCCTGGCTCCTCTCAGGAGGAGGTGGTTGGGCCCCACCAGCCAAACCCTTGTGTCACAAGACTATGTCTCATTTGCCTCCACAAAACCTGCCTGAGTGAAATGGATGAGGTTTGCCCTTAAAAACAGGGGAAGACACCCCCCTCCCTGCAACGATCTGGAAAGGACTTCGCTGTACCTCATTACAGATTTTACTGAAATATCTTAATGCGAACAGGATTAACTTCCAGGAAAAGAACATAGCTGTGTCCTAATTCTTCCTAGGAAATCACTGAGCCAAAACAGACCTTCTCTGCAAGCACAATGATTGCAGCACACAGTGGTACTTGCCAGCAATAATTACAGTCCAGCAGGGTCGAAAACTAATTTTCAGGCAGGGTAGGTAGAAAGCAACTAAAAAATCAAAGAGATGGATTAAAAAAAGAAGCAGGATAGAAAGCAAGGTTGTGGGGGCGGTGGGGAGTAAGGGAAAGAGATTGTCTGACCTTAGACTCTTTTTTTTTTTTAAAAGCATTCATTTTAAAACAGCTCTGCTTTCTGTTAACGCCACCTCCATTTTTGTTTGACAGGTTACTCTTTCTTTCTCTTTCCCTTTCCTCTATGTAGTTTCTAGCTCAGCAGGGTCAGTTTAACCTAATATGATGCATTCTGTCATTTTCCTGCCTCACACTGATACCGCATTGCGCTTTGATAGGCAAAGTCAGGTAATACTGTCTTACCTGAGAGCAGTGAACACCAAATAGACTTTCAGAAATTATTCACACACTGAGAGACACAGATATTACACTGCTCCTTAGGATGTCCCAAGTTCTGTATGCATGTAAATGCAGGGTTACCTTAGAAAAACAAGTCACAGCTGTCTATATGCAGATGTGGTCTCTTTAATGTGGTCTCTTTAATGGCAGCTCCCAAATAAAAGACCAGTGAAGAAGAGGATATCTCAAATAGATGCTGAGGAGGGAAGATGCGGTCAAACAGAAAGCAAGTGAAGTCACCGGTGAGACAACCCCCAGCGTGGCAGGAGCACTAAGATACTTAGGAGGACAAGGAGCAGGTTGTAACAGGTTGCAATAAGTTCTAATCGCCAAATTTCTGAATTCTTACAATTTGTTTCCCTGCCTGGTTCCTCAATAACTGTTCACATTTCTATCCCTTACTAATCTGGGGGAAGCAGACCTATCATGTGTGGAGAGGGCAGGACTCCAGCAGAAGACAGGCCAGAAGCAGTTCTAGTTCCCTGATGAGCAAGTCATATAGATCTATAGGAAATACCTTGACACAAAAATTTGTTTTGCCTTATAGACTCCTTTTGAAGCCAGTATAGCTGTTTCACAGTTTGTTATATTCAGGCCTAGCTGGGTATATAAATGATAAGCATTCAGCAGTATGAGCTGCTACCCTGCAAACAGGTTTGTACTCTATACAGATGAGGTTTGTTTTACCCTAAAATGAGAAGCAAGAGCAATAGGTAGGGTCAGAAGCCACCATTACCATTAACTGCAAATTTGCCAGGTCATAGCATGGGAATTAATGTAAAAAAACCTGTTTTGTAATAGTTTAAAACAGCATTTAGTGAAATTAATCACAGGACATAAAAATTATTCCCAACTACCAGCATATTCAGTTCCTCTTTTAATGCTTTTTCTATCCAAAAAGTGAGTCCTTCTCTTCCGCCACACCACTTTTTTTCTAGGACTTATTCTGAAAACTCCACAGAGATGGAAGAGCTCCTGTTCAAGGCCAGTATAAGGGCCCAGCATTAAATTTGAATAGCTATTCAGCATTAGTCTGCACTTAGTATTTCTAAAATATTCTATTACATGTGATCATTTTTTTTTTTTTACAGTAGGGTTAACCTCAACCACTTCAGGGTTAGAAGAGTGAGATGAGATTTTTAGCTTCTATTTGTTTGGAGAGAGAGGAAACACCACCAAATCAGCAGGAAGAATGCAGTGCACACCTGCACAGAAGGGCGTTTCACCTTCTGTCATGAAGGAGATGAGAGATGAAGAAGAAAAATCATTCTCTACGTCTCAGATTGACAGTGCCTGCTGACTAGGCAATGGATGACTGAAGACAGAGGAAAAAAACACGGTAGCAGTGGTGAGAGCGGAAAAAGCATCCAAGAGTGCTCTCTTTACATGCTGTATTCATAGCATTTTACGAATGCTGCAAATTATTCATGCTTTTAGAGTTGGAGTTGTTTCTCACTATCATTTCACTATGACATTGGGAGAAAATATACAGTGATTTAAAACTCATTGAAAGTGATTTTCTTTCTGCTACCTCCAGAAAATTTTTGAATGTGTTTAAATCTCACCTCTGACAAACACACAAATTGTTTAGATGTATCTCAGTTACATAAGTAAAATAATCTCCCTTTTCTACAAAAAAAGCAGATGCAATTGCGAACACAACCTGAAACTCTCCTGTTTGAGAGCATGGGTTGGTTCAGAAAAATAGGCAATTCCTTCCAGAGTACATGTTGACATTTATAATTTAGCTAGGCCTACCTGAATATTTCAGAGGAAAATTACCCTGAAAAGAAAAATAAGTGTTTGATAAAATAAAACATTAAAGGAGGTCAGTTATGCAAAGCCTCAAAATGGTTCAGATAAAGAGGGAAAAGCATTTCCTTTTTTGTTGCAATGAATAATCCTGTTTAACTCAAGGGAAAAGCTGCCTGATGTGGAGGCATAACAAAGATCAAAGTGAGCAGGTGAGTCAATGGGTAATACTGCAGAAGAAAGGGGATGGCCAAATAAGTGGAAATGCAGGAATAGAAATATTAGAGAGAATATGTTTAGGGAAAAACTAAACTAAGTGGTCTCCTATTCTGAGGACTAAGAAATAATTCCAAATGTGGAAATAAAAGGGAGCAGATACGAGGGGAGAAGTTTGAATGTTGGTTGTAAAGTTTTAAAATTTTACATCTCCTGCTTTGTGGCAGCACTGCATCACCTCACATTTTTCTTTGATCCAATAATTTGCCATAGACGCATTGTCTATTAGGAAGCAGGGAACAAACAAAAAAAATCAGTGCCTATAAGAAAAGCAGAAATTCTGCAATTGAGGAGCCATCTAGGTGCACAGAAACTCATTTGACAGAAATTACTGTAAACGTTTGGCTTCCCCTGTAATTACTAGTTTTTGTTCAAGGCTGAGACGCTGTGTCAACCCCTAAATGACTGAAGAGAAAAGGCTATGGAAATCTCACAGCTCTGTCCCATGTAAAAAGCTGTATATTTTATAATGTGCACATACCTTTTAAGCCTTACAGCCTGTCAACCTTTTTGGAATGGAATATGCATATTTTCCAGTGGAATAAATGACCTAAAATAAGTTTTGGCAGTAAAAACATTGACAACAATCCTTTTCCCTTATACAACAGGTTTCATGCTGTTGTTACATGAGGCCATTTATCACTCTATTCAGGCAGTGAAATACCAGTCCCTGATTTTAAAGTTGAAGAAACATGAGTAAATATAAATTGTAAGTCACAAATCACATAAGCAGGAGAATAGAATTCAGATGTTGTCCTTTAAATCACCATCCTGTGTACATCAACAGACTGTGATATTAAACACGGATGTGTTTCCATGTAGACTTGCAGCATTGGAACTGGTTAAGAACAGCCATAAAGAGAGAAATGGTTTTGGGTGATGAGATAGGCATTTTCATTCAAACATTGGTGCAATATGAGCCTTTCCATCACCCTGATTCAAGAAAGAAATGTGGAGTACACGTGATGTAGTTAATTTCCTCCACCTCTTGTACTGTAGAGATGGTTCTTGGAGGTATTGACAAGAAACTACCTTTATCCATTTACTTCTGAAAACATAAAGTGACTTAAATAGGTAGAAAGGGACATGAGTAGTACAGTGAATAAAATAATGAAGCTTTATCACCTGGAAGGCCCTGACATCTGAGTCCCAAGTAATAGGAGTTAAGACCAATTGAAACATAGTATACAGGAGTTTATTAACCCCACTGGTCCTAAAGCAGTTATTATCCACAAACATTGATCCACTGACAAGAATCATACATGTGTTCCAGCACATCCTCAGGAGAAGCCTGAATAAAATGCTTTTAAAGGAGATGTTAGCTCCCATGTAACTCCATCAAATGGGTATTTTTTCCAGAAAGCACTCTTCTTCTGACAGATGAGCAAGCAGCCACGCCACAGACTGGAGGAGTTGGAAGCAACTTCTATCTGTGTGTGTCTGACCTTCTGAGTAAGACCCTTGTGCATACCATTTGAGATTTGTTTTACATTTAGAGTCACAGTTGTATCTGGTCTTCATGTGGGTGGGTCTCCTCATACAACTCCTATTAGCTCTAAGGACTGGCAGGAAATCACAGTCTTAAGACAGTTTTACTCTTGAATTAATGGGCTCCTTTTGGCACCTATCCTTGGATCTGCAACGCCTCTGCTCTCCTGCTAAACTAACAGTCCTGGGTAGGACAATTTCTGTAAAAACCATCCAAGCAAAGTATGGTCATTCTGGGCTTTTAGTGAGATAATTTAACCTGTAACCTACCTCTTGGTCACAGATACTAAGCAATGTAAAGCTGAATTGTTTTTCAAGGCAAAGTTTAATAAAAAAGCCATGATTGATGTAAAAAGCTCATCACTGAGATGGATAGCCCTAATATTCTGTTACTTTAAGAGAACAAGAATTCAGTTTGATATTCCCACTGCTGTATATACTGAAAAATTATGTCTTGCAAGTCATTGCCCTAAACAATGTTGTCTGTAGGACTCACATATGTCTTCTAATCTGAACTGAAAATGCTGATCTTGGAAGGAAGTATGATGAGTTGGGTGGGTGGCCAACAGTATTAAAAGTCGGGGACTCTTGCTCCATCTTAAATTTTGCAACATATTTTCAAATAGTGTGAAAGTACACGGATGCCCAGATTGCTTTGCTATAGATGATGCAGGTGTATGCCTATTGTGTATTAAGTTGACAACACCTTCATGAACACAGAAATCAAGCAGCAAAAATAGCCACAAACCATTAGTTTCCTAGCCAGTTTGCTGGTGAGCCTAAGTAGCTAATATTTGGAAAAGACATCTCACTTAGTGTAAGATATTCCTACAGGACAGTAAATTTGCAGTTATTGCTGTATCTACACAGAACCTGCATCTCATACGGGGAGCTCCTCATCTATGACTAAGATATTACAGCGGTAATGAATGGGTCTCCATGCCCCATCTGAGGCCACAGTAACAGTAATTGTATTTTCTAAGAAAGGCAAAAGAAATTACAACTCCCCAGACACAACAGAGCCAGGGAATAAGAAAGGTTTCTGAACAGTATTGTGGAGTTTATAAAATGCATTAAGGCCTTCCAATTCCCTGATTGCAAAAATTGGTCTATATTTGCTGTGTCACACAGTACTGTTTTGCCTTCACTTCCATTACTGGGACCGTTGACAGAACTGTATAATGATTCAGGGTGCCTTTCCCAGAATGACTTGTTAACAGTGTAAATGGGGTAATGGATGTTTTCACAAGCTTATATGTTTAAAGGGAAAAGAAACATTCTCAATTTAATTTCTGTAGCTGCAATTTTAATCACAGAATACGTAGGAAGAAAAGAGGTTCGCAGTACTAGGTCACTCCATCTGTGATAATTGTGCAGGCAGTATGCACAAAATAAACCAGAAAATGTCTACTTACTGAATGTAAGCAACAAAAGGAATATTGGTCTCTGCAGAGTTGTGCTGAAGATAGCACAGAAGAGGTTCAGGATGGACCAAATAACTGCCTAAATTGCACACTTCTGCTTCAACAGTAAGTCTGACATTCTTGTGTTTTCTGTAAGAAGAAGCCCTACCTCATCTGACAGCAGTTGAAAAGCAGCTGGTAGGATCAAATGCTTTTCAAGGCTTCAGTGTACTACAACAGCTGCCTTTGTCCCTTTGCCTTTTTTTTTTTTTTCTTTTTTTCTTTTCTTTTTGTATATAGCGGCCTTGCTTGTGGAGCTTGTTCTCTGAGTCACTGAAATAAAAAACCCAGTCCTAGGATTAGATTTTGTTCTCTGTGGAGTCAATAGCAAATCCCAGCTAACTTTATCTGACTTCTTGGCAGCTGAAAAAACAAAATATGTTTTTATCTCTTCAGCAAAAAGAAATCAAATGAGGTTTGCAGAATTTAAAACTACCTTTTAATTATCACTTTAATGCTTACTTACCGAGGTAGGGCCTATGTACTAGACTAATCCTATTGATTTGCACTGACTGGGTAGGAGATTTAACCTTCATCAAAGTTGGGAGGGTTGCTACAGCCACTGCTAAAGAGGACTGGCATCTCCATTTGGATGCAGAGGACTAATTAGCATCAGTACATTTTTCACTGGAAATCTCACAGAGTGTTTCCATGGGAGAGACAAGGGTTGTTTCAGCAACGAGCAGGCCAGTAATTACATGATGCTTTCCTGCTCCAGATCTCTACTGCCAAACTACACGCTGTTCACAGTAACTATACTCCTGTAGGAACTACAGTTGATTTTTATGGTTTGAGAGGTCACCAATCCCTCTTCTGCCTCCTCTATAAAAAAGGTTCCATCAGCATTAGAAAATATTAGCTGAAATGATTTATTTGTTTACAAAGCCAAATTTCTTAAAAAAAAAGGATCTGAATGAACTTTTTAACCTTTAGGAAGGGCCAAAGAAATGAAGAGACAATATGCTGGTAAATTCTTAAAAGTCCATCTGATTTAGCTAATATTTAATTCAAAACATATCTATGTGTATGCTAATAAGCAGTTGCAGATGGTGTTTAATTAGCATAGTAATTTACCAAACCTGCACATCCAGCTGAAAATGTTTTTTGCAGCCAGTATATGATCAGGTCAAACTCTTCCCAGTATAAACTCTTCCAGAAACATGGACAGGTTTGCTCCAGCCATTTCAGCCAGACGTAACTGAAACCACTGAAGATTAATAGGTCTCATTCGTAGTCCAAATAGAAAAGAAACTGCTTAAACTCAACAGCTTTGGGTGCTTTGGGTAAGTAACCAATAAGCTGAGTCTAAGCCCTGCATTAGTAAGACAATATTGGGGTGTGAATGTTAGCCTTGTCATACAGCCCACTCATGCACTGTGCATTTCTGGACAATTTGCATCCATCTCTCTTTGAAGGAAAAACAGAATAAGAACCTTCGTAATGCAGGTTGTCCTGATCTCAGCTCAATGCACCCAGCTACTTCAGCATGACACCTGCTTTGTTAAATCTGACAGCACCAGCGTTTCAAGTTAGTCATGAAGTCATCTGGAACGACTTATTTACCATATATATACACCCAGGAACACAATGCAGAAGTGAGGTTTCCACTGTCCCCAAGCAGACATTATGTTAATCACAGTGCCCGTACACTGAGGTACAGGACTAACAGAGAAAAGGAGAGGCAAGATAAAAATATCCATTACTTGCTGACATGAGATAGAGATGGGATTTTATTATTTCTCTTTTAGCAAGAAACTAATTAAGTATGTCTGTTGCCTCTTTGTGGAAATGAGTTCCAGGAATTCATGGATGCACACCAACGTGTGCCCATTCTGCAAACCGTTCTTGTAATGCAGTGGTAGGTAATGACACTATCAGTTTGCTTAATGTGGTAACTGAGCCTTCAAATATTCAAGGAAACAAATTTAGCAGAAAATGGTCATGGTAGTAATAAGAAAACAAACTTAACCAGCAGGTGGTGCACAGTCTTTACTGCTGATGTTAATGTGCCATTTTTTGATTACTAAGGTACTAAGACTGGACCTATCCTGATTCACGGCAAATGCCTTTTCTATTAAATGGATATCAGATTAGGTCTATTCACTCGCAAAGCATTATTTTGGAAGCATTAGTTTTACGACGAATGTATACCACTGCAACAAGTGTGATTGTTTTCAGGGACATGGACTTATCTGGCTTGCCAAAGTGGCTTTTCCTTGTGCCCGCCCCAAGAAGTTCCACAGATGGACCCACACAGCTTGTTGGGAAGCTCCTTCTGGCTTCTGAGAAATTCACATTGTGATTTGTCAACAAAGCACTCCAGCAACGTGCCAGTCTAAGCTAAGCAAAATGATGAAGTACTCCTAAAAGAATGGAGCAGCCTGTGTTTGTCAGAAAACTTGAACACCAGAATTATT
Source organism: Larus michahellis (assembly GCF_964199755.1). Lineage (NCBI taxonomy): Eukaryota > Metazoa > Chordata > Aves > Charadriiformes > Laridae > Larus > Larus michahellis. Next base: position 38,293,368 of record NC_133930.1, read on the forward strand.
GTCTTTAAGGGTAAGTAGTAAGGTTAATTTATTTACTGAGACAGAAATAAATACTCCTTTGCACAGATGGAAACAGACTTCTGAAGTATAACCCAACATAACGTGTTTTCAGGGACTATCTGAAGTGAACTCTCACAGTCTGCTATCTGAGGGGTTCCCTTCCATGCTTGACGTGACTCTGGGGCTGAGCTCCAGTGGGAAATGTCCCTGCCAGACAGTGCCCTCACCTGCTCTTTCTATTCTGAGATCAGCAGGGCAACCATAATAGAATGAAAGATAAAAAATCACCCTTGAAGACTGTCTCATTCTACTTACAAATATTTTTTTTTTTTTAATTTATGGAATTCCATCTTATTATCGCTTTGGACTAATTGATACACAATGCGAATGTCCAAAGCAAAAAATTCTTCTTTCTTTTCTAAAATTCCCCCTCCCCTCCATTTTTTTTTTTTTAAATTTTATTTTTTAGTGGTGGACAAGGTGTCATCAAATGGGCTGTTTTAGCTTCTCATAAGCTGCATGATGGAGATGGGAACACATACAAAAAAGTTTTCATGGTGCCTTTGGAAAAAAAGTCTGGACTGGACTTTACAATACTGCCTGCTGCCCACTTAGGTTTGGTGAGCTTTCATGTTCCTATTTTAGGAACTTCTTGGCATAAAGTTTTTTTTAAGAATTCTATGTAAATGTAACAGTAGACAATCTCCATAAATTATATAAAAAACATTTTCCTACACTTGTAATCTACAGCTATATATACAGACCTGCATATATAGTCTACCTAATTTTAAATAGATTTTTATACCATGGACCTCATTAAGCACCTTCATTCAAATACATTTCTGAATATAAACTCTGATGCTTGCAGTAGCAACACAGCTAACTATACGATGTAATAGAAAATACTCATTAAATTGAGAATTGGAATTTGCTCTGTCTTGCAAACCTAACAGATTTAGATCTCTCCTCTGCTATGGCCTCACCTTGTCATCCAGCTTGTGTGCTCAGGTTTTATTCAATAAATGAACCTACACTTTATTAAATAAATGCGACATTGAATGTCATAATCATGATGATCCCTAGGCATACAATTCAGATACTATTCTTTTAAGAGTGAAGTTAAAAATGTCAGAATTTGAAAAATCTGGTGTGCTGTGAAGGGGGTAATTTTTGTTATGATTATACTTTTTCTCTGACCACCACACTTATCTCAAATTTATAAAAGAGATGCCAGTATTTTTACACATTCTAAGTAGGTAGGGTGGGGAAAATTATTTCAGACAGCTTTTTGTTCCTTTCCAGAGATTAACTTGCATTTGATTTTCTATCTCCACATCTGTGATTCATCTGTATTTATGCACTTTACTACAAGACTATCTTCCTGTCTATACCCTGTTTGCACTTAATTGTGTAGCAGCACACTGTAATATTACAAGCCTCTCCTGCACTGTCTGCTTTGTTCCCTATGAATTCAGCAGCCACAAAGTCAGGCAGTTAGGCACACTGACCATGAACTTAGGGAAAATAGCCATGATCAGCTTGGTTGCTGCTGAGCGCTCCGAGACAATCTTTTGTATCTTCCTTCTATTTCTTTCTTTATGAAGAGACGAGATCAGACTAATGATTGTTTAGCCTGGAGAAAAGGAGGCTGAGGGGAGACCTTATCACTCTCCACAACTACCTGAAAGGAGGTTGTAGAGAGGTGGAGATCAGTCTCTTCTCCCAAGTAACAGGCAACAGAACAAGAGGAAATGGCCTCAAGTTGTGCCAGGGGAGGTTTAGATTGGATATTAGGAAAAAATTTTACACTGAAAGGATTATTAAGCATTGGAACAGGCTGCCCAGGGAAGTGGTTGAGGCACCATCCCTGGAGGTATTTAAAAGACAGGTGGACATAGTCCTTAGAGATACAGTTTAGATAAGTGATGGTTTTTGTCAGAGTTCAGTTGATGGTTGGACTAGAGGATCTGAAAGGTCGCTTCCAACCTAGGCAATCCTATGATTCTCTGATGGAGTCTATTCATCAAGCAGTGTATTGTCTTATGCACAACCAAATCAGAAGGTCAAGCCTTAGGAAGGACAAGAGCTGGGACAGATGTGGAATATAGAAGATGTGGCTTTGTAGAACCAGTGAAGTCACCACTCGTTCCTGGTAACACTTCATGTCTCCAAGGTCATCCATCTCCTCTGTCAATGCTATCTTCATCGTTATGAATATCATGTTTCTTTTACATTCACATACAAAGTTATGAGTCTTAAAGGACACCGTTAGCCTAGCAACCATACCTCAGACATAAAACCTTTCTAGGATACCACTGTTAAAATTAACACTGAGTACAACTGAGGTACCACAGAGAAACATTAGTTTTAATGTATTCCCTTTACATATGGTTGGGTTAGTGGTATAAATTCAAATACAGAACACATAATTTCAGGCAAACTCCTGGCTAATAGCTCTTCACAAGACGTGGAGGTAAAGAACGTCAGTGGTGACAAAGGTTACATTTCTGCAAAGAACCTTGTCACAAATGCACAGCCTTGCTTGGAATATAAATCTTGATGTGAATACTGCAGACAAAAACTTCACAGTTAATTTTGCAGTAGCAGAGTTTGTTCAAAGCCTGACAACCAATTCTGGGTTTAGATGGGGTCTGGAACAACCCAGAATTGCATTTTTCCAGTCTTAATTCAATGTCTGCCTCTACTTTCTATTCTTTTTTCCTAACTTCCCACCTCCCTTGCTCCCTCCCTTTTTCTGTCCCTCTTTGTCTCCTTTTCTTCCTCAGTCCTTTCTTCTATCTTCTCTCATTAAGTATGTTTTTTATGTTTGCATGCAGAACACTGGTTCACAATTAGGTCCCATATGCACTTCTTCTTCTTATTATTATTACATTAACAGAAATGGGCATAAAAGCATTAATTCTGTTTCCCTAAGGAGGTTCTCTCTGCTAATCATTGATAAGAAATGTTACAGCAAATTCAGCATTAAGGTAGAATGATGCATGTATGTACTACACATGTAAAACAAACTCAGGTCCCCTGGAGGTCATGGTACATCTTGACAATTATAAATGGATAGCAAATGTATTTCTGTAGCACAATCATATTTTGCTGTGAGTCTTTAATACAAAGGAGATTTTGCAGGGGAAAATAAAATGAAAAAGAAAGAAAAAAATAACTCTCTATCTTGATGTAGTTCACCTAGGGAAGGGCTGACTAGTCTATGGGCTGCACTGACTGCTTGTGAATAGCTAAAGGATGTTTAAAGTCTCCTATACAGTTTCAACTCTGATTCTGGGAGGAAGAAGACAGCAGGGACTGCTATATGTTCAGTTCCATCAACCATGTACTTTGCAATGGCAGAACGGAACTGCATGCTGCTCCCATGTCTTCCCTGAACGGTTGCCCTTGGGATCCTCTCCTCTGTGCCATTGTCCGACATATATGCCAGGTGATGGTGGTGCTTGTAAGCTATTAGTTAAGTATGAGGAAGGCTGACCACTTTTTGACGGATGCATGAACAGCTGGTTACTGAAGAGAATACTGTGCTTTTGGCAAGTTAAACCATATAAAGAAGTATCTTCTGTTTTGCGAAGCTCTGCTTAGAAGGGCAGCCTTTTCTTTTAACACTTTCTAACCATTTTTCCCTGTTCCTCTCCAGTGGTATTAATTACTCTATGCCATATTTTCAACTGAAATTAAAACGCATTACAGAGGATGAAGTCACAAAAAAACTTGAACAGTTTCAGAAAATGAAACTTCTATAACACAGCTGAGTCAGTCTTTGCTCTTGAGAGTTACCCTACACAAAGTGTAGCAGGAAGCTGCAATATGACCTGAAAACAAAGCTTAGAAGAAAGATTAAGCTACAAAATTGAAGTGTGTCTATTCAGTCAGCTTGTAAGAAATAAAAACCCCTGGATTTTAATCCCAAGTTTTTTTACAATGTGATTTTGCTTCAAAAATGCTTCTGCAAAAGCAGCTTCATGGAGCTCCCAGAAATTGTTGAAAGGTCTTGTGTTCTTCAAGAAAGTGTAAGTATGTGTTAAAGGGATAGCCTTGCTACTGCAGCATAGGAGCTTTGCAGACAAGCTGTTTTCTTTACCTCTCACACATCTCCATAATAAAATAATAGCCCTAGTGATACTTTTGCAACTCTACAGCATCTTTAAAATATGATCACAGTGATAGATAATTATGCTTCCTTCTGAGGTTTTCTGTAGTTGAATGATGTGGAATTTTAAACATGATATGCCTGAGGATGACTGAAAAGCAGTAATATTCATACCTTACTACCTGGATTTTGTCCTGTCAAAGGAAATGTAGAGGAATTTACAAAGGGAACAGATCTGTCGTATTAATCACTTTAAATGAGAAAATATAGACTAAAGCAAAGCAAAGTCAGCATGATATAATATCCTTTTAGAGTCTGGATCACAGTGATCAGATTTCTAAAATCCTTCAACAGGCACTTGAAAGCCTTGATCAAAACAATACAATGAGCCTTCTCTTTGCCTCTAAGGAAAGTGTGAACATACCAGCTCCTTCTTCTTCATGCACTCCATGAGGATAATGAAGAGGTGCTGTGCCTGGGTTCGGGTGTATGTGAAAGTCTTCTGTATGGTAACTAGCAACTGGTCCCTCAAAGACTCGTTGATAAGTCTGAAATTCAAAAAGAAAAAATAAGGTGGAAAAACAGATACGAGGGAATATTGCAACTTCAGCCAAGGGTCAAAAAACAAGAGTTAGACAACAAATCACTGCGGGTTTCTCTGGACAAGTTTGAAGGACAGGAATTGCTGAAACCATCAGAGATAAATTGGAAAACATTGATCTAGAAAAACACATTTATCATGTCGGGGTCCCTCATCTCCAAAGTTTTTATTTCAGTTCCCACATATTGCATGACAGAAGGTCATTCAAACTATCAGCTCTGTGGGATTTCCTTGCAAAAACAAGAACCACACTGACAGTCCGGATTTGAGGGAGACCAACACTTCTGGGTGAACTGAAGACTGCTTTCTGTCAGTGGGGTAGCAGCATTCAATTCAGAGTTCTCCTTATGAAAGTGGGAATATTTGTGTTGGTGTTTTTGATTTTAGCTTGAATATCCCAACAATTTCAACTCAACTTATTGATGCTGCACAGGATCAGCTAAGAAAACAAACAAAAACATTTCTTTGTTCCTGACTTCACTCAAAGAAACCATTTTGCTTTTGTTCATCCTGATCTTCCAGGAGTTTAAAGAGTAACCATTTTTTATATTCCTCCTCAGTGCTAATGTTAGTGCTTGCAAAAAATGGCCTAACAGCAGAAATAAATAGTAATATTACATGGAATATTAGTACTTGAACCCTCCCCCTTGATATCAAAAAGCCTATTCCTCAGGACTGTTCTGGGTGAAACATTGCTGTTCTTAATGTCTTACAAAACAATGGGCTCGAATTTAGAATCTGTATCCTTTGATGTGTGAAAGCTTCTACATTATAGCAGTTTTCTCGCTTAAAAATGACAACTAGAGTGTTTCATATTTGCTGAGTCAGAATGTTTTACAGGATAAGTCATTGACAGTCATCTGGGGGAATGAAAATCAGAGCATCTTCATAACTCGTATTTTATGACAGAAGATAAACAAAGATTTAGCCCTGCAGCAACTGCAAAGAATTACCAGAAGCAGCACAGTATCTAAAAGTCATTGTTAGCTTATGGCAGCTGCTTTGGGAGAACAATAACCAAACCCCGGTTTATTTCATACTATTGGTAAAAGTTGTCTGTACTTCTGTCCAGCAAGGACGCCCAAGTGAGACTGCACATTCATTACATAATTTTATTTCAAATATGATTTAACTATCTAGTCTTTATACCTACAGGAAATATAACGTTAGAAGACATAATGAATGGGAGTGGGAAAGAGGTATAGAGGTGCATAGGAGAATATAGAAGGCATGGCATATGGAGTGCATATGTTCTCTACTCTCTAAATTTGACTTTGACAGTAAATATCCCTGTTGAGTAGTACTTCCACTTCACAAGGATGCCTATATGGCATCTGTTAACGTGTTTGGATTAAAATGAGTTTACACGGGGTTTTAGACCATGCTGTGAATCACTGTTCATTCTATGCCTGGCTCCTCCTGTCGTCTTCTAGTATGTTATAGACTCCTCTTGAATGGAGAGTCTACCTCTGTACTTCTTATATTCATTGAGGCCCCAGATGTGCTTTTCCCTAGGATATTGGAGAGGCAACAACACTGCATTACTGCTCACTCACTATGTAAGCACTCATTCCCAACAGCGTGACTTGCTTCCCTCATAACAAGACAACATACAATGAGTTCAAAGCCCAACCCTCTTGGTGGGCAGCAATGAGATCTGACAGCAGAGGACTTTCTGTGTGGGGGTTAGAAGAAAAATAACCTGACGTCTTGTATAGAAGTAAGGATGTTGCTAGCACATGGGAAGATGAAACAAGATGTCAGAGCACAGGTAGAAATGTAGATTCAGTCCACGTTAAAGAGAATCAACTTGAAAGGCTGACACCCCAAAAAGCACTAACTTACTTTGAGCTGCAGATTAGTAGGTCATATAGGATAAAAATTCTGAAGCCCCCTTTTTAGGCTCTTTAAAAAAAAGTTGGAAATTTGCTTTAATCAAGAAGGCTGCTTTTAACAGAATGGTGCAGAAAGGAGCTATCACTGTAAATATAAGTGGTTCAGAACTATGAAATTTTCCATCCTTCAAACTAAGAGAGAAAAAAGGGGTTAATCACTAAGAACAAATTTCCTAAAACTACCAACTGGAGAAGTTAAAAAGAGATTTAAATAAAGCTCGAATTTCATTTGGAAGCGATGCATGAAAGTGAAGTATAAGCAAAATTATGAAAAGTACATGAAGTATATGAAAAAATACATAGTTGGAAGAATCTGAAATTAGAGAACTTCAGGAAACATTTCCAAAGATCCTGGGATGAAAACCATCCTGTTTTCTTATCATAACTCAGTTTTCCTTAAAAAAAGCGTAGAATCCAAACCTGAAATTTCATTTCAGAAATTGGCTGTCTCTCAGGCTAACACACACAGAAAGCAAGAGATTTTTCCTTTCATAAGCACTGACTGAAAGCAGAATTAAGTCCTGAGGCTTTGTAAGCAGCCATCACTTTCCTTTCCTGAATTAAAGCTTTCAGAAACTGTATCATATCATAAGTTTAAACAGCATTTAAAGCAAACTCTGTGTGAGGTTTTGTTTTTTTTTAAGTATAAAAAAAAAGTGTTTCCCTAACTACAGGGGTACACATCTGTCAAAGTACCACTGCTCAGAAATTTCTTCTTGTCATCATTTGATTTATGCAGTATTCTAGCCTTACAAAGTACTTTTTTTTAACATCTGATTGGTCTGCAGTTCTACAGCAAGCCTGTTCAATGTCTTTGTGAGATGAAAAACCTGAAGTATTGTAATCAGAAATAGAAACAATAATAGCAAGCTTTCTGATAAACTAATCATAGTTGATTTAAGCTTTTTGTAAATTGAAATCAGTCATATCAAGACTATATCGCATTTACTTCTTAGGAATCTATAAATATTAGAAGGTATCAGATCAAAGTCCCCAGTTGTTTAACCCAGCTGTGACAAATACAAATTGTACCAGACTATGAAAGGCTAAATATGATGCATACACTGAACCTAATGCGTGTAAAACAAGTAACTTCACAGACCATTGTGAGCACAATAACTGGGACTTGCAGGTGGGGTGGTGATTTGTCTACTACGCAAAGACAACAACTTTTGTTACACATACAACTTTAGCACACGTTCTTTAAAATCACAGATTCCAAATTTTAGATTTAGGGGAAAAGAGATGGCTTCTTGAGCCTTGTGGTTAGAAGTCTAACTTAGAACACAGGAGATTCCCAGCCACTAACTTGAAAACAGTGTATTCAGCAGCCTCTGTCATGGAATATGAACCTCATATGCACAAAGCTCCATAGACATAAAACTGCCCACTTTATCAGACTGAAACTCTATGACTTTCTTAGAAGTCAGCATACTCTCACTTTAAGAAAATTAGATAGTGTCAGATGAAGATGGTACTTTTATAACCTTTCTGCTAAGCTTCAGTCCAGAAAATATTTTGCAACATACCAGTTAAGTCCTGTTAGTGGTATTTTGATGGCATGATTCCCTGAATTCCACGTAATTTGCCATGGAAGTAATATCGGAAGGTAACTTGCACCTGCCGAAACAAAATGTCCTACAAAAGGGCAATATAACCTGTTTTCTGACACTCCCCACAGAGATGAAATCTGTTCTTTCATTGCCTAAACACCTAAGATAAACCCATTTTCCTAAAAGTCCAGGTATCCAGCTTTTTTCTTTTTTTCAAGAGGAGCTGTATTGCTGATGGAATTTAGATAGCTACTGTAAAAAGACTGGCATCTGAACTAGAACCACATACATTTAGTTTCAGGAGAAAAATCTACTCATAATTGTTGCTATGAGTGATTTTTCCCCCTGCTTTTTTTTTTTTTAAGAAGATGCCAACGTTAGTTTTGATGCTTCAGACTCTCAGAACTGATCTGTATGGTCTTACCACAGGAAAAAAGGGAGAAGGGTGTCTTGGATCCATCAGCAGAGGCCACTTAAAAACACTGAAGTGACAAAATAAATAAAGTGACATTCTATTTCTGTCCAAAATATACTGCGGGATTAAACCGCAAAGCAGAAGTCCCTTCATTGGTTTGGCCGATGCAGAAGAGACAAATGACAGCATTTTGGCACCCACTCTCCTTAGAAAGGTTTTCTGAAGTCATGCCTAATATTTGAGGAGGTAATAGACATTTCACTCAATAACATTACAGTCTTTCAGCCTCATGGCATATGATTTTGTAGTGAACACCAGAGAGGATTTGAAAGATCTGGCCCATAGCCAGCTCTCTAAATTATTTTCTTTTTTCTTCTTTTTAGCACTGGAGTCATAGAGAGGTTTATAATGATTATGCTCTAACCCAATTTCAAAATGCAAGTTAATTATGTATTTTTTTAAACTTATTGTTATCAAATGCTTTGAAATTCTATAAATAAAACATTCCGTTCAATGAATGGCACATAATCTGCTTCTAACTTTTCATTTGTGAATTCTTTTTTTTTTATTATTATTATTTTTTTTTATTCAGCATAAAGAAAATACATCCATAAAATATAAGTGTAATGTGAAAACTATTCCCTGCCCTCCTTTATGGGAAGCTTAGGGGATTTTCTGTTTTAATTATGATTTACACTTTAGACAATCACACCATATGTAAGAAACATGACCAGAGGCTCTGCTGATATTTTCTTCCACTGGAATTACAAATAAGACACAGTTGGGCAACTCTGTGGGACTGACTAAATTTCTCATACCTATTAAATCCACGCATTTTGCACAGCACTGTTATGAGAACAGACAGAAAATAAATGTAATTATTCCTGCATTCTATTCAAACAGGGATGATTTATGGGTGCTTTTATAAGGAATCAGCTTTACTTGCAGCCCTTCACTGGTGGTTGTTCTACACCATTTTTCCCTAACTATGTTTATTAAATGGTTGCCTCTTCACCAAAAGAGAGATGATGATATTTCAACAAAGAAATTACCTTATTCTATCTAGCTTTTGATTTGCAAAGAGAAAAGTAATGATATCAACGTATGTAATATGAAAACAATCTTACAAAATAATTCACATGTAATAGTACCCATGATCCCCCGTGATGTGATAGACACCATGGGGGATACAGAAGACCGACATCATAAGTCCATTATGATCCCTTTTGCTTGAGGTGAAAAATCCCTATATTTTTCCTATTAAAAAAATGACATTTAATTAATATACTTCAGTTATGAAGCCTAAAAACTATGCCACAGTGGATGCAGAGACAGATCAATCCAAAGGCAGTCTTTAATAGATTCTCATATGAGAATGCTCATGTAAAGCACAGAGAACGTTTTATGTTTCCTTGTGAACATTAGGCAAGAAGTACATTTTTTATGGCATTGAACTGAATTCCTTAAGGGTCTCATGCTTGCAGGAGTAGAACTGATGGAGTAGTTAATATGCTATAAACTCAGCTTGGAGACCTCATTTGAATATTGCAAGCCATCTCCCATTCTGTATGGAAATATTTGTCTAAGAAGTGACATAGTTTTAACCCAGTGTTTAGTTTTTCTCATTTTAAATTCAGCATTTAATTAAAAACAATCTCCAAGGATTAAAAACTACTGAATGATCCTATAAATAGTTGCACTTTACAGTTGTTTTACTTCCAGCTCGTGCTTTTATGCAAGAGAATGAAATTAGAAGGCATCCTTGATACAGTCAAAAATGCTTCAGATTTATGTGGAGGAGATAGGATACTCACTTCGTGCTTGGGAGGGACTAAATCTGTGTGTTTATGATCAATCTTATGTTCTTACCCCTCAATGCTCTTCCTTCAACACATTTTTAACTTCTAAGTAAAAGAAAAATTAAACACTTCAGAGCCTGCAGAATCTGACCTTTAAATTGGGGCCACTACTGATGCAGTGGTGATGCGGCCAAATAATTCTTCCAATTCACCACATGCGAAAGGTTGCATTTAAGCCACCTTCCCATTTAGCTTATCCCGTGTACATAGCTTGTTTGCCATTAATATGTAAAAGGTACTGGGAAGATACTCGGCTTACTACTGAGACTTTTATTTACTTGTAGCAAAATGTAGACACCTTGTACATTCTTAATACTCTGTTAAAGACTTTTCAGACCAAGGCAATATGTAGTGCCTGATATTAAAGTTATGGCAAACTTAAAAAAACCCCAAACCCATGCATTAATTCTGCATATCTGACATTCATAATGCTGAAATCTCAGCACAGTGGGAAACTGCGTATCTGCCTAGCCTCCCCCCTGGAATCCCAATGACAGAGTCGAGGCCTCAAAACTGATTTACCTCCAGAGACATCTTTACTTCAAGGTGTGCTTCACAGCTCCTTTTGAGCTGTTCTTGGTACATCACATAGTCCCAGGCAGCACCTCCTGCAAGGCAGTGCAGGCACAGCTCTCTGAGTTGTGCTGGCAGCCTCATTCCACTGCATCGCAGCAAAGCCTTGCTTACAGTTATAATATGCACCCAAAGACTGCCCTAGGCAAGTGAAATGTCTGCCTTTTCAGGAGGAAAGCCTATAATCCAGCCTTAAAATAAGGCAGATTCAAGCGTCTTGTCTCTTGTCTTCTCAAGGACCCACATACTTTGACATTGCAAAGGGGTACTGCACCTTGATTAATATAAAAAATCATTCCTTTTTCTGCTATGTGAAGCCAACTAGGAAGGATAAATAATGAAGAGGGATGGCAGGCACATCACAATTCTGTGAAACACAATACAAAAGGACCTGTTGGACAGATATGCAATTGTCCAACACTCAAGGATCCCTCTGAGAGGACAGATTGGCACCACACTGATTGAAAGTCAAGCGGAGAGCTGTATTTTATCCTCCTTCACCTCCAGACATAGTTCTTTTCCCCCTGGAAACAAACTTTCCAATAGACTTAAGAACTCACAGGAGTGCTTAGTGCACATATACACAGATTCTTGTATCTAGAAAATGAATCCATATTGGTCTGCAATGAGTGAGAATTTGAGACACTGAAGAACCAGCATGATAATACCAGCATACAAGTGCTGAGCCTGTTGCTGCCATGAATGATGTGATTTTTGAATGATTTAGATCAGGTATCCAGTGCATAGCAGTTGGGAGATATGCTGTGTCTCAGAGAAGACCCTGACTCGCAGCCAGCAGCCAGAATTAAAATAGGTTTTTGACTTCATAGTCTGATTGCACAGCGGACTGCAGAATTAAATTCTGCACACAATTTGGATGTGGTACATTGATTTAGAGTCTAATAGACACGGTTCTGTATAACCTACTTAGATTCCATCCAAAAGAAAAAGCTAGTAGCTGAACTCAGTTAACATGCCAATTATTCAGTATTCTCCTCATATTGCTAAGCACTAATGAAAAGTAGGTTGTTGGGGGGGATAGTACCCGATTTGTGTCTGAAGTTGAACGTATTTGGGCAAAATATTTTTATGAATATAAATAATATTAGTGTTTCACTTGTGATATTCTTAAAAATATCATTGCATTTTAGACTGATATTTTCTGAAGCAGAGCGAACACACAGAAATTCCCCCTAGCTAGCTTTAAAAATTTCACAGTTTTTGCACTCTATTTAGTGCAAGGTGAACAGGAAAAAAATAAGAAAAAAAATATTATGCTATTTGATAATATTGCAGGCACTGCCTGGAATGGCACCACCGCAGAAAGAAGACCCATGGTAAGGGAGAATAATAGCTTTCACAAAGCAAGAACTGAGCATCTCAGGTAAGAAATGACGTGCTTGTTCTGCCTCTAGTGATTTGCCTTTCTTACATGCAGGAGTTTGTGATGATGAAATAGAATCACAGAATCATAGAATGGTTTGGGTTGGAAGGGACCTTTAAAGACTATTTTAGTTCCAACCCCCTGCCATGGGCAGGGACACCTCCCACTAGACCAGAACTCAAAGCCCCATCCAACCTGGCCTTGAACATTTCCAGGGACGGGGCCTCCACAGCTTCTCTGGGCAACCTGCTCCCATGCCTCACTACCCTCATCATAAAGAGTTTCTTCCTTATGCCCAATCTAAAGCTATTCTCTTCCCATTCAAAACTGTTGCCCCCTGTCCTGTCACTATAGGCCCTGGTAAAAAGTCTCCATCTTTCTTTTAAGTCCCCTTTATATATTGAAATAAGTTGCATTCATTCTGTTCTTGCTATGTTCTTTTTCACGATGACATCAGAACACAGATAAGGTAGATGAAAACTGTATAGCCACACATCAAACAAAGGAATAAAACATGTTTAAGAATGTTAACTGTATTAACAGGGAGGATACTGAAAACAGAGAAACAACTTCTCAAAGATTCAGATGAAACCTGTCATATTCAGATCTACCCCAGATGCAGCACTTGACTATGCATGAACCTGAATATAAAATGGCTTTAAATATTTTTGGAAATCCTTATTCCCAGTAGGAGTCTTAGGTTGAGTAAGTTCATGATCACACTTATTTTTAAAAAACATAGCAGTGCTTGGTCTAGAGCAGCTCAGTGTTTATGGATTTATGTTTTATTGTTTGCATAACTCTGTTGTAGGTGTGAATACATATCTTCATATATTCTAACACACAAAGATGAGTCCCCAGTGAATCCTGACCAGAAGATTACTGCAGCTACTTAGACGAAAAGCATGAAATAGCTCTTAGTTAGAAGAATCTGAGGGGGTTTTTGTTCCACTTTTATGTTTTGTTCTTAAATTATTATATTCTCCCTTATTCATTATTTCCTACTCTGAGCAGCAGACTCTGGGTTCTGCTTTGGGAGCATCTGGCAACAAGGTCCCTGATCATTTGGAACACCTGGAAACCCTCTGAGGATGCCTGCTGCTACTGCCAGGTAAGGACAAAGTAAGAGCAGCCACAAGGGTGTGGGCCTGAGAAAGCTCCAGCATTTCCTAATGAACATGATGAGGAGCCCTTGACCCAGGGTGCCTGTAGCCTTATTTGCAACTGACCCCTTATTAGAGAGGGTCAGGCACCCATTTTGGGAACCTGTGTTTGGGAGAGGCGCATGTAAGAACCAGGCCAAGAGTACAGTTAACATGCAGCTGCTTGTGCAAGAAGGGGGTCTCAGATGAATTTGCTCTGGTGTAAATAGTTTCAGGTATGGTGGTGACATGCCACAAGGTAATTTTCCTGTCAGATGCTGGAGTAGCTGCCTCTGCCATAGAAGAGGCCTTGATGCAGATGGACTTCTGGGTGATGGATGCATCTCTCAAAGTCACAGGCTGCAGGGTCTTTGCCAGGAGAGATGGCCTTCTTTCCTGTAGGTCTGCTGTCTTGGAGGAGCTTTGCCACCAAGCACAGGAATTATGGAAGGAAGTGAGCAAACTACGCAGCATCAGAGAAGATGAAAAGGGGATGTACGGGGTCTTCTCTGAGATGCAACAGCTTGAAGAACCTTGGACCCCAATTGCAATAGGGATGCAGGCAGTGCCCACACATAGTATTAATATAAGTGCAACCTCTGGAGAAGGCAAAGGGTGAGAGCAGGCCCATCTCCAACATTTTTATTTCAGCAAGGAAGTGCCTACAGGGCACCATTGGGCGTCCAGGCCTCTGGCTGCAGAGAGTGCCGGAGCCTGGCACTTGTGATGGAGGGCAGTGGAGACAACACCTGTGTCAGATGTGAACAGGTAAATGATCTGCTCATTCTGGTGGCTGAGCTGAAGGACGAAGTGGAGAGGCTGAGGAGTATCAGGGAATGTGAGAGGGAGAGCGACTGGTGGACCCACTCCCTGAGAGAAAGGGAACAGGGTGAGGCCCCACACAAGTCAGAGGACCCCCTCCCCTCTCGTCACCAGGCGATAGGAGGGGATCGCAGAGAAGAGGGGGAATGGAAACAGGTCCCTGCTCAGGGAAGCAGGAGAATCCCCTCCCGGCCCCTCCCACCTTCCCAGTTACCCTTGCAGAACAGATATGAAGCCCTGCAGGAGGAACTGGCTGTTGGAGAGGGGGATGATATGCCCAGGCCAGAAATGTCAGAAAAACGAAGTCACCATGGACCCAGCATCACAGCTGGCTCCAAAAGGAAAAGCAGACGGGCCATTGTTGTGGGTGACTCTCTGCTGAGGGGGGCAGAGGGGCCAATATGCCATCCTGACCCACTTCACAGGGAAGTCTGCTGCCTCCCTGGGGCACGGGTCAGGGATGTGTTGGACAAACTTCCGGCCCTAGTAAACTCCTCTGACTATTACCCCCTCTTAGTATTTCAGATGGGTAGTGATGAAATGGGTAGAAGGAGCCCAAAATCGATTAAAACAGACTTTAGAGCCTTGGGGCGGCGGCTTAAGGGGTCAAGAACACAAGTTGTGTTCTCCTCTATCCCTTCGGTAGCAATCACAAATGAAGAAATTAACACGAAAAGGCATCAGGTCAACTTGTGGCTCTGGGACTGGTCTTATCGGCAGGGCTTTGGGTTTTTTGATCGTAGGCTGCTATATGAGTCACCTGACCAGCTGGTGGCAGGTGGGATGCACCTGTCCCAGAAGGGGAAAAGAATTCTGGGGCAGGAGTTAGCAAGGCTCATTGACAGGGCTTTAAACTAGATATGAGGGGGGAAGGGGAAATAACTGCACCCGTCAGGAATAAACCCAAGGGAGGCATGCCAGGGCTTGAAGGATGGTGGACTAGCGAGGACTCTCGCTTTGCCATTTCATTTGAGAGAAGGGATAGACGTTTAGAAATCATGGAAGCACCTGAGAGGTGTCTGGTAGGAAACGGGGCCCACACTCACAAAAAGGTGTTGGAATCGTTAGCACATCTGAAGTGCATCTATACCAATGCACGCAGTATGCGCAACAAACAGGGGGAGCTTGAAGCCATGATGCACCAGGAACTATGACATAGTGGCTATCACAGAAACGTGGTGGGATGCCTCACACGACTGGAGTGCCACAATCGATGGCTACAAGATCTTCAAGAGGGACAGACAGGAAAGGAGAGGCGGTGGAATGGCCCTGTATGTTAGAGAATGCTATGAGAGCTCGGAAATCAAGTATACTGATGATGGGGTGGAGAGTGTTTGGATTAGGTTAAGGGTCGATAAAGCTGATATTGCTGTGGGAGTCTGCTATAGACCTCCCAACCAAAGCAGTGAGGTGGATGAAGCTTTCTATAAGCAGCTGGGGGAAATCTCGTGGTCACTTGCTGTTGTTCTTGTGGGGGACTTTAACCTCCCGGATATCTGCTGGGAATACAACCCAGCAGAGAGGGAACAATCCAGGAGGTTCCTGGAATGTGTGGAAGATAACTTCCTCACACAGCTAGTAAGTGAGCTGATGAGGGAAGGTGCCCTCCTGGACCTGCTTCTTGTGAACAGGGAAGAACTTGTTGGGGAAGTAAAGGTCGGTGGCCGTCTAGGGCACAGTGATCATGAGATGATCGAATTTCTGATTCTTGGAGAAACAAGGAGAGGGGTTAGTAAAACTGCCACCTTAGACTTCTGGAGGGCAAACTTTGACCCGTTCAGAAGACCGCTGGACAAAATCCCTTGGGAGGCTGCCCTGAAGGACATAGGAGCCCAGGAAGGATGGACGTACTTCAGAAGAGAAGTCTTAAAGGCACAGGAGGACGCTGTCCCCGTGTGCCGAAAAACAAGTAGGTGGGGAAGGAGACCGGCCGGGCTAAATAGGAACCTTTGACTGGACCTCAAGAATAAAAGGAGAGTCTATGACCTTTGGAAGAGGGGGCAGGTCTGTCATGAAGACTATAAGGATATAGCGAAGCTATGCAGGGAGAAAATCAAGAGAGCCAAAGCGCAACTAGAGCTCAACCTAGCTACAGCAGTTAAGGGTAACAAAAAATGTTTCTATAAATTCATTAACAACAAAAGGAGGATTAGGGAAAATCTCCCTCCCTTATTGGATGCAGAGGGAAACATAGTCACAAAGGATGAGGAAAAGGCTGAGGTGCTCAATGTCTACTTTGCCTCAGTTTTTAGCAGTGGAACTAGCTGTCCCCTGGACACCCAGCCTTGTGAGCTAGGAGACAGGGAGGGGAAGCTGAACGAGGTCATCACAATTAAAGAGGAAGTGATCAGTGACCTGCTACACCGCTTGGATGCGCACAAGTCTATGGGACCGGATGGGTTACATCCAAGAGTGTTGAAAGAGTTGGCAGACGTGCTTGCCAAGCCACTTTCGATTATTTACCTCAAGTCATGGCTAACTGGGGAGGGTAGCAAATGTAGCACCCATTTACAAAAAAGGCAGAAAGAAGGATCCAGGAAACTATAGGCCTGTCAGTCTGACCTCGGTACCAGGGAAGGTCATGGAGCAGATCATCTTGAGTGCCATTACAAGTCATATAATGGACAAGCAGGGGATCAGGCCTAGTCAGCATGGGTTTATGAAAGACAGGTCCTGCCTGACGAACCTGATCTCCTTCTATGACAGGATGACCCGATTATTGGAGGAGGGAAAGGCTGTGAACATTGTCTACCTAGACTTTCGAAAAGCATTTGACACTGTCCTCCATAGAATTCTCATGGAAAACTGGCGGCTCATGGCCTGGATAAGCATATGATCTGCTGGATCAAGCACTGGCTGTCTGGGTGGTCGCAAAGAGTGGTGGTTAATGGAGTTAAATCCAGCTGGTGGCAGGTCACAAGTGGTGTCCCTCAGGGCTCGGTGTTGGGACCACTTCTGTTTAACATCTTTATTGATGACCTTGATAAGGACATAGAGTGTATCATCAGCAAGTTTGCAGATGACACGAAGCTAAGCGGGAGTGTTGGTCTACATGAGGATAGGGAGGCTCTACAGAGAGACTTGGATAGATTGGACCGATGGGCCAATGCTAATGGAATGTGCTTCAACAAGGCCAAGTGCTGGGTCCTGCACTTGGGCCACAACAACCCCATGCATCACTACAGGCTTGGGGAAGAGTGGCTGGAGAGCTGCCTGGCAGAAAAGGACCTGGGGGTTCTAATTGACAAGCAGCTGAACATGAGCCAGCAGTATGCCCAGGTGGCCAAGAGGGCCAATGGCATCCTGGCTTGTACTAGAAATAGTGTGACCAGCAGAAGTAGGGAGGTGATTGTCCCCCTGGACTCAGCACTGGTGAAGCCACACCTTGAGTATTGTGTCCAGTTTTGGGCACCTCAATATGGGAGAGATATCGAGGTGCTGGAGCGAGTGCAGAGGAGGGCAACGAAGCTGGTGAAGGGCCTGGAGAATAAATCTTATGAGGAGCAATTGAAGGAGCTGGGACTGTTTAGTTTGAGGAAGAGGAGGCTGAGGGGAGACCTCATCACTCTCTACAACTACTTGAAAGGACATTGTAGAGAGGTTGGTGCTGGTCTCTTCTCACAGGTAATTAGCGATAGAACAAGAAGGAATGGGTTCAAGTTACAGCAGGGTAGGTTTAGGCTGGACATTAGGAAAAAATTCCTCACAGAAAGAGTGGTCAGACACTGGAATAGGCTGCCCAGGGAGGTGGTGGAGTCACCATCCCTGGATGTGTTTAAGACTCATTTAGATGTGGTGTTAAGCGGTATGGTGGAAGGGAGAACTTCGTAGAGTGGAGTTGATGGTTGGACTCGATGATCCCAAGGGTCTTTTCCAACCTAAATGATTCTATGATTCTTTGAGGGAGCTGGGCATGTTTAGCTTGAAGAAGAGAAGACTGAGGGGAGACCTCATTGCCCTCTACAACTACCTGAAAGGAGGTTGTAGAGAGGTGGGTGGTGGCCTCTTCTCCCGAGTAAATAATGACAGGACCAGAGGAAATGGTCTGAAGTTGTGGCAGGGGAGGTTTAGATTAGATATTAGGAGGAATTACTTTACTGAAAGAGTGGTCAGGCACTGGAACAGCCTGCCCAGGGAGGTGGTTGAGTCACCATCCCTAGAGGTGTTTAAGAAATGTCTATATGTGGCACTTCAGGGCATGCTCTAGTGGCAGAGACTGTAGGTTGTTTGGTTGGACTCGATGATCTTAAGGGTCCTTTCCAACCATGAAGATTCCATGATTCTGTGATTATGGAGAAATCCCCAAAGCCCTTTCTGGGAAATCAGTATGCTGGGGTGCCTCTCTAAAGTGCCTGTATACTGATGTGCACAGTATGGGGAATAAACATAATGAGTTAGATTTGTGTGTAGTTGCAGGGCTATGATCTTCTTGGGATCATAGAGACATGGAGGGATGGCTCTCGTGACTGGAGGTATTGCAGTGGAGGGGTACAAGCTCTTAGGAAAAGACAGCCTGGGAGGATGAGGAGTTGAAGTTGCCCTTTACTGGAAATAGCTGGAATGCATGAAGTTCTGCCTGGGGGTGGATTATAAATCCATAGAGGATTAAAAAGAAGACAGGTAAGGGTGACATTGTAGTGGATATCTGCTATAGGCTGCATAACCAGGAAAAGCAAGTGGATGAGGCCCTCTACAGACAGCTAGGAGCAGCCTCGTGTTCACAGGTCCTTACCCTTATGGGGAATTTTAACCACAGCAATATCTGCTGGAGGGACAACACAGCAAGGCATAAGCAATCCTGGAGGTTCCTGGAGTGCATGTACAAGAACATCCTGACCCAAGCAATAGAGCAGCCAATGAAGAGAGGTGCTCTGCTGGACCTCATACTCACTAACAAAGAGGGACTCAGTGGGGATGTGAAGATCAAAGGTAGCCTTGACTGCGGTGACCATGAGATGGTGAAGTTCAGGATTCTGAGATGAGGAAGAGGGAAAAAAGCAAGCTCACAACCCTGGACTTGAGGAGAACAGACTTTGGCCTCTTTGGAGATCTGCTTGGAAGAGTCCTATGGGATAAGACCCAGAGGGAAGAGGGGCCTGATAAAGCCAGTTAATATTCAAGTATCACCTCCTCCAAGCTCAATGAATGGGGCAGGGGATGTGGTGGCCAGGGACATGGAAAAGGCTGAAGTAGTGAGTGCTGCCTTCAATCCCAGAGACCAGGGAGGCAAGTCTGGAGGAAGGAAGCCATACCTGTGGTGGGAGAGGATCAGGTCAGTGAAACTGGACACACATAAATCCATGCACCCTCATGGTATGCACTCACAAATGCCGAGGAAGCTGGCTGATGTCATTGCAAGGCCGCCCCATAATCTTTGAACAATCATGACAACTGCAAGGATCGCCTGAGAACTAGAGAAAAACAATGCTAAATTCCTATCTTCAAGAAGAGCAAGAAGGAGGACCCCGGATGGTGAGCTTTCCCTTAATCCCTGGGGAGGTGATGGAGAGCAGCTAATCCAGAAAACCATATCAAGGCACATGAAAGACATGAAGATGATCAATAGTAGTCATCATGGATTCACCAAGAGGAGGTCATGCTTGACAACATGATCACCTTCTGTGATGAAACGACAGGTTTGGTAGATCAAGGTCAAGCAGAGGATATTGTCTACGAAGACTTCAGTAAGGCCTTTGACACTGTCTCCCGGAAGATCATCATAGAAAAGCAGCTGAAGTATGAGCTGGAGAAGCAGACAGTGAATTGAAAACTGACTGAATGGCTGGGCCCAAAGGGTGGTGATCAGTGGTATGAAGTCTAGTTGGAGGCCAGCAACTAGTGGTGTATTCCAGGGACCAATACTGGGTCCAATCCTCCTCAACGTTCTCATTAATGACCTGAATGATGAGGTTGAGTATACCCTCTGCGAGTTTGCTGATGATATAAAACTTGGAGGAGTAGCTGTCATGCCAGAGGGTTGTACTGCCCTCTGGGAGACGAACTTTGACAGGATGGAGAAATGGGCTGACAGGAACCTCATAAAGTTCAACAAGGTGAAATGCGAAGTCCTTCACATTGGCTAGAACAACCCCATGTACCAGTACATGCTGAGGGCCTTCCAGCAGGAAAGCAGTTGGGCATAAAATGACCAGGGGGTCCTAGTGGACACCAAGTTGAACATGAGCCAGCAATGTGCTATTGCAACAACAGGCGGCTAAGGTATCCTGGGCTGAGTTAAGAGGAGTGTTGCCAGCAGGTTGAGGGAGATTGTCTGAACATCAGGAAATAATATATATATATATATTTTTTTTTTTTTTTTTACTGTGTGGGTAACTGAGCAGTGACACAGGTTGCCCGGAGAGGTTGTGAAGTCTCCATTCCTGGAGATATTCAAAGCCAACTGGACATGGTCCTGGGCAACTGGCTCTAGGTTGCCCTGCTTGAGCAGGGGTGTTGGACTAGATGAACTCAAGAGGTTCCTTCCAACCTCAACTGTTCTGTGATTCTATGGTTGCTTATGTATTTTTTGGGGGTGGAGGAGAAGAACAAAGAATATTGAAGATTTGGGCATTCGGTAATAATATGCATTCTCAAACTTGCAATGCATGCTTGCAGCCCGATTCAACAAAAACAACACTTGAATCTTCTATAATAAAAGCTACATATCAACCTTGCCTCACTTGGTGTCTGCAAAGAAAGGCGGGGCTGTACAAATGCAGACAAGTGCAAAAGCAGTCATGTGTGAATACAGGTAAGTGGAGAATCATGCCCAAAAGGCAAGGCAAATACAAACTAACTCATATGGACATGTAGGGCTGAATGAAACCTGAAGACAGCAGTCTACTATATTAGAGTGACATGACATATCTAAGCCAGTGAAAATAATTCCTTGTGCCATTGGACTGAATCCCTTGACCTGCAACTGCAAGACACCATATGCTGTACTTGTTAATGTGTTACACCTCATGGCAAGTAACTTTGACTCAGTTTCTACTCCTGTGTTTTATTCTGTAAACTTTCCTTACTGTTGCTTTAAGTGCTCTCCTTTTTTTTTTTTTTTTTTTGTTTGTTTGTTTTGGATACCTTCAGTATTTCACCCGTATTGGTGATGGAAACAGCCATGTGAGGAAGGTATTGTTTTTGAACTATATTGCTAATAACTTCCTGGGCTGTATCTTACCCCCAAATTGAACCTGTGGATGGAGAAGGAACACCCTAGGAAATTACTTACCCTCCTTCTTCAGAGTATTTATGACCAAAGGCAAGAATGTCAGATGCCCGGCCGCTGCCATCGCATATCACAACAGGAACAGGAGGAGTGTCTCGCAGGTACTCCAGAACGATGGAGATAACATTGGGACCTCCTTCCACAATGAGGGCCACCACTGGGACCCCTTGACCAATTCCTGGAGTAAAAGACAGAAACAAACAAAAAACCCAAACAAAAAAGAAAAGGAAGAAAAAAATGCAAATCCAGCAAAACAAATAAAAATAACAGAAGACAGAAAAAGAAAAATCAGATTGAAGTTGCTGCATTGTGACTGTACAGTGTTACGTCAGAGAAAATCGCATTTGGGAAATCATAGATTTTAGTGACAGAAGGGAGCAGTGTAGTCATCTCATTGGTTCCACTGCATAAAACAGGACTTTCTAGAATTATCTTCTGTTTCAAGTACCATGTTTATGGTTGAATTAGATCATGAGTTTTTTGTAAAATATCAAATCTTGGTTTGAAAGCATAGAGAAGCTACCACAATTCTTCCTAACATGTTCAGAGTCATGACTTTGTAGCTTGCTTGTAATCTAGATTTTGCATGGTGTCAGTTTCCAATCATTGAGTCTTCCAGTAGCTTTCCTTGCTTTTTAAAAATCCCTTCTATGATTTTTTTGTTGCTGTATTAGGTGCATTTTAAGGTTGCAGCTGGATAGCCCTGTAATCTTCTCTTTGATAAATGAAACATATTCTCTTACAAGTCAACGCAATACTTGTTTTCCAATTCTAGACCATCTGACAGTTTTTCTCTGAATTCTCTCCCAATTTTGCAGAATATTCCTTGATTTGCAGGCCCCACAGAGGGAATATTGCTCCAGAGAGCTGAACTAGTGCTGAATCAGGGGAGAGATGTCTTCATTTTCAATACTTGTGGTATAATTTGATGGGAGTCCTCTGCAAAAGTTGCAGCTTAGACTTTGCCAGGAAAGTCTTATGGATTTAGAGAAAGGCAATCTGACACCAGGCTGGTGTTAACATGACTGAAAATGCTTGTCACTTCTTGGACAGTTGAGACTTGGGACATTCAAAAGGACTCAGGCAGTAGAACTAGTTAAACATTTTCTATTAGCATTTTTTTTTTTTTGTCAACAGAAAGACTCTTCCTTTTAAACTAGCTTTTCTTAAGAAAAACTATAGGTATTCTGCACAAAATTTTGATGTTTCACTGAAAAACAAAAAGAGTGCCCCAAATTTTTAACTGTTGGGTTGGGAAAAACTGCATGAGGCCAGGCAACAACAAGTTTTAATGTGACTGCATCAGGTTTCCATTTAGAAGGAGTGCTGCCCACAGAAGCAAATGGACTAGAACATTACATCTTGTTAGACCCTCTAGAAACACTCACAAATCAAGTGATTTTTGATAGCCACAAAAATTTGTAAGGATTTGAGTTACTGTCAAAAAATGAACTGTTCTTTAAAAAAAGAAAAATACTCAATTCTTATATAAAACAGCAAAATATTATAAGCACTCCTGAACCACTTTATTAACAAACATTGTGTCTCCTGGAGAGACTCTCAGCATGCTTTGTTATGGCTGTATATACTGTCAGTTTGTGGCTCTTTCATCATATAACTTAAGTAAAGCGTGAGGTGTTTATTTATGTTAAGAAAACTATAAACAGAGTTATAAAATCCAGGATAATGAAAGAGAGTAAGAAGGGTAGAATGTAACAAGGTGGTTAACAGAATGATTTGCACAGAGCTCACTGGTTATTTTTTTAAATTAATGTTAAGGACTTCACTGAATTGCTGTTCTGCCTAATCCTTGAGTACTTATTGTGCTTAAGTTCTTTCCAAAGGTTTTAGTGGAAAAGCTGTTTTGGGGAACAGAGTTAAATAAAAAAGGAATTCACTCTTGCTTAAGAAGAGTGAATTTTAAGTCTGATGGGTTACTCTGTCCCACATGTACTTCCATTAACTTTAAGACATTTAAATTAAAGAGGAATTTTATTTGGCAAATTTGAGGTTTATGCATATTCTTTTAATCATGCTTAAAATTGCATCCCTTAAAAGTGCAATAAACCCCCATTTTTTTCTGAGAATTTTGTAAGCAATATGATTTGATTCCCATAACAAGAGATGTATTATGATACACCTGTCTGTAGTTAAGCATGCAGCAGAGACCCTCATGTCATATGTCTGCCCAGGTTTTCCTTTGCTACTAGGTGACAAAAGAAATGGTTTTAGTTATGTCTAGTACAAGAATTATTTTTTTTTGTAAGACAATTGCTATGAGAAGACGAATAAAAATGAAATTCTTGGTGCAGAACATTTTTCTTTGTAATAATTCCCAACCTAATCACATGGTGGCTGATGAGAGACTCTCTTCAGTTAAAATTTTAATACAGAATTGGAGGGAAATATTTTATAATTTAATTTCTAGTGGTCTGGCTAAAGTAATGTTACCAAGTTTTCTGAACTTCTATCAGTACTTGCTGCTTCTTCTGTAGCTTTTCTTTACACCACATTGTATAGCCAATGCTTCTAGCATTTTTAGTTCTGCTGGTAGTTTAAGAGAAACGTTCTTGGTAGCTGAATAAGTATTTCCCTTCACTGTTCTTGTTTCAGTCCTCCTTGCTCAAAAGACTGATCACAGAGAGCAGATCTACCATGAACTCTGAGTAGGAGGCCCACAACTCACTGAAATCTTACATCAGCATTCCTTTTCCGCAGGGTAGTATTTTCCTCTGGAAACTGACTGTTAGGGCCCATTTTATTTCCTTATGGACAAAAAAACCCCACCCCAGTGCTGTATTTAAAAGCCTGATCTGAACGTTTACCAAAGGCTGTCTTTTGTGAAGTACTTGCTATAATGTTATATATGAAATTGTTAGCAAAGCTGAATATAAGTGCACAGATTTGAAAGTATATAATTAACTAATGGGTAGAGTTGTATTTGGAACTGTAGTACTAATGTATTTTCTTGAAGAACTTACCCTGATCCTATGATAATTATTAATGACCTCAAAAAAAGAAGTAGAACTGGTACTGACATCTGCTAATAAGATAGTATTAAGAAGTATTCTCAGTAATGAGTCAAATCAGGTCTGGATGACATTAAGGATTGAGCAATAGAAATGGAGAAAGTTCACAGTGCAAAATGCAAAGTCATTTACTTCGGGATTAATAAATTCTACTGTAAACTGGGAACTCATCAGGAGAAATACTAGAAAAGAGAAAGGTGTAATCCAGCTGATCCCAGGAGACCATGGGACAGCAGGTATGATCTTGCAATACACAAAACAAAGCATTTTCAGCAGGAAATAGGGGCACATCAGCCCCATTGTGCAAGTCGCTCATGAAATTCCACACAAAATATTGTCTGTAGCTATGCTCACCCATGTTCAAAAAGAACAAACTGGAAAAAAAATTGAGGAAAAAGCCAAAAGGATTATATGGGGAATAAAGACACCATCTTATGAGACAAGATTTAGATGAGTTTGGCTCATCTTCATTAGGAAGTTGAAGAGTGAAAGACAATACATCTGAATATCCCCATGACATACAGCACATTGGCCATTAATAGTTTGAGATGGAGTTCAGAAGATTTCTGTCTATCAGAGGTGTCAAATCTTCACAGCCTTGTAGTAAGACTAAAAGGGAAAAACTTTCTGAGTTTGGAGTGATGCTCAATAATCATTATAGATGCAGTCACCTTATGTATCTCAAACTGTTCCTAAAAGCAGGTTGCTTCAGTCTACTGGAAGTTTGTTCAGTCTCAGTGTATTCTGCTGGATATTGATCAGCTACATAATTCTAATAATATAAACAGTGATGGTTAGTCTATACAGCTGAACTATTTTTGCCTTTTGGGGTCAATGAGTTGGCCATCTCTTGCTTTTTTTTTTTTTTTAATTTGTTTTACTGCTATAGTCACAACAGTTGCATGGCATATAACAGTTCTCTGCAAGTGTTCCAGTTGTGTTTCACTGTGAATAATCAGATGGCATTTTTTCTCTTCCCTGATCCTGCAGAAACACATCCAGCATGAAAACAACCCTCTAGTTTGAGGCTAGTAAAGCAAAACAACTGCACTCCAAATCCACCCTTCAATGAAACTTCGTAGCTTTGAGGTTTTTATATGATTATGTTCCAGATTAAAACGCAAATCTTTCAATTATTCTGGTAGATTTCTTTGTGAAACAGCAAAGATTTGAAACACAAAGTTGATTTCCAAATCTCATTTTCCTTTTAGAAATCCTCCCTGAGTTTCACGAAATCGAATTTTTTTTCTTTGTAATTTTCATTGTTCTCCATAAGAAGTTTTGGTTTGGAAAAATATATTCTTTCCTTAGTTTGGAGGGAAAATTAGAAAGTACATTTCTGGATTTAGATATAACATTTTAAAATCAGTTAATAACACATTGTTGATATATCTTCAGAGTATAACCACTTCTGGCTTTCAGGAAAGCTCTCTAGACTACTGCTGTCTGAATCCTAATGTTATGAGCTTTTACAGATTTATCATGATTAATTTCTAAGCAGTGATGGTATCCACAGTGTGTGAAAGACAGTCCATAGACATGGGAGAAAAAAGTCACATCTGCTTGAGTAACTTAAAATTTGAAAAAGAAGGTAAGTGGGAATTATCACATTCCCAGTTTTCTATGATGTTCTCAACCACTTTTAAACTAATTTGTGACATTATATTTGCTTCAGAATAGAAGCTTAGCTGCTTATACCAAAGAAATATGCTTCTCAATAACTCTGAGGCAACACACAGAGCAGATTTGAATTAAACTTTTACATGGTTTGATACCAAAAATCCTGGATGCATCTTTGCCACTAAATACTAGGAATTTGGAAATGAATGCAATCTTTAGAAAAATTTCAGTGGGTAGGAAATATTGATTGCCCATTCCTGATTAGATATTAATATAGCATTTGCTAAAAATTTTGCATCTATGATATCGAGAACTGACCATGCCTTGTCTTACTGTAACACCGGACCAATTTGAAAAATGTTGGCATGTGATGCCAATAGACCGAACCTCTGACTTTGGGAAGAAGGTAGCTGATGAACTTCTCTTTAACTGCTAATCAGGATATTTTTCCTTGTATGCAAGAGTCATGAATTCTCTGCAAGAGCACTATTTCAGCTTGTGCATGCACATTACACAATAGTCTGCAAAGAAGTGGAAGTGCCTGATATACCCACAGAGAGCCTCTTGTTTCAGCCACTTTATTCAGAAGGAGAATGTCAGGATGGGAAGCGAGATGCCAAATCTGAAGGTAATACATTCCTTACAAAGCCAAGGACATCATCATTACAAGAAGAGTTTCTTGCAGAGTTGACATTGTCAGAAATGAGGCAATGCCAAGATAAAACCATGCTGATGAAAAACTGGACTACATCACTGGGGTTGCTGTCTCCTATCATGCATCCAGAAGGCAGGAACTTTGTGCCAAGTATTAAAATGGACAGTCCAATAAATCAACAAGTAAGAAGTTTTACGTTCCTGTTTTTCAGTGGAATTTAGTACAAAATTGCCCTAGTATGGGCAAAACTAAGGATAGCAATCATCTTGCAGGGCTATCTCCAACTATGCTGCTGTTTTCACTAAGTCCTCTTTAAGTATACAACCTTAGAAATTGTTTATTTCACATTTTATTAACCGGAAGGAGAGTAGCAGTAATGTACTCCACTGAAATATTGTCCATTCTGAAACTGAACACAGCTTTTTCTACATCCTTTGTAGAGGAAGACTCATCCTCTTTTAAGTTCAAGTGAATGATTTTAAAATATCTGAAAAATTATGGTGTTTTCCACCCGTCAGACAGTTACATGGATGATTTATTTTTAAATTACTCAGTTTTTTTGGTTTTGTTTTTTTTCAGCATTTCTAGGATGAGCTTTGGTTTCAGCAAATCTTTTTCCTTTTCCTTTTGGTATATAGAGGAACCTTCTTGTCTCGAAGTATATCTGCAGACTTGAGAATAGCTGGGAATGGTATTGGTATTGTGTTACCACTGTGAGGTTTCTCTCTTGGTTAATTACGCTTATGTTTCAAGATGGTAAAGGTCTGATCCCAAATCAAAGGTTTCCCTACTTAAGAATGGTCTCAGAATTTTTATTCTGTGTTATTGAAAATAGTTTGTAAGCCAGAGATATTTTTTTTCCTCAGGTATTCAAAGGAAATATGCAGCTTGTATTCAAGAGCGGGTATACGTAAAACACCTCACACAAACTTGCATATTACTATTTCTCATTTAATAAGGTCTCCATCTCACATACTGAAATCTTATCATTCCTGCTATAAATGCAGAAAGTCTCTCATGACTTAATTAATAGAATACAGCAAAATAGTGGCTTTATTTTCATTTTATATAATGATTCATCCAAAGAGAAGAAGAAATATTATCAAAGACCCAGGAGTTTAAATAAGTTTTCTAAGGCTCATCACTATCTTAATTTCTAAAACAATAACTTGTATTTGGAGCATTTCAATAAGCATAGATTTTTGCAGGGTAGACTAGATTGATAAGTGTTTCACACTGTCACCTATTGTGGATATTATTGGTGCAATATTGTAAATTAGACCGCAATATCGTAAATTAGAGCGCAATATCATACAAAAGATTTATACACTCAACCTAAAGCTTCATTACTGTGTTATTGCCTTTGTGGCCAGCAACAGAGTTAGTGAGAGACATTCCGGCAATTGTGATTCCAGGAAGGACATACAGCAGAACATTTGTCCTAATGTGCATCAGTGGCAACTTGTAGGTCTTCATGTTTATACAGAAAAATAATCCCATTTTCCCCTTCACACAGCGGTAGTGCATGAATATGTAAGTTTAAACAATAAACTAGAAGAAATGAATGAATTTGGAAATGGAAGCAAGGAAAACTGCATAATGCCTGTGCTGTGTGAAAAGGGATTTTAAAAAATTCTACCATGCTTTGCAGAAGCCCTACTTTGTTTTCCCAGTTCTTGGAAAAACATGAATATTTTATACTGTGAGTATATTTATAAATAATCTATAACCGTCTTATAAATTATTACTAATTCTTTTTATGAAGAGCTAAACACAAGTTACCCATTTTTTTATAGACCAACAAGTGAATAAAATGCCTCATTTACTACAAAATGCATTTACTACTCCTGTTTTTAAGTGTGCTTGTAAGAGTAACTAGGACGTATCAGTATGTTGTGTACTAAGTTCACCCCTGAGATCAGCGCAAACAAAACCGAGGGGGTCTAGTTCATTTTCCTTGACAGAAATGTCTCCCATTTCTGCATCTTAACACTGGATGGTGGTAGGTGCATCTGAACTGATTTCCTGCTGGCCACCTTTGCTCCTTCATCAGGTCAGACATGTTGATGTGGGCTCCCATACATTCATTTTCTTTTTCAGCTTGGAAATTTTGGCTGGAGAATTTGTTAATTATTTGGATTTTTTGGGGATGTTGGGGCCTGTGGCTGTCCCACTGGAGGAGTTTCTGCACAGCAGTTGGCACAGGAGCTGCTGGAGCATCTCCCTTACAAGGAAAGGTTGAGAGACCTGGGTCTGTTTAGCCCGGAGAAGAGAAGACTGAGAGGGGATCTTATCAATGCTTATAAGTATCTAAAGGGCGGGTGTCATGAGGATGGGGACAGACTCTTTTCAGTGGTGCCCAACAACAGGAAAAGAGGGCAATGGGCACAAACTGGAACATAGGAATTTCCATCTGAATATGAGGAAAAACTTCTTTGAGGGTGACAGAGCACTGGAACAGGCTGCCCAGAGAGGTTGTGGACTCTCCTTCTCTGGAGACATTCAAAACCTGCCTGGATGCCTTCCTGTCCAACCTGCTCTAGGTGAACCTGCTTTTGGCAGGGGTGTTGGACTAGATGATGGTCTCCGAAGGTCCCTTCCAACCCCTACCATTCTGTGATTCTGTACATCTGGAAATCTACGTCACATCTATGTCATACCTTGCA
The DNA here is from genome assembly GCF_964199755.1 of Larus michahellis. Lineage (NCBI taxonomy): Eukaryota > Metazoa > Chordata > Aves > Charadriiformes > Laridae > Larus > Larus michahellis. Next base: position 38,322,924 of record NC_133930.1, read on the forward strand.
CACAACATGCAGCTGTAGAGCACATTGTCCACAAGCTGGATGTAATGTAAGAACTTGTCTTACACTGCATGTAAGAGACAGTCACCATGGACATACCCAGTGAGTCCAAACTGTCCCACAGGGTGGGGAGAGCAAGCCTCCATGAACCTAAACACAGTGCATGTGCAGTCAGACTGACATCTGAAATCTTAGTGAGGCACACGTGGCTCATCTGTGCAGTGTGCAAACAGGATTCTCATTCTTCTTAGAAATCCCAAACATACCGCAGGCTTGTATGGGGATGTATAAGGCAACACTGAGCTGGAATGGCTCATCGTTTCCTGGTGAAAGCGGGTATATTTGCATGTTCAAGGGCCTCTATGGTTTTACACAGCACCACCCTCCAGGTGCACATGTTACTGAACCTTCCCAGACCTAGATGTAGTGTGGATGGTGGGGTACATAAATTAACAGGTTTCTCCACTGGCCATCACATCACAGGTTGTCATGTGCTTGTCTGAGATAATGGACTTTTAGTAGTAGTAGTACTACTAGTAGTGGTTTTTCTGTGACAGGCTTTAGATTTGTTTCAGGCCTCTAACTTTTGTGTGTCCTGCAAAAGGTCTACCATTTGTAGGCAACAGCTGCATTTCTACCTGCAAAATTCTTTTAGAGCAATGGCTTTTGTAAGTGGTAAACAAAATGGTCTCTAGTGGCTGACAAACACAGTAATAAAATAGAAATCCAATAATATAAATCAACAGATATATACATATTTATGTGTCTGCAAGCATTTGCAGATGCACAGCGCACTCAAAGGCATGTATACAGATGATTTTGCAGAGGTTATTTAGCACAAAGGCCCCATAGGTTTCCTGAAAGTGAGGCCTTTATATCCTCTCATGTGCAAAAGTAAATTTAATTTGCATGCAAAGCCAGGTATTTTTAAACTTTTCCTGTCACATACAATTTTACATGATGAGGACCTCTGTTTCTTTCAGATTTTCCTGTCTTCCTCATCAGCTTTATGGAGAAAATTTTAGTGGGGGTTTTTTATTTATTTTTTTATTTTTCAGTTTTGTTCCAGATAACAGAAAATGCTCCTTTATTATAAGGAATGAATCACCAGGTTTGCCCAAAGATATTAAGAAAAAATTCTCTCTGACCTTTGCCCTTTTAATTAAGTGATATTAATCTGGGCCACAGCTTCCTTTGCACATATGACTTCAGGAACTTTGTGCTATCCATCCATACCTCTGGAGTTAAAATCTCCCTGAGTTCCAGGGTTGTTTCACAAGCCCTGTGCTGGTGCCTCTCTTTCCCCTGAAAAATTGCTGCTCTCACTAGACAGCAAGTACTTGTGTTGCTCTGAGGTATGACCCAATCCCACCTTGGTTGCAGCCTGATCTGTCATTTAAGGGCCCAGTCTGTGGTGTATGGCTGGTTTAAGCATTAGTCAACTGTAATGATAAACGCAAAGGCAAATGGCCAGCATGGTAAAACCAGTGGGAATATGTTTTCTTTTAACATAATGAAGGTTATGATCCCTCCCCTTACAGACACGATATCCCTCATACACATTCACAACGAACTGTATGACAATGATGATCGAAACAAGAAACTTCATAAATACAAGTTTGTAAAATGGCAACCAACTTCAGAAATACAAGTTTTTAGCAAGTTGGCCTTGAACTAAAACTTGAGTTCAGAGATTTATTTAATCCTAACACAAATGCAATCTGAACATATTTACTACAACTCTATTACAAACAGGTATCTTGATACTCACTTTAATTTGGTAAATATTAACCAGTACCTCTTGGTTTGGTTTTCTTTGTTTGTTACAACTATTTTGGATGTGTAACAATTAAAACAAAACTATGCTGCATTTGAATGCCATGTGGATACATATTTACTAAATCGAAATAAAAAATTAATAAAAAGTTGATGAAATTATGAATTCATACATGTAATCCCACTAACTTGGAACAGAAACACCAAAATCAGCCTGCACATGTGGGCCTCTAATCCTAAAGCAAGTGCCAGCGTAACAAATCCCCAATTGCACCAAACAGATGATGTGTTTCACAGGTACAGGTTACTTATTCAACAGATGAGGTTACAGATCAGGACTTTTTATGCAAGGATTGTTTATCAGTGGCATTTAGTGGGCAATCCCATTTAACTGCCAACAGGAGGCTGATAAAGTGTTGTGAAGCTCAACAAAAATGTTCGTGTGCTTACCAGCTCTTTGGCAGTTTTGAACTACATTTTGATCAAATCTGATCTTAGTTTTAACCTAAATATGTGAGAAGAACTATGATTTTTGAGTGGAAATCAACTAATAAGCATTAATCATTCATATTTGAAACAGGGCAAAAGAGCATATCTTTCTGACTTTTTTGCAGAGTTTGAGGTTTATAGTGTCTTGAAACTCCAGTTGGAACTTGGGGGTTCTGGGAAATTAAAGAAAACCATAGGAAGTCCTCAGCTCAATATAGAAGTCTGTCTTGAAAGTTCCACTTCCAGGCCATATTTCATGGGGCTAGCAGAGTATGCAGCAGCGTGCTGCATCAGCAAAGGCTAAAAGAAACACACCACATGAATCTGATGGCTTTCAGAAGCATTTTGGTCCAAGTGATTGCATAGCACTTTGACATCCTAGTGAGAGGTACTTAACGCAGAATGGATAAACAAGTAGATATGCTCTGGAACTTTAATAAGCAAAAGTCCACCCAGCATGAGCTTAAAAGTTTGAGGGAAGTAATTTTAAATTTCTGACCTAATATTTGCCTTACAGTAATAGAGTCAACAGATACTGCTATTTGGTTGTTAATAGAGTGTGTCTAACCACAGGGTAAGTGCTGCTTAAATGGATTTAAAATGGTATTGGATTTACAACAATCTTTTAAAAAGTTTGCCCCCACAAATGTATCTGCTTCACCCCTGGACATCTATGTGGTATTGCTTATGGTCCCAGCTGCCTCAAAAAGGCTAAGTGATAACAGAGAACATCCTGAAATAATCCAGAACTTTCCTATTAGGTTACACTGAAATAACATTACAGCTTGGTTTTTTGTTTTTGGTTTTTTGTTTTTTTTTTTTTTTTGTCAGGCTATTGTTTTCAGCCTTCAGACCCTTTTGGAAACACCTCCTGATAAGTACAAAACAATTTTGGATAAAATATCAACATCAATAGCAAATAGATAAGATCACCTGCATATACAATAAATCTGCTTCCCCCAACTCTGTGAATCACAGCTGCAGTATGCTTACCACCAGAACAATTACACTATTAACTACTAAGTGAACATGACTGCAGAAAGGGAGGGTAGCCTTCACAGGATGACAGAGAGGGATGCTGGGTCTTATTTCCAGAGACAGGAACGTCCCCTGATGCCACAACCATCTCAAACTTAATTTCACACCGTGGTACTTCTTACAGCCAGTTCTCCCTTTTCCTCACTCCTTATCTCCAGTATCTTCGCCAGAGCAGAATCCAAAGATGATACAGATATTTCTTTTCATCTTTGAAAGGATTCTTCAGTAATAAGAGCAGAGAAATGTAGAGATTTAAAAAAACAAACAAACAAACAAAAAAAAAAGAGGCCAAACTCATTCTGCCCTCTTCTGAACAACTTTAACAGTTTTCTATTTTAATAAATTAAGTGGAACTTCCACTTGTTTGGAGTCTCATTACATGCCCTATGTCTAGAGAAATAAAAGGGACCTGTAAGCCAATACAACAAATTCTAAGAATCTTTGCTGTGTTTCTCAGATTCAGAGAACTAAAGGATTATGTGTGACAGAATGACACAGAACCACTACTAATAAAGAAAAGCTCACAACTGTTGGACTTATTTTTGCTTTTCAATATATGTTTTGGCTTTTCTTCTGCTGTAGGCTCAATGAATCTCATTTACTATCATTTCCTTTTTCTTTTTCGTGCTTCTCAACCACATTTTAATGTTACTATTATAAATTTAATTTTTTTTAGATTTATTGTTTCTCTTGTAGTTTGCATTCATTCTGCTTGTTCTTATTATGGTCACTTCTGTTCTACATTCTCTTCTTTCTGATTTCCTTTTTGGTATCCAAATCACACTTTCAATTCCTGTCTGTCTCCTTGTGTCTAATCCATAATTGTCTTTTATCTCCTCTATTTTTAATTCTCCTGTTTACTGAGAGTATGATTGCATTTCACTTGTCCCAGCCTGTTCTCCTTTCTATTCTGCCTCATCTCAGTACTTTCACCCTCATTTTCATTTGTTCAGTGCTCCTTCCTCACCTGACTAAATCCACCCTGTGATGTATTCGCCATCCTACCAGGTGTGTCATTGGCAGAAAAAATTGTGGACCTGACACCTGGACCGTATCTTCATTTAATATTGGACAGATCCTAAAAACGTCTCCAAAGGACATCAAGGATGGTAATGAGAAAAACTGATGAAAAATGTATGACACTTTCTTTTGATTTTCATACCTATCTTTGCAAAAGGACCAAGTTTAGAGAGTCCTCAGGACAGGCAAGATATGGGAAGAGTCTATGTAAGACTAAACCTTGGGACTGGTGAGCCTCACAAGCCAGTAAGAACTCACTTGTTTACTTTCTACAGGATGGCAACATCCTGTAGAAGCTGGTACTTCAAGTTCAAAGACACGCATGCAAGAACCTTCACGGAATTCAGTCAAAACATCCTATCTGTTATAGCAGTCAACTACTTATTAGGCCAGTACTACAGAACCTAACAGGTTTTGCTCTTCTTGGAGCTCATCAACTGTAGGTAACAGCCTAAGAGACTCAGGAGCAACTAAAATTTCAGTAATTTTCACATTCTGTCTAATCTTCCTCGTTACTTTTCCTAGTTCCCTTTGGATGTGAGCACTACCACACATTGTAGCCAGCACTTTAGAAAGTTATCACAGTAACATAGCGAAATTTTACATTGCCTTGGATTACATATTGAGGAGTTTTTCCTTGTCATATTTTACATATTTGTCAACATATTGGACACTATCAGAAAATTATCCCTCTTTTCTCACCTGTTGTAAAAAATTATAACAGGTGAGAAACGGAACAGCATAAATTTTGCTAAAAAATATTCACCCTGAAATAATCTGTTTCTTAGTTGTATGGCTTTGTTCTGATTTTTCTGGTAAATTCAATAAAAATGGCTAAACATTATAAAGCTGACCTATGTTCTTTTGCTTGTGTATCAGTCATATGAAAACACATATGTTTTCAACACACTCATCTGTTGAAAGTCAAGTCCGTGAGAGGAATTCACGGATTCACTTTCACTCAATCGTGTATTTATCTGTGCTTCAAGAACAATTTTTAACTTGCATGTGCTTTCTCATCCCTTTCTGAGATGGTATTTTTGTCTCCAGTGCCTGATCCACCAACATCATGATGCTTTTAATGAAAAAGGCCCAAGTTTCCAATCTCTAACAAAATCTCAAAAGAGTCAAGCTTCAAACAGTTCTGAGTTTTACTCAGATTTCACAGAAGTCAAACTTGCAGTAGGCTTCCTTTCCTAGAAAGAAGTCTGTACCTACACCTTCCCAGCTATGTAGTTATGAAAATGCATCTAGGGCTGCACAGAATATGAAGGAAAAATCTGAAACAAATGAGAATTCCAATGCATTTGATGATGGTGCAATGGTCAGAGAAGATGCCAGTGATGACAGTTGAACGTCCCTTTGCCTTCCCAGCCCCCTTCATATATTCTCAGGCATAGGATGACAAAGGGAAGTCCACGGGTCACATGAACAGATATTGTCGACATAGTACCCTGTCCAAATTGCCTTCTCTACCCAGTCAAATCACCCAACTTTATCCATCAATTCCTTACTCTGAGGTAACTTTTTCTCATACGCCTACCAAAACTTAACTATATTCACCAACTCTATAAAGAAGAAAGAATAAATACAAGGACACAACTACCAATGTCTGTGGCCTGTCTGTTTTCAAACAGCATACTGTACAGGTAGGGTAAACCTTCAGCACCAAACAGCATGTTTAAAATAAGAACAACTGCAGATTGACAATGAATAGTAATATTCCACATGAAGCCCTACATGGTCTCGGAGACAATTCTTCCAGAAATGTACTAATCAAAAGAAGAGTAATAATATTGCAAGGTGGACTTACACAACCTAAGGATTTGGTGTGGTAATCTTTCTAAGAAATATCAACATGCCTCAGTGCGTGGAACTGACTGAGCAGTGCAGAGTGATTCTTGGGCAAAATACACAGAGGTTTGTTTGGTTTTCCCCCCCTTTTTCTGAGAGAAATAAAAACCACACCACTGAGGTCTCTAGAGTTTCTAGGAAAGAGGGCAAGGCATCAGCCCTAAGTAAAACTGTGGTACAGAATATGTATTTTTTTCCTGTTGTTTTCATATGGTGCAGAGAAGATGAATCATAATGTAGGTAACACTTAAGGTGTTAGTGTTGCAGCAGGAGAGTGGGAGTGTTGAGGCTCACTATATACATCTGTTGTGTCAACTTTAACATAAATGGACATTTAGCTTTAACATAAATGTACACCTTGTTCTTCAAAGCCTTGTGATACAATCTGCCTATACCAGAAGGGTGGCCAACTGCATGCAAATGAATCCCTTCTGATCTATAGTGCATATTTGGCTTTGAGGAAGAAATCCTTTTGTCCATTTTCTGGATCTTTAAGCTTTGAAAAGGCTAAAAGAGTGTGTTTGTTAAGGGAATTTACATAAAATACAAAATAAGCCAATCTACTCATTACATTCTGATTTTTTGAAGGAGTCTATTTGAAATTAAACGTGCATTGCCTTTATGTCCTCTGGCTTAACATTCTGGTTTCAAATATGTCTTTGGTTACACATCCTCATTTTTACCTTATTTTTGGGTTTTCTAGAAAATGTATTTCTAAAAATCTCAAAAAAGGATTTGTTTTTTCTGCATAACTACTCCTGAAGAAGAAGGTGGTAGCTAGTTTCATGAAGAACAAGGAGTTTTCATAATGAAAAATGTCTTCCCCCATCATCAGCAATGTCTGGGCTTCTGCTGTCTGGGTGACATTATATATTCTTGTTATCTTCATTCCTCATGATAGTGAAGTCCTTTTACCTCATCTCTACTCTTTCCTTCTTTGAGGTTATGTCTCTACTTTATACTTTAAAATGGCAGAAAGCTAAGTAGTCCAAGCTGACAAGTAAATGAGCCTCTTCTATATCATTAGAGCAAACATTAGATCTTTTTACATTTTAGTCTGTGATGGTAGATGTTAACCCCAATTTTAACACCACTGCCTCACTGAATGGACTTCATCTATTTCCAAAGCAAATTTTAAGGACGTAAAATCTCTGTCAGATAACTACAGAGAACAGAAAATTTGGGCAGTATTCTGATCAAAATTTAAATATTTTGGTAGATGAAGTTTTCAATATAAGAAAGATGTCTGGACTTAAATATGTCACTAGCACATGATGAATATGTTTTCAAGGCCATTTGTCAGATTTGCAAATAACACAAAAGCTTATTCTGCCATTCTAATTGTTACTGAAAGCACATTACTCCTTTATAATGCATTCTAAACACAAATTTTATTACTGATATGTATGTGCTGACACATGCAAGACAAAGGAAATGATTGTATGTTTCCCCAAATAGTTACACATACACACATACACACTGTTGTTGGGTCACAACAACCCCATGCAGTGCTACAGGATTGGGGCAGAGTGGCTTGAAAGCAGCTCGACAGAAAAGGACTTGGGAGTGTTGGTTGACAGCCGGCTGAATATGAGCCAGCAGTGTGCCCAGGTGGCCAAGAAGGCCAACAGCATCCTAGCCTGTATCAGGAATAGTGTGGTGAGCCGGACTAGGGAAGTGATCATCCCCCTGTACTCGGCACTGGTGAGGCCCCACCTCGAGTACTGCGTTCAGTTTTGGGCCCCTCGCTACAAGAGGGACATTGAGGTGTTGGAGCGTGTCCAGAGAAGGGCTACAAAGCTGGTGAGGGGCCTGGAGGACAAACCTTATGAAGAACGACTGAGGGAGCTGGGGTTGTTTAGCCTGGAGAAGAGGAGGCTGAGGGGAGACCTTATCACCCTCTACAACTACCTGAAAGGAGGTTGTAGAGAGATGGGGGCTGACCTCTTCTCCCTGGTGACAAGTGATAGGACGAGGGGAAACGGGTTCAAGTTACGTCAGGGGAGGTTTAGATTAGATATTAGGAGACATTTTTTCACTGAAAGGGTTATTAAACATTGGAATAGGCTGCCCAGGGAGGTGGTGGATTCACCATCTCTGGAGGTGTTTAAAAAAAGGGTAGATGGGGCACTGAGGGACATGGTTTAGAAGTGGCTCTTGTCAGGGTAGGCTAAAGGTTGGACTCGATGATCTTAAAGGTCCCTTCCAACCTCAACAATTCTATGATTCTATGATTCTAAGAACATACTATGGCATACTCTGTAAGCACATATCATTGCTATGCTATGCGTCCAGGTGCTGATTCTGCTGACAGATAATTAATTATACTTGTGCTTCTAAAGAAAAACTTACAACATTCCTAGATAATTCACAACCTCTTTCATTCAAGTTAAAAACTTTTCTATAGGCTATGTGCAATCATCTTATGTATATAAATCATGTGTATCCCTGCCTTTCTCCGCTGCTCCAGTAAGATCATTTATATGATGGAAGTGTGCTCGGCAATCATGTGTAAACTCTTTAAGGATTGGAGAATATTTCAGTTAGTAGTAACAATGCAGTTAATAGTAACATCTATACCACATGGAATGAAGGCCTTAATGCAAACAGGAGGAATGAACAACATATTATAAAAATGTAAGCATGAGAGCAGAGCCAAAAGGGGGAAACTGTAGGCAGGATTTTTGAAGATTCTGTAAGTACTGCTAAAGGGTCTTTTTATGTAGTAAGAAGTAATTCTAGAACACACTTTTTAATGAGACAGCATTGCTCTGGCTAATCACAAAATGGGTAAAACCCACAGCATGTCAACCTATTGGAGTGACTTTGCCTGAAAGTGATTAACAGTCCTCAGATCAGACCTATTAGCCGAGTTGCTACATTGGCAATTATTCTAACCTAACCATCTGTGGAGCAGCAGAAATGAATATTTTATGCCTTGTATATGAGTACGAATGACTTGTAACTTCCAACACACATTTTGTAGACAGATTTCTTTTGTGTTTCTGGTTGGAGGGAAGACTGATGTACCTATTGTGTTATTCATCTGTGCTCTGAAGAAGTGGTGACGATGTACATTTTAGCAAATGACCGGGCCATTCTAGCACACTTCATAGAAATGCTTTGTTAGTGTCTAGGAATGTCATAACTGGAGAATTCGCAATATGTCATCTCTTGTAATCAAACGCTTCGTTTCTTTCCTTTCTCTGTTTACAGATTACATTATCTGTTTGGCGATACATTAAGTTCTCTTTCTGTGCTGGCCACCAGTATTCTCCCAGGGTAGGAAAAAAAGACTAGCTGCACTTCTACATCTTGCAGGATCATAAGATATTAATTGATTTCTAATCCAATGCCAATGACAGTTTTCCGGTGAAAATTGTTCTACCTTTTTTATTTTAAACAGTTGCTTTTGAAACATTTCCTTGCACCTTTGTGACCCACTGGAAAATGTTTTAAGTATACAGCATTTGGGAAAAAGCAGCTGCAAAGGGGACAAAGACTTCTCAGGCACCAGAGGAGAAGGAAATGTATCGTGTATGGGATTCTAGAAAAGTAAAGAAATTCTCAATGTTTTAGAGGATATATTGATCCTGATTCCTTCTGAATAAAATTGAGTGTTGAAACATAAGACTTTAGAATGATTTTAATCAAGGAACACTTGATGAGATGGAGAGGAGCTTGTCTTACGGTGATCTCCCTACCTTTAAATTCCTGCCAAAAGTCCAGGAATCAAATGTTTGTGTGAATTGGAAACCACAAACATTTCTGATTAGATCATCTTCAATATTTCCTTTTGACTTTGAAACAGTTTTAGGAAAGTCCATTTCTAACCACAAAATTATGCACTTTGAAACTTCATGAGTTTGAGACAACTTGTGGCTCAGTGCAAGAGATGGTTGCTGGGCTGTGTTAAAATAGTCCTCATGAGTGAAAATAAGAAAGATCCGTCCTAGGCATTGAAGCATCAAATTGACCTCTAGCTAAATGCACAACTGAGTGACTGTGTCCTGAGCCTGCAGACTCAGACTGACCTACAGATGCAGCTGTATTCTCTGCTTGCCTGGAAAGCATTTTCTAATTCCTGAATATTTGCTGTGGGCAAAACAAGAGCTATGGAAGTGATAAAAGCTAAAAAGGTAGAGTGGAAACAGAGAATTCAATGAAATCTTTTCTCCAGTGTTCATAGGGGGTATAAGGCAAGATTTTTATTATTTCATTCAGGAAATTAAATACCGCTTAATGACTGAGAGTGTTGCCATGCTAGGAACAAAAACATCTGAGTCTTTCAGAATTATCTGGCCTACCTAATGATCTGATTTAATACTAAATTTTATAAAAGAGACTGCTACTGTCCTAATCTATTTGAAGGGAATACTGTTTTCTGTGTCTTTAATAGGTGAGCACAAGCTTGAAGTTTCCCTTTGTGGATAGTGTGTGATCCTGAATATCCAGGAGAGCTATCACTGCACTGGAGAAAGATACAGTTGAAGCAAATGAAAGTAAATAAGAAGAAATGACAAGCCTAGCATGTAAAAGTCAGGCAGGCTTAAAAATAAGAATAAAATCTACTTTCAGCACTATTGTCCAGGGACAGGCTGTGAAAGAAGAAATTGGCAACTGGTTATTATTTCCTAAATCTGTTCTGTTTTCTAGCCCCCTGCTCTTTTGTTTGGCGATTAACCAAAAATTGTACCTTTTCCTTACTCTCCAGCAAACAAAAGTCCGGTGCTGTCAGTGTTTTTCCCCACTCCACGTGCTTAGTGCTGGAAAATGGTAAGTAAGAACACACACGCATGGCTGCACACACTCCCCGAGTGGTTGAAGTTCGCTTTGCAGCCACGCCCCTGCACACACAGGGCCAAGGATCTCCACTGCTCCGCTAGGAATGAGGGTAAGGAAAGGTATCAGAAAGTGGCCATCTGTTTGGCTGACCCAACAGGGCAGGTGGTCCTTCTCTCATCCATATGGTCACCTTTCTATTAACTAGAGGCTGGGCAGGACTCAGCCACCTTCTTTTAAAACAAAGGAAAAAAAAACGTGGCAGAAACATTCTGGATGTCACTGGACCAAGGCATACAAATCTTAACCGCAGCCTTCCTTCCCAATAGTTCTTTCACATGACTGTTATGAGACCCAAGTGTTTTTTTGTATTTATAAGAGAGAGAGATTTGGGAGGGAGAAGTTAAATGGTAGAGAGACTTTGTCACAGAGAAAAGGGAAGAGAAAAAGGAAGATACATAGCCCTGAGAGATTAGGGGACATCAGAGAGAAACCAGAGAAGAGAAATCCTTCATTTTTTTGTAGGTGTTTGAAGAGGTCGGGCAAGCATTTGACTTGAACACCAAAGTTTAGACGTTCATCCATCAACCACTTTTTAAGATATAAACCTCTTATCCAAACCTGTATTAAGTTAAGTCCCTCTAAAGAGATTTATATTTTAACATAAATACTTCCCCAACACAATGTTGTGCAGTAAACTGCAAAAGCTCATATTTTTCTTATAAATGTCCTCAGGTAATTATTACTTACAGCACATTTTTTTTTACAATTTGATTACATGATCTATGCCATTTTCAAATGTGAATTTTTGTTGCTGGTCAACCTAGGATTAGATCATACTATCTCCATCTGCCAAGGAAATGCATAGGCATGCATACACTGCTTAGGATCCACACACGTTTGTGCATATCTACACACTGCTATCTGAGAAAAAGCAATATATACTCTGATACTGTAAAAACAAGAAGCCTGTACTGTGTGTTGTTCATTCAGTGGTGTTGAAAAGTGTAGGTAGCACATAATTTTGATTTAAGCACAGACTATACTCATACAGAAAGCTTTATCATGGCAGTTTATGTTCACCCCATTGGGCCTGCCCATAACTCATTGTCATCTGATGTCCAAGAATCTAAATATGTTTCCTAGTCTCATTCCAGTTTCAAGTGCCTGTATCACAAAAACCATCAGCATTCCTGGCCTCAGAATTGCATGTTTAGAGAGAGTTACCAGCAGAAAGGCTGTGCATATAATCACTTCTGAAAAATGAGCTCTGTTTTCATTCCTAAAGGTAGCTTATGCAGGTACAACACTGAGGTTTTGTTTGTGAGACTGAAAAAACTCCTGCCTGGCTAGCATCCAAATGAAGATTTCTTCCCTATGCATGGCCTAGGTTCAATTTCTAGAGCTGATCCTTTTTCCTTTTGATAGCACTAAATTTCTGAAAACTAAATGATTGCAAACAGAAACAAACAAACAAACAAATCCAAAATATCTAGAAAGTAATTAACTCCCCATCTAAATTAAGCACCTACACACTACAGAAATAATAATACTAATATTAAGATATCATATTTTATTTTATCCAAGCAGAAGTGCTTACTTAGGTGATTATTTACTTTTCATTCTATGTAGTAAAGTGGTACATGATTATAAAGGAAAAGAAATTATAAATGAGAGAAAAAAGGGGGCTTCAGTCTGATCATGATGTGGAATGTATCATCATGGTTGTAAAAGATAAGGTGAAAGGAGCATCTAACCTCATATGTTGCCTCTGGCTGTGGCTAATGACAGCTGCTTAGGAAAAACTAATAAGCATAGTGCAAATATATAGTAACACTTCTATGGGGTACCCTCTCTGCCTTTAAATAGCAATGGCTCTGGAACTGCTTGAGTTGTCCAGTCATTTCTCCTGCAACCATGCAGGATTAGATATACCTCTATATACCTCAGTCATCTCTCCTTCAACCTGCAAAGTCTTTATCATAAAAAGCTCACCCTAACTTTTTGTCAACCTTTTCTCTGCCTTTTCTTATTCCACTGTATTCTTTACAGAATGGAGGGGACCAGAATTGTATACAGTTTTAAGGAGTTGCGGATACCAAAGATCTAAGTTGAACCTGAAGAGCCTTGACAAATATCGTTTAAAACATATTGGAAACAAATTCAGCTATTTGTGCTGTACGCTTACCCACAGTACTCTAAAATTACATTTTATTAGCTTTGTTCACCATTATTTGCCTTTATTAGCTCACACTCACCACTTTGGACAGTAGAACTACTCCCCCAAATATTCAGACCTTATTGCCTATTTAAACTCATAGTGTCTTTAATATAATTGCAATTATAAGACAATACAGGCAAAATGTTACTCACTTGTATTTATCTTCTGAAGTGAAATGTGCTTTTCCAGCTGTCTACGAAGTTTCACCTCTGCTCCATATTTACCAGTAGTGCCATTGTCAGCCAAAATAAAATGAGAATGCATACTGTTGAGCACTGTCAGTTTACTCATGGGATTGGACATTGTCTGGTATGGTCGGACAACCTGCATTTTAGAGACAGAAGAAAGAAAAAGTACTAAACAGAAAAGACCCTTGGAACTAAATCAGTTATAAGATACCAGCTGACAAGATGATATAAAAGAAAAAAAAATCGAAATTGTTTGAGGTATTGTCATTGGGCACTGCTGTCTTCTATGTGTAAAGTAGAAAATAAGCTTAGCACTTAAACCTGTGTGGCCGTCTCTTGTAAACACCAAGTTTTTTGACGCAGGCACTGCTTAAAGGGTTTTCCATGGTAATTTATTTAAATGGCATCAATGGCCGCTGTTTCAGTGTTAAGTCCAGCTAGCGGTCAGTCCTCCAAAAGTCTGTGTGACTACACACATGCACTGTGCACCTTGTCTGCTGATGTCTTTCAGTAGTGTTGCCGTAAATCCTACACCTCATTTGACCAAAAGCTTTGATTTTTTCTTCACAGACCCCACCCAGCACCGTGCCCCCTGTTCTTCCTCATTCAGAGCCACCAGACACCCTTCTACAGGTGAGTTCCACTCTTGGGGAGGTATACACATGATATTACACGACGTTTTCAATTTTCTTGGAAAAAAATCTATTGGCCAATTCTTAGCATAATTCAAAGGCAGTGGCTTGTGGTCACAACAATTTAGAAAGTTTCCACTCAATGGGGAGTTTGCCACACTTCCTTTGATTTGTTTTCAACAGGAGAAACTCTTCTGCAGACACACAGAGTAAATTGTGGCAGAGTTATCCCACTCACAGCCTCCAGACAGAGCAAATAATATCACTGGGCCACATTTGTCTGTCAGCTGCTTTGGTGGGTCTCCAGTGACATAGGTAAGACTGCACTGATGTGGCAAAAGAACTGGTGCTGTGTCGAGGGACCCTGGCTGATCATGCAAAGGCATTTGCTAGAAATATATTGCTCCCTGCATTGTTTACGTATGTCTTGTCTTTTTGGAAAGACAAAACTCCTGAAAATTTGTAAAATGAAGTCCTAGCTGAAGAAATGCTGAAGTGACTTGTTACAAAACTCAGCTGGGCTATCCTTCATCTGCAAGGAATTTTCCTCACAGTTCTGGCATTGTTCATTTTGCAAAATGTTCGTTTTGCATTGTTCATTTTGCAAAATTTAACAAAACCTTGTGCTTTTTAATGCACAAAAGTATACATTCATGTTTTGACAGAAATGCTTACAGTCAGAAATACATTAACCTATTAATTTCTTCCTAAACTTCTCTCCCTTTTTGTTATTCTGAAGAGCTCTCTGGGACATAAATCTTTATAAATAATGTGCGTTACTAATTCTTTGGCAAGAGATATATATCTATCTCTATTATTTTTGCTTGTGAATGCTTGCAGCACTTCAGTCAATTCTTGTATGTCAAGGGGAAACCCACAGACTTCTTTTGCTGTTATAAACTGTCACGCAGAGGTCACTCTGTAAGGTGTTTGTCCTGCAAAAGGGAAGTCTGAGAAGCCTAAGAGGGCAGCTAGCCCACAGCAAGGTGGTGTTCTCCACTGTGAGAACAGGTGATAGCTTTTGCTCAAATTTCTTGTATACTGTTTCTTTTGGTGCCCCATTCATGAAACATTTATTCTACAGGCACACATAGCTTAACAAATATCAATATGCTGCTGGAATGTGTTCATCAGCTGGCTTTGACAGACACAGAAACCATGCGTTCACAGTCCGAAAGAAAAAGGTTCTTGCTCACAGGTTCTTTCTCACACACCTAAGTATCAAATAAAATCAAATTAAAACAGTTACAGATCTTTTAAACTGATACCTGCCACACCTCTCAATATATATAGAGGGCACAGGCCAGCAAGGTCTGCTGGAAGAAGAATGACTTGAGTTGCCCATTTGTTGTATGATTACAAGCCACTGTGCATGCCATTCTGCTGGCAGCTTGTGGTTTGTCCCCAGGAGACACAGCTCAAAACTTGCTAATGGGGACTGAAGGATCCACACTGACTTAACAATGCTGCGGCAGGGCAGATTAGAAGGCTACACTTTGGTTCTGTGTCTGTTGTTTAGCTACAAAGAGAATAATATTATTAGTAAAATTCATAGATGTGAAAATGGGAATACAATTATTTTCAATTGACCTGTTCACGGTGTGCACAGTTCAACAGCTGAAATACTTTTTTTCAATAACAAATTTCACAAACAACACTGTCACACTCTTCCTGATTAAAGGATAAAAAAAAATCTTCAGGGAGGCAAGAAAATCCTAGGCTTTGAGGCTATTTCCTTGAGGTGAATTGTTTTTCCACAACACTCAGCAGATTTTAAATTTCTCACTCTTGCAGTTCCCATTCCTTTGTTCTTTTCAACCCCTTATATTTTACAAGCAAGTTAAAAGGTTGGGAAAACTTTGACTTTAATGTCTTCTCTTCCTCTTTCTGCATTGAGAAGAGGGAATAATGTCCCCTGGCATCTTCCTCTGCAGAGTTGAAAGGAAGCATTTATGCTCCAGGCAACCCCTTGAAATATAGGTTAATGAATGTGACGGTAGCCATGCTGTGAGGCAGTGCTCAGGCTGCAGGGGCTGAGGGCATTCTGTCAATAGGTGAGGAGCTGGGATAACCCCAGCAGCTGCCTTTGCACCGCAAGCTTGGATTAAAAGCAGTAGTATGCTCTGTTTACATTCCCCGTGGGCACACAGCGCTCAACATAGGGACAGCACTTGAAAAATCACTCAGGGTAACTCATCATGGGCAGTGAGCACGCACGTCTTGTGTCATCCAATGTGCGAATCTGAGCAGTCTACGTGAGGGCAAAGAATTTACAGCAAACTTAGTGAGTTCAGACTAGTGGCCGAAAGAAGAGAGCGGAGCGTGCTTTGCTTCTGAAAAAGTAGCAGCTGTTGTTCAAATTAAGCCTTCTCCGCAGCCTCACTGTTCCAGGGTACACCAGGGAGCAGAGTAGTTCCTGGTTTAATTTAGAGGATCCTGGAAGCATCATGATCCAAATTCTCAGTATATACTACAAACATGCTGGTCCTCAGCTTCGCCGCAGGCATGCTTCCCACCTTGTAGTTTGCAATGAGAGAGAGCTGAATCTCTTTTCCTTACACCCGCCCTTAGAGTAATTATTGCCTGGCACAGCCTGCCAGGGGCCTCTGATACTTTCACACTGGATAAAAGTTGCAGTGGAACAACCTTGTGAAGTAACTATTTGTAGTTATCTGTAATCTTTTTTTTTCCCCAGCAATTTAATTTCTTCTCAAAGAATCTTCTTGCAGGATAATTGCAAAATATCTACCAAAACCAAGTGAAAATTGGTAACAAGAAATCCAATGACAATAAAGGAATATACACTTACTAATTAGTTGCCTGAGATTTGTAACTTTTATCGTTATTCTGAAACCTGCAGAAAATAATTAAAGCAAAACGTAATCTTTCTGACAATATAAAACCAAAGAAGTATGAGAGACTGAAGGCAGCACTCTCATGCTACAAACTAACGCTGTAATTCGGATTACTATGAAAGAATGAAAAGGAAATGTGTAGCCCATCTTGAGAGTCTGACGTCCCTGTTGCCTGGTACACACAAAGAGAGCAGCTAATATGAACACTGATAAGACTCACCAGAATGTGTTTTAAAGACTGTGGTTTAAAGTGGTGAGCTCTGGCTACATACCTATCAAGCTTGCAGCTATATGGTTTTTTTTTTCATATACATGAATGATACTAATTCTAAGGCGACGCTTACTCTTGAATGCACACTTTTTCTGGTTTGGGTAATCTTTGGTAATCTCAAGGAGGTAGGTAGTATTCTAAAAATGATGGGGACTTGGTACTGGCAGAGTGAAGTCCTTTATAATGAAGCATTTACAGATGGGATCAGGGAGAAGGGAATGGGCAGGACTTGGCGTGTTGATGAAAATAAGCCTTTCTCAGTTAGTTCAGCTGTAATATGTAGCAAACAATTTAAGCTTTAAACTTTCCTCATTGTTTATGTTTTCTGCACCTCCTGTTTGCTGTTATTTCCTTGACTTGTCTAATAACTAGACATTGGCCTCACCTGTGCCCAGTACCATAAAAATGAATGATTCCCAAGGTTATTTATCAGTCCTGTTACTAAATTCCAGCATAATACTCATCTTTCTGAAACATCATTGAGTTATGATGTAATTGAGTTGTTAACTATTAATAATTACCTGGTGATTCACTACAACACAGAAGGTCCCCACCTTTCCTGAAGAAGTTGTCTCGTCTGTTATTGTCCAGGGATTTGGAGAAGTTGATGGTAGCACCTGCTGCATGACAGGCTGACTTCTAACTTCTCCACTGCGACCCTGCCCTCTGAAGTGCATACAAGCTTCCAGTTTTAAATTTGCTCCCTATTGCACCATCCAAATCAATACTGAGGAAAGCTGAAGATACAAATGAGCAAGTAGAGCAAGACGGCAGAGTTCTGCTGTGAATAATCTAAATTGCTACGTTCTGGTAGCAAGCCTGCAGTAACATTTGAGCATCCCAGAGAAAACTGCTGATTACGTGTTCTTACCTCCAGTTATTCTTATAAAAATCAGCAAGTGTGTTAATATAAAATTTGGTTACTTTGAAACTGCAGGCTTTAATAAATCAGAAGTATTATCTAGAAACAGATTGAGAAAGCCAGATTTTATTTTTTAACAAAAGAAAAACCTAAGGATGCTTGGATTCAACTTACGTTTAGTCCAATATAAATTTAGCATTTACATAAAAAGGGACAATATTTGCTCCTTATTTTTGTGATTTCAGCTGTATAGGAAAGTAGGTTTCAAGCAGCAGTATACTCATTGCTTAAGTTTTATTAAATTTATTTTTTCTGAATATTCTGATCAGTACAAAAGAACAGGCATCTGTTATTAGTGAAGTCCGTAAAGAACATCCACAACTGGCAATGATCGTGCTTCCAACATTTGACTTCTAAGGATAAAAAAATATAATTTATTCTGGAACACAGAGTGCATGAAAGAGGTTGATAAATATATTAAAAAAAATATATATATAACATACCTGAGCTATAAATAATATAATACAACCTATGTTATATTATATATTATAGTTGATATATGTTATATATATTTGTACATATAATAAATCTATATTTATTATATAGATTTAAATTTGCCTTGAGAAAGTAGTTTTCTTTCTGATAACACTTCTTGCTTTTACCTGTTTATGCACAAGTCTACAGACTAGACTTGTATTTTGTGTTGTACATTCTGCTGCAGTAAATGATAAAAGCTGACCACTATTGCTTCCTTTTCACTGGCTAAAGCCTTTGTTAAAAATAATAAGTATTCTTTTTTTTCCAAAGTTTCTCCTGAGCTTCAGTTTTGCCATAGTCTAGTTGTTGACTGTAACAGAAAAATCAATGTAGCAATATAGGGAGAGAAATCCATGGCTATAATAGCACTCTAAGTGAGACAAATAAAACTCAAGAAATTTGAGATAATTTCTCCTAATGTCAACCTGATGGATCCATGTAGGGAAGGATTTTTATAGTAAGCATGGAAGAGTGGGTGTCATGGATTTTTCAGTTATTCAGCGCAGTAGTGCAGAAGCTCAATTTTAGTTTAAATTAGTTCAGTAAGAAAAAAAATGATCTTTTTTCTCAATACTTTTATTGTTAAAAAATGCATTCTATTTAAGTTAGTAGGTTATGTACTTGACTGATCAATGATATATCACAGTATGCTGGAAATGTCCTCACTGAGTTGCACAATAAAAGCATATTTTGATTTAAGCCTCAAGTACTAGCTTCTTTGGGCTAAAAGTGAAACTTATTTGAATGATTTCATTGAACAAAAAGCAAAGTACTGAAATCAGTGTTCTCTTTGTGATCCAAAAACTATTCCTACTGAGGTGACTAGGAACTAAACAAATGAGGACTGAATAGACTCTGAAAGGAAAGACGTGCGTGTTACAAAGACTGACAAAGCGCACAGGAAGAATGTCTCTGTATGTAGGCAGAAACTTGTTTATAACCCAAGTTTTCTACAAGACTGAGCAAGCCACCTTGCTTTCACAGTTCTTCTATCAGAAAATTGGAAATAGGTCAACTGACTACCTTTCCCTTGCGTGCTTTGTTTTTAAATTAGAATCTAAGTGTGTTAAGAGGGACACTATTTTCTGCTATATTGCTTTTACAGTACTGGAGTAAGAGAAGTCTTTTTAGGGATCTTTAGCCAGCACAATATAACAAATAGCAAACAACAGTAATATTTGTCTTAACTTGGCCGGTTCTTTTTATGGCTCTAAGGAAAGCCCTTGGGATTCCCGAGAGCTGGCTGTTTTGGATGGACTGGTAAACGCAATAAAACTCCTCAGCTATGACTTCCACATCCATACGGGCCAGGAAAGGGCTGAGGCATTAGCAGAAGCACAGGTCCGCTGAGCATGCCTGACTTGCAACAAAGCACAGGGAGGCAACATGCACTGGGACATGTGCAATGGCAATAACTCACTCTCCCCTGCTTCCCTTCCCCAAATTCCATGACTAAGATATTTTTCTGTATCTATCTGATGCTGGAAGGGTATGTTTTGACAACTCTTCAGTTTTGATCATAATTTAACTAGACATAGTGCATATAGGCATAAAGCCACATTAATGTTGGAGTTTGACAGGCCTTTTACTATTCGTTGACTTCCCTGCCCCCCCCAGCCCCTGCATAATCCTTTGTGGCCTTTGTTCCTCGCTTAATGATGATTCATTTTACATGCTTATAGTACTATTTATATTTCGCCTTCTTGGTTCATTTCACAGCATTCACCTCTAATGAGCCAGTCAATATAGTACACTTTGATTTTTCAAAAAGTTTTCAGAAAAGCTTCCTCACCAAATGCTTCTAAAACAACTGCACACATTGGATAAGAGGGAAAGTTCTTTGAGGGATTAGTAACTGGGGAAAGCTGGGGGGACGGGAGGGAAAACAGTAAGAAGAAAAGTTAATTTTTGCAAAGACTGAGGGTTACTAAGAAGATTTAGTGACATAAGTGGCCTACCTCAAGCTGGGTCATGTTCTGTTCAACACAGTTGTAAGGGATTTGGGGTTAATAAGAGTGTGAAAAGCTTACAGATATTTCAGTGGACTATGAAGAGTTAAAGAAAGTCTTCATAAAGCAGCCTGACTAGGCAATAAAATGGAAGATGAAATTCAATATTGATAAGCATAAAGCAATATCATTACATGTGCATTAGAGGGCTTCAGCATTGCATCATGCCATTGATCAATCATTTTATGAAACTATTAGGGGCCAGGAGGTTTGGAGGAAAAGTTTCAATTTTTTCAATCACAGATACATTCTGGAACTATTTTTGTTCTTAGTGATGACCCTGTAATTGCAATCCTACTGATATAATTGTGGCTGCATTTGTGGAAGACTTCACCCAAATTTGTTTTCTTTACTGTTTTTTAAGCTTTTGTAACTTTCTGCCTGATGATCAGACTAAGTATTAATGTTGTATGTTTTACCAGAAAGCTTTTCTTTTTTTAAAAATAGTTAGCATACAAGTTCTTTGTTTCCTGTTAAATTGGAAGGATATTTAGAAGAAAACGTCTCCTAAGGAAATCAGAAATCAGTTGACTGGAACAGCTGGGAAACCAACTTCTTTCTTCAACTCTTTCTGTAAAAGAAGGCTCCAGAGCCCCTTTAACAAGTGGTAACTAACTGGGAACAGGATTAGGTAGCTTTCCAACAGCTGGAAATAACTAATAGAGAAACAACAATGTCCCAAAATTCATGACTAATTTGATGTCCTTTCTTGCCTTCTTTCTTCTTGCAATGCTTCCGGAACTCCATGCACAGTCAGTAAAGAATGCTTATTTGAAACTGATGTGTACATTACACTTTTTTAGCAAGATGCACCTCATCTTTGTGATTAGCTATTTCTGCTAGTGACCTTTCACACTGCATCTCAGAAGAGTTCATTAGTGACTCAGAATTACTGCTGCAGAGTCCCATCCTGCTTGTTTGTATGTATTCGTAACCCTATCATACAAGCGCTGGTGGTATTAGAGTACAAAACCCCCCACTAATACAATTCCTCCTAATGACTATAATTTAATAGTGAAATGCAATGAATTCCAGTTGGATCAATTTCTTCATAGTCATTGAGTTTCCTTCTAACCTAACTGATAATTCAATCTTCTTCCTTCCCTGACTTGCTAATGGACGAACATTCAGAGAAGAATGGTTCAGAGTAATGTAGACAAGAAAAATGTTCATTATGCAGAATGAAGACTGTATCTCTTCTCACTCACAATTAGCCATTGGTTCTCAGGCAGATTGCTTGGGAATGAGCCAGAGGTGAGGAAAAAAAAAAGGGCTCAGAAAAGCATCAGGTAACATGTAACCTGTAACCTGTATAAGTAAACTATTTATGTATTTAAAATCAGGGGTTAAAATATTTCTGAGTGACAATATAGGTTTAAAAGAGAAGAATGATGTGAAAGAGTACAAGAAACACTCACTCTGCTCTTCAGAAGGTGACTGAAGTAATGATTCTTTGATGTCTGATCTCATGTCCAATACATTTATAAGACTTTTTACGATTGTGGTAATAAACATGTATAGGACCGACTGTATTATAAGGGGGACAGTCTGCAATTATGAATTTAGCCAACACATTGCAGTACTGTTTCAAAATAAATCAGACCTCCAGCTTTGCAACCAGAGTTTTCTTAGACACTTTTCAGGGTTCCTCCTGTTCTAAGGATGAAATTTTAATATATTTTCAAGAGAAGCATTTAATGAAGTTTCTTTATAATTTATTTCTAAAGAACATACAGTGCAGGAATTTTTATTGTCGCTACGTCAAAATTGCTGTCAACCATAATGGAAAACCTGTGTATGTATTGATTTTTTGCTGCAGACATTAATTCTATGAGGAATTGTTAAGTGAGGGATGGAGAGGAAAGGAAAAATTACTGGAAGATTTATATATATTGGAGGTGTTCTATGTCCATATAGGGCTTACATCTTTGCCAATCAGATCCTCTTGATTTTCCACAATTCCCCAGGGAGCTATACCGATGGTGCAGATCTTCCCTCGAGATTTTGAGGCATGATCTTTCAATGCATCTCCAACATGACGAATGACTCCTGGGAAAGAAACAGCATAAAATAGAAATTCAAAATTATGTCCATTCTGTTCATTATAGCATGGATTTAGCATAGAATTCTATTTTAGGGATTATTATTACAGTAATACTGTAAATCCATTTTACCTAATTTAAAAATATTAAATTAAGTAGCAAGAAAATAATTACACCGCTCTAGAAATAAGACTGGAAATGTTGACAGCTGACTGTAACTTGTTTATCTGCACTTGTGTTCACAAACATATGTGCATGCAAGCATTTGTATCCTTCCCAAGCACAGAAAGAAGAACAGGATTTTAAAAAACAAACAAACAAACAACCCCCCCCCCCGCCAAAAAAGAAAAATGCAGCTTCCGCACAAATGGTCCCTTCTGTCTGCATAAAGGATGGAAATATGAAAACATCATTACACTGCCCTGTGGTAAACTAGTCTACCATTCTTTCTAAACAAACTCAGTCACCTGAGATAGTTCCCAGTAGAAGTATTAGAACCCCCCCTGGGGATCAGTGAGAAAACAGAAATTAGTACAGAAGCAATGACTGCTCCCCAGCTCCCTTCCAAGTGCTTTCTGATAACACTCCTTGTGTGCTTTAGGCCAGCTTTGCCAGTGTTTCAGTGGTATCCCTGTGCAGAGGACAGACAAATGACATTACTCCTTCCCTTTCATGAAATATTTTTTTTACTTGTGTATCAATAACTATTTTTGTGATGTGGCTGCACAGAAGCAGACCTGCGGATTTGTTGCAGATGTTATCTGTTACTCAATTTCTATGTTTGCTTCTTTTTCAGGTTCCACAGTTTCAAGATGACTGGATTGGAATTACAACGGTCACAAAATACAAAATAGATGTGATTTTAGCCATAGTTTTTCTACACCATAAATGAACAATATAAGAAAAAAAACCACAATCTAACAAATCCTATAAATCCTGGAGTCCAGTTTCCTTCCTGTGGTGGAAAAGGAAAAAAACAACCATGTACCTAAGAATTAGGCTATGATCTAGCAACCCAAGGGATTCAAAGCAGAAAATCTGTACAGACTGCAAAAACTTCTACTATTTAGAATACTCAATTTTTGGCATAACATGAATATTCAGAACAACTTGTTTAAGTGATTTAAAAGTCATGGTTATACCCAGGTATGTACCATGCCTGTCACATCACTGATTCTCAGTCCAACAGTGGTATTTCAGAATTTTGCAATTATACTTTTCCTTCAGAGTATCGGATTTGAAAATTCATCATCAACAGAACAGACTGTACTCAGAAATCCTCTATTTGTACAATTTCACATAGACACAAACCACATAATTTTCACCTACACAGTTTGAAAACCTCACCCACAAGCAATCAACTGCTTTGCTCCAGAAATCTAAAACAGCAACGAGAGGCAACTGATAATGCAGAACTTCTTCCGGAAATATATGTTTTTAAAATAACACACAGCAACTTGAACTTCATTGTTTTGTCTAGATAATTTTTGATTACAGAGAAAAAAAACATTTTCAACAGTAACTATGTTGACTTTCCTGGTTCATTTGTATTGTTTGGGCGTTTGCAATTATGATGATTTGGAAAATGGTATGAAGCAGTCGCGCATTTGTCAAATGCAAATGTTATAGTCAGTCCTTGTTCACAAAATTTCTATAGTTTGATTTCTACAGTTCCTGTGGTAATCCACTGCAATGAGTGTACAATATCTACAGTTTTCTAATGTGCTTTCAGCTTAACATTAGTATCTGTCTTTGCCTTCATCACTACAGGAGTATCTGACAACTAACATAACTATTATCACCACTGTACACAGGTCAACACTGAACCTGATTTTCTCCCTTGTCCTGCAGAGACGTGGGTGATATTACATATGTGTGAGTCTGTCTGTTTATCTACCTAACACTCCAGAAGCTGTGCTTCTTCTTTGCTATTTGTATTGCTGCTGTGATAAAACTGAATATTGTTTTAAATTTTATGTGCTCTGGAAACTAAAAAGCCCAAGACTCCTATTAAGCATTCATATTCAAGTATGTAGGAGTTGATCCACAATGCACTAAAATTAATGCATGATAGAGTGATTGCAATGTTTTCCACAGACAATAAGAGGATACACTCTGTGGGATTACAAAAGCTATAAATTATAGCTTTGTTACTGCAGCAAATGAGAATGACATAAGAATTTACAAGTACATGTCCCAGACCAAATTTTTTTGCACTTATCTCTAGCAGAACTCTTTGACTTTGCCCTGATTCTCTCCTCCTTTCTGTCTCCTTCAGGTAACTGGGAAGCCACTGCCCAAACTTTTTTATCTGGGGAACTATGTTTTGCAGCTTATTCCCAAAACCTACATGCTCCCTCCCACTAGAGCTGGGCCAGCTGCTATCTTGGGTCATTAGGACACCCATATGGTATGTTACAGATGTTCTTAACTTTGAATAGAAATGGCAATGTTATCACTGTTGCTGCAGGGGTAATAGAAAAAAAAAATAGGTCAAGCTGTCTACAAGAAAGGAAAAAAGTGATACTGATTCACAATAAAGTTTCCCACTTCATCCATAAAACAGAACCTTTTTTCCTTTCATACTTCAGATCATCTTATAAGATAAAAGTCTTTTTTGGATGAAAATCTTTTCTGTTTTATGTAATAAGAGTTCAACTTCTTCGATTTCTGGTTAGTACTCCCTCCCTGTAGCTTACTGTTGATCTTATAAAGTCTTCACTGGCAATATACTAATATAATTGCCTCACAGGAGGCTTTATTTTCAGCTCCCCAGTGTGCTTTTCATGCTTCAGCAAACCTTTTATTCCCTGGTAGCTGCCAGGCTGGTTTGGACATGGCATTTTCTTGTTTGCACATAGTACAGCCAACACTAATGAAATAAAACAAGGAATGGCTTCTTAATCTCATCAGTCCTAAATTTTTTCTGTGATGAAATCTCCTAGATGCCACTGTACTTTCATTTCAATGTTGCTGTTACCTGTGTTTACTCCTCCAGTGAATATCCATGCTCCGGTTGTCATAGCAGCCTTAATGAGGCCTTTTCCAAAGACTTGCTTGAGTTTTGGCTGAAGTTCAAAATTCTGAAGGCCCCCGTGCACAGAGATGAGAAGTTTAGGGAGCTCAAGCTGCCACTCTTTGGTCATCAGATGCAGAAGAAGGTCAGGCTTTGTGTCAAAGGACACACGTACATACTGCAGAAATAAGGGCAGTGATAGAGAAAAAAAGATTGGTTATACCCACTGGTTCCTAATACGTATGATCTATGCCCAACAGATCACTGGAAAAAGGCAACCTTTATGACAAAAGCACTAATTGCTGTCTTGATGATTTTTCAAAAGTTAGGAAACTATGAATAATAGAATACTTGCCTTTCACGGGCTAGACAATTTTCCTTTATTTAGGAAATTAAGTCAATATGCTTAGCAGTGCTTAAAAAATAAATGTCTTTAATTAACGGGTGCAAAAACTAAAGCAAAAATTTAAGTGGTCTGCCAAAGATGACCTATGTAGTCAGAGTCACAACGGTGCATTCACTTTTACCTTATTTTCAAATTAACAAAACCAAACTCTCAAAAGATAGGAAATAACAGAAACAAACCCAGTTGTCCAAGCATAAGTAAGTTTAAACTGAGCAAGACTATTAAACAGGTACTTTTCAGATGAACAAATGCTAATTTATGACTTATGGACTGATTCGTACAGATTCATGAATTTGCCTAAGAAATTTGGCACAGGACCCCAAAAGAGCTTTGAAACACATTTACACATTTCCAATTCTTGGCTCTTCTGTGCTACATCTGCAGCATTTTGCCCCAAGGGAGATCATGCCCATCTGCGCTTGCTCAAAGATGAACTGTCTTCAAAGTTTCTATAGCACTACCATGTTGCACATATACCTGTCTCTTCATGACAAGCCTTTCTCTCTGGGGCTCTTTCTCCTGCTTTTTCTGCTGCTGATGTATGAAGAGTTTCACAAAACCCGTGACAGGGCAGATGACACATTTTTGAATTCTAGTTGCACAGCAGAAATGGGCCGTAAGAGGGTAAAATTCTTTCTATAGCTGGCAAAATGTGGAAGGAGTCTCCTAATTGAATAAAACAGCTTGTAGAAAGCCACTCATCTGTCAAAATTCTGATTGAACTGATGCATATGGAGTTACTTCAGTGGTCTTTCCCTTGATGGCCTGTCAGCACAGCCATCAGGTGTATAACACAGGCACCTTCACTTTCAGCCAGCGGAATGCCTAGTTCTAACTTATTTATTGTAAAATGCCAGGTAGTATAATATCCACATACATTATGTAACCACTTTGTCCCTTTTTAACATGTCTAATCAGTACTTGCCAAAAGATTGTTCTTTTTTTAATAAATTGTATGACAGTGAAGTGGACTCCTTTCTAGTTGAATAAGAAATAACGACTTGAGTTTTTCCAGAAGAAATTCATAATGGACAGGTTTCTTTGTAAGAAGGGGTTGTTGCACGGTGAACAGCCATCCTCAACATATCCCATCTGGAAGCAGAAGCCCGTTTGGGCAAATAGTCACAGGGAAGCAAGGGGGACACCGTCAAACGGAAAGCTGAGCAAGAACTTGAGAATGCACGTTCACCACAGTGCATCAGTAATGTTCTCTGCAGCTGCCAGGCAAATTCGTAACAGCTAATGGACAAAGAACATGCAATATTCATGCCTAGCAAGAGCACAATGTAACCTCGAGCTTACATATACATGAACTGCATCCTCAGTAGCTACCCATTCAATTTGCTGCGTGGGAGTTCGGAATGTCTTGCATGGTACCTGATCCCACTGACCAGGTGGTGAAGCCAATCATTTTAACACACCAGGGGGGTTTTAAGGAGACTGATTCTTATTCCCTTTGTCTCTGCCCTTAGGGAGAGCTGAGGTTGCAAAGGGCGATGCCTTGTTAGACTGCAGGCTTTAATAGACAGACAACACCCTTTCAGGGGGCCTACACGAAACCTCTGCTGGTCAAACTATGGAGATTATGTTTTGGAATCACTGGTACTGTACTCTGTTTTTTGGTGAAGGCAGAGTGGGAGTTTTAAGAACATGATTAAAGTGAATTTATATTAGTAATGACCATACAATTTTGCTGAAAACAGAGGGGACTGCATCATCTGGGGTGATATTAAGATGAAGGTACAAATGGCATCAGATGTGCATTATCTAATGCAGCCAGTTACAATTTTTTTTGACTCACTAGCATTGTTTTATACCCCAGAATGGGTGACTTCACTGTCCCCACCTTCTTAAGCCTATGTGTTGATTGGAAAAAACTCTTTCATTTTCTTATCCCCTAAGACCTCGGAATTTCAATAAATACAAATCTTTATAGTGAATCACAAAGTTAGAAGAAATATTTTCTTACATCTATTTGAAATGTAGACAACTTTTCTTATAAAAAGCTGCTTGTTCTTTACACTGCAGCAAAGCCCCTCTATACTTATGATGAGTTCATTTTACTTTATAAAGAGGAAATTTAAGCAAAAATAAATCTGATTTAAAAAAAAAATAAAAAAATAATTAAATCATCATGGATAAGCTTCACTGTTTCAGAATTTTTTTGAAGGGCAATGGTGCCAAATATTGTGACTTTTCTTCTGTGCATAGACCTAAATTTTTATGACCGTCTGATTAATTTTTGCTTTTTCAGAGGGCATTTTCAGTTTGGTATGCTTGAGATTACTCTTTGGCCATTTAACTAGTAAGTACAAGAGAATTCCTTTGTCATCACTTTCAAAGTATGCATTAAATTATGAATAAACACATTTAAGGCCATTTTTGTCCATATTAAAAATTCATTTATTTCAAACTTATAGCAGAACATTCGGCCTTTTCAGTTTTTATTTAGAATCTTAATAAGTGTTTCTGCCATTCCTGAATTCTTTTGCTATAGACTCTGGAGGCAGATCTAAAATTTACATGTAAATCTAAGCCAAAGCAGTGCTCTGTTACCCTGAAATTCCATGTCTGGTGTATCTGTCAGCTGTAGAAATGATCAGTTCTAGTGACAAATGATTTAAACCCTTCTTTATGGCAGTGGTGGATGGAGCGGATGCAAGAATTCAGTTGTTATGTGTCAGCAGAGCAATGCAAGATAGGAAGCAAAATTACAGTTTTGAACCACAAAACATACAGATTGACCTGACTGACATCAGCATAACACTGTGAAATGAAAATCACAAAGTTCAAGCCGTCAAGACCCCATGATCCCAAAACTAGCACAGACGTAGTGAGCAAGAGTGCCACTTGATGCCAATAGTTGTTTCACTGTTTTAAAGAGTGGTTTCCTAAAAAACAACTGTGCCCATCATCAGTCAAACAGCCAGATTGCTTGCAAGTTGGACTCCAGTGTTCTAAGGTGAAAGACAATGTTCCTGAGTGGTAAAATTACTACTCTGTTACTCAAGCACAACTGTTTCATTAAAGTACATGGCGAATGATTGCAGATGAGATTCTCAGTGAATAAAATAGAAAGATTCAGAATTTTGTTGTATTTCTTCAAAGAAAATCTCTTCAGAGAACATTTTTTGATCTGCAGTCTAACTTTGCTCCTTTGTTTCTCTTTGATGCATGCAGGTGCTGGATAGTTATTTCACCTACCTCAAATAAGATTTCATCACTGCAGACACTTCTTCAAGGTAAAGATTGATTCCCTCACTGTGTGATCTTCACAAAAAAATAGGCCTGATGTAATTCTCACCAAATTCAACAGAAAAACTGTCACTTAGACTGAAATCAGACTGGTTCCTTATAAGTTAATATTCTTCTTAACACCTTAAGGCCTTATGCAGGTTCTACTAAATAGTCAGTGGAAGGACCCTCATTGATTTAAACGGGCTTTGGTAGATGCTTTTTTTCCTGTGTTAATTCCCCTTTTTCTCCACATAGGACACCATCTTTTAAATTCCGTAAATGTTCTTTAAGTATTATTTCCCGCCTAAGTATTAATTTCCTGCCTTTTTCATGGTTTACGCAAGTTACAGGATTATCTCTCTCTTTTTTTTCTCTCAAAAGCACTGATGGCTTTTAAGAGCCTTTTTACACAGTTTTGATAAATCTCAGTATATTTTAAAAGCAGAAATATACCTTTTTACGTGGCTGATTACAAATACCCTTAATAAAGTATAATGTTTTGAGGACCTGCATATTAGAAATTCTGTTTAAGAAACTGTTTATGTACATTGGAATTCTACCGATGTTCTTTCATGTTTCCATGCACCATAAGAAAGGTTAAGCTTATAACATTGAAGGAAACTTTATTTCTTCTACAGCTGCAAACATATGTTAGCTTTTTATTGTGCATATTAAATGTATCATTGGAATGCATTCAATTAGGAGGAATGTGTTTAACTTACTAAAGCTTTCCAAACAGCCATCTTCTGCCTAACCTTGAAAAATATGATCAAAGAAATTTCAGTTCTGTAAAGGGCAGTCCATTAAAAAATGTTTATATGGAATCCAGGCACACAAATTAATGAAAGAATGATAAGACTTTTTTTGTGTATGGAAAGGCAGATAGTAAATTAAAAAAATTGGTTAAGTTTGGTCACAAATTCAGGTAACAAATGCATCACAGCTAGATTGTCTTAACCGTTCCACTAATGACCAGAATCTATTCTGAAATTGTTCAGAATGTTGCTCATAATTGGAGTGGCATCACTCACATTAGTTTGATAATTGCTCTCAGAGTTAAGACAATAAATTGCCAGCATATAGTTAGACAAACTCATCCATGTTATTTCTTAAACTGCTAAGAGCCAACTGATATAAGCAGTTCACATTTTATTAATTTTCCTATATTTTTTAAATCCACTGATTTATTGCAAAAGCTGCTAATAAGGTTTATGTATCTCCACATCCCTCTCAGATCTTTTTACAGTTGTCAAAATTGAAAATCTGCCATAAAACCAATGTAAATATTAACAGCAAAACTGTTAAATGTGTGTCTTATACATTAATGGGATGAGCCACTTGTAAAGAAAATATAAGACTGATAGAGATCTAAAACCTACAGTGTTGTTGCAGGATCACCTCTGGCTACGTGAAGACTGAAAGAAAGATCTTTAGTAACTGATCTCTTTAACAAATGTTATCTAATCTTGGCTATGTGTTTCTATATAATCTGCTGCACTCTCGGCTATTCACATTATTGATTTAAGTAGCCTAGTGCAGCCCCACTTAAGATACTTTAACAACTCAATGGTATTAGCAAAATTCATGCTGTTTGAGAATTTTTGTTCTATGTGGCTGTGGAAATGAACTTAACGGCACAGTTAGTTCTATTGGCAATATGTAAATCTACATTGTTGTGTCTCTTTTTTTCTAAATCCATGTGTAATTTCAGTATAATGTTCATTTTCATAGCTAAAAAACCCACTGTTAATTGTCTGGTGGCAACTGATAGTTGCATTACATCATTGCATTTGTAGCTTGCAAATATACATGCAAAGTATCATATATTTACTATCAAATGAGTATATATATTATTAAAATCTAATTCTGTTACTTTCAACAGAGGAAATAATTATCCGCCAGTCTTACACGCACTTATCTGTTCCAATAATTAACTACTAGTTTCCCAATTATAAATCTGAGGTTACAGCTTCCATTAATAAATCCCATCTCATTCCCTGCAACCTGATTCAGAAAAATTTACCGATTTACCAGTTTTGCTGTTAGCACAGACCACGATAATACTATGCAGTTTTGTGGTTCCCTTGCTTAATAATTTTTATGTGTGGGCATCCATTTCACAAAATAAAGTGAGGAACCGGTGGTAAATTTTACGCCAAATTCTTCCCCTGAGGATTTCCTTGATGTTGGCCAGCTTGCTGAATCTTGTAGCTTTATAGGGTCATTCTACTAGCCAATAGGCACAATATTAACCTACCATGATTGTGAGCAAAAATCAGCATGTATGCTACAGGGATATTTGATATCCAGTAGCTAGAAAATAACTGAGTAGCATATTTTCAGAAAAGACTGTTTATTATGTTTTCTCCCTTTTATCTCTCTCCTCCTGCCCCTGTTGATGTTCCACCTTCTCTGCTTTTGGGTTTGAAAATACGTTGTCTGAACAAGAATGTTTCCAAGGATTATTATGTAGTTGTTCCTTTTTCCAAGCCTTATTTTTCAAGATAATTTAAATGCTCTTTTTTTTCCCCTTCTCTGCTGCAAAATTGTTATGTTGTTTTGACTGAGCAAATCCTTGGCTATCACAGAAAGCTTTTGATTTGGTAAGTTATATTTATTTGTTATGGGAAAGACCTTCTACCCAGTAAATACAGAGATAGGAGTTTCTTTCTATTAATTAAAGTGCAACAGCTATTTAGGCAGCTCTTTGACTATAATCTACCCTAAAATAATGTTTGAGTTTGGGTTTGGAAATACGACCATAGGGACACCTTCATCCTGTATAGCATAACAAAGCTCTTTATTTTGTTTCCATTTAAAAAAATGCACAATTACTGGTCATGCAAACCTCCTTATCTGTGTTTTGCTCATATGAAAGTTGTTTTTCTCATTGGTGGTAACCAAGCAGGACACCCATTAAAGAGATATTTAGTGAATTGTTTAATTTGAAGCACTTTGCCCACTAGTGGGATGATTGGATTTCTGGAGCTTCCGGCTCTTGCTAGCATAGTACCTGAGCTCTTCATTGTCTCTAACCCATCTAGTACCACAACAGATCCGGAAGACCTGTTGGGAAGAATTCAGGCAAAGAAGATTGTACTGGGTTCCTGGGCAGGTTATTCTGCAGAGCACCCAGGGGTTCTGCTTCTGCCCTCGCTGCTGCTCAAAGCAGTGTCTGGGACACAATTGTGCTAGGTAGACTCTCATTTTTCACCCCAAGGTCACAGGTTCTGCAGTTTAGATAGAGCCAGAGAGATTCTTCCTTTCATGTAATGCCACACAGAAGAAATACATGCATGGGTTAGTGTGGGTGCTGGAAACATCCCTCAAATTTAGTGGAGCAATACCTTCCGATTGATATACTTCGGTATTTCTCCATAGTATTGTATTGTGATTAAGTGACTTGCTCAAGAAAATCTGTGGCAGAATAGGGATTTCCCAGTTCCCAGCCTAGACACTTACTGGGCCTCTTATTTCATTGAAAGATGAACCAGTAAGTCTAACTGGTCTATCCTCCGATAGATGTTTGGAGGAATATTAAAAGAAATTTGGTATACTCCAAATTTTTCAGCCTTGCAGATGTACACAGCAATGGGAAACTTCAGTTGAATTCTAAAGTTATTCAGAAAAAGAGGGATGGCTAGCTATTGGAAGAAAATTGAGATAGCAGCACATTAGCATGTCTTCAGTCTTCATAAAGGTAGCACCTCCTATGCAGCACTCCAGCTTTTACAGTTAATTCTGTTCACCAATTCTTTGGCACATGATACATAAAAACATATGGTACTGTCTTACACTAAATAACACTTTAAAATGAAGTTAAGAAAGAATGCTATTTATTCTTTGTGAATGCCTTTTTTTGAGCTAGAAGCATTATTTATCTAAGAGAAAAACATGGTTACCATGGCTTTATTGGAGTGGCCCCCTCCTTGGAACTCAATGGTTCCAAAAGCGTCCGTCGGGCTGAGCTGCGTGTGCTTGCTGATGGACCACTTCTCCGACTGGATGTCATTGCGAGTAAGCCTGCTTTCATTTTTCTCATTCTGAATAACGGAGATGCTTGGAGTCAGTCCAACATGTTGACCTATTAGACGCCCACAGCAACACCTATGACATTAAACAAACAGAAAACTTGAGTCACGTGCATCTATAAAGTGAACAGGGAAAAAAACTATCTTAAATGGCCTACAAATCTTCAAAAAAAACCAAACCCTTTTTCAACTCTGCTGACCACTTTCCTGCTATCTGAGGCCTCTAGTTGTGGAAACAACATAGTACAGATATTACCTTTTTTCCCTATGATGTTGTTTCCTTTGGACTCCCCTATATATTAGCAGGGCCTGTTGGTCTTAAACTAAAAGAGGGTAGATTTAGACTAGATATGAGGAAGAAATTTTTTACAATGAAGGTGGTGGAACACTGCAACAGGTTTCACAGAGAGGTGGTAAATGCCCCATCTCTGGAAACATTCAAGGTCAGGTTGGATGGGGCTCTGAGCAACCTGATCTAGTTGAAAAAGTCCCTGCTCATTGCAGGGGGGTTGGACTAGATGACCTTTAAAGGTCCCTTCAAACCCAATTATTCTACAATTCTATGATTCTGTGATATTTCAATAAAATCATGCTTTGTTCTAAGTATGTCTTCAGATGACAACAGGCCAAACAATCAGCTTCTGCATGGACTAGTACATATTTTAGTTCACTGTAATTATTTTCTTTTGACAGTATTGTGTGTCATACATCCAATTTAGGTAAATATTCAAGGCACTGAATATTGAACTAAGAAGATAAGGAAATAGAAGATAGGTGCTCATCCACATTTAATTTATCTTTTATTTGGATGAAATAAATTTTGAAATGTCAACAAGTAGTGCCCATAGGAATCCATCACTCCAGATGTAATTCGACCACGTTCTAATCAAATAAGTCTTTACAAACTATTTATATCCATATAAATATGTATGCACACACATATATAGACATTTTCTTGTAATTGACTTCCATTTTTCATACAAGTATCATGCAATTACCTATGGGGGTCTTTGGTGCTGGGTATGATATGAACACATTCTCTCTTGTAAAATGCTCTTTCTATCCATGATTTCTGTGCCTAAAAAGAGAAACAAAATGCCGTGAGCTCTGTCTCTTATTAAACACAACTTACAGTACAACTGAAGAGAAACTTCAAACATAAAAGAAAACTTCACTGACTTTGCAGATACACAGTGCAAATTTTGCACAGAGCAAACATTTTCCATTAGAACTATTGTTCTCTTCTAGAGCTGAGTACCCGACACAAGCTTTTACAATTGTTTTCATATTCATCAGCCAGATGACTTTGATGCTGTCATCTATATTCTCATAGCAAGAATCACTGGAGAAGGATTATTTCAAACTGTAAAGCTATCTGCGTGGTAGAGAAATAAAACACCTAATCATTAAAAATAATTTTGAAAAAACCTATTTCCATTTTAGTGATACAACTAAGTCAGCAATAATAAAAAAAATCTCAGAACCTACAAAATAAACATCTCATGATAAAACTTATAACACCATGATACCAATGCAATCTTTTTATACAAGTACTGAGAGTGCTGTTTAACATGGAGCCAGAAAATACACTTTCATATGTGGACAACTTAATGAAAGAAAAGAAAAAAAAGAAAATCTGTTACTGAAATGAGACACAAAAAACTTTGATACATTAGGAGTCAGATGACCAGCTGATGTAACCTCTAAAAGTGACTGAGTTCAATGAAGATATGCCTGTTCGTAACACTCAAGATCTTCCCCCAGATATTTGCAGGGAAGCAAATAATTTTCCTCAGTGTAGTCTTAATTTTCAGATACACAAGAGATTTTTTTTTAAAGAAAGAGAGATGGGCAGGAAAGACAGAAAAATCAAAACAACAAACAAGAGACTTCCTGAGTTCTGAAATCTTTTTAATTATCTAGTAGTCCTCACTCCATATAATATGAATTCTGGGAAACTTTCTAAAAGATTCCCCCCAGACATAATTAAATTATTTAATTTAATAAGGAGATAAGTTCAAATTTTCCTTTAAAATTTCATTTCAAACAGATAAATTACATAAAATGTATGTAACCGAAAAATTACCTACTTAATTGTGCAGCATAAACAGAACTATAAACTATGAACTATGACAAAGTTAACTGAGAATTAAGTAATGTAAAATGAGCTTTAGAATACTTAAAGGAAGTCTGAGCATCTTGCCTCTATAAAAAAAGAAAATATGAAATTGCCTTTATAACATAGCCTAACTAACTAATGTTACCTTTTACCATGTAAGGTTAGATAGTAACATACCTAACTATTACCTTTACTAACTAATATTACCTTACTAACTATCTAATGTTACGTTTTTGTCAACTCAATCTGCATCCTGTTTTTTTAATTTAAATCCAGAAACCAGATTTTGAAAATCATTGTGAACTGTGGAAATTTCTTGGAGTCATTGAATGTCACTAGTATAAAACTGTGAAGTACTATAATAAGAATTTCTAGCTATATTCATTACTTATCACTCTCAGTACATAAAAAGTTATTATTTTGCCTTTTTCACAGAAGATAATCCCTTACTGGATGTTGTAGTCACACGCATTACGTAACAATATTTTATCTTTTCTCTAGTTGCATTTTTATTTGAAAAATCTGCTAGACTTCATATTTCGTAGAAAGGGCAGACACTCTAACATGACTTTTACAGTAGGAAAAAGAAAAGTCTATTAAAAACATTAAATGGAACTGTATTTGATTGTTCTTCCTTACTGTAGCAAACAGAAAATTAATATATTAACGAATGTGGAGCAAGGTTTGTTTCATATTTAAGCAGAGGACAGTTAAATAGAAAACCTGAAAAATCTGAAAAAGTTTTGCTTTATGTAGGAGAGATTACCTTGAAGTTCTAATTTATGACAACTTCTGAATGCTTACAAACCTATGATGCAGGCAATAATCATCATCATCACCACAACATTGTATATTATAGAGTTAAATCAGCTTAGAAGTCTAGTGGATCATTGAGTAATTTCCCTTTTCAGGGAAAGAAAGGCTTTTTATAAAGTAACTTTCTAGAACCGTCAAGGCATCCAGAGTGAACTTCATGAACTTCATTTGGTCCTCTTACTGCAGAACTTACTGCAGAAGCTAAACTATGTGGAAAATTAGGGTTTTTTTTTTTTGTTGAGTGTTGTAGAAAAAGAAAGGAAGTTGCAATTATTATTCAGATATTTCAATGCTAACACTGAAACCACATACTTTACTGTACGGACCACACATTCTTGAAATTTCTCCCCTTCGAGCTCTGAGAGTACACAAGCTTTCTATATTGCCTTAAGAAGACACACACTAATAAGAAGCTGCAGATTTATGAATCCCCTTTGTTGTACATATAGATACAGTAAACTTTTGACAAAAAAGGAACATTTATAGAATAATTCCAGTTTTTACCCCCATGCTTGTTTGTTTTAACACTAAATACATGCCTGCAATATACTCTGTCTCCTCTGGAAAGCATGGAAAGCTTTTATAAACCAACTTTTCTTCCTGAGATCCAAAATCAGCCCCTACTGCAGAACTTACATAGCATATGATTATCATTCATGTTGCCAAAACTTACTAAAAATAACCTCTATTAAGTTTCATAAATTTTTCATAATTTTCTGCAAACAATTTACCTTGGTGAACTTACTTACTACATAGACCTAACGTATCTTTTCTAAAGATGGCCACTAATTCAATTTCTCTAAGCCTCAAGATACAATACAAAAAGGTGCCATAACAGGTACCTCACTGAAAACTTTCTTTAGGTATACAAGCAGGCTTTCACAAACCAAGAAACTGACATCTAAAATTTGTTTCCGTACTATTTTTAATACTGTCTTTGCAAGTAGAGAAGAAACACAGCTATGTTAAATACAATAATAATTTGCATTTGAATTTTTATCATACTTCTTCAAATGTAATATTGCAAATAGTCTGATTTAAAAAGTCCTTCTTTCATATCTGGAAAAAAGACTTTCCAGCTTTTTGATCTCAAACAATATACTATCCTACCTGACAGAGTCATAATGCCAAAATACCCAATTTACTCATTTCATAATTCCTCGTCCTTCCAAATTAAAAAGGAAGCATCGGGTTTCATTGCTCCATGCCTGTTGTCTTTCTGTGACAGAGGTCAGTTGCAAAGAAGTACAAGGTTCAGAGGTATAAGAAATTATGTTACTTGCCGTAGAGTCTTCATAACAAAATTAGAATAACTTGAGGAAATCAACACATTCATAACAAAACAGTCTGCATTAAACTCTTGTTTATAATGTGAATTAATAAAGTAGTAAAAAGTTTAGAAAAGTACAGCAAACTATTTTTAAGAATAGCAGAACAAGAAGCTTGTCTTCTCTTTCTTTAATTTCATAAACACTCCTTCAGTATTAACTCATAAGACAATCTAAAGTCCACAGTGAATTCCTAAAGCACATGCCATACTTATACTTGAATTTAGTTTACTCAGAGCTTAGATCTCTAGGTTAAGTTTCTCTCTTTATTAACCTAGCTGCAAAATCCCACCAAGAGCATTTTTTTCTCCCTCTTCTTTACCTGAGCGTCAAACTTGGCGTTTAAGTCTGTCCCGGAGCAAACTCTGCTGCCCACGTTTCTCTGCTGCTGGTCATCGCTAACAGCACACTTTCGACCGCGCCCAGAGCAAGGCACTCAGCCCGTCCGCAGCGCAGAGACGTGACAGAGAGTGAAGCCCTTGCACCCATGAGCTGCTTGGAATGCGCCGCTGTGGGATTAGCCTCGTTAAGGGTTCGGTGGACACTGATCTGCAGCCCCACACCAACACTTGGTTTGAACATCTAATCTGACGCCAAAAGAAAAACAAATCCCCTGAAACCTTGGAT
The DNA here is from genome assembly GCF_964199755.1 of Larus michahellis. Lineage (NCBI taxonomy): Eukaryota > Metazoa > Chordata > Aves > Charadriiformes > Laridae > Larus > Larus michahellis. The sequence goes on from NC_133930.1 coordinate 38,361,077, forward strand.
TTAACTGGCACAAGCCTTGACGGGCTTTTTTCCCCCCTCTTCTTTCCTGGGCTTGTGAAAGCGTGATAAGGTGCTCTGAGTTCTTAAGTTCAACCCAGGAAAACAAATCCTTCAAAAGAAACAGTGTACTAAACTAGAAAGAACCTGAGCACACAAGAGAGATTGTTAATCTCTGAAGAATGAAACCAGTGTGTTTATTGGGTAACTGTGAGAAATCTATACACAGTCAAAATATATTGCAATTAATCAACAATGGCATTTGTCCAGAGAGGCTGGAGTTTGTCACTCTTTTTCACCATAGTTGCTGTACTGTATTCAGAAAGTCATAAATATAAACCTTTGTCTTTCCGAGACAAGCAACTGCATTGTTTTCAGCTTAATTAAAAGTTAATAACTTAAAACACAACTTAAATATTTACAAATTTGCGGACTACTTCTTTACTGTACCCTCTTGTTGTCAACACTAACAACCTTTTCATATGAACAACACTTAGATTTCTTCAGTACATGGCAATGATATGCATTCAATTATTTACTTCAATAATTTTCCAAATATAAAATAGTTTTAGTGTTGTCCGCCTCTGTGGAATAATTACTAAATTGGCCAAGACTACAAAAGTACAGCATTGTTCACACATTAAGGAAAGTCATAAAATCAAGAGGCTTCTGAGGTAGAATACAGCTGCAGCTGGCACACGAAGAATGCAGCATCTGTGATTCCCTGTACAAGGTTGTTTGCGAAACTACACGAGGGATGGAACGGAATGTGATTGTTCCGTGGCCTTCCCTTGTGACGAATAGCAGATATGGGAACAAGATGGTACTATGGAACAGATAAGCGGCCTACTCGCTACCCAAGCCAACATTTTGTCAAATGTTGATGAAATGCTGTCCTTTGTGCAAACTTTGCTCATTACAATGTACCAAAACACACCTCCATCATGGAGGCTACCCGCCCCCAAGGTGCCACCACTCCTCCTTGAGTACACCAATCGTAATAAAAGTATTAATGACTACAGTCACTCAAACTCCACTTTGAAGATAACAAAATAGTATAAAAATAGCCCGAGAGAGGGGGGATATCGGGGAAGACACCATCGCGAACAAGTCAGGAGAACTCCATCACTGACTCCCGGGACCAGCCGACGGGCTGAGCCTTTCTTCCCCACCACAGGGACGCCTTCGGGTAAGACTTAGACTATACCGAGTGTTTCCTCGAGGAACTCAGAAATTTCTCTGGAGAATCTCTCTCCTACCTTTATAGCCAGGCTGTATTGTTCATAACTTTGCTGCGCGTTTTGTATACTTAACAATATCTTCATTTACACGTGATTTGCAGACAGCGTATTTATCACCGACGATCCTAAGAACCTATATAGCTGTTGTTTAAATAAACTGCACTGTTTAAGTAGCTGGTTGTTTCGGTTTCTCACTGAACACAACCAAAGACTCAAGAGTGGCCGTGCTAGTTCATGAGCACGACTAGACTGAAGGTGCAGTCCACTATTAGTGTATCCAAATCGTAATAGTTTAATACATATTAAACGCGATTGGACTGATAGTGCTGAATTGGGCATCACTGAGAATTTAAACCTAGCGCACCTAGCCTCCCACCTCGGTGAGGAGTGTCAGAACACAACGGGGTTTATCTTCTGCCAAAACTGCTTGGCCCTTTTTCACGCAACACCCTTCCCCGCCCCAAGTTTGGATGAATTCCTCTCTACTCCTACATATGCATACCTACCCTCCTTTCCTTTTCAATAAGGCTGCATCTAATGCATGGAAAACACTCTGTCCACCCTTGGCACTGTTGAATACACAAGCACTAAACTGTTCTGCATGTACGTTAGCTCTGGTGGTCCCAGGATGGGCAAGGCTAAGCATACACATCAACTTCTAAACTTCTTATACCATCACACATGTCAAGAAGGTTCTGCTAGGCTAGTTAATACATGGGATTTGTTTTCTCTTTTGGTTCCCTGAGTTTTCTGTGTAAAATAAATACAACTATTTTGTATGTAATGTATATATGAATTGTGTATGCATATATACACACACTGTGTTCCAGCAAAGCTACAACCTGTGAGATTTCTCTACCACACAGTTCAGAGCAACAGAGACCATGTGCACAACTTCTGAGATCTCTTTAGCACAGGATCAGACCAAAGATGGTCTGTGGAGAACGGCAAAAGTGGAGAAAATTCCAGGGTCAAGAGAGCAGCTAGTAAACAGCACAATACGGTAAAGAATATAACTGGGGAGTCAGTGAGAGGAGTGCCTGCATTTTAATACATGGAGATTTGGTTTGGTTGAGAGGGCAGAGAGAGAATGAGGGGAGGAAAGATTTCACATGATTGAGATAACTGAGTAAAAATCCAAATCTGACTTTGAAGTGAAACTTCAGTACTTGGACTTGACAGGATTCTGGAGATTGTTCCTGGATTCAGGTTTCAGCTTGCAAAGTAACCTGGGGCAGAAGCCGCATCTCTCGTCTTAAGAAACCAAGACAAGCAACAACAGTTATGCTCATTGGCATATGTCACCTGGTGGCACTGTGAAGGATGTGTCATACATCGGGACTTAGGTAGCATTGGCATATGCCACTGATGCTACAGAAAATTACAACTGTCTTTGCCACAGTTCATTCAAAGATGCGTTAATGTTATGACCCTGGCAATGAAACTACCAGTGCCATAGGTACTCCTGTATTTTGAGGTATAATATAGACACAGTCAATAAGCAGAGAGAGTTGTTTTTTCATTATGGTGCAATTGCAAAATAGTGCTTTCAGAGAGGTGGATGCTGCACATTTAATGCTACAAACATAAACACTATTTACATTTTGCATGCTTGCAGCCAGAAGGCCAACTGCATCCTGGGCTGCATCAAAAGAAGCATGGCCAGCAGGTCAAGGGAGGCAATGCTCCCTTCTACTTTTGCTCTCGTGAGACCTCACCCTGAGTACTGTGTCCAGTTTTGGAGTCCTCAGCACAAGAAGGACATCGACTTGTTGGAACAGGTCCAGAGGAGGGCCACAAAGATGATCCAAGGGCTGGAGCACCTCTCCTATGAGGACAGGCTGAGAGAGTTGGGGTTGTTCAGCCTGGAGAAGAGAAGGCTCCGAGGAGACCTTATAGTGGCCTTCCAGTACCTGAAAGGGCACTTCAAGAAAGCTAGAGGCGGACATTTTACATGGGCATGCAGTGATAGGATGAGGGGTAATGGCTTCAAACTGGAAAAGGGTAGATTTAGATTAGATATCAGAAAGAAATTTTTTGCTGTGAGGGTGGCTGCCCAGAGAAGTTGTGGATGCCCCTTCCCTGGAAGGTATGGATGGATGGGGCTTTGAGAAACCTGGTCTAGTGGGACGTGTCCCTGCCTATGGCAGGGGGGTTGGAACTAGGTGATGTTTGGGTCCCTTCCAACTCTAACCATTCTATGATTCTATGATTTTCAACCCAGCTCACTGTTAATGAAACAAACTCTCAAACAGCAGTTAGCTGGTTAGTTCAGTACTGATGCCTCATAAAAGAGGAGAGCAAATATTAAAAATTAATCAAGAATAGAAATTTTTCAGGAAGATAAATTCCGGCAGATTTTAACATGTTACGTAGCTGAGATGCTTAACTGCTGACCTCTGAATTAACATTATTTTAAAAAGGGCACCAAGAGTGACAATTTTAGAAACCTGCAATTTCAGTGGCAGAGCAGAACTGGGGGCAGTTCTAACCCTCTGCTTCCCAACTTTGTTTATTTCCAACAAGTAACCAGGTTGTAAGACAGGTTTCATTTGGGCAAGAGAGGTGTTGTTAAAAGCCTTTCTCTGCCTTGCAGTGGGGCAGAGCAGCTGGACAGGCAATGGAGTTTTACGAAAGGAAATTACAGATAGGATTTCCAGGAGCATCTGTTAGTTGAACTGCATCACTGCTATTGCAAGCTGATGCGATTAGTGTTCCTTAATCAAATGGGCACTTTTACAAATCCTGCTGTCTCTGGGTAAAGACCCTGCATCTGAAAACTACTGTAGCTAGATTAGTACAAAGAATGGCGATGCTTAAATATAACCTTATCACTACGTGTGCTCAAGCCAAATTTCTACCCATCCTTTCAGCGTTGTCCAATTATAAGCCCTACAAGCATCTTTATGTCTTGCTTGAAGCATTAGGAATTGACATGTCATGACATTAAGATGGGGATCATTAGACTGTCCCAAAACGTTTCATTTTCTAACAGACCTTTATTACTAGTAGCATCTTAGAGGTTGGCCATCAGGCCTTTACCCACTAGAGCTGTACTTTTGTACATTTTGTTCTTCTTCTAAATGATTTCCCAAACACTTTATAACGAGAATCGTTCCAAGAACAATGTTGAATTGTTTTGAGAATCAATCTGTATTCAGTACAGAGTAGGAGGGCATAGAATGCAGTCATTTATTATTACAGTATGTTACAGAATTTATCTGTTAGCATTGTTTACCAGATGTAATTTTTACATTGTGTTTAGAAGAAATAGAGTAATTTAAAAATAACCAGGGACTTTTGACTCAATAGTTTATAATTTTAAGCATTGTATATGACATTTTTCTTTCTGCAAGCTAACGGAAATGAAAATTATGTCTCTGTTAATGCTGCTATGCAAATTTGCATTTATCCTTTATATATGTTCAAAACATTATACAGACAAAGCATTTGAGACCAGTCGTTATTATCTGTGCTACTGATAAATTAACTGGAAAGATTAACTGACATTTCAAAAAGAATGAGGGAAAATGATTAGATCCAAAAATTGGTGTGGACATCAAGGCTCCTACAGACCCCCTCAAGATCAGTAGAAGTGCAAAGGGAAAATTTTAAATAACAGCTTATTAAAATGAAGGATATATTGTGAAGAACACTTTCAAAATTTCCCGTTTCCTTCTTGTGAATACTGACATATGAGGGGAAGAATTAAGCCCATAGACTTCATTCACAATATTTCTTTAGAGAAATATTTTTGATTTCAGCAAATCTGCTATAAGGTTAAAGTTGTTTAAATAAGTAAATCTTTTCTGGCAAGCAAGCCCTTCTTAATCAGATAATGGGTGCATCTAGCCCACTATCCTGTCTCTGCAAGTGCCACAAATAGGTGCTAGAGAAAAGAAGAAACACATCAAATATATATAATGCTTTTTCCTAATAGTTTCTCAGCTAGCAACTATTTTCTGCTCATAGACTTCCTGCGTTGTTGTGATTTCTACGTGTCCTGTAACCCTCCATGGGCTTTCCTAGGCAAACTTGTGTGCTGATTTCATGCAAACTTTCAGCATCCTTAACAACCTTCTCCCTGCTGCAGGGGAAATCAGTTCCTTGTTTGTTTTGAATGTGACTCGTCATATTTTCCCACGATGTTTATTACTGAGAGAGGCAGTCAATAGTCAATTCCCATTCGTCTTCTTCAAGCCAGTATGAATGTCTATGTATTTTCAAGATACATTGTTAATTTCCACCCCCCTCCGCCCAGATTAACCACTTACCAAGTATTTCTTCACATAGAAACTGTTTGTTACCTTTTATCATCCTTGCTGCCCTTCTCCAAACCTTTTCCAGTAAATTTTATCCTTCCCCTGTGAGGAAACAGAACTCTGCACCAAAGGTAAATTATAGATGGCTATTGTGGCCAGCAGACATTCACTGTTTTGGTATCTATTCCTTTCATAATAATTCCTATTAAAAAATGATTTTACTTTCTCAACCACCACTGCTGAGCACTGTGGTAACGCTTTCACGGAAGTATCTAACATAACCCCAATATTTCACTCCAATGCAGTAAAGAATTTATAATATTAATAGTAAAAAACTGCTATCAAAATCAAGCTGTTTTAATCAAAACCTGACATAACAGCAATACACCTATATGATGTTCTAATTTACGTCAAACGTAGCCTAGCAAATCATAATGAAAGGTGATATCACAGAAGTCTAGAGGTGCACATACATAACTGAAAAGTAGAATATACCGGAAACTTTTTCTGTCATTCAGTGCTGGCAGACTATATATCTTTTAAATCAGTAAACTTGGTTTTGGCTTCTAAAAAATTGTAGCATTATTCCTAACTCCTTAAATTAAGAAAAGGAAATAGCCTTCACATTAAGACAGATCTCATTTCTCCCTAATAAAAAATTGTGAGGTTAAAATGCACACATGGGAGTTTTGCACTGAATTTAACTTTGGCCTGAACTAGTTGATTTCTAAATTGCTCATTCTACCCCACAAATGTATGACAGCTATAACGTTGTCTGCTATTTCAGTAGAGTGAGGTGGTTTTGCTAGACACTGTGTGGGTGCTGAGTTGATGAACCAATTAAAATTAAATTGTACGTAATTGTATGAAATGGCCTAAAGGAATGGGGATTCCAGATGTTCCTCAAGCCTAAACACTCATATGGACCAATTACATGCCACTGTTCACATTCCATCTGATCTTCCATCCCTGCAATTATTCACAAGTCCCTCTTGAGCCCCCTGCATAATGCAGCCCCACAGGCATTCTTTGCTAGGATGCCTTGTTGAGGTCTCGGTTCCACCGCCCTCTAGCCTTCCTCCAGACACCATTTTGGAGAAGTGGAACAAGAGAAGAGCTGGTTATAAGAGACGAAACAACATTGCTGATCAGCTCTTTTGTCTCCCTCCTCTTCTGTTGAGTCAAATTCATATTTTTCCCAGTTGCAGAAGAAGGGAGGCTTGCCTTAGATGAAGAAGGGAAAAATTCAGTTCATCCATTGAAACACCCAGAAGGCAATACATCAGAGGATGCTTCTTTTGGGCAAGACAACATCCTTTTCCCTTTCTACACCCCTTCGTGCTTCTTCACCATCTCCTCCCTTTCTTCTCCTGGAGACTCCTTGCATTTAGGAGTCTCCTTCTATGTGCCACCCTGTTTGAAACCACCTTCATTCACCAAACCAAGGGCATGAAAGATGCTGCCTCCTCTGCATTGTCCTGCTGATAACTCCCCTCTTCCATTTTGCTTGGCACAGAATGAGGGACTAACAATCAGGATCCTGGCAGGAGGAACAGCCACCCATCTCCCTGCACAAACACCATCACAAAATAGACACAGGACAAAAATGTCCAAGGAGAAGCATCTCTCACCCCGGTAGCACAGTCTGGTGTAGCTGTGGTGCTTCTTAGGTTTCCTGTTTCATAAGGGGGAATTCGTACCTCTGTTTTTTGTTGGCATTTTGGTACTATGTGATTTTGAATTATATGAGGCCTTATTATTCAGATCTGATAAAGTCAGTTGTCTGATATGGAATAAACTAACAGCATTGTGATTTCTTCTGCTGATAATCATACTGCCCAAGTTGCATATATTGGAATAAAACATGTTATGACTTCTGATTATGTCACATCATTAAGCAGATAGGCAATTTGCATTATTAACTTAGAAAAAATTGAACCGGTTTCAAATCACATAGGAAGATTTAATGACACAGTCTTAATCCTATTACCTCCTTGGACTAATAATTTTAAGTGGACTTTAGCTGAAACCATGAGAGAACTGGAAGCAGATATTCTGTCTTCCATCTTCATAGCTGTAGCTTTTTACAGGCACAGAGAAACTTGTTAATATACTTATTCTTTGTACATAGGCCAATCTGATATACCAACATCTCATATGAAGCAGGAACAAAACATTATGGCAATATTTCAGGCTGACACTCATGTTTTTTGCATTCTCTAAGGGAAATTTATTTATATGGTCTGCATTTTAAAAAGAAAACAAAACCAGTCCTGTAAATTTGCTATGAGATATGCTGGACTAATGTGACATTTTTTGAGATATTCAAGGTTGTTAGACATAAACTGAGACTGTCCAAGTTTCTCTGTTTTGTCTTAAAGTACAACTCTGTAGAGTAGTGGACCTCCACTGCAGAAGTAGCAGAGCAGAGATTTCTGCAAAGAAAGACACATTTCAGAAAATGCAAGGACAGATCAAATGACTAAATTTTTAACACATTAAGAAATAATTAGAAACTGGTGAGACAACAAAATTACATTAGAATGCCAAAGTATAAATTGAAAGAAACTTGCTCATAGTAGGTGACTGACCCAAACAGGCCCATCTTTTCCCCTCCTTTTTTTCACTAATAATGAAAGTTCCATGCCTATTTTTTCAAATGTCTCTGTTAGCAACTTTGTAAAGACACCATTTGTGAAGATTTCCTTAGTTCATTGTATAAAATTGCAAACTGCTGCTAAATCAAGTGATCTCTACTGGGATGGAGAGAGACAGAAGAATGTGGAAGCAGTAGTTATGGATGACTAGTTCACAAAACAGGACATAGTAACACTCCAAAGACAGACAGAGGACTCGCATCAATCACTTCCACTATTGAAGAAAAAAAGGCGAAAATTTTCAATAGCCACAAAACTTATTAACATAGCTTTTTTTTTAAAATGGAAACCTGGCATGATGAAACTGTCAATGTGAAAGCAATTTTGCAGTTTCTTCACCTTTTATGTACAGCCCTGGTTAGAAAAAATGAAAAAGAAAAGTCTTTAGGTATATGAACGGACACCAGAGGCTGAAAACACACTTCTTGAATCACGTTAAGAGTCCAAAACTCTAGTGCACAGCAGATATCCCCAGAGGGCTGAAATGACACCAACACTAAGCACAGACTTTCAGAGAAACCATTATGGGACAGCAATCACCAATAAAATGTGGTTTACTCTAATTCACTGAACACTGGCACTAACTTAATCCTGCTCCAGTCTGGAGAACAATATGGCAGAACATATGGACTTTCTCTTTCCAGCACAGCTGCAAGGCATGTCCTCCACTGTGATGAGATATTACCAACAGAAGTTATTCACTTTTTAAAAGATTTTCCTGGATATCACACAAAATCCTGTACAGCCAGAGAAGAGATGATCACTGCACCCTCCATGCACGGAAATCCACAATCAGCACTGGTATTGGAAACCATTTAGAGCATCAACCACGCCAAAATATGGGAGTGAAACATGGGTTCCGGGCTCTAAACACATCATGTCAGATAGAGAGCTTTGTCCCCAGATTTTGATAAAACTTCAGACAGGATCTCTAAGCTATTCTTGTAACTATCTTCGTGTCAGATTCATTGGCATGTGCAGAGTGTGCTGGAAGGTAGGAGGGGTACCCTCCCAGGCTACTCACCAACTTTGTCATACAAAACTTGGGTACTAAAGGGCGCAGGTCCTATATATATGTAGTCTGTTCTGTAACCTGTGTTTCTTAATTTTCATTTCCCAGTACTTTACGCAGCAGATTTTACTGATTTCTGCCCTAGGAAACATCAAATAACTGAGATGCACGTTTCAGGCATGTGTCAAGGCCCATGTATCATTTAGAGTCTGATGGCCAAATTGTGGCATTGATAACAGTGCTTTCAACATTAGCTTGTTTATATACCTTCTTGCAAGGAGATGGAGAACATATTCTGAATGAAGTTATGACAATATTGCACTTGAATTTACCATTCAAACGGCATTAAAGAGAACAGCTGCAATATTTTTTTTGTTTCAGATGTCACTTTTTGTTATGTGATCTGTTGTGACCTTTGATTTCAGTGATATGTTGAGCTGAAACAAAATGCACTACTTTATCTAACTCTTAAATAAAGGGAAGAACTTAGTAAACTATGCCAGTGACATAAAATTTGAAACCAAACTGAGGAAAATGCTAGCAAGCCTTGGTAGTGATAACAAATAGAGCTAATGAAAACATTTCTCAGCAGATTAGGTCAAAATGCATATTTTGACTTTGAATCACAGTTGCCTTTCACCAAACATGAAAGTGGATGGAGGAAGTAAAGACAAGTTTTTAAGCTTGAGAGCTTACATCCAAGTCACAGCTATTACTCTGATGCTTGCACTAAGCAGGAATGGGAGGGCATTCAGACATATAATGCGTTACAAAAGGTAAATGCTTTCTTTTCACTTTTGTTGCTTCTACCTGCCCACGTCTGGTCAGAACAAAGAGAGAAGACACACTTCCAGGAAGAAGCTGGAAGCACCACTGAGGTGGGCAGGGGAAGAGAGAGCAGCCTTCCGGCCACTGCAGTGACTCCTGCAGCCAGGAGTTCAGCAGCTCTTTCGCCCAAAACCCCGTTTTAGAAGGTTTGGGTCTGTCCATACCACCGCATGAACAGCTATTCCTCTCTTACAAGTTCAGGCCTTTCTTCCCTGCCTTGCCTGATACAACGCAATGGAAAATATCAGAGTAAGTCCTGTGCTGCCTGATAGATCTTCTTCCATGCAACCTTTAGTTGCTTTTATTGTTGGGGAGGGCAGTAGGCAGAAAAATCTTTTATTCATTAAAAACATTTTGCGGCCAGTTGCTCTAGCAAACACATAGCAAATCCAAAGTGTGGCTCTTATAGACCTGTTTCTGAGAAAGCAAACTTGCTCCCTGCAGTAACAGTTACATTTCTTTTAGAAAAACTTCTACAAAGTTTGGCATTATAGGATTCTATTTCCTAAGGATTTTGGCATTATAATATTTAGGCATTATCATAATCTAGGGCTAGCTGTATAGTTAACATAGTTTTATTTTTTTCTGTTAAGTACTCAGAGATTGTTGACATTTGAGTTTCCTGAAAAATGACATCCAAGTTTCAATTGTACACCTAATGCAATGTTTCAGTCCAGGAATAAATAACTAAGAAAAACACAACTAAAGCATAATGTAATTATTACATTCCTGAATTAATCAGGTGTATCGGAATACCTTATAGACACTTTTTCCTTATAAAAACACGGTTTTATTGTAACACCTTCAGCATATTTGCATAACTATAAGTGAAGAAGTTGGAAACATCTAGAGAATATCAGCATGTATGAAGCTACTGGAGTGAATGATCAATTTGAAACACTGTCAGATAAACCCTGATTTAGATACTGTGAACAGTACACGAAACTGTTTTTATGTACTTCACTTAGGCTTTGAACATACAATGCTGTCACGGGGAAAGCGTGTGTAATTGTGTAATGATGCAAGCTGCATATTTAAAATGTCATAGTTCAGCAGATCTGTAATAGTTAGATAGTCCTTCGTAGAACTACAAAGATTTTGTCACTCTGTTTTTAGCTATAATCTTTACAAAACATATATAGCATTATGTAATTCAATATTATTTTTTTAAAAGGTTCAGAAAAAATATTTTGTGACTACATTGCTGCATCAGTGCAAAAATCAGTTATGCAAAAACTAGCAGCATATTTATAGTTTTCTGATTTTATTTAGCCCAGAAGAATTCCATGCCATGCACATGTCTGTCAGGGTCAAGAGACAAGGTTTTTTTTCTTTTTTATGCCAAGGAATTTCCATTATCTTTCTAGTATTTTTGACTCAGTTAGAATCTTAACTATGCTTGAGAACTTGAAGATTACACTACGATATTTTTCATCCAGGTTGTATGCTCCAGTGTTGATCACTGCTCCTTTACTCTCCTTGGGGATGAAACATTGCTTTTTCCTTCTTACTGTCAACAGTCTATACTGATTCAACTTCAATTAACAAATAAAGATCACTGTGACTAGTGCTATCAACTCTTTCCCCCTTTCAGATGAAAGCAGACTATCTAATACAAGAGCCCTATAACATTCTGAAAATGGAGAATTAAAAAGTGCCTAATTCTATCACTTAAATTTTGAGCCCAATTGTAGGTAAGTGCATGATGCAAGATATTTTTTGTTATATAGGTTCATGTGTACAATAATTATTTGTCTTTTTCCCTGTGGAAATGTGAAATTTCACAGGTTGTTCCTTGGCATGTGCTTTCTTAATTGGGAAAGGAACTCAAGAATAATCAGTTATATTCAATGTCATTGTTATTCCGACTGTCCTGTGACTCCAGAATGACTGTAAAAGCACACACATTTTCCCAAGATGTGTGCAATAAAAGTTTTAGCAAGGCTTTTCCTTTTGTACACATGATTACATTATTCCTATTTTCTCCCTAATGTTTAGTCCTAAACATGTGGCTTTAATGGAAGTAAACACATAGTATTCTTTAATAACAAAGAAACAATCACCAAGTATGATGCTATAAAGTTTCATGACTTTTATTCAGGGTCAAAGTATAAGGAAAAGAATAGCTTTGAGACAGAATTTCTTATTAAATCACTAAGAAAATAAGAAAATCACAGGAAATATAAATTAAATAGGTGCTTCTAGTGTTTCTTGTTTGATCTGAACAGAAGGTCATACTTTAAAAGGACTGCTGAAAAAAATCAGCTAGTGTCTTAGTCTCGGGAAGTTTGAAACTTGGTTCAATCTGCTGAGTTCCTCAAGCCAAAGACATGATATAAAAACTCAAGCAGGATTTCATTTTAAATTCTTGTGTAATAAATAAATTTAAAGGTCATCTATATCAGAATTTAAGCATAATAACCATGATGTGTATCAACACATAATTGTGACCTACATTATACATAATAGCAAATATTTCACTGGATTTTCCATCCTATTTTAATTTATGGATTTAACTTTGCTTGATGTTTGAAAGCTTTACTGGAAGGCCTTCTTTCAGCCTATTCTGGCCTTTGCTTAACAAGACTATTAAGCCAGTCCAACAGTTTCGTTTCTAATCCTTGAATTAATATTAGGATTACAATTTTATAGTGAACCTGTGTGGGCCTCATTAAATCCCAAATCCTGCAAATTCTTCTGTGTGGGCAACACACAGTGTCATGACTTCGGCAAATTTGAAGGACTGGACCCTAGCAATGAGGAAAACAAGGCCTGTGCTTTCACATTGCTACGATACTTCTTTGTGCTTTTAGCCACAACAATTATCTAATTCTGTGTACTAGTTTCATCTACCACCTGCCACAAATGGTCTCAACAAGAAAACGATACTGCCGTTGCATGGCTCCTTACATGCAACAATTCTTGCAACTGTATATATACACGTATAGGCATAAAACACAATTGGGGCGAGGGCTCTCCATTACACTAATCTGGAAATAAACAGCAAGCATGAACACACTAGGTGTAGCCTTGGGAAGAGACTCTGACTCATGGGCAAAATGTTGTGAACCTTCATCACTCAATGACCCCACTCTCTGGGATTAAGCCTCATATCTCTTTCTCCCCCTAAATTTGAAATGAATAGTTGTTGCAAAGTTTGTTGATGGATGATATCCACCTGCAGAGGATTAAGTTTACAACTTTTTCACCATTATGGGAAACAGCCTGGCAAGCCACGGTGAAGACATTTGAACATGAAGACAGGAAGAAGAGAGCTGTCTCTACTTTTTGGTAGACGTTATCCTCTGTTTTTCCTCCCGTACCTAGTAAAATATTTTAATTTCAACAGACACAGTTTGTGGAACGACTTTCTGTGAAGTATTGAAATATTTTCTATAGGCTATCCATCCCCTCTTCCTTCTCCCTTATAAAGGCTATTAGACTTCCTTAAACCAGCCTTGACCTCAGCTGCAAGCTATAGGGTCAAGGAAATAAGTGTTGCTATGACTTGGGCTACCAGCTGGTCTGTCTGGCTAGTCACAGCTGACTATATTTACTTGGAAAGGTATACAAGAGAAAGTGGAGCTGTGACGTAAGACATAGCTTAGACCATGTAGTGTAAAACATTAATGCCACTGGTATGGGAAGTACAATTTCCCCCCTGCAACCCCCCAAAGATTAGGGTGGAGTTCAGTGCTGCTGAGGGGTCAGACAGGACAAACAAAATTGGCAGTCTGTTCATCCACTCATCACAAAGTTAGATTTTTGAGTCTCTAGACACAAAGTGATTGATGTGAACATTTCTAATAGGCAATTCGGTTGGTTTTTTGGGTTGTGTTTTTTTAAGGTTCTTTTCACTTCTGCCTGCTATGAGACTTGCACTAAGATCTGCAGCAACAGAAATCAGAACACAACCACGGCTGAAGACCACTATTCCTTGTGCTGAAAATGCTTTTGAAGGCAAGGTGGTATGGGCCTTTCATTAAATTAATAGAAATCAAATATTGTCTATTAAAAGACAATACAGTGCTAATATTAACCATGTTGAACTCTACAAGGTTATTGAATACTACATACTCACAAATATACATATAACTGAGAATAAAAATAACTTCTGCTCTCAGCACTGTATGTTGAGTGCAGCTTGCAATGTTCCAGAGGATTCTGGAAGGAATTAAACACAGAAATTGCAGCTAATTAGAGCTTCTGAGTTTAGTAAATACTCATTACAGAGATGGAAAAAAAACAGTTGAGGAGCTTAGTCTTACTATTTGCAAAGTTGTGTGATGGGGGTCATTCACAGGGAGGGCATGTAAGTAGCTTTAAATTACTTTCTTGTTTTGACTTGACTTTGAATTAAGGATCTTAATGTAATTTTATTTTTTTTTTTAGAATATGCAGCTTTGAATATGCTGGTATTAAAGTCTTGTGACGGGGGGGGAAAAACCCACGCAAACACCTATTACTTAAAAATGGCTTGGGCAATTTATCTTTTTTTGTTGGGTTTAAATCTCCTGGAATTTGATTACACAGCACATTCCAGCTATCTGCCCCAGCAGGCCCCTCTATCAGGACTTGGTGATTACTACTTACGCATTGTTTCAATGTGAGCCCTTGAAGGATTTCATTTAATACAGATTAGTACCTTTATTAAACTGTGGTTAATTGAAGCCTCTGAGCTCTGCTAAATATTGTTCAGTGAAGTGGATTAGTTGTTTTAATTTGTTGCTCTCTCACAAAAAAAATAACACTGAATGAAATAATCACCTCTTCTACTGGGCTACTGAGTGTGACATTACTATCGGGCTTTTAGCCTGTGTATTTTAAACCGGCAGTTTTCTAACTTACAGAGATGCCTATGGTTCAGCAAAGTCAGAGACTAAGTTGATCCAACACCACGCTCTTGGATTCGTTCAATTTTTGGAAAGAATAAAGTAAGGCCACTATCAAGAATTTCTTACCAAATATGTGACTAAAATCTGGCACTGTTTTCTCTGATCAGAAAAGAAAAACCTGAAAAAAATATGTGCTGGAACATTTTTAATTCTTATATTAAGTTTAATAATTTTCCTAAGAGTTTCTGTAAATAGTTTTTTACCTGACAACTTTATTCTCAGTTGAACAGCAATATTAAGAAAGTTTATAAAATCTTAAGGAATAATCCTGTACCCACTGCAGTCAGTGATTCATTAAGGTGTGACAGTGAGGCATTGAAGACTAATTTTTTAAAAGATTATTTAGAAAATCTTGGATTGTAAATGAAGATGTCTGCCCCATTATTTATCACTGTTGACTTCTTACGGAATGATAATTTTGAATTCAATTAAAAATAATAGGTCATGTGAATTTTAATATACTGTGTGTTTTAGTCTGTGACTGATTTACACTGGAAAATCTTTGAAAGAAAAAAAAACTAATTCTTAGTAAGACTTGGAAAAGAGGGTTAAAGGAAAGAAAGTAACTCACCAAAAGCAACTGTATCTAAAACACCTGGAAAAAATACCTTTGCTTCTATGAGAGAGATGTGATAACAAAACGGCTCCCGTTTTCGCCCAGCAGAAGAATTCCTGCTAATCTAAAAGGGACAGTGAAGAAAGGCTCAGTTCAGAGTCTTACAGGGATACCTCTTATTGCTCTTTTAACACAGAGCTCTCGCTAGCTTTGCAAACTGCTAAGAGTGGAGTAAGGTTGCTGTGGTGGCTGCGTACAACAGATATATTCTATACAACCATACTGTCTGCAGCACAGTGGGATTCTGGTCGGGGTGAAAGCTGTTCATTGCCAACTTGGAGAAAAAATGAATAAGTACACTTGATTTATTACTATTGCTGTTGTTAAACTCTGCTATGTTTTCCATATCCAAAATAATTCAAAATTAAGTAACCTTGTTATGGCAAGGTAGGTTTACCAGAATAGAGATTCATTGTTTACTCTAAGAACAGTTTAGTCTATATTCCATAAACGAGACATTTCACACCAAGTATAACTAAAAATAATAATAAAAAAAGTTGTACTAGGAATTTTGTACTATTTTTCACCAGACAGTAGAGTAGGAAATAAACATTGCAGTAGAAATGACTTAAGAGAATTTCAGAGGGAAACTCGGCGGTATCTGAAGTTCAGTTCTATCTTTTGAAGTGACATTACGTGAAGACTGCATTTGGCCAAACTTTACTTTTAGTTTCTGACAGCCAGAGCCACTGAAATCAGTAGTATAGCATCAATGAAATGCAGAGATGAATTTGTCCCTGAACTTCTCTGATTTTATCTCAATCCTAGAAACGCTAGTATATATCAGGCTTTGGTTTTTGAATTTAGTGCTCTCTAATGGAGCTTCCTTGGGTCACTCCAGGCAACACTCATATGTAATAATGTAGAGTTAACAGTGCTAATATGTCTGTTACTTCATCTCCAGGAGAGGATCTGCAGCAGGACATACTACAACAAAAAGTGAGCGTGGTTCATCTTATTCAATCTGCTGAAACTCACAGATTCACAGCATGAACAAGTCTCAAATCAGCCACATCTGCTTGAAAAGCCTGCAGACGGGACTGACAGGTCAAGCCAGAGTGGGTGCTGCTGTGGAGGGAAGTCTGATTTCTTAGCAACCCAAAGGACTGCACCATAACACAACTGGGAATGCTCCTCTCTTCCGTTGCTCTATTATGTTTCCTCAGTAATTTTACACCTTTTCAAAAGGGAAAAAAGAAAAAGATATAGAAACACTCAATCTCTGAGGATTTAAAGTGCTCTTGGCACTTATTAATTATGCAAGGAGAAAACACAAGGACTCATTCAGAGTATGGGAAGGTCGCAGCTCCAAAGGCACAGACTTCTGTGTTAGAATTGGCGCTTCAGATCAGCAGCCCCAAACCAACACTGACAGTAAAGAAAAGAGATCTGAGGGAGATCTCTGAGATCGGCTTTTCTTTGCTCCTGCTGGTTGTGGGGACAATGATGATGAAGGTGACTCAAGCTTCTGTGGCAGACTTATCCTTGAGCCATCACCTGGGCGCAGCCAGGAGTCCCGACAGCAGCCCTGCCATGATATTTCTGCCAGTCAGGTTGGTAAGTCAGTATGTTACTGGGCAGTTTTCTTTGTAAGACCTTGTCTTACAAAGCCAATGGTTCACTGACTCCGTAGGAGTACACTTGTTGGAAACTTCACATTTCTTAAACAAATCCAATATAGATCTCCTGTTCCCTAGAGTTCACACTTTAAAGGTATTGCCAGAGAATTAATCGCTGAGGTACAGTAAGCATCTACACACAGCAACATCTTGCAAACCTCCTACCATTCATTAATTGCTCATCTGCATGTTATAATTGTCAAAGACCTCCTAGCAAAGGAAACGTTCAGGATTAAATTCAGACACCAATGATTCTACCAAGAAGACAGAAGCCAAAATGTGAGTGGTACTTTGTGGATAATTCTGCACCATGACTCTAGGTGAAGTATTTTTTTAAAGCAAACATTTCAGATCAACCCCTGAAAGCTAGGTCTTTCATCAAAAGGAAGAAGCCTAAATGCTCCCCCACAAGAGTTCCCCACCGATTGTCCCAAGTGTCAGTATTTTATGTTTCTCCATGCCTGCAAAAGGCTTAAGGTAAGGAAGAATCAGAAACTTGCATCAATGAACATCACACTGTAAGCCTCAGAAGCACAAGCTCTGCCTATGAAAAAAGCGCATCTCTGCGTTATTCTCTTGTGAGGACGCTTCATCAAGCCTCTGGAATTTTATATGACTTTTTTCACTAAATTGCAATTTTTATGACTCAGAATGCTGCTTGGACAGTTTGCTTATCCAAATGAAGAGTATGTAAATAGCAGCTATGATACTTCGGAAATATAGTTCACAGTATTCTTCAGTTTAGCCTTTATTTTCTGCACAGATAGCTGGATTCTATGACATAAACTTGGATTTCTTAAGTTTATATCATACAAACTAGAAAGCTAAGGTACTTCTGAGAACTCCATGGCCATAGGACTCCAGTAAGTTTAAAATCCGGAAGCTACAGGCTCAGAGTAGAGCTGCTCTTTGCTTTAAATATCTTTCTCTCAACTTACAGAAGAATGTTGAGTATTGCCTTCTTCTGTATGGTAACCCAGCCTTCATTAGCACATTACCTTCATATGCAGATAGCTAGCTAGATAAAAGATATGAAAACTATTTTTTACAGGGGAAAAAAATTTGCAAGACTTAAATAACCACAATGCAGAATAAAAAATGAAAGGACAGCACTGTATTTGAAAACCATCACAATATATCTCAAGTTTCTGAATATTTCATTCAGATTGTTATTACTCCATTTCCCCTAAAGCTTCCTCATTAGAAGTTTCATTAGACTTCTACTGTAAAAGCCATTCAAATGTTGTGGGAAAGCATAAAGAAACAAGGAGGAAAAGAGGATATTTTACAAAGAAATATGCCCAACAGACTTGTTATTCTGTAATGTAACATTTGCAATGAGAACAATTTGTTCCCGGTTTATCTTTTTGATGACGTCTTGAAGTTTTTTACCACAAAGCACATATTGTAATATTAACGTTTTAGCTAACAGAGCTGAGGACACCAAAACAAAGGAAAGATCCGGTACTGGCATTTCTGGAGACCACCATCAAGCAGACTTTCCCTGTGACCACAGCTTGAGAAAAGGTTAGTTGTGTTACTACAGAATAGATACTACTCGTGAGAGTTCTGGGCTAAACTCAATGGTGGCCCTATACACATATGTATGACTTAGAAAATGCCTTGTTTCCAATACCCGAAAAACAGCCAAATTAGTAAATGTGCCAGAAGGATCTTTCAGAGGAAAAATCTTTTGGCTCAAAGCTCAAAAGCAGAGCATTCCACAGAATACCTTTCTGCTAAGGTGGGATGGAGCTCATCTCTGGAAAGCAAAGCAAACAAATCCTGTATTTTCTTTTAAACCTTTCCACAGGAAATCACAGTTCCCACCCACTCCACAGCTGCTGTTTCAGTGGGAATAATTTTGTGTTGCAGAGGACAGTGAACATCACAACCGTGAAACCTCTTCCACTCTCTCTTTGGCAGCTGCCTTTGGAAGTGATTCTCTTTCCTCGTTCCTTTCTCAGCTGCCACCAGAAAGTTACCTAATGCTGGATACCTCTTGCCACTGTTTTAAGCTTTCCAACTGAGTCAGAGAAGATTTTGAATGGTCATTTGGAAGCTCATTTATGGTTTTGTTATGCATTTTCTCTGTGCAATTATCGTAGAAAAATAAGATCAGCTATGAGTTTTTAATAACAAACCATGTGTCCCATGGTATACTTTAAAGCAAGCTTTATGCAGATTTCTCTCTTATTATTATCCATAAATTCAACTTCTCTCTTACTTCACAATGGAGAAAGAACAATTCCCCCAGTAGTGTGATGGAGTTTAGTTTAATCTGAACCTTTTCAAAGGCAAGAAATGATTAAATAAATGTACATGCCCTCACTCCATAATTATAATCAACTCTGCTATCATTCATTTAACTTTTATCACTTCTAAGTTTTATCTGTAGTTACACTGTACTTAAATCCAGTAACTTGCAGGTTTTTAAATACTTAAGTTTTGTGAGTTAACCCTTCTTTGTGTAGATATAAACCTACCAATGTTCAGTACAAGCCTCAGAAACCAGGATGCCTGAGGCTTAAAATTAAGCATAGTCTACTTCTTTCTCCTTAATGGATGCAAAAAGCAAACCGCAGTAAAAGCAAATATCAGAGATTTGGAGAAGAATGTCTCTACCCATACATGTTTAGCTTTGCATGACTGAATGGGATTTTATTAGTATTTAGACATTTAGGGATTTATTCCCTTAGAAAAACCCACACATATTATTAAAAAAAAAAAAAAATATATATATATATAACACCTCCCAAACTTTTTCAAAAGTGAAGAATCTTGAATCTGATGTAAATTTGGCAATTTTGACTAGCTGAGCTTTTTAATGGAAAGTATGTTGTTTCAACCTGAAATATTTTGTCAATATTCAGAAGGCACATTTTGTGTACCTCTGTAAGGGCTGTTGCTGTTTAATATAATTAGTTGATTGTGTCATCAGGGAGGGTATCTTGTTATCGACTTCAACAGGCTGAAAATTTGTGGTTAAATTTTAAATGGGATGTTTATGACACAGAGAGCAGGAAGATCAAGGCTGTGATTCCTATCTGCAGGTGTTGATACACACACAACTCGACAGAGTCGAGCTGCTGTCAGAAATTAAAGGTAGCTGTCTGTTCCCTAGCTATCTCAAGCATTTGCAGACAATTATGTAGCTTTTTTATTATTGTCCTTGAAGGAGCTCAAGTGATGTTAGCAATAAGTCGACATAAAAGTTAATTAATTTTATATTTAAGAGGACTTTTCTTAAGACTGAGACCAACATGACCTTCACTGAAGTTTCCACAGCTCTTTCAAGACTATAACCCACAGCTTGAGAAGCACTATTTTAAGTAAATATATATGGTCCTGAGATTTTGAAGGACTGTAAAATGCAACAGTACAGGCAATGAGATGTTTCGTATAAAGTTTTCAAGGCATGTAGCCAAAAAACCTATCACTGACCTCATTCCCAGCAACAAATGTTTAGTTAAAAGCCTGAGAAGAGCTTTCCCAGGAGCAAATCATTGCCAGAGCATTACCTATATGGCAGTATGCTTGTGAATGTCATGGACGCTTGGGGGTTTTGGATATTTATTGCATGCATATTTATTGCAGACATATTTAATCATTGGTAATCCACATATGTATTCCCAAAACACTAATTGTCATAGATTTCAATGCACGAGGAAGGCAAGATTCTACAATTTCTTGATTTCAGATATATTTCAATTTCTTTAAGCTTGAAACTAATTATGAAATTCATATTTAGTAATTAGTCATGACAGCTTCAGGCCATAGCTTGAACTATGTTAAATACCTAATATTTGTTCTGTTGTGCTAGTTACCCATTTTACTACATTTTAAAAATGTTTCATATAATGATTTGAATATAAGCACAATATGAAATAACCTTAGAGATCAATTCACTGGTAGTTAGAAAATATGGAGAGGTTTGTTACTGCTAACTCCAGTTTCCAAGACAAATACTGCTTTGCAATTAGCATCAATCAAAAGACTGAAAATCTATCCTCAGTCTTCAATCACAGGTTTTCTTCTGTGACTAAATGTATAAATGACTGGCATCTGTATTTAAACATAGTGAACCAAATTCTGTTTCAATCTCTGTTGACTGAAGTGAGATGTGTGTGCTTACATCAAGGTGAATTTGATCCAAAATACACAAGAGACAATTATTTGCCCAGACAGGCTTAATATCTTGTAAAATTAATTTTCTTTGTAGCCAAATCTACAATGTTATTCCTCCTGCATTAAATCTTTCAGGCCCTAGTTACAACATGAATGATTTATGCAGCCTTTGTGCAGGGCCCTTCAGGTAATCTGCTTGGAAAAAAAAAAAAGAAAAAAAAAAGAATAAATTCTGTATGCACTAATTCTAACAGCATCCAGAAATCAATGATCTCTTTATATTTGTGTCAAGGGAGAAAACTGAAGGTTATTTTAAAATCTTCATTGCTTATTTAACAATGGGGTAAATGTCTTTTTACCCTGGGACTCTACATGTGTCAAGGCTGGCCCAATGTTCCGTAATTGCTGGGATCTCACTTCCAGGATGTGCAGTAAACACACTAGCACACTTTCAACACATTGCCACAAAGATCCAAAGGGGAAAGCGGAAAACCCTGTAAAAGGGCAATTTGAACGCCATGTGT
This sequence comes from Larus michahellis, assembly GCF_964199755.1. Lineage (NCBI taxonomy): Eukaryota > Metazoa > Chordata > Aves > Charadriiformes > Laridae > Larus > Larus michahellis. Next base: position 38,382,856 of record NC_133930.1, read on the forward strand.
CTGTAACCATTTCTTGAACAGAAATCAACTTTGTTGGTTCAGGATGGTGAAAAATAAACGTGAATCCTCTACTTAACCCTGTTCAATATTTCAAGCAGCAAAATATTTGGGATGCTTTAGGTCTGAAGTTTTACTTCAGCTTATTATATGTATAGGTTTCTGCTACAATCAACACATTCCAAATCCACTGCTGAGGACTTTTTGGGAAATCACACCAGTATTCTTAAAATTAACTTTCTTTCCCCTAACATTTTAAAAGCAGTGTATAAAAAGCAGCCAACATCAACAACAAAAAAAGTAAAATAAAAAGTTGTCCAAAGCCTTCCTTCTAAGGTGGTCCTTTAGAAAGCCAGAGATTTCATACAGAAAATTTGTGGTGAATCAGCATGTTGTAGTAGAGATTCTGCAGCTGATGTAGCTAACTCAGCACACTGCTAGGGTTAAGGGAGATGAAGGAAGAGGCTTTTTCCGGTTGTTCAGGGTGGTCTCTGTCCTGCTTCTCACTTCTCGATTCCATGCAAGCTGGAGGTGCGTGGCAGACCCTCGCTCTCTTGTGCCCTGTTGTCCCATACCCAACAGGGACCATGCAGAGAGCTCTGAGCTCTCTCTTGCCCCAGGACACCAGGTGAGAGTGAAGCAGAGCTGTCACCCTGCAGGGATGTGCTGGCCACAGGAGCCAAGCCAAGGGAGGCTACCTCACATATTGGAACAGGAAGATATCTGATGTCTTTGTGAAAATGGAGTAATATAATCTGACCTCATACAGCCCACCTTTGTCTTGCAAATTTCTGAAATCATTATGCTTTGTCAATACCTGATACTTCTGCTCAACTATGCAAATATATATAGTTGGTTCAGTTGTCTTATACTGTGCATTAAGGTAAATTCAATTGCATATAAGACTTTAGTAGACAGCAAGTCCTTTATGCTTCCCCTATTCTCCCCCACCAGTCTCCTCCATCCTGTAGAAATGTACCAAATAAGCCACCAGCCACATCAGTTTCTTTTACTACAAATAAACTGTACTGCAAATCATTTTCTGAAAACACCGACACTAATGCAATTACAGTGACATGATCTGCTGCTCTAAGATCTCATATGAAATCATAACAAAGGCATGTCTTAAAGGAAAAGTCTGTTTTAGTGATGCTTTTACAGAGTTATGTATAGAACAATTTCAGTCATGTATTGCAATTAACTCATCTCCATTGTATCACCAGTGCCTCATGGCCTCACTACAGGTTGTATAACGCAGTCCTGCTATTTATCTTATTTTAACAATCTCACATGGTGAAAAAAGTTGTGTGACTCTATTCAGACCGCTCTGCTGATAGTTGAAATTTTTACCATAAAACGTATTATAGGTAGGAGCACCAAGTTGAAATTTTCACCACAAAACTTATTATAGGTAGGACCACCAGCCTTTTGAGAAAAAGAAGCAAATTATAATTTAAGCTGAGAAATTTTGCTTAAAAATCATTGGCAGCAGTATGCTTTATCCAATATATACAGTCCCAAATTCAGGCTTGTGAAATAAATTCTCATGAGTGCAAAACTCATGTTTTCAGCTTTTCTAGCTTCAACAGAGATCAAAGTTATGGTTTACTACTGACAAAATGACTACTACTATTGGCCAACATGTGAGCAGGAACCTCCACCTTGAATCGCATCCAAAACAAGCACTAGATAAGTTTGGCAAATAGTGGAGATTGTGTTTTAAGAACTTTCACACTCTATCTTTTGCACTCATCTTCCTCTCCCTATATCACAAGATTATTTAAAATAAGATCTGCCATAAATGAAGCAAATTATTGTGAGACACTGAAATTCTACTAGAATTGAAGCAAAATTAAGAGGAAATTGAAAGCGGAAAAATCAGTCAGCAACTGAAAAACTCTAATGAGGGTATTAGATTTTCTTTTTAAAAAATGCAAAATATAATAATTAATGGAGACTATGGAATGCACTTCTAGAAAACCTAATTGGATTATGAAAGATAGATATTGATCAAACAGATGTATAACTATCCTGGAAATACTTAATTGGTCAGCCTTGCAAAGATAGTTCTGCTACTGTGCATGCAGATATAGGATACCAGCATTTTTTTTAAACAAAGCTATGATAGCTAAAAAGCAACATGCAGGATTTCTGAACGTGGGGTTATTTTAAATGCATAAGTATCTTAGTGAATCAGGGTTCTCTTTTTGCTAAATGAATGCCTTCAAAATTAGGGCTAATAAAAGGAAATTATTTTAGGCAGCAAAACGTAAATTAACAGTGACTCCAGAAGGCTAATTTTAGACATCTAAGTAACAGTCATTAAGCCAAACTGAAATCAAGACCACTAGAACTCAGTGATTTTATTTTCAATGCCGCTCCCTTTTTCATGAACTGCAATTTTCCCTTTCATTTGGTTACAGTAAGCAGCATGTGAAATTTACTTATTTTTGTATGGCCCAAATACATGGTCAAAAAACATCCCTTAGCTTATACTTCTCATTCACTCTCAACACCTTCACAGGCTTTTTCCTTGTGAAACACAGATATTAAAAGGCTTCACATAATATTATAGGGCTTTCCACAAAGCTACTGTAAGGGGAGAAGTGATGTTAACAATTGTGCAATCATGGGTTGGAAAACGTGAATGCCTCAATTGGTCTACTGGAACAGAAAGATGAGCCCATTTTTAGTAATGTCACTTCTAATACATTATGGCAGTAAAGAACAACTGAACAGCTTATTTCCCACAGATATTTTCAAAGCCTTAGAGACTGCCATTTGAACCATTCTTTAATTATCTCTGGCACAGACTTCAAAAAGCTCTGTGCGGCCAAAAGTGAGAATATTAACTGCATTTTGCTCTACTCCAATAGCAGTCATTATGATGCTTATAAAATGTAAGGGTCAACATTATGATGTAAAGTTGATGTAAACACTAAAATATACCGGAGATTAGTTGGAGGGTCACTGTTTTTGTTATCCTAGAGATCCTGGTCTGGAAAATGCTGAATGATCGCAGTTCCCATTGAAATACATGGATATTGCAGTCACCCTGTGCCCTATGGAACTGGGATTTCAGCTCTGACTTCTCCCGGTGTGACACAGCTAAGCCATCACACAGACACTGGGTTGGAGTCTCCCTGTTGAGACAAATTTTCGTCTCCAGTGAAAATGCAGAGGACACATTGGGCGGCTGCTATTCCACATGCCAGACGTAGAGATTACTTTATCATCTCATCTTTGGCAGAACACATGGGCTTGCAGGTTTTCCTATTCTCAAAGCATGTTTCTTAGGCCTTGATTTGGCTGAGCGTTTGTATAAACACCCAAATTCAATAGTCATGTCTTCTTAAATCTAAGAGTCTAAATCTTAGGTTCTTCTAAATCTTAAATCAACAATATAATGAATCTTACCTAAATACTTTTCCAAATAGAGATGCTTTCCTGGCTTAAGGCCACAGTCTGCCAGAGTCACATAGTCTTGGACTTTATAAATTCTTTAGCTATTAAAATGCACTAATTAGTTTTAATGTGAGACAAATACAAGGAGGGAATCAAGTATTTTTCTTAGACAGCAAAATAATTTAATGCCATAGGAAAACTATTATTTACGCTGAACAACTAAACTGTAATAAAAAGTAAAAATGTAAGACACACAGGGAAATAAATAGGTGTCCTTACTTGGAGTGATCTTTTGCTTTTCCAGAACAGAACTGGCAAAGCATTGCTCGAAAATCTAAATCTGACCCAACATCAACTGGCCTAGCAACAAGCTTCAAAAATACCAGTGCTTTGGTGATTCCCCATTGACCACACATTTCTGCAGTTTAGAGAAACTGGAGCAGGATACTCTATAATAAAGTAAACTTCTCAAGTTAGCCTTCTCTTTAATGCATTTCTTGGTAGTATTTTTCCCTTGTCCTGGTTTTCATTCATTCCCCTCCCTATAATAATAGATCGTGCTTCATCTTTACCTGGATAATTTTCAGCGTCTCTCTTGCTTTCCCTTTACTTGCTTTTATTAGGTTACACTACCTACTTACCTCCTCTTTTCACTCTTACCACACTGCACCTGTTCTGCTCTTTTCTAACTTGCTCTGTTGACCCCTAAGTTGGCAACGTGGGCAGCCCAGACCTGGCTGAGCACTGCTTCAAGTCAGTGGTCCCTGGTCACGCTTTGCATCAACTGCTGGTGGGTTAGGAGGCTTCACTGAGTACATAACAGGCCAGAAAACAAAGCTTTAGCTAATAACTGGCACGGAGGATGGCAGTACACTGTGAGTGCTGAGTAAGACTATCACTTGAGCAGCAAGTCAACTCTACATCGTGCCTAACACACAAGATTTTTTTGTCTCCAAGCTTCCTTTCAGGTTTCCCAACTTTCATATCATCCTCTTTGCTCTTCCATATTGAAATCACTAGGTCAAAGGTATTTAAAGATGCTGTGATTCTATCACATGTGAAGGGCTATAAAGAACGAACATCATCTGCCAGAGATGCTGAGTCAACTGTCAACAGCTTCCAACATATGCCATGGAAAACAAGCCTACATACAAACGCAGGCCTGTGTTGGAAGTCTGTAATAATGTCAGACCAACAATGGTGATATGTAATGACAGCACGGAAACCAGCAAAAAGGGCAGTGTTCATGAACAACAGTAATGGAGTTTTACTCTGGAAAGCGGGGTACCTACCTACAAACACGTCTCCCTCCTTGCATGTATTTTTGTGGACAAGAACACACCTTCCTTAAAGCAGACTGGTTATGGTGTGATGTTAATAAATACTAATTTTTAACAGTAGATACTTCCTAAGGACATAAATACAGACCTTGGTAGCTTTAACCTTCCGTCCTGGCACAGGGAAGACTCCTACCAGTGACTGTGTGACTGTGTGCTTAAACACAAACCAGGGTTTTGAGATGAGGCATCAAAAAGTGTCAACTATTTGAAGCATATGAAGGAAGTGCAGTGTTTCTCCTATAACATATAAAAGAAAGTGAACAAGCATGCTGCGTTGTCAGGGCTTCTTTAACCAACAGTCTTCCAACTGCCTTTCTCGGCCATGTTGCAACTTTTAACTTTGCCTGCATGAAAATGAACAGCAAACCAAGGGTCTGTTTTTCTCAGAAAAAAGCTAAAGGACTGAATGCAGCTTGTTCTCTGGTTGCTTCTCTTTTACATTCCATTGAGGGAGTTTTATGTCAAATAAATTTAAAATCCACGTCTGGAGTAGCTTGGTGTATAAGAGCTTGTGCTCAGTGTTTCAGTCAGAAGCCAAGATTCATGAACAATCTTTAAAGACTCTTATTAGGTCAGTCTAGTTCTCCTGCATGAAAGGACAGTCTCTTTAGGTGAGGGCATTTCTAAATTGGATTAATCATTTTCTGAAGAGTATGTCTGTGCTCTTTATGACTAAAATTTCAGTTATTTTGAAAACTATTTTCTGTCTTATCTTTAAGCAGAGAAAGGACATCTTTAAAAGTACCCTTAAAGAAAATTTTTGTTTAGTACTATTCAGCTGATTTTTTCCATTAGTTTTACATAACACTTTTCCTGTCTTTTTGCTGTTCCTGTTCTATAAAATTTTAAACAAATCAGACATAATTTACTGTCTGTTCCATTACAGTTCCAATACAGTACATTACATTAACCAAAATGTTCAGAATTGCAAATTAGATTATTTGCACTGGATATTTACATTCATCCTTTGCCATTCCCCATAATTTGTCTGCATTTTAATAAAGTTGGATGCTCTGATTATTTTCCCTGAGATATTGTTCCCTGTTTATTTGGGAAGGGGAAGAGCTGAAAACTATTTTGTTAGACAAGATTTATTTGATGCAATCGTGTAATACTCCTTATCCAGCCTAGTTTGTCTTTAATTGCTGCCAGACTTACAGTCTGACAAACCATGGGTTTGCTCTGCTTTTGCTGGCAAGGTAACCCTTTCCCTCTGCAATATTTGACTGTTCAGTTGTGCAGATAGAAACTGAACAGTGTATTTCCATGGGAAAATTACTGTGATGCAGTTTTTCTACTGGCTTTCACCGGGGATGGTGTTTCAGGTAGAGTTGGAGGGGTTCAGCTAGATTAATCCCCTTCAGGAAAAGTCTTTTATGTTGGTCAACATAATTACAATCTTTAACACTGAAAACTAATAGGATCTAAGCTCAGAACTCAAATTGCACTTACAGTGATCCAGCATTATGCAAGTGAACTAAATTCAGCCTCCAAAGCATACGTATCACCCACTCAAACAAAGCACGACAGGTGTACCCATGGGACCCAGTCATACGTTTAAGGATAAGAAGCTGACCATTGGGTGTTCAACCCAATCAACTAATTAAAGTGTAAAATAAACAACCTCCAAACATATTGAGGATTTTAAGCCTCATTACAGTTAGGTTCACTGAAAAACATGAAGGTGAGCAAAAGGGAGGGGTTAAATAAAAATTCAATAAATTTTATATGAATACCAATCAATATGAATTATCATAGCTCTGTGGCTTCATGGATTGCAATATACTGTCCTACTAAGTGAACTCAGTAAACACACTTGTGGCAATACAGAGTTAACGTTTTGTTAGAACAACTATTGACGCTTTTTGATGCTCAGAGTACAACAGGCAATCCACTTCTAATGACGTTTTCTCCAGTCTTTCCATGATGGTGTAGATGCATTCAGAATCTCCATACCTACTTAACGTGACTGGGCAGGCAGATGCTCATTTAGGCACAGGGCAGTGCTATATGCATGAAGATTATGCAGAAGGAGAGGAGTACTGCGTTAACAAAGATGATCAATTACAAAACAATCTTCATATTCAAAAGGTTACTGTCACTTGTTACGCAGAATTTCCATGGACAAGTAGTCCTTGATCTATTAAGGGTTATGCACAAAGATGGCTATTGGGTTTGTTGCAACCCATCAAATACACTACAGGCATCTAACTTTTGAGGGTATCTTGTAGAACTCAATACTTAAGAAATAAGACTGTGGTAAGATGGGGTAGCTCTAAAATAGTTTGAAGACATTTAGTAAACACAAACTGCAGCATCACCATCTGTATTATGTTGTGTTGAATTATTAGCATACTCTGATTATTAGACTACATCCATGACTCAAAATTTAGAATATCCTTCTCAGTTACAGTCTATTTATAGTCTTGATACAATTAGGCTGCTACCCTGCTGTGCATGCGGCAAGTTAGTTCCATTTGGCAAAAATAGTTGATGAAAACAACCCCCTGGTAGCTCTGCTCCCGCTGCTGCCTGTCTTATCGGAGAAGCTAAACTGCCCTCCCCCTCTCCTCTCCTCTCCTCTCCTCTCCTCTCCTCTCCTCTCCTCTCCTCTCCTCTCCTCTCCTCTCCTCTCCTCTCCTCTCCTCTCCTCTCCTCTCCTCTCCTCTCCTCTCCTCTCCTCTCCTCTCCTCTCCTCTCCTCTCCTCTCCTCAAACCTAGAGGTTTGAGTCTTTTGGAAGTTCAGCAGCTCGCTGACACAAACTCTGTAATTCCTAACTCATTGTTAGCTTGAAACATAGGATTAAACGGCCACAACGACAAAGACAAAAACTGAATTGGGTTTGTTTCCATCATTTCAATAAGTCCCACCCCACACGTATGTCTGTGTTTAACAGTGGTTTGGATTTCTTTTCTTTACCATGACCTACTTTTTAACCTGAGATAAATACACAGGAAGAGATAAATATACAGGAAGAACTATAATATCAATGTCACTTCTTACAAATAATAAGTATCAACTATTGTAAACTTCTTCTCCAACTTCAACTAATTCCTAGAAGGTATCAAAATATATCTGGAGGACATATTTGACATACAATAATGATGGTGGTTTAGTGGACTATCTTCAAAGAAAAGCTTTGTGTCTGGATTTCTTTTGGCAAAGAGAAAGAGGATCCAGAACTGATGCTATTGAAACAAGGCTCAAAATTTCTCCGTAGGATATTTTAAAACAACAACAACAACCGCAACAAATCCAGTAGCTTTCCAGAAGAATTTTCTTGATTGTTCAGTGACAATTTCACCATCTGCTTCCAGACCTTTTTATTCACAGGAAGCTTACTTTCCAACAGTAATGTATCATTGACACTTTCGCAAATAATTTCTAATTTGATAGTTGACAAAGATTGTCAGATCTGCAAGCACTTTCACCCTTACAAATAACCTCCCTTACTTCATCAGCAGTAAAGTGCCCTCCAGTCATATCATAAGTTTAAGAAAGTGGAAACTAAATGGCTTCTATCAGCCAAAAGTGTATAAAAGTAGAAGGAAGAACTGGAAACCACAGAATGATTTCCCCTACCCAGTCTTTAAGTTTTCTGTACCATTTCGGAAATGATTCAGTGCCTTTCTTACTTGGTCTCTACAATGATAAGAACCAAATAGACATAACAGTTTTCAAATAGCATTTTCAATTTGGGATTCAAAAAGTTGCTTAATAATAATACCTTGTATCATCCACAATAATTTTCCTTCAGTTCTTAAATTGACACCCAAAATGAGAGATTCTGGAAGAAAAAAAATCCTAAGAGCTGTTTTATTTTCCTGTAACTGTGTACCTCATACTACATATTTTCTCAGATGATTTAAAGAAACTGCAAACTTTTTGTTTTCAAATAATACTTTAAAATACATGACACTCTAGTCATCATCCTCCTCCTCTGTAATATAGTAGTGAAAGTAGAAGACAGTCTATGACAGTGGTTCAGTGACATTTGTTCCAACAGGTACTATTTCTCACCTGAAAGTAATGAATAATTTAAGAATCAACAAAGTAGAAGAGTAGAAAAAAAGGAGAAGAAACTTTTTTAGCTCTTTTTAGATTGTATGAAAATTAAAGCAGCCTTGTCAAGGAAGGAAGATAGAAGAAGTAGTAACTTCTGAAAAGCACATCTGTGCCACTTGCCATTCACATAATGGTGCTGGGAATCAGTTTCGCTAACTGATTTCTTATGCTACACTGAGCAAACCAGCTTGTCTCCCTGCTTCCATTTGTTTCTCTGTAAGCTGGGGATATTATTACTTGAAAGCCTTATAGACAGGAAACAGAGTGTCTAAAGTGTATGAATTTAGTTATGCAATATTAATTGAATTATCAATAATTTATATTGCACTAACTAATAGGACCAGCATCTGAAATCAGAATTTAGTTGTCGGAGGTACTTCACATGGAAAAACAGGGACTCAGACCTCAGACTAGGCTAGACAGTGAGTAAGTGGAAACACAGGCAAAGGTGGAGGGTGGGAACACAAGGTTGCACTGGCGGCACCAAAATAAATATTAGAACTTGGTTTCCATCTATTTCCACTGATGTTCCATTATAAAAATGTTATCTTGTAATCTGATTTCTTTGCTAATAGCCATAGCCTGTTTTAAGCCACCAATCATTCTCCCAAAGTCTCTCTTGGATATATCTCAGGTCTCGCCATTTCTTTTGATTGCACCTTGCTTTCTTCTTGCCACTCCCTGTGTATCTGACAATTGTTTGTTGCTACAGATATTCAACCCCTTAATAAACACTCAGTCACATCCATCCACACAGTTTATTTCTGACTGGCCCTCGTTTATCCCATGGTTGGGCCTTGGATTCCTATTAGCTCAGCTCTCTTATGCTATAAATGGTCTTAAGTTAGACAAAGGCCTGGGGTTACCAGCCAGTTTTCAGGGACTGTATTTAATATGATCCTTGTGCATCTTTAACGTTTATGCCCTGGGCACTCATAAACATTACTAATAATACACTCTTCCGTTTGCTATTTTAAGACAGCTCTGCATAGCAAGAGCTCAGTCTACAATTGGAATCTCACTGGTAGCAGGAAATGTTTCACACAGATATTTCAGACACTGCAGAGTCCCACATCATGGGAGACAGATCACGAAATGCGCCTACATGAAATACCAGAAATATTCACTGGTAAGTATGGCTTGTCTGCAATTCAATATTTTAAAACATTTTTCTTCAATACTATGCAACTTGGTCAGATAGAAATCTGCTCATATGCTGTGCTAGGAGTGGATGTGTTATGAGAAAGAGGCATGATTACACTCCAAAAAGGGGATATTAAAACTTATGAAAACCTAGACACATCATTGGTTGCACTAGAATAAAGAGATTGAAGTATGTACTCTTTGAAATTGCTCCAGGTGAAAGCAGCTAAATGAACTTAGGATACGTTTTGCCTACCCATGTTCTGAGTTTGTTGATTGTATTATCCTGAAAATAACATGCAATCCAGATCACAACTACATCTCATATACCTTGTATACGTTAGCCCAGGGCAGTTCCTTTGACAGAGGAAAGTTCGCTATGACAAGCATTAAATGGATCTCATAGTAGGGCTTAACATGGGTCCAAGAAATAGGCACTGTACATGACTCACTCATTCTTTAAGCATCTAGTTATTTCCTATGCTTCTAGCTAAAAGCAACTTGTTTTCTCACCTGTTAGCTTGCGTCTCTAGCTGCTCTGACAAATTTATGCTGCAGCAGATTGCCATTGAAGCGTAGAGCCTGCAAAAGTCCAGGCAGCTGGATACTTCAATTCAATGTTTCCTTTGTTCTTACTTCTTACCAGAACAAGTACAGAGTATATCAGACTTTTTCCCTCAATGGTCAGAAATTCATCTGCATTCGTGTTATTATTTCCATGTAATACTGAATCAACACTCCTAGTTTAGTCAGAATACGTTTACAAACATCATAGACATAGCACAGCACCACCAATTACTACACCCTCCAGAGCATTTTTTTTTTTGGCTAACATGTGTTTGTGTTTTTTATTGCCTTCAGACATGTTCTTTCCCCATTTGGTATATAGGGCATAAAGGTTCTTTGTTTAATTGATCTGAATTGTGTGTCACTTTTGTAATGCAAAGTAAAATTCTATGCTCCTCATCTGGTGAATCACTTTTTAGTTAGCATCAATCTACACACAAACTCTGAAATGCAACAAAAAGTAGGAAAAAAAGAGGGAGGGGTTAAAACTTTTCTTTGGAAAAAGTGAAAAGGAAATGCTTAATGGTCATAGCTATCTTCTTATATATGATCTTTAATAATTTTAGGGAGATAAGGCCTCTATGAAATATGACAAAAAAAATCAGCAGCTTCAAAAAAACCCACATTAACTTCAGAACCCAAACACGATAGAAAGACCATTCTGAAAGTTGAACTAAAATCTTTCAACAAATCTTGTCCATGGAAAAAATGTTGCCAATTATGCAACTGAAAATCTTTGTGGAGCTCACCACTTTGAAGAAGAAACTTGAGATTAACAAGGAAGAAAGAAAGGGGTGTTTTAAAGTCCATCTGAGTAAATACTGTGCCCAATACTGTTTAACAACTTCATTAATAGGTCAGAATGATGGGATCAAGTGCACCTTCAGCAGATTTGTAGACAATACAAAATTGGGAGGAGTGCTTGATACACCACAGGGTTGTTCTGCCACCCAGAATGACCTCAACAGGCTTGAGAAAGGAGCAGACAGGAACTTCATGCAGTTCAACAAGGGGAAGTACCAAGTCCTGCACCTGGGGAAGAATAACCCTAGGCACCAGCACAAGTTGGGGCTCAACCAGCTGGAAAGTAGCTTTGCAGAAAATGTCCTAGGGCTCCTGGTGGACACCAAGTTCAACATGAGCCAGCAATGTGCTAATACAGCAAGAAAAGCTGATGGCATCCTGGAGTGCTGCCCGCAAGTGGAGGGAGGTGATCATTCCCTTCTGCACAGCACTGGTGAGGCGATGCCTGGAGTCCTGTGCCCAGTTCTGGGCTCTACAGTAAAAGAGAGACGTGGGCATACTGGAGAGTCCGTCAAAGGGCCATTAAGATGATGAAAGGGCTGTAGCATCTCTCCTATGAGGAAGGGTTGAGAGAACTGGGACTGTTCAGCCTAGAGAAGAGAAGGCTCAGGGTGATATTATCAATGTATATGAATACTTGAAGGCAAGCTGCAAAGAACACAGTGCCAGGCTCTTTTCAGTGGTGCTCACTGACAGGACCAGTGGCCATGGGCACCCACTGAAATACAGTATATCCTGTTTAAACATAGGAAATAAATGTGTTTGAACATTTGAACAGGTTGTCAGAGAGGTTGTAGAGTGTCCATCCTTGGAGACGTTCAAGTCCTGACTAGACAGGGACATAAGCAACCTACTGTAGCTCATGCTGCTTGAGCAGGAGGGTTGGACTAGATGATCTCCAGAGCTCCCTTCCAACCTTGCCTATTCTTAGATTCCACCAAAACCAAACATTTTTCCTTAATTTGTATTCATTGGTGCTTACTCCACAACGTGTCTCCATTTCATCAGCCTGGCTCAGTTGCACATGTTGTGTAGAACATTCAGGCTTTGGAGTGACTGTCACAGATCTGCACAGACATCACTTGTGATTTGATAAGGGTGTGATATAGTTTGCAGGTTGATAAGAGCTCTTCTATGCCATCACAGGGAATGTTTTCTCTAGTAAACAGAGCTTCTCATCTGTTGATGTGAAGAAAACTGTGTAGCACAGTAAGAACAGTTATAATTTAAAGAAGACTTCAGGTCATGTAGCTCATTTTCTTCCTTGTCCTTTTTCTTTCTTTTCTTTGAGCTCAAAATTATTGTTGGGGATGTGCAGAGTATACACAATACATCTCACTGTATTCTTTTCCAGAGGTCACTGATTGTATGTCATCACCTCTCTGGATAAAGCAAGAGGTCATCCTGACATGATGGAGAAAGCTCTGCAAGATCAAATGTCTTGGAATGAAGAGCAGCCCATAAGCACTCATTACAGCCTCAGAAACTTATTCATGGTGTATCTTTGCAAGGAAAAATTGTTCACTGGTGGGTTGTGGTGGAAGGAGCTATACAGCAATGCTTTGACGTTGGCAGTGGTTGTCAGGAGTGTAAGGGTACTCCATCATGAATCAGTTTAGGACCACGTTGTTACCATGGCCAAATGCCTTACAGCAGGCAGAAGTACAAAGCAAGATTCAAGTTTGCAAGCTTGAATCATGTAATAACTGAAACCTAAGGAAAGCATGAGCTGCAAAACTGAGCCTGACCAAGTAGTCAAGCACTAAGCCATGCTAACCTTTGTGCTGGCTTAACTTCGTCACTCACATTAGTTAGCAGAAAGCTATCTTGGATGCATCAGCATGAGTTGAATCACACTTTTTATTAGAGCATGCAAATATGCAGAGTCAAGACATCTGAACTACAGGTCAGCAATTTTCATAAATTTTCTCTGCCGGTGCTTACCAGGAATAAAGGCCAGCTCTAAGCCTGGGGCGTTAAAACAGACCAGTGTCTATCACTGCATAAGAAACCTCAAAACTGCCTATTTACTGCATTTTAATACCTTCTTCCAGTTTCCCCTTATAGAGCTGCTTCTTACTAGATGATTCCTTAGAGAGAATTAAAAAAAAAGAAAGTTTTTGCTGGAGATCCTTTAAAGGAAGCAAAATGTAAGTGTCAAGCTACATGTGAAAAGCTCTATGCCTTTACTCCCTTGCATTCTCTGTATTGAAACTCCTGACATTTCAAGTCTCTCTGTTAGTACTGGAGTTCTTGTTTCTAGGTCACTGAATCTGGACAATGTGGAGGACTGGGATATAGTCTGCAGTGCAGCAGGGCTCTGCACTTGAAACAATTATCTGAGTTTTCTTTGTTCCTTAAATGAGATCCTACTCATCACCAGACTTTTCAAAATCTCAGCACATTATTATGGTAGAGAATGAATGACTGACAAGTTTGGTTGTGGGGATTACAGCCATTATATATACGTGACAAACCAGCACTATTAAAAAAAAAATAAAAATGAGGGGAGGGGGGTGGGGAAGGATAGGCCAGAACGTAAATGAGAGCTGGGTTCTGATCACTACCCTGCTTAGTGATAGTTTTTCCCTTCTCTCTCAAATTACAAGATCTTATCTTACCCTCAGTTATTTAAAATAATGAGTCATGAACTTTCACATGAGAGCCATGAATGGAACTGTTCGTATCCACTTTTCCAAAGTATAAGAACAATTTAGAGAGTACCTCGGGCAAAAATAAAACCCCATCAAACATTCTGCAGAAAACATAAAGGAGTTCAGCTGTAAAGTTTATGTCGCTAATAGTTATAAGCTTTTATCTCACTGCTATAAAGTTGTACTAGGAATTTGTAATACTCAACTTTGAAGAAATGTAAGTCATTAATAATTGTATATTTTTAAGCAAAGAGGGAGAAATTCTGCTAAAGCAAAATTTAAATTGTGAATTTCTGTTTATTTTACCAAGCATCTTCTACACCACTAAAGAGCTGCATTACTATTATTATAAAAATTAACTGTGATTGAGCGGTGGAGATCCACCATGTTAAGTATCATATAATTTCACCTAAGTTTACCCTGATGAATTTAAGTATGGGTCAGTCCCAAGTCACAGCACCCCTATTCTTCCTTTGTCTGAGTATTAAAAAAGCAGTACCTCCCAGGGCAGACAAGAACGGAAATTCAATTTCTCCCTCACAATAACTCTCTTCTATTTCCTTGTTGAGACTGCAAAACATAGCCTCTTTCTGGAGATGAAAAGAAAAATACAAACATTAAATAACATGATTTCAGTACATTACCTATGGATGAATAACAATATTGGATCTTTGAGTTCATAAGCAAGAAAATTAGAGTATGACAGTTGGAAAAATAACTTTCCTCCCATGCTGTTAGCAATGTCAATAGAGACAGCCTTTGGGCCCTCATGATGCCAATGAAAGAGTACCCTCATCAATTCATTTGAAATCCTATCAATGCCACATTTTATTTTAGCTTTCACTAAAAAACAGCAAGCCTCCAGCTTCTTTTAGTGTGGAGAATGGCTATAAATCACCATCTGATTATTAAATTTAAAATACCTTGTTGATTTTTCTAGAAATTTGCATTATTCAAGACTAGCTTTACAAACAAAACCCCAATCAAACATTCTCTTCTCAAAAGTCACTAATCAAACACAAAAGACAGCAAAATTTTCCTTATTTTGAGACATACACTGTGACCACTTTAGCATTTAGACCAGTAGTGAGTTTCTGAACTAAATCCCCATATTACTTCCCTCATTAGTTTGATTTGTGAACCAGTTTCGGTGAGTATGAATTGAATTAAATTCCTTTTGGAAAACACTAAATAGGAAGACCTTTTCTCTGTGGGTTCCAAAGATGTGCTAGACCCAAGTGGGGACACAGGTCTGACAAGTGAGCTGTACCACCATGAAGTCCTCCAGAACATAATACACAGTGTGCGTGCTAACAGATGGCCTTTAAACTTTCCGCTGCCACAATGAATAGGTAGCTGTGCTTTGTGTATGTATAACAAACCAAACTGCACTGGTTATTTCATATTTTGTGTGATTATCTATAGCATCTCAAGCCCCTTGTAAAGCCCAGATCTCATGAACATATAAATATGGCAATTTTCCCGCTTATGTGCCTACTCTACCTTCACTTGCTATCCCCACAACTCATCTATTGCCATCCTTTTGTTTTTATTGATCTTCTCCTAATACTTGCCTGATGGACATATCGGTCCCTTTGGTCTCCAGAAAGATACAGCTTGATGCAGTCTGTGTCCCCAAGGGAACAGCAAAGTTCACCAACAGGTGTCAAAAGAATCACAGAATTACAGAAACTTCAGCCTTCTCTGATAGCAGGTAATCTGGCAGCATTACCATGCAAAAAGATGATAAATGATCAGGTAACCTGGTGGTAATACCAGACAATATGAGGATAAATGATCAACAAAATTAAAGAAAAGAAAAATCACTGAACCGATCATCTGGGACAACAACCACACTCTGGAGATGTGCCCATGCTGTGACTGTCTTGAACAGACCTTTTGTATAAGCACACTGCAGATCCTGCTGCCTGCCTGGGTGCCCATCACTGCAAACTCAGGTTCATTATTCGGGAGAGCCTGGAGGAGATCTCATCATCTGGGGTTTGCATTCCTTGACCCTGCATCATCTCCCTGTGGTGTGTCGGCCAGGAACACCTCTGTGGGGTGCTTCTGGCCACAGCTAACGTGAACAACCCCCTCTGCCGGTGATCACGGTTCCAGAATAAGTATTTTATATACATTTTTAGAATGGAGACAGTTTGTAGGAGGGGAGTTTTCTGGTGGCACTTCAGCACCTGGGCTACACCATGGTTGGAGTATTCACGCACAAACCAAAGGCACAGTTAGATCACGTAGTATTGCCATAACTTAGATCGGTAGCCACATTCTCCAGAGGATCATGCCACTGCACAGAGAGGAGGTATCAGCATCCTCTTTTAAAGGCAGCTTGATGAACAACACAGGCATCATGAGTTCTTCCAGCACAGGCATCATGAGTTCTTCCAGCACAGGCAGCAGAGATGTCCCTCAATTTTCCTTGTTACTCTCCCAAGGTCTGCATATCAATAGCCATTTTCTTACCTGCAGGCCACCCTGACCTTGCTAGCCGTTGATTTGGGTGTCTAGGGTCACTAGGCCTAGTTCAAAGTTCAAGCAACTTTCTTGAACACAGATATGGGCAACCTCACAAAATTTCATCAAGAGTAGCACACTCAAGGCACTGGCTCTTGGCAAAAGCTTTCAGCTGTGCTGCTCTGCAACTGAGAGCTTTGAATCCATCATCGATTATTCAATGTCCCAGGGCCAAAGTGGTACCTGCATGTTAGGATATTGCCTGCCTCACTACCCTTTTTCTTTACCATTCTTTTTTGGGCTCCTCAGGGTCATCAGGAGATTCAGGCCACAGTTACTGTGGTGTCACTTGGAAACAAACAGGGACAAACAGAAATAATGGAAGAAATTGAGCAGGAACAAAGATAAGTGGTAGGTTACCATGGTTGCAGTAATACGTACCACTTTCTGCAGGAAACAGAAAAAAGGGCAGTGTGGCACTCCTTGGACCATTTAGGGTTCACAGTCAAAAGAGCAATTTTTGTCTGCACAGTTTCAACCCTATTCACAACAAATATATTGTATGCAGGGGACTGGTCTAAAGTTTGGCTCAAGTAAAATCTCCAAAGTGCATGTCACATTAATGGAGGATCTCGGCTCCAATTGCATGAATGCAACATGGTTCTTCCTAATGTAGACATAGTTCTAGTAGAGAAATATCTCAAGATGATTTTTCTGCTCAGTAGTCCCAAGAGGATGCAACTTTTTCTTCAGTTTTTTTAAATTGCTTATTCAAGCAGACAAACAGAAGCCAAATACAAAAATAATTTTAAGTCTTTTGCCTTTTCCTACTCAATGTCCCCAATTTAATTCTGTGTACAGAATTTTAATCAAAATGTGTAGAAGAGTATGTATGCACATTTGTTTATGTAAATTGTTTTCTTGACCATCTTAAAAAGTTTAAGTCAATTTTAGTTTTATTACTGTCTTAAATTCAACTATTCTTGAACAGCTGATGGTACAGCAACATTCAGTAAATTAATAGAATTTCATAATTAACAACGTATTTATTCTCACTCTATTATAGCTATTTTTATTCAATTTAGATAGGCAGATCCCACTTGTTACCTCATGTTGGATTTGAGATGCACATCATGTAAATTTTATATTAGTTCCAGCGAAATTACTTCCCTGAATCAAAGACTTCGCCTTCACAACAGACAGCTCAAGTTACCTATATTGCTACTGAGGACTAAATTATTTTCTGGAGCACAAGCACACAAGATTCCTAGAGACTTACAGCTGTGTGTGTCCATAAGGAATCACATGTTTTTAGAAGAAAATCAATCCAAACACTTTTCTAAACACAGGAATAAACACAAACATCTCAAACATGGAAAACATTTCAGAACATAACCAAACATTTTGCTCTTGAATTATAATGGCCAGATGAAAATATTTGAGCCATCTTGTAAGCAATATCATTAATTATTGAACATATTTTAAATCTCAACTATTGTATTTCCACAGCTAACAGTGCCAATAGCAATTTTATGTTATATATTGTGCTGCAAATATTCAGCAGCACTGTGCTTTCCTGAGCAAAATACCCGTTCTTATGGACATCAGAAATGGCTCACTAAAAGCAGAAGAAAACAAAAGGGAATTGAGATAAGAAGTTCACATGTCATAGCAAACTAAAATTTAAAACTTGAAAAGAAACTGAAACCCAAAATTGGAAAACACCTATGAAATTGAAATTAACAACCCTTGTTTCCCTTTATTTTGAGGTTATGCTTACTCATGTTAGGATGCAGAGGTCCCTTTCTGACCATGTAGCACAATATGGATTTTAAAGTCAGAAACATAACGTGCCTGAAAAGTTAAGCCACATGAAAATGGCAACTGAAAAAATACAGAAAGAACAACTCTGTAGATGTCTTACTTCTGGAAAGCAGTCACATCATTTATCAGTCATGAGCAAGCACTTTTCTCATTAAGAAAAAGTCATGACAAAAAATTCTTCACTAGCTGAATGATCAGAAAATGGACTCTGTAAATTTATTGAGCAAAGTATATGTATCTGTATATAAAGTAAGCAAATCAGATCAAAGAGTAGTAGCTAGCTATAAAAGTTTCTAAATGTACTTTACCAAAACTGATCAAGTGACATCTTTATACAAAGCACTTTGACTCTTTTTCAACTGCTGTTAAAACTGCACCCTTTGAGTAGTGGGAGTGCATTTTGTGAACTTAGTTGGCCATCCTAATATTAGGGTCTGAAGGTAAAATGGACATTCTCTTCTCTGATGAAACCATTTTCTCCTTTATTAATTGAACGGTAATTTAATTAGATTAAATTGATTATTTAATTGATTCCGGCTGAATGGGATATGTAGTAAACCGAGTTTGGATTTTTGGACTGTTCTTTTTCTCAGTTGTTTATTAAGTTGCTGGTGACAAAGTCACTAAGCTGGGCTTACCACTCTGCCTGAGAAGGCTGAGTTAGAAAAACTTTGGGAGTTTAGATAAGGACCCTATTGATTTGACACAAATTCTTTCCAACGATCCATTTTTATGGATCCCTGAGCAGCAAAATGAAGTGTTATTTCAATGCAAACAATTGAATGGCCGGCAAGCCATTTTAACCAGCACCACAAAAATACTAGTCTCTGAAAACAAAATAAATGACAGTGACCATCTGCTGACATAGCCATTAAAATTAGCCATGTAATTCTCACAGACTATTTTGAGACAATGCTATAATGGTTCATGGATACATTTTTGGTAATATTTTCTGGCAAATGTGAAAAGAAATCTCCAGTTCTGCAGGTAACGGTACAAAAAGGTGACCTGGAATCTCCTTAACCTGACCTGAATTCACCAAGGGACGGGTGAGAGAAAGGCCCGCAGCTTTCTTAGCCTTCATTACCTCCCGTCTCTCAAATCGGACAGGGAAAGGGTGTGATCATGCATTGCTTACCACAGAAACCAGGATCTTCATGACTAGCGTTGATGCAAGCATGTGCTTACTGTTTTTATGGAAACAAAATATATTTTTCCCAGTCCAAAACAGATTAAACCCAAGACCTGGGACTTGCAAACAACTATGAAATCTCTAGTCAGACTGAGCCATAAAGCCACCTTTGACAAAGAGGCTGAGTCTATTTCACATGGAATGTGCCCTTCCATAAGGCATCAGCATGTGCAGAAAGTACCCCAAGGGACCCATCTCCCCTACGGTTATTAATCCACCTCTATAAATACTTTCTCTTGTTTGTGACTTTCTGCACCACTGTGTCTCTAGTCTTCAGACCCTTAGAAGACAATAGTGTATTTTATCAATGATCTTGCTGTTTGTCCATATACTAAAGGAGAATTTCTAACTTCAAATCAGTATTATTATTACAGCAAAACAGATGGAACGTTGTTTTCTGGTCCTAGAATATTTGTCTATCCAACTTCTGAACTCTACTGTCCTTTTAGATGCTTTTTATATCATATTGCTTTCGATACTAATGTTCTTGCCATGATTTATCCTCTGCTTTGACACTATTACATTTAATGAAAAAAGTTTACAGATGTACAAGTCTTGAAAACCTATTGGTTTAACTTCTGTTATCAAAGAGGCATAAAGATATTTTTCCCAGTAAAATGAAACTTCTAGCTTTGTGCTCCTCCTTGACAGTCACTTGCAGTGCTGTTTTCCTTACATATATATTCATTTGAACTGATGCAGACAGAAACAAACCATTATGACAAACTGGAGATTAAGAGTGTCAGATCACGAGTAGCAAAAGCACTGCTTTTTCATATTTTTTAAGACCTTCAATTTCCCTCATTAGCATTTAAATGTATCACCCAGCATTTTGTTATATGCACATACTTCTCTCCACTCTGTTTCTTTGCAGGCATTAACAACATTCTTCACCAACCTAAAGCCCACTTTCAGCACTTCTAGCTACTGATTAAGAAAAAGTTATCTTGTTGAAGACAATATCATGACAAGTTGAGAACAATGCCTCGGAATCCCTTTGCTAAAACAGCTTTCGAAGCTCTGAGTAAATGAGACCTGAAGCCACTCCTACAGGACTGAAGCTGTCATTGTCTTTAGGTTTTGGGAATCCACTAAAAATCATGCCTTAGAGACACCTTTAGAGCTATGCCACCCACCATCCACTGAGAGAGGGTATTCTTGACAGAAGGTATTCAAAGGGAGGATGGCAGACCCTGCTCTGTCAGAAGGGCAGTGCCCATACCCAGACTCCACCATTCCTGACGTTGAGCTGTGTGTTCTCCTTCAGGCTTTAGCCATTTGTTTGGATGAGAGGTAGCTGACACAGTTGCAAAGAAAAGGGTAGCAAGACCTGAGCACAAGGGCTATGAAAAAAATGGATGCAGACCTTTTATTTGAGGTAGATTGTGCTTTCATGTAGCATAGACAGAAAAAAAAAAACCCACAACCAAACCAACCCAAGCAAGAAACCCACACTGGTGGTATTACACAACAGAACCAGGGATCCTGGAAACAGAAACCACCTCTTGTTTTACATTGTCCATTTCCTCCTAAATCTATGTTTGGAATCTCAGAGCACAATGAAGTTTCAGAAAAACTTTTCTGGCTGATTAATACGAAATGTTTTTAGTCTGTGTCTTAACTTTCCTGGGTTTGCTACATAAACACCACTGAATGAGATTCAGTACAAGAAAATTCAGTATAAGAATAAAAATAAAAACAAACTTAAGACAAAATGATAGTGAATGTTGTAGACAGGCAAAGAAGTATGAGGGAAGTGAGAATTTGCCATCCAAGACAAGAACGGGTCATTTGGAAATCTCTGCTCACATACCAGTGGGTCCTCACTACTATTCAGCAGATGGCACTACAGAGCTAGTACCGGACTTTATAAAAAACTATATGCGAGTCACTTGGACTTCCACAACAGGATTGCCTCCCTGTGTATGCACGCAGCTTCACAACGGGATTTCACACTTAGTAATTGTTTGAGAAACAATGGCTCAAGGTTGCCAGGCAGAACTCCCTCCATGAATGCAGATTGTTCTTAAATTGTAGAAGTCAGCAGATGTTTAGTCATAAACAAATTACCAAATATTTTGCAAATGTAATCTGACTATGCTATATTTAAGAAATACATTGTGAAAACTGCAGTGTCAGATATCACTAGGCATTTACTAGAACGCTGTTTGTGAGCTGTCAAACACTAAAAAAGCGCTGGAGAAAGAATAGAATCTTTTTTGGCATATACACCTGTCAAGACTAAGAAGCAGATGCAAATTGCATAGATTCTATCAGGGTCTTACAAGTAAAACACACTTTTTTTAAAATAACGTAGTCTCTCTGAGCAATGAGAAAACGCAAAGATGCATTTTTTCCTGCTGAGAACAATAGGAATTACAATGGAAGGAAAATCACCCTTAACTAAAGCAAGAACATGCTACGTCTTTCTACAGCGAGGACAGCAAACTTCAAGCAATTCCTCTTGATTGCATGAGGCAAGCTCTCACAGCAACTCATAAACACATTTAATTTAAAACAAAAATTGCTTCCTGAGGTAAATACAACAGTTTACAGAAAAGTAGGTCAGCTGATTGAGAACCCGGACTTCCAAAACACTTCTAGGGGGTTCAGCACAGCTGAAAGTAACAGTTGTGAATTCCATCTACCCGTGAGTATTATAAAGAAAAGATACTCTGTGATTCAGAGTAGATTGGTCTTCTCATTCCCAATTTAGTTCTTCAGCTACTTGGATGCCTGAACTGCAATGCATGTCAACATTGACACCTGGAAGACACAAAATCCTTATTTGAGCTTGCTCCGAGAAAGAAGAATGTGACAATTTAAAAAACCACAACTGCTTCTGTTTCTTTATATTTCACAGGAATTCTAAACCAAACTTTTCACTCCCTTTTTCTTCTGAGACTTTCAAGGTCTCAGTTTGCAAATTCCAAATTTTTCACTCCAGTGATGATTTAAGTAGAGAAATTTACCCTAGATGACAAAAGAAAAATTGATATAGGAAAGTTAAAAAAAAAAAAGAAAAAAGAACAAAAGAAAGTGGTATACTAGGGCAGCTTCCAAAATGCTGTAGATGATCAAAGAAAATATATTATGACTGTGAAAGTCCTAATAATAGCAGCATACAATATGCCCTACATCTAAGCCTATTATTGCAGACTCTGATAAAAGACTTAGTGTTTTAACATGACTGAAACACAGCAGATGTTTTTCAGAGGTGTCTAATAATCAAGTTGGACTCAGACCAGAGGTGCTTCTGCTTATACAGAAAACCGGATGGGTGAATTTTTCTACTGCATTCACTTAATTTTTAAATAGATACACAGATTCTACCAAGCAGTGATTATGAGGCCATGGTTGAACCATATGAGATATTAAACGCTAGCTCCATGCTAAGATACTTTCTTATACTCCAAAGCTGTTCTTTACTGCATTTCATGGTCCAGCATCCTCTGTTACGTTATTTTAAAGCCAGGTTTGTTGCTAAAACTTCTCTGTCATCACAGTGGGATTTCTATGGTTAACTTTTTACGGAGAGACTACACAGAACCCAGGCCAAGTACAGCCAATTTTCTGTATGTACCAGACCATCTGCACAGTAAAGGCAGGAATTAAAATAACTCAAGCCAATGTGATCCTTTTCAGGATTTCAATAGACTTCACATAAAGCATGAGGAGAAGAAACAGTTTGAGCTTTGTGAAATATTTCTGAAAACATTACTTTTCCTTTGCTCAGATGAACTCTTGCTCAGAGCACAGCAAATATGTACAGTAAAGCTTCAGTTTGGACATTGTTTTTGCTTACTGAGGGTACCACAGCAGAAGATAAACCCAGATAAAAGAATTCTCTTTCATACAAAGCCATTTCGCCTGGATTACTTTTAAATTGTATCTTACTTCCTTTCAGTATGGTCATCCTGTTCTGTCAGTTTTCCAACACCCAGCTGGATCAATACAATTTTTATTAATTCAGTACTAGCTGAAAGGAAATCTGAGACCATTTAATGCTAGGATTTGCCTAGTAAGCTGTCATTCTGAAATATGCAATTCACATTATCTACTATATTTACTTCCTACCCACTCTCAAGTAATTTTTTTTCCTATTTTGTAGAAGTTTTAGTGCTTTTTTTGCCTCTTATCCTGGAAGTAATAGCATTTATTCATCTATGTCTGTTTATATCACAGCTCAGACAGGTATTTTTGTTACACATGGCCTGAGAAAATGTTGTTAGCTTTTTACTAACTGAATCACTACCTACATTATATAGTAAGCAATGAAAGGATTCGTTTCTGTAGAGCATTTAATGCGTTCAGCGCGCACCTCAGTGACATATATGGAGCTGAAACTCGGTACCAAGCCCAGAAATGGTAGCTTTTTGATGTGCTACTGCACATTAAAATATGTGCTAGTACATATTGATGACACTTAGTAGATTTTCTGTAGGAACCTCCTGATAAAAATATTCCAGTTTTAAGCACTATTTGGCCTAAAAGGAAATCAACGTCTACCTTAAGAAAACACAGCTGTTAGAAAAAGTACTCTCAAACACTACTTTCACATACTAAAAATAGGAAGGGGACTTGACCAAAATGGTATAAAAAGGGAAATGCTGGTTTAAAAGCTGGTGAATTTTAAATAACTGTACAACCTTTTGCCAACAAAAGAAAGTCTTTGAGTTACATAAGCTTGTCTGTGCCTGTTTTGTGAGGTACCTAGAGAATTATGTAATTTTATTTTTTAAATTTTTTTTATGTACTGCATTTCTTCTGCATCTGCCTTGCTCCCAGTACATTCTCCTAAATAATCAAAGGACTGCTTCCAGTTAAATCAAGCTTTCAGTACTGATTTCAATGACAGCAGAGATTCCAGCACAAAAATGAGTCTATCCAAAACTTGAATACCTTATTGAAAGGTCAGTGACCACTGATCAAGGTACTAACGCTCTAATACTTACTACTAAAATATCTGTAGGCCAGGTGGTACAACTGAAGTATAACACATGGTTATAGTTTTTCCTGCAAAAATACTGATTTGCCTTGCTTACTTTTTAAGCTAGAAATATTTTTCTGCAAAGTAATAAGATACATAATTAGCAAAGAAAATATATGTCTGAACAAGACACAGAAAACCATTGCAACTGCATGACACATTCAAAGGCATTCAAAGACTTGTTTATATATTTATAATCATACATTTATGGTTTTTATCTGGTAATTAAAGCAGTTAGTTAGTATGCCAGAAAAAACCTGAGATTTCAGACTGTGAAATAAAGCAACATACTTGCTTCTTACCAACAGTTACTTCTGGATAAGGAGCTGTAGTTTGGCCATGCTACACAGTACTATGGTAAAGTAAGGACTCTGTTGGTTTACTTACTCTAATTCAAGGATAATCTGTAACTGATAGGCATTTCTGCATACTCACAACAGGAAGACTTTAATTTGCTACCTAATCATAGCCTGCTCTTTGCCAGAAATCTTGAGAAGAAACAGCAACCATTCTGCAAATCTCTGCCCCCAAAAGGATAATATTCCACGTATGAGAGACACCCATGAGCATTTGCTCAGTGCTTATTAGTTTCTTGCACTCCCTCCCTTGATGCTTCATTGCAGACAACAGACTGGATTTTTCTCAGAAAACATCAAAACTGCTATACACGAGGATATGATGGTAAGTCAAAACACAATTTTATAGCATTGAGGGGTGTTGCATGACCTTGCTTATGGCAGCTGGACTAGAATCCTGCATCCTGAACTTACTAAACTTGTTTCTAAGACAGTTCTATGCTACAAGTTGGTGATTTTTTTAACGATGCATCACTTTCAACCTATGTCTCTTGCTGTCTCACGTAGCTGGTCTGTTCCTGTGGAAGACTCTTAGCACTTGAAGAGTGTTAGAGTATGACATAACTTTTTTCTGAAAAGAAAAAGTTCTGTGTCTACCTCCTGACAATCAATATGGCACTTCCTTTTCTTTCAGTGTTCTCCCCTTGCAATCTAACCAACACAAAAGTTGCCTACTCTTTCTTCAAACCTTTCTATACAAACCACCACTTGGCTATCTATGACCTGGTTTCTCTGTTGAAATGATGTATTTATCTGCTAGCTTTAGTACTGTTGTGATTTAACCCCAGCTGGCAAGTAGAAACATACAGCCACTCATTCATCCTCCCCAAGGCTGGGGAGAAGAGGGAAAAAAAAGGAGGTGAAAGGGACAAAAAACTTGTGGGTTGAGTTAAATGCGGTTTAATAAAAACAATAACAGAAAAGGAAAAAAATAATATTAACAATAATAATAATGACATGAGTCTCTCTCGCCGCCCGGTGTATTGGCACTGTCCTGAGCAGTGATCGTGGATCCCTGCCCCCCAGCCAACCCCCATTTATATACTGAGCATGAGCCTGTGGTGGACCCACGCTGGAGCAGTCTGTTCCTGAAGAGCTGCACCCCGTCGAAAGGACCCATGTTGGAGAATTTCATGGATGATTGTGTCCCATGGGAGGGACCCCACACTGTAGCAGGTAAGAGTGTGAGAAGTCCTCCCCCTGAGGAGGAAGGAGCAGCAGAAACAACTTGTGACGAACCGACCACAACCCCTGTTCCCCGTCCCTCTGTGCTGCTTGGAGGGAGGAGGTAGAGAAATTCGGGAGTGAAGGTGAACCTGGGAAGAAAGGAGGGGTAGGGGGAATGTGTTTTAAGATTTGGTTTTATTTCTCATTACCCTGCTCTGATTTGATTGGTAATAAATTAGATTAATTTCCCCGAGTCGAGTCTGTAATGGTAGTTGCTGAGTGATCTCCCTGTCCTTATCTCAACCCACGAGCTTTTCGTCATAGTTTTCTCCCTCTGTGCAGCTCAGGAGGGGGAGTGATAGGTGGAGCTTGGTGAGCAGCTGACATCCAGCCAGGGTGAACCCACCACACTTGTAATACTCACACAAATATATATATATATTTTTTAATGAAATGGTATTTCAGAATTTACTTAAACTCTTATGGATTTATTATATGAAGATGTTAGGATAAGGATAAAAATCTTGGTAAGGAAATAGGAAAGAAGATTTCTTATCGCCAGGAACAAAACCTTCTTTGCCAGAAGGCACTACTTGATCTGCACACACACTAACTGAGAGATAGGTGCCCACAGCACTCCATGCAACTAGACAGTTAAGAATGAGAGACGCCCTGTTCAGTACGTAGGTTTGAATTTTAAGGAGCTCAAGCTTTTCTACATTAGGAAAGTGAACCAGCAGTTTTGCCGGAGGGTGGCAGAGCACTGGAACAGGCTGCCCAGAGAGGTGGTGGAGTCTCCGTCTCTGGAGACATTCAAAACCAGCCTGGATGCGTTCCTGTGCAACCTGCTCTGGGTGACCCTGCTCTGGCAGGGGGGTTGGACTAGATATCTCCAGAGGTCCCTTCCAACCCTACTGTTCTGTGGTTCTGCGATTCTGTGAAGATGCTTCCATTAGAAGAGTGAATAAAGGAGTTGTTCCTTTGCAGGCCCCACATTGCAGCTTCCACTGGACGTAGCACAGATAGTTACACAGAAACAGAAAGACACGTATGAGATTTCTCAGTGAGAAACGAACATATGTGTGAAACCCGTTGTTATGGTTTGAGAAACCCATAACAATTCATTGTCATTTAGACAATCATTCTATCACTCCTCCCCACCCGGGAAGGGAAATCGAGGAAAAGCAAGGAAACACGAGGGTTGAAATATAAATAGATTTCATAGGATAAGACTAAATAATTAACATTAATAATACTAAAGAACTAGTGTTGATCCCGATACCAATATAAGACACACAAGGATTGCAGTCAGCCAATTCCACCAGCAGGAAGCTGTGCGCTCCCAGCAGTGGACAGCAAACGTGGGACACGGCGAGTGCAACGGCTTCGGGAGGAAGGGAAGGGCTCAGGGGTCCAGCACCGGGGCAGGGAGTTCTCTAGACCTCTGCCATCAAGGGAGAGAGAGACTACACAGCAAACTTTCTAATTTATATCGAATGTGACATTCATGGTATGAAATAATTCTGTTGGCCAGCCTGGGTCAAGTGCCCAGGCCACGCTCCTCCTCATCCCTGCACCTGGCAAGGCTTGAAAACACTCTAACCTTGAATCCCACATAGCCTAGCTGGCTACACAGTAAATATTTTAATGAATTCATGCACTAGAGTCTTCTAAAAGTGCTGTTTTCCCCAGCATTAGAAGAGAAGTTAGTCCTGCGTTGCTCAAACCAGGACACCTGTATTATTGGACCCCCTCCACGTGAAGGTATAGTGCAGGAGAAATAAGTAGATCTATATATCTGACAAGGAAGCATAGGCTGTTGTAACAGTGATTTGTCAGAAAGTGTGTGGTGTGTGTGAAAACCTTGAAAAAATCAAAAAGATTTTTCTTTTCTGGACAAACGATATTACAGAAGTAAAATTATCTAAAGCATGCACTTTAGTAACTACATTTTACAGATAATTTCAGGACAAGATTAACTTCTTCAATAAAGAACTTCTACAGGACAAAGTGGGAACTCTCCTTACAAGAAAGAATTACCCCATAAAGGCGCATTTTGTGAAAAAGGAGTTGCAAGTGGGTCAATATACCTCCCCAACTGCTCTTGCAATTTACAGACATATGCAATTTTTCCATATCATTGCTATTGTGACTGGATGGCAGAAGTATAGACCTCAGAATCTAAAACCTTGTTATGTTGCTAATGAATCTGAGGCAAGATTGCAAAACCATAGACTTCTGTACAACACAGTGTAACAATATTTATATTTAAAATACAATATCTGAAGAATAATAAATTAAGTTTTGAATTTTCCTTTTTCTTTGAATTGACACAGAAATGAACTCTGAGTAAACAGAGTATATTCTGGTATAAAACATCAAATCTGCTTAGTCTGTTGGCGTAAGATTACACCTAAGGAAACCTCACATAGCATTATTCTGTACTGATCCACTAGTTATCTGTGATTTTCAGTGTCAGTTAATCTATAATTAATGGTTTAGCTAATACCCTGGCTAACTCAGGGCTACAACAATTTTGAACTAGCATATTATAAACTACTTCTGTCATTAAGAAAATTTTCAATTCACTGTATATATCTCTGGGGTATTTTGTATACGTCAAGAAAAATACATAGTAACGTATACTTAAAACCCTGGTAACAGAAAAATAGACCAAAAAATAATTAATATGATTGACATGTCCTTCATGCAATGAAGGGATACAATGCCTAAAAGAAAGCCTTCCCCAAAACAATAAAAATCAAGAGGTGGTGGTAGATACAAAGACAAATAGATATAGAGGAATTATGAATACTATCCTATAGTGAAAGGTTTTTTCCAGCAACTTTTGAGCCACATCATGATATTTACTCAACAAGGGAAACGTAGGCTGCAGGTGAATTTGGCGAATTACATTTCCCTCCTTCCAGAAAAGGACTGCTAACCACTGGCATGTTTCGGAGCAGGGTTTTCCCATCCTGTCCGGTTGACATGACTCTTCCCTACGTACGCAAACATTCGCTGATGTACAGAATGGAAATCCAGTGCTGCTAATGCCCAAAGAGTACTTTCACCAGCAGTCCAGTATTTTCCCTCTTGCCCTTAGTATTTAGTACTTCATTAGTCATGGATATAAAGTGGTACTAAAATTTTGGAAAAAAGTTCCCTCACTTCTATCCCTGAAATAAAATATGCTGAATATCCAATGTGTCTGTTTCTGTGGTATAAAATTTGACCCGCTGAAATAGTGATAATAATCAGAATGGCTTTCTGACTTTGGACAGCTTTCAAGGGGGATAGTAACGGGACACCAGAATTACACTTCTGACTCCAAGAAGCACTTAATTATTTAGACAAACTAAACCAATGTTGACTTCTGTTTCCCATGTCCTGAATAAATAATCTAACCAGCAGACAGGCAAGAAAGGTGGTTCCAGACTTTACTTTGCTTTGCCTTTCTATTGCCAGCAATAATATATTTCATCCCAAGTCTAATGGAATAATTTCCTTGAAACAAAGACAGTTTTTTATTTTATTCTGCACAGAAAAATAATAAAAACAAAGGTGATGTTAAATGTAAGCATTTTTTTTAGAGTAATTTCTGACGAAATCAATGATGCTTTCATTTCAGTTAATTAGATCTCATCAACTTAATACAATGGAATAGGCAAAGCAAGTACAACGCAGTATGCTTTTAAATATTGACTTTTAACATTTCCTTATTTAGTACAAGATCTTACACTATGAAGTGTTTATCATGAAAAAAATTAAACATGAAATTATTGAAGAGCTCTTAGACAAGTAATGGTATCTCTAAATCTTGGTGAAAACAGTCATTTTGGAGGGAAATTACCACTTTTAATAAAGATTTCCTTTGTACTGATATTTTTTATTTGCTTTTATTTTTCTCCATAATTTATTTTTATTCATAACTTTACTATTTTCCTTCTATAGAAAGCATGATTTTGCTGAAATCATGCCACTTCCCCCAGCTTTTCTTAAAAGTATGTTTATCACCAGGAAAGCTAAATGTTTAATGTTAATTTTTCATTAATATTATGCATACTACATCCTTTGCACACTGTTTGGGCACGTGATAAGATGTGTTTAATTTCTACACACAAAAGACTTTCTTTACAATTAAACATTAAATATACTTAATTACCAGCTACCTCAGATGCTCTAAATAAAAGTCTTTTGAATTAAGATTTGAGCCTTGCGATAAAAGCACTAACATGTCCCTATCTTCAGTGAGGTATGGTCTGTTCCAGTTGTTTCTAAGTGCATCCCACTTACATCTGTACTGTATCAAGAAATGCCTGTGACAGCAGCTCTCTTTTTAAACTCTGCTGCATTGATTTTTCCTGGGTGTATTGTCAATAGCATTGTTAAATATGTTCATGAATAATCCCAAAATTCTAAATGACCGATGTATACTAAATATTTCTTAATATTGACTTATTTGTCAGTTCTTTGGAGGTTTGAAAATCTTTAATAATTTATAGTTCACACAGTATTCAAAATTAATAATTGGAACTATTTTGTATATCACAAATTATAGTTTTCCAAAGGGATCTTGTGTAGTAACTATCCTGGCAAATTGCTTTAAAAGTCCCTACTTAGATCCATATTTTTCATTTTAGAGTATTTGGGATAGTTCCTTTCAGTAAAAATATCAAAACTTCCTTACCTTTGATATCAGCATTGGTTAAGAAAATACACGGCAATTTTGTCTGCTGATTTGTCAATAGTTTTAACAGCTGAGGTTAATGAAGAGTAAAGTGTAGGTGTGCTGTTTGCTAGAAAATATAACTAGAAATACAAAAGCATATGTGCTGTATAATATGCTAACATGAGCAGTTTGAGGGGTAAGGGGGAAGTACCCAAAGCTTGCAAACTATAGCAAGAAAGGAATCAGAGTGCTCTGTATATAGTACACATATGTCCATGTCATTGGGCCACAAGAAGGACCTGCCTATTCAGGGTAATGGTGATTTCAAAATTCTACAAGTAATGCAAACTCTGCTGCAGAACTTGAACATTATTTCCTGCTCTCCTCTTTCTTCAACCAACTTCTAGGTTTGGCTATGTCAGTTTCTTCTGTTTTCCTCTTTGAAACACCTTGAGGCTTTATGGATTAACTTCCATGTATACCAGCATCTGGAGTGATTATTTTAAATTGGATGAACACCATTGTTTTTGTGCATATTATAAAAGGCTATATTCCAACAGGGGCTTCCTATTCTTTCACATTCTTTTACAATTTTTCAGCCTCCCTGCTCTCTTAATTTTCTGTCTCATGTCTCCTCTCAGATGGCACAGTAAGGAAAAGCCACAAAACCTTTGTTTGTTTATGTTAGTTGGGCCCACTAATTACCATCCCAAAGACAAACTAACAGTTAGGTTTGACATCTCATCAAAACATCATGGCAAGGCTCATTACCCTGAGGCACATTAGAGCTGCCACATTTATCTGGAATTCTAAATGACTCAGGAATGCAGGAGAACTTCAGAAAAAAAATTAAACCTAACGTTTCACAGGAATAGCGAAGTGTTACCATGTATTCAAGAACAGAAGCCAAAGTGATACATGAAATCTATATATTTTACATCAAAAACCCCGTGAGCCAAAAAGAAGCCAAAAGTGGGGTTCTCTAAGTAAATGATGTAAAAAGCCTGTAGAAGATTCTCCAGTATTTCATTCTTTATCCTAAAAGGCTTCATATCACTAGTTGCTTAAGGGTGGTAAGAAAAACAGCATTTGTAAAATAGGGAAATTTGATGATTCTTGACAGAAATACTTTTGGGAGTAGTTAACAGACATATGCTTCGTCTTGCACATAATGATTTCTCATCTTAAATGAGCAATGCTGGCCTGATTTTTAGGAAGAATGTTCAATGCAGCTGCCAGGAGAGGAGGTAGGGGACCACACTGCTCCCTCGAATACACACCTGCTCTCTAGAGCATCTTGCCTCTGAATTCAGCCCTAACAGGATCCGAAGATGTTCTGGCAACACCTCCTTTCCCCTGTTAACAACATGGCCAGCCAGAAGAAAGCCGGAGCCATTGCAGCGGTTGCTTCCTACTTAAGGGTTTGCTTATATAACACTAGCCGCAGCTAATTGACTTTGGTTACCTGCCAGCTGCCTGTCGACACGGGAGCTCCCGAGCTCACCAAGGACAGCCCGTCCAACAGGGCTCTCGCGCAGGCTGTGCACATATGTTTCCTCCCATCGGCTTCCTGTGAACGGGTGGAGATGCCAAGAACCAGCTGATTTTCAAAATATTTCCTCTCTAACTTTGCTGCCACCCCAAAACCCCATGCAAACGGCCACATGCTGATCTCCAGAGATGTCTCAGCTCAGGTTGGTGCCTAGTTAGGACTCTTGCTTCAGCAAGGCCAAAAGCCACAAACCTATACAATATGCAGTGGCTGGGATGGGGAAGGTATGTCTGTTAATAATCTCAGATACTAGAATATTTTCCCATACTTAGATCCCTTAAAAAAAAAGTAAAAGGAAATTACCTTCTCTCATAACATTTTTCAACTCTATACATTGCTCTTTCATATGCTAACAGAACAGACATGCCAACAGAAGAACATTTGGTTAAAACCAGAATGTCAGAATCATTTGAACAAAGGAAAAATTTGCCACAAATAAACTGCTAGAGGCCCTGGTCAAACTTTACAATGTAGTGAACGCTTCAAATTACATTTAATTACAATTTTACTAGCACAGTAATAGGTAGCACAACTGAAAAAGAAACTGCATAAACCCCTTAATTTCTTCCCTGCCAGGTTTTCAACTGTATCTAATTCATTATCAATATTGCCATAGAAATAAACTGTAGAAGCACAGTGTGAAACAGACTCTCATTAGGTAATGCCTTTTGTGAAAACTCGTTCAAAAGAAATTAAGTTTTTGGATACTAGATTCAACGTAATGGAAGTCTGACCTTCGAAATAATCTAAAATGCAAACTTGCCTCCTGCTTCTGATACAAGAATTACTAGCAGTGGATCCTTTTATTATGTAAGACCAGAAAGTAGCCAATAGTGCAATATTTAACCAAAAATATTCACTTAATCATCTGAGAAGACATCAATATACCTATTTCTTTACTGAACCCTGTTTTATGTGTGTGAACTGTCACCAAAAGGAATATTTTTTTTTAATAATACCACATTTCTAAAAGCTGCATTCTGATTAGATATGCATGTCCACATTTTGTTTTTGAAAGAGTACGGCTGTAAATGCAGGGAAAGAACCACCAGTTTGAGGCTATCCATGTAATCTGTAAAGGGCTGCACTGGCAATGTGCAGCTCATTGTTCTCTACAGATGTGCGAAATTCTGTTTTTTTCTTTGATTTGTTGTTTTTGTTGTGGTCATTTTGTTGGTTTGGTTTGGGTTTTTTTTCCCTCTGAAAAAATATAGGTTGTTATGTATGCCATGTGTCTCTGTTTCAGAGTTCTCCCTAAAATAGCTGCACAGCTTATATATTATTAGTGCATGTAAATTATTCAGCTGCTTTTAATGGCACATCACACATTACTACTTTCATCAGTAAAAAAGGGACAACCAGTGAGACCCACACCTAAAGTAAAGAGGCTGCAAAAGAGGATCTTTTGAATATTGTTCAAAAGTACTGTATAATTGGCCCCTAAATTGAGCCTGCAGAAAGCGAAGTGCAGAAGTTGGTGTGCTTTAGAAAGGGAATCACCTGAAGCCACTTCTCAGGGAATATGAGAAAGTGCCTGACATGGACCTTTTATGATTATGGGTAGATTTCAAATGAAAATACTATGTTTATATTAGGAGGAACAGGGGTGTATCACATGTTGTCAAAGGGGGGTATTTTGCAAAGGTATCTGACTAGGCTACTGGATACTCACAGATTAATTATTTAGATAAAACGGCTGGAAAGATATGTGAGGAAGTTTGACAGAGAATTTTCTCTGGCAACTTTAAGTCTTTTGCTTAAGGAAAGGGGAGTTACAGGAATGGAGAGGACCTGGAAGTGAATATAAGGCAATTTATAGATGTAAGCTCAGAAAAAATCAGGTAAGCCGGCACCTGTTGAACTGGTCTTCAAAACACAATGTTTTGCTTAAAAAAGAAAGACAAAACCCACATATTAAGGGGTAAGGATAAAAGTAAGAAACAAGATTACCTACAGATTACAACTAGCAGCACAAAAAGAAATTCCACATGACCGGTAACTTCTCTGAATTTATTCAAAGAATGAAATTTAGTGTATGCTTATGGTCATGAATTTCTGTAAACAAGTGTTTTAAAGATGTACACTTGTTTATACAACTTCTAGACAATTCCATTAGATATCTTTTGTGGTATTGTAGACACCAGAGTAATTTCTTCTTCTGTAAATGGGTAAAGTGGAACAAAAGCAGAATGCACTGTAGCAAAAAGAAATAAACAAACAAACACAAATGAAAAAAAAAGCTTAAATTATTCTTTCTAAATTCATTTTTCATATTAATTCCAGGAGACTTTTATTATGGGTAGATTTTTGTAGTATGTAAAGATCACATAGCACCAGCAAAACACAAAGAGCCTTATGAATAGTTATGAAGATGAGATTTCCTACTCTAAGAATGCAGTTTAAATAGCCTGTGCACACATGCAAGAAGAACAGGAGTACAGGAATGGAAAATAACAACAGGAGCAAGGCTAAACAGGATTGTGTAATATCTTAGTAATGTCACTGATTATTTAGATTTCCGACTGTCTAGATGACATTTGCTAAATGAAGAATAGTGCAGGAAAAGCCTTAGGAAAGATGCAACTTTAAGAAAAAAAAATTAAAAAAAAATTAAAAAAAATTAAAAAAAAAGAATACTCATGTCTGTTGTGAGAGACTTCAAGGATCCCTTATTTTGGTATAAATGCAAAAACTGGAGCACAAAGAGTCAATGAAAATGTTAATGTTCAAAAGCAAAGACCCTTTTCCAAACCTATGTAAGTGGTGTGATTTTTTTTTTCCCCAGAGTGTTATGTAAAAAAAAAAAGACACATGAGTACAACGCAAGATTTTTATGGCTATGCATAAAAAGCAAAAGACCATATTTTTACTATTTTAGTCCAAATTTAACTTTGACAATAAGAAATAATTATACCTGAAAGGAGGAAAAAAAAAAAGTGTGATGAGACATCAATGAGTACATAGACATTGCAGCCAACAGTTGGAACTAAGCCAAGCTCCAAACCTTCAGGCAACAAAAAGTTAGTCATTAGCAGGCTTCTACTTGCTCTGTCAGAAGAGCCTGTAGAGGGAGACATTCACGGAACCTGTTGATGGAATAAGTACAATCTTCGTGGCTGTAGATGCCTCAGTTTTTACCACTCAAATTTGATTAAACAGTCTGCCTTAGTTTGTACAGTTAAAATGGTGGCCTACCCTGAATATGTACAATTGAACCAAAGTAAAGTAAACTATAAAAGAAAGAAGTGGATCTTAAAACCGCAAATCTGCAAGACAAATTCAAAGCAGAATACCTGAAGGTCTTGGAAAAAAAAACAAAACTAAAAATGAGTGGAGGCAGATGTGTGGTGGATGGAAGAAGGAGAATTAGCATAAAATTAATGTAAAAGCATGTAATTGAGTAATAAGGACTCGAAACAGCGTGGAAGGAGCTGCAGGCATTTGGTATCCTCTTCAATCCAATTAGACAAAATTGTTCCCAAGGGATTGCAGAGCACAGATCCCAGTCATTCAGAGAAAACTATTTAAGAATTCTGAATTCTTACTATTACTACACAAACTCATTGATCACAAAGTAAAACCAAATAAACAAAATTGCCTCCCCCCTAAAAAGGTCTAACAGCAGATGTTCCAAGAACTAACACTTTCCTGACTACCTTGGGAAACAGTCATTTGGAAAACTGCTTCCTGGCTTTGCAGACCAGCTGGTGACTGAAGGAGTCACAGCCTAATTAGGCTGTGCCCCTTGAAATCTGCACATCAGGTTGGCACTGACTTCCACTAGGATTAATGCTTGGAAAAGCCTCAGCAACCAGCTTTAAGGAAACTTGCTAGTACAATTTCCTGCATTTTTAAGAAGGGAATCCAAAGCCCCATCTCATCCTTTACTGGCCATTTGAGGATAAACCAGTGGATATTTCCAGTAACCCAAGAGATGCATCTGTTTGCCAACATGACAGGGAACAGGACTTGGTGACCGAAGCATCCGGTTGTTCCTAGGCCCTGTGCACCTATCACAGGCATCCCCCCCTTCCCAGTGTACATTTACTATTGTCATGCTTTTTTTACCATTTGTTTTTCTGTGAAAAGCCTAACTGTTGCTGGATTAACTAGTTCATCCTTTCTCCTATTTATTCAACGATGTTTACAGACACTTTCCCAAACATTTGGATTTTTTAAGCTGAAGGAGCTCTCCTCTATCCTGTATTTTAAAAATATTCGCTCGATCCTCACAGATCATTTTGTCAACACATCCTTCTAAACTACTTCATAAAAAACAAACACAAAAACAACCTAGGAAAAAAAAGAAACCAAACAATCCACCACCAACTATCCTAACTGTCCTTCCCTAGACAGTACAGTTCTGATTTTTTTTTTCTTGTTATTAGCTGATGGGATTCTATCCTGGTATCTCTTTTACTAACACAGTGGAGAAAAATCGTTTTGAGGAGAAAGTCAATAAGCAGCCCCAAATATCATTAGAGAGAAAAACCTCACCCTCTGTTAACTAGAAATACATCTTTATCCTAAATACGCACAGGCTGGAGTTTTGTCCCTCCCACCACGCCCCTCTATTCCTTTGAGTATTGCATTCTTTATATAGGAAAATTAAGTGTGTATTGATTAAAAGAATCTTCAGATGTTAAAGGAAGAAAAATGAAAATTTTACCTGAAAAATGAAAGATTGCTTACATTAATCTCAGGGTTTTTGCACTCTGGGACATTCTGATGTCTCACTTAATTGGTCCTGACTCATGACCACAAAAACAGATGCAGCAAAAACCATTATCTTCTCTTTTATATGGTATTCCTCTGTTCCATCATTTCTTTGTTGATTTAGAAAGATCTCATGAGGACGTGCCACTCAGTAGGAGATTCACCTCCACATTTAAGCACATGTGAAACATGAATGGGGGTTGGAGAGTAAAGGCCCCTGGGAACTTAGAACAAAAAATATATATGATATAAAAGGATTGCAGATGCTTCAAAACATGTGCTGTTTCAGTTCTAGAACTAGTTCTACCCTCTCATCCAACGGTGGAAAAACAAGGTAACCCATCATAGAGAAATTAGGGCGTAACGTTTGAAGTTTGTCACATACAATGTTTTCTTTCCCTAGTTAGGGCTTCTTGGGACTAAAAATATGCAATATGCTAATGACACTGACAGCACAGAGGTGAAGGTCAATGAGTCTAGCAGGCCAAGCACGCACTGAGCATTGCAAAAATGGAAGCTTTTTCCACATACTTCCTCTAAAAGCACATCTCGCATCTGGTATAATTACAGATATTACAGAAGCAGGACAGAAAAAAAAGTAATTGCCAAATGTACATGAAGTCTAAAGATGTCTCAACAGTTTGTAAAGAAACAAGAGACACAGACCTTAAAACCAGCCTCTGGTTTAGATCAAGAATTCAGTGCGTCATAAAGTTAAGCAGACAGAAGGAAAGTTCAGAAAGTTCTGAGATAATCAGACTGCCACAGTGCCCAGAGGGCTATCTGCAGTGATTTTTGTGAAATTTTAAAAAAAGGGACAATTATGTGTTCAGTCTTCCTGGGGAAGCAGATTACCATAGCTGAGATTTCAGCAAGTCAATTTAGTACTTTCAATCTAGAAATTGGTAGTAGGATGATGCCAGATTCTGTCTTGTTTTCCCCAAAAGAGCAGGAGGAGATGCCACTACAGGTGAAACAGTACTTCAACCACATCCATGTATGAAAAAGGACAACTGTTACAGTTTGAGAAACCCACAACAATTTATTGTTGTTTAAACAATTATTCTATCACCTGATGACCCCTCCACACTTGAGAAGAGGAATCGGGGAGAAACAAGGAAACACGAGGGTTGAAATATAAATAGATTTCATAGGATAAGACTAAATAATTAACATTAATAATACTAAAGAACTAGTGTTGATCCTGATACCAATATAAGACATCCAAGGATTGCACTCAGCCAATTCCACCAGCAGGAAGCTGTGCGCTCCCAGCAGCGGACAGCAAACGTGGGACACTGTGAGTGCAACGGCTTCGGGAGGAAGGGAAGGGCTCAGGGGTCCGGCACCGGGGCAAGGAGTTCTCTGGACCGCTACCATCAAGGGAGAGAGTGCATTTCACAGCAAACTTTCTAATTTATATCGAATGTGACATCCATGGTATGAAATAATCCTGTTGGCCAGCCTGGGTCAAGTGCCCAGGCCACGCTCCTCATCCCTGCACCTGTCTAAAGCTCAAAATCACTGACACCTTCAATCCCACACAGCCTAGCTGGCTCTAAAGTAAATATTTTCAGAAATTCAGACACTATGGTCTTCTTTTCCCAAGCATTAGAAGAGAGATTAGTCCTGTGTTGCTCAAACCAGGAGAACAACTAAAGAAGCAGGCCTATTTCAGCACTGAAAATACCCAAGTAGACATTTGACAGTCTGGAATGACCTGTTTACTGTCAGCTATATTTGCTCACTAATTGTTGTAGATAAGTCAGTCACCAATTATTCCTTATAAATAGTTTTTTTCTTGGCAGACATACAGCCAAAAGTACACAAAGACAGACTTCATTTCATGGCATCATAGTTCATTAGTAACAGGTACATCTGTTCACATCAGTCCTTGAATAGAAACACTTTTCCCTGACAAAGCCTGAAATCTACAGCCTGAACCTTCGATGGTGATGAGCTTTTTCCTTGAATTCCGGGAGTGTGTTTTTCTTTTTCAAGATACCAGCCTGCCACAAATCAATATTCAACATCACCATTTCTTGTTCAGAGACAACAATATGCATATTCACAGTACTGCTACCTCCATGAAAATGACACCGGTTTATCTCAGGCAAAACCAAAGAAAAGGGCAGGCAGCAGAAATAGTAGGTTGAGTTCTACCGGAATTCAGGTGCCACACACAGGTCCAGTTTCAGTCTTATTTCACCATATCTTTTCATTTGATACTTTGCTGGAAACTGAATTAGAATATGATAAATAGAATATAATCGCAAAGAAAGGAACCAGAACAAGACACGACAGATTCAGAGGTGAAATGTGAACCAGCAAGCAGTTAAACCTAAGGTCTTATTTACACATACAAGTTCAGAGAAGTTCCAGTTATCCTCTTACAAACTGATGGGAAAAAAACCCATTCCTAAGCCTATCAAAATACACATCTCTAACACTTGCTTTATGCAGCTTCCATCCTAGTGAAGCCTTCTCTTCTACTTGTAAAAGGCCACCCTGTAAAGCGTCAGTCTAGAAGAATGACGGCTGTCAAAGCCCAGAAGTATTTCCTAATAAATGAACCAAGAGCAGCACGTGGAGGGAGTCAGTAGAGAGGCTGCCTAATATTTGTTCTAAACTTGTGAGTAAACAGGGATCACCTGTCAAGACGAGTAAATCACAGACCTGGACTAAACACCATGAAGTCCTCTGCTACATCTACAACTGTGTGTAACAAGAACCCCTGTAAAGCAGTTGACAAGTGGCAGCAAATGGCTCTCCAGAACTCTGACAAGACACAGTGTGTTACATAAATGCATGTTCCTTCAGTGAAACCTGCTTGTTAAATAGTCTAGAATTACTTCTGTCTTTCTGTAAAAGATTTCCTAAGTAATTATGACCAGATCCCTGAATGGACTGAGGCACGTGCTCCAAGCATGTGTTTTCAAAATTAAAGATAAAAACCTTCTGCTGCTAGAGTGTCTGATTATTAAACAAATTGAGCACAGCCACTGTGAGAATTACAACCTTTCCTATAAAAAATGCTACATCAGAGCATAATGTGTTATTTAAAGAACACTTTATGGCTGTCACTTTACCCCTTCAGGATAAGTCCTTCTGATATATTTTCCTATCGTAAACTCCTGCACCACAATGAATTTCTTTCCAAATCATTTCCCAATACAGTTCCAGCACCATGTTTTGAGCTAGACCACCAAATAGTAAAACTGTCTACACTGCTGACAGTGACAAGGAAGAGAAAAACAGTTAAATGGAATGCATGAAAACGATTAGAAGGCCAGACATAAATTAACTATCTGTAATCTCGGAGTAAACATATGAACTACCACTGGAAGACTGGTGAGCAGACTGCCCCTTAAAATAAGTAGAACAAGCCATTCAAAAATATTGATGCAGAGCAGCATATGCTCCCCCTCAAGAAATCAAGTTATTTCTCTCTCAGTTATCCCTGAGGGAGAAATAGGAGTGACAGAATAGGTCATCTCACATGTCATTCTGGTGGTACAACTGTGTCTTTTACCTACGTGAAAGCTCAAATAAGCTCAAATCCATGCTAAAATCACCTTCTGTTCTCATGGATATCTATATGAAATGTACCAAAATAAAGAAATTAAGAGCAACCAGTTAAATACCTTTTTAATATGTACAGCTAATAACATATTTTTTGAGGGTTACTGTATTCTGTGAGTATATGTATATATTCTGTATAACTACATTTGAAGTGCTATCTATGTATTGCCTATGGCATAACATTTACAACATGGAGGACTGGGTGTTCCACTCACTAGAGTCAGTATTCATGATAAAGAGAGACCGTGTTTTAGTCAGGTTTGAGTTACTCTTGATAGTCTCCATATGGACAAATAAAGAATAGGCATGGGGAAACAGTTATTTAAGGAGTATGGAGACATTTTGGAAGGAATGCAGAGATGTCACCTAAGCATCCATAGAAGAGTTTAGGAAAGCCAAAGCCCAGCTGTAATTGAATCCAGCATAGGATGTCAAAGGCAACAGGCAAGACTCCTGTAAGTAGATGGGTGATTGGGAAGACTACGGAAAATGTGGGCCCATTGGTGAATGAGGCAGGGGCCCTGGTGACACAGGACACAGAAAAGGTTGAGGTACTGAATACCTCCTTCATTTCAGTCTTTACTAGAAAGATCAGCCTTCGGGAATCCCTGGTCCCAGACACCAGGGGGAAACAGGTTGTCCAGGAAGTTGTGGAGTTATGGGCAACAGGCTCTAGGTAGCCTTACTGAGCAAGGGGGTTGCACAAGATGATCTCCAGAGGTCCCTTCTAAGCTCAACCATTCTGTGATTCTGTGATGCCATTGTGATGAATTGGAGACTACATTTTGTCTTGGCTGCTGTGCAATTTCAGTGTTTTGTGAGCTATCAAATTTTCATCGTAGGTATTTTTTCTCTCTGCACCATTTTTTCAAGAAGATAAGATAAATACATGCCATTGTATAAAACTGTGCCATTTTTTAAGCGTACGTATAGGCAGACATTCTTCCAAAAAATAAAATATGATTCACAATGTTTCTTGTAAAAAGTGTTGGCAATATACACTCACTTGTGTATAAACCTACCAGCAGAAAACAGAAATTTACTGTTTAAGAAATATATAAAGAGACTCTCAAAATGTAAGAATTATTCAAAAAATATATATTACAGATTATGTTTTTGTAACAACTTTTCACTAACTGGATTTGTACAGCAGAACTTCCTGGACAACTTTGATGCCAAAACATCTGAAAAAGATGTCTTGAACTTCAAGTTGTTTGAGACTTCTTTATCTATGTATTCATGTACAACCACAGACATATCTGCAGAACCTGGAATCCATCAAGCCTAGAGTTTAGAAAATATTTTTCAGTGGACATCACTATCCCTTTACAACACATGTTATACACCTTACAAAGTATCTACAGGTTTGTATTATCTCAAATAGGTATGATTTGGGGTTTATATTGTTCCAAATTTGGGTAGCCAAGAGCTCAAGACAGAAGTGGTTGCCACACTTTGCAGTTGTTTGAAAGGCAGATTACTATCATTATAAAAAACAAAGGCTTTTCATGTAGTGAGTCTGTGCCAGTAATTACAGAAATTCAAAGTCCCTTACTTAAAAAGAGACCTTTGATAGACACGTCAAATTCTTCAATGTTCAAAAAATTCTTACAGCTTCATAGAGTAAAAAAACATCAGTTTTGGCTTACAACGCAGTATTTATAAAAACAAGTCTTTAATTCAACATTCTTCTCTTCTATATGTGCATGTAATATAACTCCGGGAAGCTTTGGCTTTGCAATTTAATCCAACAGATAAATCTCTTCTAACAGAATTGAAATCAAACCTCAAACAGAAAGCAAGGAAAGTTAG
Source organism: Larus michahellis (assembly GCF_964199755.1). NCBI lineage: Eukaryota > Metazoa > Chordata > Aves > Charadriiformes > Laridae > Larus > Larus michahellis. The sequence continues at coordinate 38,425,167 of NC_133930.1, forward strand.
TTTTCAGAATGAATACTAAACTTCTGATGTCCTTTCAGTTCATCAGTTAAAGAAAACTTTGAAGACTGCTTCCATCCTTCCTGGATTTCTATTTTTTCAAAACATAATTCCTGAGGAGTATTGTAAAGATGTAAGCATGTAAAGAGGTCTTGCTCTCATTCCTATCCACAGCACCCTTAAACAAAGAGAATCTCTCATCATGCTGGCAAGGCATGTTACAGGAGTCCTTTGGGGAGTGGAGGAAAACGTGGCACAGAAGGGACACCAGTGCTCCCTTCCCTCTAAGAAACCACAGTTTTTCTCATTAATTTGTCAAAAATATGCTGATAGTAATACAGTCGCTTCCCACACATGAAGAGGAACCCAGGACTTTTCTTCCAGTGTTAAGACACAAATGTCACAATGTTCCTGCCACCTGCCAAACTTGGAAAAATCATCCTACTAATGAATCCCACCAGTGAAGACACTTCGAGCTTTCTCTTCCCTCTAGCCCACTGCAAAAGACTTCATCAAAAGAAAAGAAATGCTCTAGAGATAAGAAAGGTGAATTACTTTTTTTTTCCCCCTAGATTCTACATTTAAATAGTACATGTTGAACATGACTTCGGGGAAGGGTCCTTGTCTGAAACAGACAACAACAACTCCTTCTTCTACTCCACCTCTTGCCCTGCCAGATCAGCAGCATACCCATTCAAAAACAAAGAGGGAATTCATCAGTTGTCTGGCATTTCATGTAGTCATTTTTGCAAATGGAAAGCTAGTAGAACATGCCGGTGATCTGATTTTGTAAAGTTTTTGTTTCCACTTTTGTACTCAAATGAAGAAACATGGGTACAAGAAAACAGCAAATAAAAATCCATGAGTATTGTCCTACAAACACTGTTGCAAAAGATGGTAACAGAAAAGTCAGGGATAATGTCCAAAACTTGTATTTCTCTTTCTTGATGACTCTCCCACACACAGTCTTAATCATAATGTTTCTTTCATATCTCACAAAAATTTTATCCACTTAGCTAAATACTATGCAGTCATTTTGTATTGGTAGTTAAATAATATTTGCAAAGTTTTATAATTTTATCCTCGGGATACTTAAAACAAAACATCAGGTGCAATGCTTCCTTATGGTTTTATAATAGATATTTATTCCCATTTCCCTGTCTTCCCAAAATACTTTAAACACATCCTTCCAATTGCAAAAAGAAACATTCAGATCAAGATTATATCATGGCTAATTCTTTTAAATCAATTTACTCGCATTCACAGAAATTTACAAATACTTCTCCTGATGTGTAAATCCACAATGGAAATCTGAGAACAATTTTGGGATACATTAGGTAGATCAAAATGTTTATGCACAATAATGTAACTAATGCTTTTCTTAGAGGCTACATGTATACTAAAAATAAGCTACTTGCATTCAACTCTAAATTTCTAGTATGTGTATTGGTGTATACATTTCACAGAGAATATGTAAAAAATATCATCCAAATGCACTTGTGTCTAACCAACTCACAAGTGGATACCTTGAGAGACTGCCTGGTAAGGAAGAACAGAAAGATGGGCCAGCACAGATGGAATGATAACAGTTCATGCATTGTGACTAGTAGCCCTTGTTGGAACTAAATACAAACATCAACAGCCTTTCACATAAAACAGTAAAAATCCAACAGTATCAGTAAGGGAAATTTCCTTCTCACACGTCAGAAGAATGAGAGGAATTCTTTTGAATTCTGATTCTCTCTTTTGCTACTCCTTATTCCTTCCTTGTTTTTCTTCTTTCAATGAGAAGATGGGGAATAATTAAAGAAACAGTGAGACTATTTAATGTCTTCTTTTTGAATTCAAAATCTGGTAATTATTTGCAAAAATGGCCTTTTACGGGTTCCACTTTTAATCAGCTTTAATAGCCCATGTATTAAACTTATTTATTATGAATGATAATTATCCAGTCATATTCTCCTTTTATTTGTGTCGGTGAAACTCGATGAATTTCAATCAAGTTATTCTTAATTTACACTGTTGCCAGGGAAAGGAAACTGAGACTCATGAGCATAACCAAAGGTATGAATTAAATATAACATTTGTTTAAAACACCTTCTTCTGTTGATGCAAGGCAAAAAAATGCTTTTTTTGCCTGGAGCTAAATGAATTAGTTTCTTGTAGTGACACTGTTCTTTCTATTTTAGTGCTTTGCTGTTGTTCATTTTCTAGAATTAAAAATATAAGCACAGAACACCAACTTTTCAAAGTAGGGCTGTGGAATAGTGTCTCTCTTCAGATGTTCTTTCAGCAAAGTTGCAGACGTGTGAAATTTCCAGTATGGGATCAAGGGTTTTGTATGGGGAAGTGAAGATTTTTTGCCATTTCACTGAAATTGCAATACTGATAGTTTATTTAAGGCACATAATGAATTACTTTAGTTCAGCTTCATAAACAATGTCTTCAGTAGTGGAACTGGTTTGGTCCATCTTCATCCCAAAGCACATTTTTATAACAGCATTATAAGACCCTTAAAAATAAAATTATTCCTGCCACAGGTAAGTCTCCACAACAACATACGACACGCTCTAGAAGAAAAAAAAAAAACAAAACTGGCTTCTGCTATTTCCTTCAGCATCCACATACAGTTACATTTTCTCTAGAAATTAAATTTAAATGGGTTCATGAAAGTTGATCCCAAAGACTTTTTTTGGTGGCAGAGTTACCTGTCTTGTATGAAATGCTGTAATTAACAGCTATACTACAGGCAGAACAGACTTAGTTTCAGTTTAATCAACACTGTTTCACACCATCAATTTTACCAGAAACGTTACTTCAGGGTAGTAACACCAAATACTACAGAAGTTTTAAGGAAATTACCATAATTTAATAGTATGACTTGTGAAACAAATACAATGTGGCCCTTCACAAGGTATTGTTCCTTGAAAATAATTCACCAGATAATTTACACTAAATGCATAGTAAAAAGACTACAAAGAGAGTTGGGGACAGTAAATACCAGGTAGGTATTAACCCATTCCACCACTGAGTAAGTGAGAATTTTTCTTTTAGAGTAGAAATAACCCCAAATTCTGTGCATGTAAGTACTGTAAGTAAAATGTTAATCTAACCAAGCAACAATTAAAGCCCTTTTTCATAAGTATGTAAGCAGAACTGACAGATTCAATTTGATTCCTTCTGCAAGAGATTACGGGGGTGAGAATGTCTCAAGGGTGTTCCCAGAGCAATTGCTAGAGCAGTACATACAGTTTCTATTCTCATTATACTTGATTCAGCACAATGAACATCCAGCTGCTACTCAGAAGGCAATGACTCTTGGGAGCATCCATGGACTTCGAAAGAAAACTGGTAAATTTTGTTCCGTTGCTCTGTTTTATCAAAGTCTACATCAAGTCTTTAATTCAAATTGTAGAGGAGAAGACGGCACATGTCAAAGTAAGCAATTGATTCAGCTGGTGATGATGAATCCTGGGAAAAGATGATAATTTTCAAAGTCTTTTCTAAAAAGAAAAAATTAACCTCAAACCATGTTACCTTAAAAATTAAAAATAAATAAAACAACAAAAAAACATCTGAAAGCAATTGATATGATGTCTTTTCCCGCTTGTCTTTCTCTATCTCTTTTAATGACCATTTGTACATGACTCTGCACAATCCTTTTGCTTGAGCCACACCAACTTGATTAACCTACTTAAGAAAAGTCATTCTTTGCCACAATGCCACTTCATTGTTTCTCTTTTCAATTATATGTTGACCAAACTTTTAAATTAAAAAAAAAAAAAATTGTTGGGAAATCTTCCTTTCTGTAGCTTTTCTTGTTTATGTAACTTTTTAATACTTTTCCGCAGAATTCTCCTTCATCACATTGTTTCATGCATCTAGCTTTCTCTTTACTATTTCCTTTTGTCCGTTGTCTCATTTCTTTCCTGTTCCAACCTCTTCCTTTCCATTTGCCTTTCTGGACTTAGGATATTTGCAGATGGAAATATAAAGTAACCAAATTCTACAGGTCTTTGATTACAGGCACATCTACACAAATGTTCAGCGTCTGACAGTGGAGTTCAGAACAAACTTTCTTTCATTCTCTGATATTATTTCAAAATACCTGAAAACAGGCAGGAGCTACCAACCCTTGAGTAAAAACCATCCTCATTAAGACAACTTTATTTCCAAATCAAAACTACATATGTGCTTTCAAGGAGGGTAGTCCCTTAAGCTACGTAATGGGAGGACTGAAATACATCAATTCTTAGCATTCAGTCTTATAATATGTTAAACGGTTTAGCCATTAAACAAAGCAACCAAAAAACCTCATAGCTTTTCAAAAACGTTTAATGAATTTAGCTAGATTTTGTCAATTAGAGTCAGATGGGAAAAATAGCCACAAAGTATTATGGCAGTAAAGCCACTTCACCTCTTTAAATGAAAAACCCAACTTCAATTTCCTCCTCAGTCTGAATTTGAATCTAAATTTGTTATTTATTAGTCCTAGGATACTATGGGATCAGGTACTGTAGGCTCTTGTTAACCTTATATTCTCAGACATATATTTGCTGCAGTCAGACACTCATCTCCTAGGTGGATGGACCTACTGAATTAGGTCTCTCTTGCTCACTCTTTGGTCAAGAGTACTTGCAAACTTGGATAATTGCTGGCAGAGATAATCAAGGAAGCAAAGAGCACCCCTGATTGCCTTACCGCTACCTGAACAAGACATTCAGGCCCAAGGTGGTAGGAAAACTTCTTTCACATCCATTACCAAAGAACAAATGTGATTCAGTGTCTACCATCCTTCCATCCTCAAACTCCAAATTCTCTGTTTCAGGAGGCTGACAGATACCTTCATTGAGCACTTGATTTTATTTTAAGAGAGTTTAGTTTTTTAGTTGCTAGGATGTTGCATGGACTTGAACCATTCACCCAAAACACCAGCATTACTGATTCCCCTTTTCCGCAGGCTTAGAATCTGCATCTCAATTTATTCGCAGTTTTATTTTTATATGTCCTCAAGGCATATATTTAGCTATGTATATATTTGTTTGGGGCAACAACTTCATTTGACTGTGTGGCTACCCTTTCAATCTAACTCTGTCTCACAGGGACTCTTAGTCCCAGAATCTGTCATTGTAGTGACTTTGCCTTCTATTTCTTGACAAATCCTCACATCCTGTTAACTCTGAAACCAGTTTCTAAGCCCAGCATAAGGTACAGGGTTCATTATCATAACCTTGGTAAAATTTAGGTACAGAATACATGAAGTCAATAGCCATTAATTGTACAATGATCTCCAGTATGGATATAGAGCTAAAATAAATTTTGCCTAAACATGGTCAGTATCTCAGATGTAAGATGTCTTGCATTGCTCTGGGAAATTCAGTATTTCTCAGCATTTTTCTTGTCTCCAGGATGCCAAAAGCAAAAATATGATGAAGTTGTTAGTGGAAACATGGCAGAAAGCATCTCAATAGACCTGGAACTGGTATGTGACTTACGGTTGAGTGGATTTTGTTAAAATCTCCTGAATTGTCCGATTATAGAATTTCCATTACTTTCAGACCCAGGCCTGCCAGAGACTGGAAAGTAAAGTAAGTCAGGCAAGTGTTCTTCCTATTTTTAGCTTGGCTTCTCAGATTCATGTAGACATGTTTTTCATTCCCTACATCCAAGGCTTTTGACCCAAGTGACTGAGTTTATCCAAACTGGTCAGGATAAAAGAGGTCACAGAGAAGAGAGGTCCTAAAATAGCCTATAGAGAAGGAAGTGACCCCACAGGTGTTGGCAACAGCAGAAAAAATGCAGAAGCAGCATATGCATTACTTGGCACAGTCGGTCCATGTGGAAGAAGGAAAAAAAACAAAGAGCGAAATGCCCTCAAAACAGGAAAAGTTTGAATTAAATTTTGCCTCATTTTAAACAACAAAGTCAGTCACCAAAGAAAGGCAAATCTGGGAAACTGGTTTTAATGCTTTCAGAAACACTTGTTAAATGATGCTGTTCCAATAATGGAACAAATGTCCACAGGGAGAGGAAAATTACAGAAATGAAATGGGGTTACCTCAAAATGCAGATATCCCTATCTCAAAACAATTCAAAGTTATCTAACAACAACAAGGCATTTAAAAGCACTCTTTAGAGGCTTGCGATTAGACAAAATGTAGAATCTTCTGAAAGTGCTACAATTTTGTGCCAAAATAGTTTGTACCTTCATTACGTATACAATGCCTGTTTCTCCTCTGTCAAACTGACAGCTTTTTTAACAGAAGTACTCCATTCCCCTCCCTCAAGAAATGGACTGTGGTGGGAAGTGTTCCAGAGGGCATCCCAAAAGGCTTCCAAGTATTAGAGATTTGAAAATCAGTGACGGCGTGGTAAAATGATCCGTTTACTTTTTATCATCAGTAGCTATCTTCACATTGTCATTCTCTTTTCAATCAGATGTCTCAAGGGCCAGAGTTAAGTGGATAATGCTAAAAATAGACTGACACCATCTACTGCAACAAAGAGTGGAAAAAGGGAGGAGAGAGACAGAACTTGAATAAGTTTCCTTATCATGGAAAAAAGAGCATGACAACTTTTAAGGGTGATCTCTAACCCCAGTTGTCAGAAGCGTAACATAGACAATGCAAGCATAAGCATCTATAGTGCCCTACTGGGGACTGGAGGGTGGTTTATCAAACCTCTTGTCAGTCAGATCTTGGCTTCTGACAGAACAGATGCAATATAAGATGATGGGGGAGGATTCTTGCCATCAGATATGCGCTTAATACCTGATTTTCAGAAGTGGCATGCACCTGTGCTTTCCATGGAAGATGATTGCAGAGTGTACTGGGTTTAATCTTAAAAAAAGAAGGAAAATCAGTTCTGTAATCATTAGAATATGGTAAAGTTACTAGTTTTATGCTTGCTGGGCCAAGATCTTCAGACTTTAATGACTTTCAATTACAGTTAACTGGGCTGCATGTGCTGTTGTGGCAGAGCTGAAAATGTCCTGTTCTCCATACTAATCTCAATGCATCCAGAAGCCTGCATTGCTTTCATGTATGGACAAAAATTTGAAAAAATCTGCATCCTGGAAGAATTTACAGAGACCTCTGAATGAGCAAAATCAGAGGGAAGAAGAGAATGGAATCAGCATATCTTTAATCTCATTGGTTTTAGTATAAGTTTTATGATTTCCAGTGATATTATGCTTGTTTAAGAAACAATATTAAGGATGTTATTTCTTCATATTAAGGTAATTTCTTAATTTCTAAGTAACTTGCTTTAGTCTGAGTCGTTGAAATTTGTGCAGCTCATAAGTTTAGGCAATGTCTACAAAAGCAAGTGTTAGCCCATAGGAGAAGATCAGGAGAGTGAAAACAGTTGCTGCTGAGGGTTGACAATGTATGCCTTCAGCAGAATTTAACTTTGGACTTGTCTTGGTCTGCTCCCAGGGAGTGAATGCCCATTAGAAGTTGAAGCACAACATGCATGCTCCTGTCATGCACTTTCCTACTTAGTCTCATCTGAAAGAAATTGTTATGGTGTTCTCTGAGATCCTTCCAGAATGGGGCCAACCACGGTAAATGGGGCTGATCAGGAGGTTTACTCCCAAAGGTGCAGATGCACTACTGTAGAAGCATCACTGCGGGTCATAAAGGAAATTCAGAACATTTTTACTTCCTTTCTGTCTTTCCTGAGAATTATACCAAAAAGAAGAGGTAACTGTAAAGTTATATTAAGTTTTTAGGAGCACTTCTATATGTTACCCCCAGCTTTCAGCAGGAAGAAGCAATCAAAAACATACAGAAAAGAATATTTCCCTTAAATCTTGGAATCACCAGTCAGCAAGTCACCCCTAATCAACCCGTCTTTGTTTCCCCCTTTTTTGAAAAAGCTTCTTTACTTGGTTAATAACATACACCTGATCTTCCAGAATGAGTCCTGGAGTACCACAGTAACCATCTCCAGCTTCTCCCACAGTCAGAATAGAAGAAAATAAGCACTGGAAGTTTCCTGAACAACTCCAAAAAGGCTGACCTAGTTACCTCCAAATATCTCCTCTGTTTCAGAAAGGTGCTTGTTAATATGAGACCGGACATATCCAACACACAAAGACCTTCTGTAAGCTTGAACGTCCAGTTAAACCCCGCATGTACCTTCTATATCGAAAGCTTCAAAGCATTTTTGGCACATACACAGATTTAAGAACAACATTAGTAAAATTCCTTCACTTCATTCTTTTGTGAATGACATGATTTCTTCTCATGTGAAGATAGGGCTGGTAGGTTACATTACTCTTGCTCTTCTCACATTCCTGTATTGTTTTCAAAGTATTTTTGCACATTTGAACAGTCTGATGCTATTTATTTTCCGAATATAAAAATATTACATTACTTTCTGCATGTACGCAACATGGCAGCTATTTTGTTTACAGTCTGTCCAGGTAAAATATATTCCGTCTTAAATAGCAAGCAAACATGAAAAGTAAAGTGTAATCTAAAATGGTTCATTATTGATGCACGTATCTTTTTTTCTTATCATGAAAGTCAAACAGTTTAGATTTTAATCACGAAAAAGTATATAGACATGACTGGTACTTGAAAAGCTAAAGCAAGTGATAATCTGTCAGCACCACAGCTTGGAGTGAGTCAGAGCACATGCAGATACACCAACTTGTTGGAGCAAGCTCAAAGCACAGGGCTTGTTTTCAGACTATTCATAATAAGATCAAACTTGGCAACAAAAAGGAAGGTTTTCAGAGAATGTCCTTAAAGCTGCACAGGAAAACAGATGCAACAGTGGTCACTGGAGACATTTAACTCCACGCTTTGACAAACACTGTGTTGGATATGATCCTGTACAGAGGGATGCTTGGTACAGCAGTTGCTGGAGAAGATTTCTGTGGACCTAAGTTCTCTAGTTATCACAGATTTGCATGAATTTTAATTGTATTTATAATCATTAATATTTTGTAAGGCAATCTCTCTTTATCATAGTCTTATATTTATATTTTTTTAATTTGGAATAACCAGAGCTTACAGGATATTACCTTTAGTACAGGCAGAGAAAGAGAGTTGTTCTTCGTATCTTTCATCTGATCTACTTAAAGATGTCCCTGTACACAGCAGGGGCGTTGAATGACATGATCTTCGAAGGTCCTTTCCAACCCAAACCATTCTATGACTCTATGGACCCTATAAAAGTAACACACAGCCTCCTTGCAAGTTCTGTTAGTTCTATATGAACATCTTCCGGGCAATCTTACTGGAAAAAAAGAGGAAGTTCTAGAAGACAACACTTCAGTTTGTAAAATAACCAATCTACCTAAAAATTGGATCTGCAAATGACCTTTATTCATCACGGCTGCTAGGCAGAAAAGTTATAAATATTAAAAGAAACCTGTCTTTTCAATTTCTCAGTCCTACTCTGTGCAGATAGAGCACCACCAAAACCCATCTCCTAAACTACAGGTCATGCAAGGCCAGCAAGCTCTACCTACAATGTGTGAAATTTGTTTGGAGGTGTCAGTTCAGTTGTCAGACATGTTTTACAGCAAAAAGTAAGTGAGACTGATTCTGGAATTTACTCCAAGTGGGCAAAAAATGAGTGTTGCAAAAGAAGAGAATGGGCAAACCTAAACCTGCAAAGACATCTAAAAGGATGTAAGTACCCTCAAAGCAGGACTAAAGAGCTTCTGTGCTCTTTCAAGAGAAGATATATTCCTTAGCTATGTAAAATTTAGTCTGAAATTCTACTATACCATCCTTAACAATGAACGTCCCAGGTAGACACTCTTAAGATTAAAACAGGAAGAGCTCAATATCCACAATAGCTACTTACTCCCTGAGCCTGCCTGTATACAGCATATAAAATAACACGAATCTCATCATCTCCGTAGCTGTCTCTACAGGACAGAACCATTTATTTTTTGATTGAAACTTGACATTTATCATACTGTTCAGACAGATACTGGTGACAATTTGGAAAGACATTTGCTGGGCTTTCTGTCACTATTTCATGTTAGCACAGCAGACCCCATTAACGCAGAATCATAAAAAAATCCATTTAGTGCAAAAAAGAGACAAAATAAGTACTTTTTAATTAACCCTGTCAATTTTTCAAAATGTTTCCAAGTCAATCCATGGGACGTGAAAATCCAAAGTCATGATTTATATGTTGTTTACCAATGCTGACTTGAAGAGAAACTTGAACAAGCCAGCTCATTTCATGCAACTGCAGTTACAAGCCATTGCATACACTCCAGCAGAAATATATTTCCAAAAACTTAATTTCAATATCAGGGAAAACTCATAAGTGAATCACAGTTATCAAAGGGCAATGCTTGTGTAAATGGTCATCACACAAGCAGAAAGCCTACTGTAAGGAAAGTCAGCAAAAGTACTGGGACTGGAATAAAGAACAGAGAGCAAGATACGTCTAAAAAAAAATGTTTGGGGTTTTCTTCCATAGCCAAAGTATTTTGGATGAAAAATACAATTTTCACATGACTTTATATAATCTCTGAACATGACTCATATCATCCAGAAAATTTCAAATTCCAGTATACCTTATAACTCAACTCAAGATCATAAATAATTCGTGTAGCAAGAAGGTGACAATATTCAGAGAAACCTCAGTAAATTTAGCGGGTTCAGAGATGCTGAGAAAGTAAGAAATATCTCAAGCTTTATGAAATTTTAGAGTATAACTATTTTAAGAAGATAAGTTATTTTTTGGGAGTTGGTAATTTTCATTACTGAGGGAAAGATTTGCTGCGATAAAGTGTGAAACTTGTCCAGGTGACTGAAGGAGAGAAGTACTTTTTACTTAGAAAGCAGTCAGAAGTGTTACATTAAATCTTTCAGCATGTCAGTACTCTTGGTTTCCTATTTAGAAATGTGTGTACACGAGTAATGTTATTTATGCAACTAAATCTCCTTTACTCCAGTGAATACGCATTCACATGAACTATTACATATTTAGGTGTCATATTTTTGTAGAACCTCAGTCATTATACTGGTACAACCAAGACTTATACATTTACTGATATTTTTTGCCTAAATGCACTTTATCAGAACTCCTGCCATAAGATTTACCTTTTAAAAAAATGTTTATCATTTTTTCATGGATAGATTTCGCAATAGTTGTCCACATCATTAGATTTTAATGGAACTTCTGGTATAGGTGAAGGCTACAACACTAAATTCTGATGGTACAGATCTATAAAGCTTTAAGCCCTTAGAAAATGTAAGGAAAAGAAGTTCTCTGGTTTACCCAGGAAGTATATCACCCATGCTGTATACTCTGATATCTTCTACGTAATATTCTTCCTAGCTTTCTCTGGGTGCAATTTTTAAAAAAAAAAATTAAAATCCTACCCTTTTGTACTTTTTAAAAATCTACTTTGATGATATGTTTAAGTTGCATAGATCCTAAGGACGTTATTATCAGATTAACCTTTTGCTGGTTTTACTCTCTGTTAATTCCCAGAGAAATACCATAACAGTGTCTCTCTGGCTTTACACAGACCTTTATATCTGTCCCTCCATGCTTCCCCCACCAAGGAAGGAATCTAAAAAGTGCTTTTACAGTATCCAAGAACAAACAAAGCAAACCAGCACTTGCTGTTTTACCAGTCTACAAAGTACTAATCAGGTTTTTGCTGTAATTCTTAATTTTCTTTAAATGCTCTATGGCTTTTAAATTTACTGTCGTTCGAGACACTTCACTGTTATATTTCCTGACATCTTCCAATCTCATACACAGCACATGGACTTCACAAACAGAAAATTTAGTGTATACTCTTCCGGCAAGCCCATGGAAAACAGAGAGAAGTCAGATGAGATTTTCTGAAACTGGTATCAATATGGTTTGCAAAGTTTTAAGTATTCTAAACTAGTTCAGTGAGTCCACACACAATGTCAAAACTCAGGATACAATTAACCTGTTTAAAGTTCAAAACATAATATTCTTTGGCAGCACAGTCCCGGGAATAGCCAAGCTCTATGCCATAGCAGGGACTTCTGGGAATCCCTTCCTATTTTCTTTGGTTTTACCACCACCTTTCAATTCATTTTTTGATAACAAATTCACTGTCTCTGACAGTAAAACGTATCTGTTCTGTTCATTTATCACCAGACTGTTCATCAGCAAGGTCAGTTTACTACCAGTATTTCTTAAACAAAAGAATTCAAAATAAAAGAAAATTATTAATGATGGAGAAATGTTCAGTAGCAGTATTGCAGCTGAACTGAATCTGAATTAGATTGTCTGTTACAGCTGGAGATCAAACAATAAAAACTTATGCACTTTCACAATAAATTAAATATGATGGTTAAGAAAAATTATCCTCTATTGACAAAAAGAAATGTAAATTAACTCCTATATACATAGGCTGTGTTCCCTGTGAGACACTAAATACTAGAGAATGAAAGATGGTAATGACTGATTCTGTATTAAGCCTGAATTTCAGAACTTTCATCCTAGGTCTGGACAAAATGTAAACAAAACAATAATTGCAAAAATAATTTAGACAAGTAAACGTGTACGCAGATCAACAGCTTCCAATAAAATTTAAAGTCACCAGTAAAATTGATAGCATTTGGCACAGCTCCGCATTTCAATATGCTTTTTTAAAAACAGAGGTGTTTGAGTTGTGCCATTACAGATGCATCTCTTTTTTGTGTGTGTCTGTAACAACACAGACTATGCCTCTGATTATTTCAATCTTTATTCACATAAATATATGAAAGGGTGCATAGAATCATATAGAATATTATCTCTACATGCATAACATTGGGCAAGACATGAGTCTTGACATGATCCCCTGAAAATAATGTTAGAATGATTTATTTTTACCTCTGAAGTCTCTGTCTCTAAAGAAATGGAATTACTGATTTCTTATTTTGCAAAATTTATCATAAATCTTCTAGTACATATTATGTTAATGTATTTGGGCAGAAATCTGAAATTCATTTGTGTTCTGTAAGAGTATTCATTGTTCATATAAGTGAGGGGAAAATCAATGATATTTGACACCAAATGCAGTACAGGTGGGTACTATGTAAGTTAGTTTATACAGGAAGGTTGCCAAGTCACATGAACTGCAATTCCTGGTACCAATCTTAAGGTTTTCCTTTGGCAAACATTGCTAGAACTTCAAATTTTTTTACTGCTCTCTGTTGGTTTTGTGACATAAATGGGTGTTGAAAGGATACAGTCTTCCACCATTGCATCCTCAATCCTCGTAAGAGGCTAACTATTTAAATAACTAAAGCTGCACTGAGCACCTGCCATTAATCATCTCTGGAAACACCCTTGAAACACTATGAAACACTCAAACCTTGCAACTGATTTAAGATTATGGGAACGCTCCCTAAATTCATTTTGTTCAATGGTCTGAACTAGAAACTTTAATCTTCTCAGATGACGTGTGGATGCACTAACACATTGTGTCACAACATGCTGTGCTCCTATTAAAAATTTATTTGCTAAAACCTAAGGGGTTGTTATTACTCCCACCTAGAAAACTATCTTCAGTCTGGTTAACGAAATATGTTTTGCTGGGAAAGACTGCACGAACTATAGGATTGAAAACATGAATTTCGCAATAAGGATGTTAATAAATCATTGTGGAGTGCCTAAATGAATTATGAATTTCCTGTATATAACTACTCATTTACATTCTTTAAGGGAAAGTCATGCATCTCAATAGGCTAGAAGATCTGAGAGCTCTTCTGCTGAGCTGCAAGTATACAGGTTGATCAGAAGAGAAAGATCTAATGGGAACTACTCTCTGCTGATGGAAAGGGTTACCCCATACACCTCAAAGGAAAGAAATGAGCAAGCATATATTGAGCAAATACAATATACGTATGGGGGGTTGGGGTCAAGGAGACAGATTGTTTGCTTACAAAGGAAAGAGAGAGAAAGGAAAACGAATACATGCAGTGAACAGAGATAACAGCAAAGAGAAAAATGTATCAGGGTGAAGATTCTGCAATGGTACTGGGGGTGGGGGTAGGGAAGTTAAAAAAAAAAGGGGAAATAAATAGGATACAGGATTCAAGAAACTGCATCTATTACTGGTTTTGTATTTCACAATTATGAGAGGGGTAAAATATTTTTTTTCAGGCATCAATACTGCATAAGCATGCTAGAGTCTTCTCAAGCTAAAGAAAGACCACAGATTAAAATTTGAAAACCCAAAGTTAGTTTAAAAAAAAATCTTACATTTCTAAGAGTCAACCAGTAGATGTTGCAAACATGTATTGCCTCAGAAAATCAGAGCTTTTTTATTTAGGAACACACAAGTGACTCTAGGTTATAATTTTAAAAAACATGGAAATTCACCCATGTTGCTCTGCTGTCCCTTCCCCTTCTTCTCCACAAAAACCCAACAAAAAACAAAAAAGCCTTCAAGCTGTCCTTGACTAACTTAGTGAATAAATTTTATTAGTGTTTTCTGTTACATAGTTTAGACTCCTGCGCCAGAAGAACCTGCTATGTTCTAGGCATGTGCTCAGTTTCCCAGCTCGATCTGATCTAACACAGATTAGATTCTTTACCTGTGCACGTCCAAAGGGACAGCCACATACCCCTCCATCAGGCCAGAACACAAAATCCCCACTCCCCAGCTACAAAGAATCTTCCCATAGATGATTTGGCCTGACTAATATTGTAGCGTGCTGAGCTAGGCTTGATACCTACTGTCAGATGCAATGTTGAAGGCTTGAGCTAAAAACAGGATAAAACTGTATCAATTAGTAATTAGATGCAACTGAGCCACCTCAAATAATTGCACCAGCGAGGGAGAAAGGATAACTTTTGCTGAGGTGCTGTGACAGTTTTTATACCTGAAGTCCCCTGCGAGCAGTGTAAGCTGAGAGACCTCAGAGGCACTGACCCTTTATTCTTTTCTTTCATTCAGAAGTGAATATTGCTCAGTCTCTATACTGACTGACACTGCATTGGTGTCACGTGAAGAGAAAGGTTGTTTTCTAGGACCCAGGGCTGAAAACCAGTTAAGGCTTTCCACATTTAAACTCTATCATTAAAGCATTTAGAAGCCAGTACAGAAACAGAAGCACCATCAAGCACAGTAGCCCCGTAAGCCATAGCAGACAATCCTGCGCATCTTGAATTTTGGGTTCATGGAGCGATAGAGCTCATGTAAACTATACTACAATAGGTGATTCTTGAGAGGAAGAATGCAATGAAACAGAGGACTACTATATGCTAAATGGATATAGATGTAAGAGCACGGTCTCTCAAAAATCATTATAAAAATGTAAAAAAAGCTACTACAAGATAAACCTGAAATCACAAAGTTTAGCAAGTATCTGTTGAAATAAAATTAACAGATAAATAATTGGCTTCTATATTTATAAGAATTAAATGTTATTCTGGATTTTTGTAAAACACTGTTTTGTGTGTAGAAATCTACGTTGATTACGCAAGATGTCGTAACAGGAGTTACTTCCAAAGAACAGGATAACTACTCAACAACCCTCTCCCTTTTGCTCTCTGTAAGTCCTCCTATTATTTAAAGAAAAGCATTCTCTAGAATTATTTGTCAGACATCATGAAGACACCTGAAAATCCCCTGTTAATTAGTCAAATTGAGTGGAGCCAGAGTATAATTTGCAAGTGTTGACTGCAGCAGGTTGCAAAGTTAATAATCCTTCTCTGAGAAAAGCCTGGGTCCTGATGCTGAGCAGATTATAAATTTGACAAGCATTCTTCAGAGTCTTTTCCCCACAACAACGAACAACAAAATTTTCAAGTTTTACATAAAATCAGGGATGATGCCTTGCAATTTCAGGGCCTGGCTTTGTTCCTTCTAAAATTAATTGAAGCAGATGAAGCCACTCACTTTGTATGTTTCTTACTAGTAAGTGCCAAATACACAAACGTAGACAAATGCCACAAAAATAAAATATTAGTCATGATTTTAGAGGAATATATTTGAGAACTTTCCTAACTGCAAATAAAACCTGCAGAGTCTACAGCTGAAAATTTGGTTGTGCATTTACAGTGAGCACTTGACATGCTGTAGGTGTTATTATCAAACACCTAGAACCGCAAAGTTATTTAAGGAAGATTAACTGAATCTCTGCAAAGCCTTTGAACTTTGTTATGGTAATATTTAAAGATAGTCCCACATGACATGCATGCTGCCGCTTCCTTCATTAACAAGTTGCATTCTAACCTTCTGGGAATGCTCTTATCTTTATGCTATCTCCTATCTGCTCACAAGCCAAATGTTTCAATGCAAAATGTTGCTGATACTAAAAAACAGGGAACATTCCAATTTGAATTTGATCTTCTTAATATTTTTTTTAGTATCAAGCATCCATGTGTCAGATTGGGAAGCAGGTGGAGAGTGTGAGCTGTTGGCTACTGTGGCATTTGGTATAATAATAATTCATGAAACAGAACTGACAGCTAAGACAGCCAAAGGAAATAAATCACCAAGCATTAGTCTGCTGAAACAAATATCTTGCACATATCATATCTGAATGTATTTCTGAAATGTTATTAATTGGTACCTTCAGCCTCTCTGACATAATGATCACTGAGTAAAATCCTGGCCCAGTGCAGTCGGCACTTCTAAAGGTTGCAAAATCATGTCTGGAAATGATATGAAAAAAGTCAGACTGGTGTGTTCGTGATCTGTACCAAGGCAACTATCAGAAACAATAAGGATGAAATACAGAAAGCAAAAGGGTAAAGAAACCATATTGGAAAGAAATCAATACAGCTTTGTAGATAAAAATGTCTCAAAAATATGGTAGAGTTCTCTGACAGATAAAAAGAGCAGGTGGGTGAGCTGATAGCGTCTGGGAATATTGTGGGAAGTCGTAACAAGTCTGTCACAAAGCCTCCTAAACAAACAAAGCCGTCATGCGGTGGAAGGGAGCCTCCACTTTCTCCACTGTTGAGGTATGAAGCAGACATCACAATGTGGAAAGCTTACAGGCACTGTGAACAGTTTAGCATCCTGGAAAATTACTTAAAAAGGGGATGCTATATAACACAGAATTATTCAGAACTCACAATTCCTAAAGGCAACTAGGAAATACAGACTTCCCGTAACACTGAATTAATTGGTCATAAAATGGTAAATGTAATCTGGAAAGCACACCGTAACACCAAGGGGAAAAGCACAAGCATGGCTCCTGACTCAGCCACTCCCTTTTGGAAAAGATCTTGAAACGGATAATTCCTGGAAAACATAATTTCATCACCAAGTGTTATTAGAAAGTCAAACAGAAACTTACAAATCATTGGGAAAGGATTTGAGAACAAAACATAAAAAGTCATATGGCTCTAGTTAGTTGATTTTAAGAAAGATATAGGATGATTATGAAAAAATTGAAAATGACAACAGAGATGATTACAGGTATGCAATACGTTTATAGTCCTACATAGTGTAAGAGACAAGGTATTTCCACTTGAGACAAATGAAGGGGAGAGAGGGAGGAAAAATACAATAAAAATCTAAAGGTATTGTGAATACTGTTGAGAGGGACCAGGGAATGGTAATTCCCTATTTTACTGCAAGTGTAAAAACAAAAAATCTCTTTCAGCTAGAGTATTATTCAAACTGTGAAACACATTAATACAGTTCACTAAAGGAATTAATTAAAGATGGATGAGTTTAAAGATTAATAAAATGATAATTTAATGAAAGAGACCATCAGTGTCTCTAAGCAAAATATCTGAAACACACTGCTCTGGAAGATGATCCTGACTGACCCTTTAAACTGCTGTCTACAAAAAGCTTGAGGGATATATTAGAGAAAATAATTTTATAGTTGCCATAATTTTAATTTATTTTCCTTTTGCATCTGCTGCTGCTTATCATTCTTACACAGAACATCCTTCTTGCAGATATTCAAAGGTTTTATAGCTCTGCCAATTATCACACTGAAGTAGAAATCAAGAGATCTTGATGCCAATTCTGTCTCTGCCACAAGCCCTCTGCACAAAGGTGTCATTTTCTTCTTCAGCTTATTGGTTTTCATGGACTGTGACGTGCAAACACAGTTTATTAGCTCTAACTCAGTTTTGCATATCATGTTGTTGCTTAGAGGTTTTTTGTCTATTTCATCTGGAGAAGTTGCTACAACACACTGTAAACTGCAGGACAGTGCTCAGTCCCTGAAGTGTGATGTCCCCAGGTCAAAGAACCTCTCTAAGTCCAAGAGAGGCTTGGACTTGAACTAATAATAAAAGCCTTTCCACCTGGCAATAATTAGTTCTGAGGTCCAAAATAGCTAAGAGTAAGCTAAGAATAGCTAAGAAATACCTAGAGGGCTTTTTTGAAGGAAGGTCACTGATTTCTAATAGATCCCCTCTTGAGTAAAAATGAGGAGTTCAGAAAGCAATAAGGGGCAGATGATAGAAGACAAACCACAGAGATGGTGAGGTCAGTGAATAGCCTCATGTTCTCATTTTTATTTGTTTCTGCAAGTGCAGCTTCCTGTCTAGCACTGTACCTTTTCAAGAATACCTTCATTTGCCAACATGGTATGTGAAAACAGACTGTACTATTAGGACAAAGATATCTCCAGACTGCATCACAAATTCTTTTTCCCAGAAAGAATTAAGTTTCTTTCACACCTCACAAATGAATGAAAATGGTAACATCCAGATTTCTAAAGATCCATCAACACACACATATTCAAAATGCTTCTGTAATCCAAAAATATTCAGGAAGGTATGGAGGAAGGAAGGAGAGGAAAGGAGGAAAGGAGGTAGGAAGGGAGGGAGGGAGAGAGGGAGGAAGGGAGTAAAGAATACATAGAGGAGAGGGCTTGAGATGTCTCCTGTTGATTTCCAATCAGGCATTCTAACAATCACTGTATGGACAACATTTTTTCTCATTCCAAAGTAACAAGCCATCCATTACACATTTCAGGTAATGCATCCTACGTCACATAAACAGAAGCTGTATCAGTACTTTTCTAAATCAACTAACAACTTTGTTCTTGGTTCAAAACTTCTTATGGGTTAAAAACTTCTTGCTCATGTCATTCAACTCATCAGTGAGCTGGTTAAGGACAGCCAGCACTCTTGAAAGCATAAAATACAAATCCATTGCTTCTGTAAGAAATAATTTTGGAGCTTTCGGCAACATAAAAAATACACACCAGAAATTTGGCACTGCCGGTGAGTTCTGACACAGTAGGCAAACAACCCTATGACAACAATTTATGCATAAAATAGCCTGAAGAATCTGAAAACACAGCCAAATGAAACATTTTAAACTTGAGGGGAAACAACTTCAACAGCGTCACTGATGTGCTGTGAATTCTGCTTCAGTGCTACCAGAAGATGTACCATTGCAAGTGGGATAGCCCTGGATCAGTGCTTGGGTTTGGTGTTTGCTAGTCCCTCATCCAAATTATTAGCAGTTTTGACTGTCAATGACAGCACCCTCAAATCAAGCCTTCGGGGCTGGCTCATTTCTTCCCCCAGTTTGAAAGCCAGGTGGGCTGGGAGTGGATCCTCACTGCTATTGCTGCCAGCTGGTGCTGGTGGTCACCAGGGAGCAGCACTTCTCTCTTCCAACTGGGGCTGATCTTATCACTTACTTTAAGAGGATCAGAGTAAGAATCAAATATCTCATCAATATCTCACCTACAATGTTGAAAAACCCTCAAAAAAGAGGTGGCTGAAGGTATTAGCACAAAACCAGCTTCTGTATATAAACCTATACAGATCAAAAACTAAAAGCAATTTTTTCAAATCATTCTTAGTAAAATAATGTATCTGCATAAACTGAGCAACAGTACTTTATTCATTACTAAAGTGTTGGAGATCCTCAAACGTGAAGCAAAGCATTTAATTAACTGGTAAGCTGAATGAAATGGTAAGATCAGAAAGCATACTTTTTAGTTAAACATTATTATTCAGTTTCAAATGTTAGAATGATTAATCTTCATGAGAGGAAAAGTAAAATTAATGTTAATTAGTTAATTATCTAAATTACAAATGTTGAGGCAGGAGAGGTGACAAGTCATATAAATACTTTCTGAGTTTTTCCTAAATGTATAAAGAAATATTCATATATATCTCTGTGCACACAGCTGTCCATATCGTATGATGTGTCGAAAACAATAACAAAGCAGTCTGTACTAGTCATAGGAATCCAATTTAATAAAGTATCACATATATAGCCTGATTTGTATACGGATAAACATTGAAGCTTTTTCTTGCGCACACTAATTTAGAATGTATTTATTACTCTTATATTCCATAGAAGAAATTTTGTTAAGGAGTGTTTTGAATGAGATTAAAAGAAACTGGGACAAAGGAAATATTAAATAGTTCCCCCATTAAAACACAATCACTTTGTCTGTAAGCTCAAGTGAAAATGTTTTAAAATTGAAACATTAAAATTTCCAACTTACTTTACTCAAAATTGCTGTACAGATATCTTAATTATTTTAAAAGTGAACGGCAAAAAGCTGGCTTTGTTATACAATGTGTGCTCCTCTGCCTGAACTGATCTATTTAACTTCATTGTGCATTCTCTACTTTTGCCTTTAGTATTGCATTTTTGCTCCTGCTTCAACAAGCATCTCAGTACTCGTTTGCATCTAGCTTCAGTAGTTGCACGTTTGTGCACTGATGGGTTCCAAATATGGAAGAGATATCATAGGCATGAAAGGATGCGATAAGCTTGACCACAACAGAGAGCAGGGTAAAACAGTGGCCAGCAATGGTGTAATCACTGCAGGGTGTGTTCTTGCTTTGATAGAGAGTTCATCAGGTTACATGACCTGAGGAGCCTGCCTACTGCTTGTGACAAAACTCTAACGTTGACAGTGAAAAACTGATTCTGAAAAGAATGAAGCAGGATCAGATCAACTTCAGGAGAGTCACACTGATTACACTAACTGATGAGCTTCCTATGTCCGGAGAAACCATCGTCTATGCTAATGTCCAGTACTTCCTCCAGGGATAAAATATAACTGGTAAGTACAGGAGTCACAGTGAGGTCAGTGTAATATCACCAAAGCGAATAACATACTGTTATTTTAGATGGAACAAAAATGATTAAACCAGAAGCAACAGAGGTCATTTATTTATCTGTATATGAAATGCAACATTTAAACATCTGCAATATAACTAATCTTCTTTTCAGTATAAATCACATCTCTTAATTTTCAATTTGATTAAGCGCTGCCTACCCTCTTGATGTTACTCAGAGATTTACAGTAGAAATGCTATTTATGAAAGGAAATAATTTTACAACAGAAATGTTAGAAGTCTTTTAACTGTGATAAGACTTTCCTTGAAAACCGGTAATTTTTTTGAAAGGTGGCTGCACACTCACCACACTGAATAACTCATTTTAGATGGCAGATGACATTGTAGTGAGTTTTCTTTAATTCATTATAACTGATTACATAAAATTAATAAGTATCTAGGTTCTCTAGGTCACAAGAACTACAATCTTTGATTATGCTTCTTCTCTGCCTCTGCCTTCATTGTTAATCTGTCTGCATAAAATTACATGAGTAAGATTTAAGGTTTCCTGTGACTAACTTATGTGTATTTGAGAGAGAAGGTAACTGACAGTCCTCAAGACCATACCTCTGATTTTCTGAGAGCTAATATTAACTTCTATTAACTATTTAAGAATGCAACTCTCTTTGTTTGTTTAACAACTAATTAAACTCTTAACATTTGATTCTCCTTTATTTGTATGGAGGAGCTAATTAGCAAAGGCAGTGATCTGCTTTATTTTCTCTAGTTATGTAACATAAGACAGGACTTAAAAAATTAAAAACACCTTCCTCCAACCCTTCCCTTCTTCCCTGGCTCAGCTTCGCTCCCAATTTCTCTACCTCCTTCCTGCAAGCAGTGCAGGGGAACAGGGAATGGGGGTTGTGGTAAACTCCAGGCAGGTAAAGATGGAACTAGTGAAGGTGTGAATAAGCTAATAGGGAGGGGAATGTTTTATCCCGTTGAGGCTAAAAGGAAAAAGGGGACTGTTGAACCTACACAACGACTTTCAGGAGCAGGAAAGGAAACATTGCATGTCCATGCAGTCATATTTTGCCTTATGTCCTTGATTTTGCACATACCAAGTCAAGTCAGGGGTACCTTAAAATTTAAGGTTTCCCTGGATTGCTGTTTGTGGCACTGAAAACAAGAACAACTTGTTCACAGGGGAGGTGAGGGCAATTATTTATTGGTGTCAGTTTGGATTTTTAAGCCTCTCCAATCAGCGGAGAAAGATAATGTCAGCTCTGGAAACGAAGGCTTTGAACATATCCCAGTGATTTTCAACACACGACATTCAGTCTGTGGAATGCTGAGTTCACACTGTATATATTGTACATTGCTTTACTTTCTTTAATCATAGCAAGTTCTGCAGTCTCACCAGAAAAAAACACCAAAACACTTCACATTAAACCCTATGTCTACTCCTCCCAAATATTAAAAATCTCTATTATATATGTACTACAAAGGAGAATTTACTTGGCATTCTTAAGTCAATTATCACCACTTTCTTCCTTTCTTTGCAACTGCATTGCAACACGCCACGTAAGGTAACTTTCTGCTGTCACCCTCAGTGATAAGGGCCTACGTGTTTTGCCTAGTTTTGGTGAGTTGGCTTTTGATATGTTCTAGTAATGACAGACAATGTGTATCTTCCCCTTTCAGTGATGAATATAGCCTTAGCACATACCCAGTTTGTGAAATGCACTGACATTTTTGGGGATAAAAGGTTCTTTATGAACACAGAATATTGCATGCAGCACTACATTTCTGTCATTGCAATTGTTAGCCTTATGTTATTACTGCTTTACATGAAACATGACTATTTCGCCACAAAATGCAATGAGCAAAAAATGTTACTCTTGAAGACTAGATCAGGCTTTCAGCCAGAAATAATAATCAGTGCTTACCATGTGATGTTTTTTAACTTTCTTTATGACAAAAACAGATGACTAAAATTGTTTTTTGCATTTTCCTGAAGGCATTAGTCCCCTCCAAAAACAAGGGCACTGATTTTTCTAAGCATACATCTAAAAGGAAATAACTGGCAAAGTATGCCTAGAAAAATGGATAAAATGTTTTAATGCACCCATACACAAGGCAGTAATTTCTGTTATCACCATTGTGACCCAGCAGAAGCCAGTAAAAAAAATAATAAATGAATAGATAAACAAATATAAAATTCAAAATGAATTTATCCTAGCCAGTGCTCACCTCTCTAAAAAGGCAACTCACCCAAAACACAAAAAGCAAACTGCTCCTCCAGCTGTTCTGAAGATCAACAAAAATAACTTTGAACTATGTTGAAACAAAGTCTTAAAATGTGTGACAACCCCCCCAAAAAAAAACAAAACAAAACAAAACAAAAATAAACTAAACATCCCTTAACTGCACCCTCTGAATATGAATTTAGGTACGTTAGTAACTTGGATATCCAAGCTTAGGACTCCGTTTTTAGGAAGAGTTTGACTTCACTACTACTGTAAAAATTAAATTTATTATATTTATCTATTAGTCTTACCTAGCAGAATGCCTTTCTATATACCTAAATGAAATAATAGGGTTTTTAATAAAGTAGTGTCTTAAATACAGACACCTCTATATCTTAATACAAATTGATATGACAATTCCATTAGAAGAGCTCTTTCCCAATCGCAATAATAATAATAAAATTCAAAATAATTTTACTAGAAACAAAATACCTTCTTACTTCAGTACCAATGTTTTGTTTTGCTGTTTTAGTCCTGAGAAAGAAGATTCTGATTTGCAATTCATTGTGAGATAGAATATAATATTAACATACAGCTCAACAAAAAAGGCAGTGTGGGCTAAACAAACACACTCATGTCACCACTCTGAATGTAATTTCATTGCAGCCCAGATACTTAATTGCTAAAATAAAGTATCCCACTTAAATCATGTGACTCAGTTATCTTTTAGTGCAGACCTGGTTCATTGACTCACCTTATGTTAGTTGATCAGAAACTAAGTGAATTATTAACCCACCAAGTACTTTTTGTAACAGGAATACACATCAGTTGAGTTTGTGGGGTCAGCCTGGTATCAGGCAAAAACTTACACACTAATTTGCATCTGTGGAATAAACAATAAAAAAGTGTGAAATGTAACTCTCATGTCTAAAATGAATGAAAAAAGCACATAAAACTTATCTTCAAATACACAGTTTGGTGATATTTCATTGGGAGAGTTAATGTCAGCTTTTTTCTTGCTCTAAAAATACCAGAATTCATATTTTTCACCTCTCTTCTATAACACTTTCCTCTCTTACCATTTGCATTTTCAGTCAATCAGTTTGCTCCCCAGAGATAAAAGATTATTTTCAATGAATTTATCATAAATCCCGTCCCCTCCGTGCCCTGCCCGATTTCAGCATTACTTGAGGAGCATGTTTTTCTTTGTTATGTGATAAGGGGGAAACCACTGAGATCTTAGGAGATACATACAGCAATGACTAAATCTGAGTAAAAGAAAGCAAAAGTATTTAATGATAGGAGTAGTAAGAGTAAAAAGCCTATTTGACAGAACTATATTTGTATTCTTTCTTTGTGGATGCCTGTTTTGTGAGACATACTTGAAAGGGATTAGACAGTATGCTTGCCCACAGCAAAGTGGATTTCTTAATGTTATGTGGTCACTTCCAGTCACACATTTCAGTCTTCCCTAGGTGAATTTTTGCTCCAAAAATGTATAATAAAATGGAAAAGGTGGAGCATCAGAGACAAAGATCAGTAGGAGTAATGGAATATGCCCATAAAGACACACACAGACAAACACACATCTCATGCTGCAAGATTTCAGCAGGTCTGACACATCCAGTAAATGGATTTTAGCACGTGAGCCTTTGATCATCAATCCAAAATTATAATCTATAAATTATGATCAGCAGAGACATAAACCAATAATCGTAACTAAGGAATTTTGAAGCAGTCCCGATGCCAAAATGGATTCATGGACATAAACCATTGAACTGTTTTTTGAGCGGCACACATTTTTCAAAATCTGTCTTTCCACAGAAGATGCTCAGAAAAAAAGTGGGGCTAAATTAACCTGGTTTATACTTAGATTATTGGTGTTTAGCCAAAGGAATGAAAACAGTTTTCAAAACAAAATGTGTCTGACCACTGGATGTCACTCTTTACTTAAACCTCATTACATTAACGGTGTGTTTCTGGCAAAAGGAAATTTTGGGGGTTCCTACCACTGTATCCAAGATGCAGCATGGCCAGACCTTCAGAGAGATGGCTGGAGGTTGAAAATACTGCTCTGCTGGTAAGTTCCTGAATACTCTTACTTAAATTAATCCTGGATTTTGCCTCAGTTTCCCAATCTGTAAAACTCCAGCAAAATGAAACCACTCTTTTATCGCTAGGAGATGTCAAAAACTAATAAAACAGAAAATCTGGGGCTGAGAAGCACTGTGAAAATACTATGACCAACACATACATATTTTTATAATACACATTTTTATGCGTATCTATGTGTAAAAATAAGCACATTTTTAAAAACACTATGGTAGTATATTGTATTATATTATACTGTACTATGTTATAAATAACACACAGTTTTGGACATAAGAGATTCCCAGATTTAAGAAGTGTAAATATCTACAATTAGAAGTAAAGATGTTTCATGGAATTATGCTATTTTTTTTAGATCTGATGGAAAAAAATATTGAAAATCAAAATCTCTATCACACTCAATTTTCTCACTTCAACTTCCTTTCATTTCAGTCACTTCATTGGCTTGTGTTGAAAGCATAATGGTCATAATGCCAATATAGAATGTTTGGAGATTTACCGAGGTCTGTTTATGAAATATTGGAGAACTACTTCTCTGAGAAATTTTCTAGAGCGACTTCCCATAGTAACGTGAGGTGACATGAGGAAGGAGATCTCTGTTTCAGGAGAGCCAGGGACTGTGAATCAGCAGCAGGCGGTCCCTAAGCAGGAGCCAGTTCCCTTCTGCCTTGCAATATGAAGAACTACATCCCTCTCTCCCTCCTGCTACTTCAAGGCCTAGTTCTCATAACATTTTTGGAGCGCCTTGCATGCTAGTAGTCCGTTATTTATCTGTGTGTTGCACACAATTATTTTTTTCTAAAGAATCCAGATTTCCTCTCTCCTTGTTGTTGGGCTGTGCTATTAGAGGCTGGTCTCCACAAACACAGAGAGTGCAAGGGAACAGACTGTGGGGATCCCTGGTCACCTCCAGGAGCTCCTGGCTGGGCTCCTCAAGTGACAGCAGGAGAGCAGACAGCCCCACTAGTGATGCTGGGGCCCACTGACCCTATGTCCTCACGCATACTGCAGGGCTATGGCCAACAGAGCCGTGAGACTCATTATGCCGGGAAAAGCCTTTTGGGTTTGTACAAGACCTATTATGGAATGTTCAGGGGAAGAACTATGAGGGATCATGGTGGTTTGCAGAGAAATGAGCATGGAGAAGGAATAAGCGCAGGCAAATTGGGGCAAAAGGGGCCATTCATGTGCAAAGAGGGCTGGTTAGTGCACTTAACTGATATGACTGTGCCTGATCAGTGCAGTTTGCCTTGTCTTCTCATTAAACCCCATTTCTAACTCTTTCCCTGGGCAAGGGACCCTATTCTGCATGCATGTGTGTGTGTGTTTATGGCGATCTATGTGCCAGCAGCCACCATGGGAACCACTTGCCATAAGGCCTGATCTGGCTCTGGAAAATGTGCATGAAGACAATTTTCTCCTCTGGCTTTCTCTCAGCCTTAGCTTTGGTACTTTAAAATGGAAAAGTCTTTTGAGGGTACTGCAGACATTTATGGGAAAATTCACTTCAGCAGTGTTAGTTTGTTGGAATCACAGAGCTTCTCACTTCCTGCTTCCAGCATGCAAGAACAGTCTTATTATCATTAAGCTAAAAAAACGGACATGAAGCCACAACAGCCTAATAGTTGTTTTTCATGTCAAAAGCTCACAGGTCATTTAGGAGCATTAACAGATATAACTGATATAAAGACAAAACTTTAATCCTGGTCATACCTTGCTTCCCAAAGAGTCAGTGCTGTCCTTGGACATTTGGTATCTTCTCCTACTTCCTGCTTACAGCAAAAACTTTGAACAACGTGCAATTAAGCATAGCAATGACCTAAAATATGACCAAGCCTTTCCCACCAAACACACTGTAAGTATTATTCAATGGTGATAATGGCTGATTTAAACACCCCAGTTCATCAGTAACTTTGTGTAGGGTAAGTGACCAAACTCATTGCAACCACGAGAAATGGGCAGGAAGACAGAGGTTAAGTGAAACAGGTGGAACTGACTATCCTTTTTGTGACTGACCCAATAAATAGAAATACCAAACACATAGCAGTGTCTTACCTTGTATTTCTCATTTCAAAAGAAAATTCTATTTAAATGTATTTCCAAAATACTACCAGCCCTATTTTTTCTGAAAGCAATGTTTCAAAGCTGTACCTGAAAGGAAAACATTAATATATGCTACCCGCACTGTAGCAAGGCTCAGTAATTTGAACTTATCAATTTCCTCTTTATTCACTTCCTCTTCTCTCAACGAACAGAAATCCTATTATGTACCTAAACTCATTGTTTATTGAGAATTTCCTATGAAACATTACTAAGCAGTCTACTGGCTGATGTTGTCTTACCTAGTACCTTCATTCCACTTGATACATGCAAATAAATATCGTACCTATATAAACGTATATACACAAAAGCACCAAGTGCTTGAATGGTTTGTTTATCACCAACAGTTTGACCAGCTTGTTTTTCCTAAAAGCAGCCGGAACACTGATTTTCTTTCTCATTGAACAGCAGAGATTTCCTATAATGGCATGTTTCCATTGAGAACACATGTACATTCTGGCAGTGAGATTCAAACTCCTGGGCAACAAGATTTGCTCACTAATTCAGCACTGGAAGCAACAATAACAGAAAAAAACAAACCCAAGAAAAACAGGACAAATTCCTTATCATGTATAAAGGAAGAAACAGTAGAGACTGCAGGGTACTGCCACAGATGGTGCGTTTACTGCCTTCTTCTGTGTTTCCTAGCTCCTACAGGATCCCAACAAGTGAAGAACATGAAAAACATTGCCAAACAAGGCACAAACAAGAAGAGTCGTTACAACATGATGAGTAACACGTACACAGAAGTAAACTGCCTCCATCTGACTGCTCTTTGAACATAGAGGGAGCAAACCCACGTGGAGAACAGAAAGGGAAAACCACACTAACTGGAAAAGTCTTTGCCTCTTCTGATTGCCTGCAGAGGGACTGAGGCTGCTAACCAGCCTGATTTGCAAAGCGATGCCCAGGTTCTAATTTATTTGCCTCTAGTTCTAATTTCCAGAGCCACTGCCAAAAGTCAAATGAAGCATCCCAAAGCATGCATCCCGTTTCCCTTTCCTTATAGATCTGCAGCAAGAGGTACCTCGACACAGTTATATCTACAGACACCATTAGGATTACTCCAAACTGGCTGTAAAGCTTATTGGTTTATGCCTGTGCTGCAGTGTCAAGCAGATTTACTCGGACACAAGGACAGTTTAAAGAAGCAAAAACCTCAAACTTTACACGTGGCTTCTGTGCTGGACACAGCACAGCTTCCCATTAAATTTGTGTGTCAGCTCTGAAATCACCATACCTGTTCCATATAAATACACTATTTTATTGAAATGAAGGAAGTATCCGAATGCTAAATACTATTCGTGTCTTTCTAACTGCACCCAAAATTTATGTCTGATAACTGCCTATCATAAATAAAAATATCTGCACATGTGCCGTCTCTTATTTGCTAACGTTCACTATACCTCCCATCTCTTTCTGACTGAGCAGAAGCTGGAATTTGCCATATGTTGCACTTCAAATATTTAATGGTTGTGGTTGACACCATGAAATTTGATTTTAAATAAATATTACACACATACCAATTGAGGAAATGAAAAAATCATAAACAGATCATCAGAAAGCCCCTCTGTGTGTTAAAATGCAAGCAATAAAATGAGATGTGACATGAACAGAACTGCTAAGCTGGATTCAGCAATGACTGTAATGGCTATTGGAGGAGATTTAAAATACATTTGCTGGTTCTACATACGAGTACACTTGTATTTAGCAAATTATGTGGTTTTCACTGCAAGCTTCTAAATGGGCTATACTGACTTTACGTTTGTGCTTATTTATTTGATGCTAGTAATAGGCATGAAAACAGAATTGGAAAAGAAGCAGGATCAGAGCGTGTATAAAGATTTTGATTCACAAGTGCTGCTTTCCAACTAATACCATGTTAGTTCAGCTCTTAAAATAAAATCTAATTAATTAAATAATACTGTTACTTAGAGCTGACTTTAATCCTATCAATAATGTAATAAAGAATGACTTTACATGAAGCTAAGTACTTTTAACTTACTTCAAGTAAACTGCACAATGTTTAGGCAAAAGATATTTCCTATTTTAAAAGTACCATTTAGAAGATATTTTTGTTATTTCTGAAGGTTAATTTGTAGTATACCTTATTTTCAGGAAGAAACCCCCCATTTGTTGTTTTCTTTAGATGGCATTAAATTTCTCTTCCTACTTTTCCTGTTTTATTTTACCCCAAAGAACACCAATGATTTAAAAATATCAATAAATACCTGCCAAGAGAAATGTTTTGCTCAAAGGAAAAATTGACTATTGCAATCATCTTAGAATCATAGAATCATAGGGTTGGAAGGGACCTCTGGAGATCATCTAGTCCAACCCCCCTGCCAGAGCAGGGTCACCTAGAGCAGGTTACACAGGAACACGTCCAGGTGGGTTTTGAATGTCTCCAGAGTTGGAGACTCCACCACCTCTCTGGGCAGCCTGTTCCAGTGCTCTGCCACCCTCAGGGTAAAGAAGTTCCTCCTCATGTTTAGGTGGAACTTCCTATGTTCAAGTTTGTGCCCATTGCCTCTTGTCCTGTCCCCGGGCACCACTGAAAAGAGCCTGGCCCCATCCTCCTGACACCCACCCTTTAAGTATTTATAAGTGTTGATAAGGTCACCCCTCAGACGTCTTTTTTCCAGACTGAAGAGACCCAAATCCCTCAGCCTTTCCTCATAAGAGAGGTGTTCCAGTCCCCTAATCATCTTTGTAGCCCTCTGCAGCACCCTTTCCAGCAGTTCCTATGATCAGCAGTTCTTATGATCTTCATCATAAGAAGCTACAAAAAGAATAAAGTTAGAAACAAAGCACATAACATTAGCATATTAAGCAGTCCCCCTTTCCCAGTTTGAGAATGCAAGGACTCTGGCATGGCCTAAGGAGGCTGCATTTCCACTACTGGAACTGAAGAATTTACTTGTCCTGCAGGTGATTTCCTGTATTACAAAATCCAGTGGCCAGTACCAGATCCATCAAGGTTCATGCGTTCAGGACAAGACTTATGCACGTGGTTATCGTCCCACTCAAACACTCATGAGTTTGCACCACCACAATGCTGCCTCTTTCATGCTGGGTGAAACTCAAGCTCTCCCACCATCACAGCAGTATCACTGTGGTATGAATAGACGAGAACCCGGAATAGCACTCATGTATATGTGAAAAAAATGTTTTCTTAGTCTTGGTGGGGTGGATATACCTTAGTGCAGCTTTCTGGTACTCTTCTAATTGCTGAATTTTTTTAAATCCGAAGCGGTAATCCAGGTGCCCCTCCACCACCCTGTTCTCTCAGCTCAAGCACTGGGAAGCTCCACTGGCTGCACCTTGTATCCCGTGGGAGAGGCCCTGCCCCAGCCTTGCCGGCCACCACTTGCTGCTGGTTTTCCGTCTCTTTTTGAAGCTACTTCTCTCACTCCTAATCCTTAGGATTCCAGAAATTTCGACTGAGGAAGACAGAAGACTTTTTTACACCTGCAGCTGAGTCATCCAACTTTCAATACATCAGTAGGAAAATGCAACAAATAATTTTTCATCTAGAAATTGTAATGGAATTTTAAAAATTATCCTCAGCAAATTCCAGTTACAGGAAAATTCAGCCTTTTAGCACACAGCTATTTTTGAGCTTATGCAAAAGAACTGTTTATAAAAATCAGTAGATATCCATTTTCTTCTCTCTTGCATAAGACTATAAATGGAGAAACAGGCTATGCTAATGATTTTTTGCATCTATCTTCGCTGATGTCTGAGAGCTTCACAGATACCAATTTTCACAAGACTTGTGAAATCAGCAGTTGCATTATCTGTCTGCCAGAGACAGATTCATGCCAACATACATTCTAATTTTGGGCACCCAAATAAGCAAACACTATGGGTTTTTTTTAGAACACATCACAGAGAGAGCTTTGCTATTTAAAACAATTCCTTTCCCTTGACTGCAGCTGCAAGGGCTCTGCATCCTTGCCTGATGGAGCCTAGATGTTCAAGGCAGGTAGAGAAAGCTGCTGCTCACTGCCCATGGAGAATGCAGCTGATCTCTTCCCTCCTGGATTCGTATCCCAAACATCTGTATCCAGAGGAAGCCAACAAGTAGTCCCCTTGACTTCACATACTTAATAGTGTTAGTCCCATGTAATGCAGGTATGAAAGGGATAGTAGCAGCAAGAAGGTACTGTTGAAATTTGTAACAGCAACAGCTCACATTCAATACCAATTGCTGTTTCCAGTAGGGAATACCTCTTCCCTTCCCTCTTCATGTACAAAGAAGTATCTTGTGCTTTGAGTAAAGCAAATAATTTCAAAGAAGTAGTTCTGTCACTCATTGATCTGCTTGATGCCAGATGAAATTACACTAACCACTTCTCATATTAAGTATGTTTTCATACAGCTTGGTAAATGGACTCTTGTCTCAGTAAATATTTAGACAAGACCTTTTCAGCCGAGCCCAGAAACAGTGAATAAATTATATTAATTACAAATTTGACTAAAAATACCAATTATCTACTGCTGGGGACTATGGCATGTTTTGCGTACTCAACATCTGTGTTGTGAGATTAAAATGTTCTTCGAGGCAGAGACTGCTTTTAATGCCTTATGCAACATTGACTACATTGTTCATGTTTAGCAAATAAACAATGTATGTTCTCCTGATTCATCACTGGAAACTAGTTATCACCTATTAAAGGAATTTTTTCCCTCCCTCGTTTTAAACAGCTGTATAGAAGGAAGTAAGATTCAGCTGTTAATGTTTACTAGAACAACAACTTTCAGTTCTTTATTGTGATACTTTCAGTTCATATCTTGCTTAGAACAGGGAAATGGTTCATTTTCAACTACATTAAGCCTATTGAGCTAGATCAATTCAACTGAAAAGCTCATAAAACATCAACTTAGACACAGTTCAAGTCTTTATGTTCCTTTTTTTTTTTGCCATAAGAGCACCTTCTTTCGAAGTTAAAAAAACCACAAACATCATGTGGCAAGCCAATGTAAAAAAAAAGAATCCTCCTTTTTTTTTTCTCCCACTTTTTCCAAACACAAGAAAGAGCAGCATCTCTGTTAGGCATAGGCATGGAACTGAATTTCTGCTGCCATAAATTTTGTATAGGCAGCTAAGTCTTCCTGGAGAATTAAGTCTAGCAGGAGAAACCTCCAAACTCCAAAAGCTTGGGTTATTTTCTTTATGGGTGGAATAATGAATTCAACAGTTCCTGTTGGGACTGTGATTTTGACCAAAGTGATCAACAAATTTGTGTATGCACAAACATGTGAGAGAGAGACTGATTGTAGCTTGAGGATAAAGGCATTTTATTCAATGCTACTTTAAGACAAATTAGACAAGCAGCCAAACAATGATTCCTTGTGTTGGTACATCTAGTCCCAGGTGACTTCTCCAGCTTTGTGGGTCGTGGAAGGTAAGGGAAAGATAAGGAATGCAAGAAAATTGTGTTTGGTACTTTGCTATGTTCTATACTCAGCCACTAACACAGTCTGCACTTGTTGCAATGTTCTTTTTATATGTGTATATATATACACACACACGCATACAGAAATATCATGCTTTATATAGCACAGAACTTACATACACCTACCCACCATTCAAAGGCTATTAATTTTGTTTAAAACTATTTATAAGTACAATGAGAGATGAAATCAGATAGGATTTCAGGAAGAGGCTGGCAGAACTTGGCTGTTGGGGAAAGTTCTGTAATGCTCCAAACTGAATTTGAGACAGAAGCTGCTACTCCTGGTTTCTCTCTTTTTATTCTTCTTACTGCTATAAATTACAATCTAGCAATAAAATGCCTCAGTGGTGGCTACCTTGTAAGAGTGTCTATAACCTGGGAAAACGATGAAATCCACAGAAACACTACTTTTCCTTCCACGTGTCATAGTTGTTCATAGTTAATCATAGCTGTTCCAATAAACTCATCCAGAAAGTTCTGCCATTACTCAGACTTCTGTGTTCAAGAGAAGGAGCCTCAGGGGAGGCTGGTCCACAAAAGCTACTCAAGGCTTTTGTCTGGGCCAGCCATTCCACTTGATGCCGGGGGGATTTTAGGTGACACGTGTCATAGATAGAACAAGACTGAATGGTATGGTCACAGACTTGATGAAGCTGGGTGGTCAGAGACGGCAACTACATATATGCATAATGAAGAGGATGCAAGCTGAAAACTGCATGAGGAAAATAAAGAAAACAAAAGGGTCAGGTTTTTTTCTTTATCTAACAGACGTCTGTTATCTAACAGACGCTTCTTTATGACAGTTTTGCTTTTGCTAGCTACAACAGTAGTAACAAGGGATTGTGATATGCAACATTCACGTTAATCCGCCCCACTGAGGTAATTTCAGTGTAAGGAAGAACACAAAAAGCTCACTATAGGAGCATATGACATATAAGGAGTAGATTAATTGGTTTATTCAGCCTAGAGAAGGTTAAGGGTGGGAGATAATTACTGAATTCCACTACATAAAGCGACCTGTAGAAAAGACAGTGTCAGAGTTTGCTCAGAGGCACAGTGAAAGGACAAGAGGCAGTTGTCCCGAGTTGCAATAAGCATAATTCCAAATGCACATAGGTAAAAAATCCCGCTGGGGTAGTCAACACTGGGACAAGTTGCCCAGGCAGGCTGTGGTATATCTGTCTTTGAAGATTTTCACAACTGAGCTGAGCAATCTGACTTAGCTTTGAAATTTGTCTTGCTTATCAGGAGGCTGGACCAGATGACCTCTGGATGTCTACAACAGTGAAAAGCATCTTTCTCATTATGTTCAAGGCGTTAGGTAGAGTACACACATGCATCCAGACAGATGAAAAGAAAAAAGTCTGTGGCTTGGAAGAAGGCAGCAATTCAAATATTGGTGGGCTTTCCCCATATAACTGTGGAAATGGCTGAAGGGAAAAGACATGCTGCATGTCTGACATTCAGGGTGTTTATCACCAGACAGTCTGAAACCCATGCATGCCCAGTGCACAGAAGCTGCTCGAGGGAGGTAGAAATTTGTTCTCTGGCTCTCCCAGAACAGGAATGGTTAGTGATGCATGGGCCTGGCTCAGCCATCCAGATGGTTTTGGAGCAACACTAACCATAGGGAATCTAAGTTTTTACTTCCTGGGAAAAAAAATAAAAATCCAGAAAGGCAAAATCTGTAGAGAAGACTAATACAATTAGCTAGATCAGCACATATAAGTGAAAAATATGGAGACTTTTCTGCATACATTGCACTTTGAGGTGGTAACACTATTTCTGTTCAATATTTTGCCCTGTTTTAAAGAGGAAAGGCTTGAAAGTTATCTGCCATAGTATGATACACGTTAGAATACACATAACCTATAGTCACAAAAATAATGCTTTTGATATGTTAGAAATATCAATTTGATTTGAACAGTTAACTGCATTTCCTAATTGTACTTAATTGTGGTTTTTGATTCATAACTATTTACTTGGCTGTTTGCTTTCTTTCACATTATTTCTAAAGAACAACAGTTACATTCCTGGTCTTGGTATCAGCACTAAGTTTTGCAAGGAAGCAAGACGCAGACAAGAACACTATATAGTGGCCTGTTTAAAGGGGGAAGAGTATGCTTTAAAGTAATCACAAGGAAAATGCAAGCTGAATCACACACAATTTCCAGGTTTGCCATGACAGCAACATTCCCCTATCCCTAAACATAAGCAAATACATCGTAGCTCAAAAAAAAAAAAAAAAAAAGAAGATGGCATAAGTGGGCAGACAAAGGGTGATCTTTTTCTCCTCTGTGTGCTTAGTCTGCGGTAGGATTAAAGAATAATATCCAATCAGCATCATCTTTTCCAATTCCTAGAGTACTATTAAGGTAATTCAAGTGCTGAAAATGTATAGAACTATTCCAGATAGATTGCATGAACTGCTGGTTAGTAAGTAAGGACAGAGAATCTGAATAATGTCTTAGGGGAATCATCAGCTTTGATTTTCTTTCTTCTTCTAGGTAATTCCACAGAGGTCATTGCCTCCTACCCCTTGCAGTGAAGCACAGCAGTTTTGGAAGGGACTATAACAGCAAATTATAAAAGAAACCCAGATCCTCCAAATTCATTATCTCCATTTCTGCTGTCATAGAAACTAGTAATCCAAGGAGACACAGGATCTGCTCTCTCTCCTGGTCTAAAACCAGCTGTGGTGTACAGATGTGAAACAAGACATTAAATACGTGCTTTATCCCCATGTAAAAAGATACTACCACACACAACAAACGAAACATATATATAAAATATACACAAAACACTATTATTTTGTTCATATAACGAGCAGACTTGAACAACCCCCATGGTGTTCAAATATAATTGGGAAGTACTTAAAATTTTTAAGCTTTTGCAGTCATTTCAATTGCATATGGTTCTTCTTTCAGACACAAAGCCCCTTTAATTTATTTCAGGGGAAAGAAGAAAATTAGTTCTTACTTTCCACTTAATGTTATCTATTACTAATTGCAATCATTCCTTCCCGTGCACGAACATTAAAAAGATACAGCAGAACCACTTTCTAAAGCCTTTTTAATGCCACTTCCATTCTAGGCAGTATAATGTCATTAAAGCTCTCTGATGTACTGTGCAAATGGGTAGAGATGTACTATGCTTACTCTGGCTACCCAGGGAGAGTAAAAGCAATACAATATTGATGAGGTGGGATCTGGCAATGGAGAAAATTCCCTTTTTCTGAAGCAGCCAACTGTTACAAACTAATTCGTAGAGCTAGCTCTCCTCTGACAAGTCCCTTCGATGCAGCCTCCACTGACACAGAAAGTGACAGGCTTAAGAGCTGTGTCTCCAGCACTGTCTCTGCTAATGTCCTCATGGGCTGCCCTGGCAGAAGATAAACAAAACAGAAACGCTGGCTGAGGGGGCAGATGTTATTTGAACATCCAGCTTAAACAGCCACATCCGCAATGTTCCACGCTTGCAATTGCATTTTTAAATTATTATTAATTTTAAAAAGCCAGGTGGGGGGGGGGGCGGAGAGAGAGAGTTATGAAAAAATGGGGTCCTGATTAACAGTGTTGGCAAGACATCCACTGCAGAGTCCCAGCAGAAAGGGGTCTCCTGGGAGCGGAGGGCAGCTGTGCTGGCAGCTACCGCCTGCCTTTTGCTCTGGCAGCAGCCTGGGACCCAGCATAGGGGCCCCCAGGGGCCCCAGGGCCAGCTGGGGACAGGACAGAGACACGTGCGCATCTCCTCTGAGCAGCCTCTGCTGCCAGGGCTGTGGTCCCCACGGAGCAGAGGGCCGCTTGGCTGCAGGATGAAATCGGAGTAGGAGCTGCTGGTGGGGAGCTCAGGGAAACCGTGTGAATGGCAGGCTGAGGAGGGAGGGAAACACTTCCCTCCAATGTTTCCAAGCTAGAAAGTATCTCCCCACTACATCTGATGGCAGCCCCCACTAGGGGAGAGAAGAGTCCCCATTTTACAAGTAAATATACAGAAATAGAAAGCGTAAAGTCTAGGCAAACAACACCCTTTCCCTCATCCACCAAGCGGCTCGCTTTGTCATAGAAGGAGATCAGGTTTGCCAGGCCTTGACCTGCCTTTCATAAGCCCATGCTGACTGGGCCTGATCACCTGGTTGTCCTGTGTGTGCTGTGTGATGGCACTCAAGATGATCTGCTCCATAACCTTCCCCAGCACTGAGATCAGACTGACAGGCCTGTAGTTCCCCGGCTCCTCCTTGTGTCCCTTCTTCTAGATGGGACGTCACATTTGCTAACCTCCAGTCAACTGGGACCTCCCTGGTTAGCCAGGACTGATGATAAATGATGGAAAGTGGCTTGGTGAGCACTTTCATCAGCTCCCTCAGTACTCTTGGGTGGATCCCATCTAAGTGGTGTAGCAGGTCGCTACACCACTTCCTCTTGGATTATTGGGTGTTCAGTCTGCTCCCCATACTTTATACGTAACACATTGCACTCATATAAGTGTATGTGCAGGAGGGAGCAATGATATTTCCTAAGTGGTTCCACCACTTTTGGCAACCCTGTTGCGAGAACTTTGTGCATCTGGCTTTAAAACCTCTCGTGCGGAAGCAATGGTGGTCACAGAGATTCCTTTCATACACAATACTTACTCACCTGAGTAAGGGATGGCCTGAGTCCTCCCTTCAGCTAGATGGTAGAAGAATTACCGAACTGTATCTGGAGCAAACTTGCATCATAATCAAAGTACAGCACAGCTATAAATTGAAAAAAAAGCCACCCGCCAAAAAACCCAAACCAACTAGCTTTGTAAGAACTCCCAGTTACTCAGATAAACGTGCATGAGAAGGTTAGTTAATTCTATAAAGAAAAGCAGTTATCTTGGCTGGATAGTGAGGGGTGAGTTTAAGGATGCAGTTTCAATACACGTGTCTCACTCTGTTCCGTTTAGGGTTCTCACTGTATGCTAAAAAAACAATTGCAGAATAGCCGATGCACTAAGCGTGGGAAGGACGTATTGTGTATATGAAGGACAGAACATTAGAACTATTTATTTTGAAGAGGAGATCAAGATAAATGGTTATGAAGACCATGAATTGTAAGCGAAAACTGGAAAAACACAGGGATATTCAGTGAAATTTAAATCCAGTGAAAAAAAACTAACTTGGGGAATAATTAACTAAACAAATTTATTTCCACATAATATGGAAAACAAGAACTTAATTAGAATTAGATATAATTCAAATTATTGCTACCATTCACAGTTCCATTAGATGGGATTGCTATATATGTGCACGCTTACGCTTCTGCAAATATGCCAAACATTTACTGCTCAGGGTAAAGCTGAAACTTTTTGCCATTCTAGTAGGCTGTTCTGTCTGTAGGATACTCTGAGCATTTTTAAAAAGGAGGAAGCATTCATCACTGTCAGAGAGAGGATGCTGTTTGGAACATATTTTTGCTTTATGACACTTCATATTACCTTAACCTGTAACAGCTTGCACCTCTCTTTCTCTGTTCAGACTCACAATACATTTCAATATTTAGGAAAAATTTCACAAACACAAGCTGTGCTCACAAGAAGAGAAGCTATACATTAGCTTTACCAAACGCATATGATTAACGTCATCAGGTTAAGAGATCTCAGAAATCTAACCCTCTTTATGCCCAAGTCTGTTAAGGACATCTGTACTGTACTTTCACTCCCTGCTCTGAAATTTCTGCAAACAGCTGGGCCACATATTTTGGGAAAATGAAAGGAAGGAAAATGCAGGACATTTATGAACAACTCTTCAAAATATTTGCATGCTAAACAGTGATTCCTAGAAATATGTACAAGAATTGTCACTGATGAGCAGCTACCCGCAGCAGCAGTATACAGCAGCATCCTCTGGGTACTCTATGCCACAGAGATGTAATCCGCTTGAGCCTGGCTCTTGTGGGTGCATAAAAGGAGATGATATACACAGTCCTTTCGCTCCCCTCAAATCCTGTGCAAGGGGTATTCAGCCTGACTCCTGGCTGGATAAATACTGTAAGTTATAACCAATACTGGCATCCTAGCGGATAAGGTACCAGTTTCTTCAAAAATGAAAAAAACTGAGTATAAAAGTAGGGCAATGTCCTTTCCCTCCCTGAGCATTGAAGCAAAGCTGGTCTTACAGAAGGTAGCACCCCTTCAGTGGCTGAGATGGAGACGTTACTCCAGTGCACGTGTGTTTGGTGCGAGGGGAAGAATGCTGCTGGAGCGTCCCACAAGGACACCAGGTAGCAATAAGCTATGAAGCCATCTCACACAGCTTTAAGCCACAGTCTGGCCTGTAAGTCAATTAGTGCTTAGCATTGCATTTTTTTAAACAGAAATTGATATTTTAAACAATATGTCAAATTTCATAATACTTGTGAGAGCTGAAGGGTTCTCTACACAAGATATATTCCTTTTGGAGCCCATGATGATAAATGAGACAGAAGATTTTGTTTGAAGAGAAAGATTTTTGGAGAGGGAGGAAAGGAATGAAGGTGGAAAGTGTATTTTGATAAGATGCACAGAATCTTTGCATGTGTTATTCAGAATGCCGTGAAAGAATGAGAGTGAAACATTGTAAAATATTTACACAACACAGCTTGTCTTCCAGAAAAAAAAAAAAAAAAAGGAAAAGAAGATATGGGTGAGATCAGCAGAAATGAGGTGGGCTGGGTGAGGGATGTGTTCCAGTATGGCTGGCTGCTATATGCTTTGCATGCTATGAGAGATCATGAAAGATGCATACACTTACATGAAGGTCACTTCTGCAGAATGCAGTGCATTGCTCATTTCTAATTCCATCTGCTTTTTTATACATTGGGTCTAGATTTTATTTTCACTTGTGAAATAAACACGTAAAATATCTTTCCTGCTTCTACATGTCTTTGAAATATTTGTTATTACTTTTTTTTTTTTTCAATTGGGAACAAAATCAGCAAGATTCCTGCACTTGTAATTTTTAAAAGAGTATCCTAACTTTCTCCAAAATACACATTTCATATTTCTAACAGACACTATCTTTACTTGTTTCTGTGAGAAATTAAATCATCATTAGGTTTTGAGTGAAGGAAAGGAGCGCAGGAGGGGAAGCAAGAATTTCTGTAATAAAGGACCAAGGATGCTTGAAAAAATAGACCTTAAAAACCAATTTTTAGCCTAGCTTTCTTTGGAACACCTTTTACAGCTGGAAGAGAGCTCATGCTCAATATGTTCTTCTCACAATATTGATTTGCACATCTACTTTTCCTTCCCTGTACCCACGATAGAGACAAAAATGTCTTTCACTTGGATTCCAATACCTTGTCTTTCCTGCAGTTTTCCCTCAACTCCTCCTTTTAAAAATAATCTTTGGTTTTGTTTTTTTTTTTCCTTACCACTTCCATGCTGTCTTCTTTTGATGGTCTCACATTTCATACCCTCATTCTTTCTTTTTTTCACTCCACACTTTTTCGGAAAAGCAAAGGTGCCTCCCATCTAAGTCGTAAAGAAATGTCAGGGTCTGTATTTTGGTGTCCTAATTAAACACTGTTCCTGCCACCCTAATATACCACAGCAAATGAATATTTGTACAAAGTGAAACAGTTCCAAACTGTTTATGGTCTTAACAGCCCTGGACAGGCTTTTTGCGCTACTAACGCCCTAGACCTCCTGGATTTAGTACAGCTGCTGACAGTACAGCCCACTGTTGCGTTTGCAAAATCCTGTCCTTCTTCCACACCTTCCACGAAGATGTGAACACACATTTCAGCAGAGCAGGAGTGGAAAGACTCTGGATGTTTTGCAAATGAGGGTCCCAGCATGAGTAACACTGAGATCACGTTTTACAACTTTTTAATATTGCAAAAATATCATTATTCTGTCTGGTAGGCATTAGTTGGGATAATACTAAGCGCTAAATTCTGGGGATTATTAATAGCTACTGCTGTATTGAATTCAACTGTAATTCTGCCTGAGTTTAATGAGCAGACAGATTTATAATACAGGATACAAGTCAATTAAGTAAAAATAGTTTCTTTCGATAGAGGGAAACAGAAAGATTTGTGCATACTGAAGGAATAATTCATGGCATATAATGTGTGGAATTTTCATTTATTTTCCATTTAAATAGCTTCTTCTCTCAGCAATCACCATTATTCACTGCTGTGGTGGCAGTGGTTCATACATGGGAAAAAATGGATAGGTTAGGGATGGTGACCAATAGGGAAGAGGAGATTTTTGGTTTATGTGAAATTTCCACCACCACAGTATAACTGCTGGATTGCACATGACCTTTGTGGGAGCTGCCTGCCTTCCTCTCTGCCACCATCTCTGCTTCTGACATATCTGTAGGTGGATACGGCAGTAACTCACCTTTACAAGTAAGAGGTTCAAGTCTGGTTCAATAATGATTTAATCTATGCAACATAGAACAGATCCAGCAAGAATAATTGAGAGAGACCTCTGAATAACCATGAGACTAGCATTTGTTTTGACCATTAACGCCTTCCTCTTAACTAAATCCCATGTAAAGTTTTTATTCAGCTATTTGGTATCTTATCTATGACTCTCTTCTCTTTTTCTCCTTTCCAGCACACAGTAATTTAAAAAATAAATTGAAAAGAATAATCTGAAGACTTGTGACCTCTCTAAAAATCACAGTGAGAAAAAAATCCCTTTTATTCTGAAATCTAGATGTGTGTTGTTAATTTTTTTTTAAAATAACTTTTCTTCATTTCTGCAAAAATAGATATTCTGGTAGAGAGTCAGTTTTCATGTTGATATGCTTAAATTGAAATTTCTCTTTTAAACCAAATGTTGCATTTATAAAATAGCTCAAAATATAGCCATGTGCATCTCTTCCCTGAACACAAACAACAAGCTGCTTCACTGAAGAAATACAGCAATGTAGGTAATACAACCTCCGTTCTCAGGAAGCCCTTTTGCTCTGGCTTCAAGCCAAAATATCAGCAGAAAGACTGTCTTAAAAAATGCTAATGAGATAATAAATTCAATATTGCTGGAAACCCTGTGCTGCTCAAAATTGTAATTAAAAAGCATGTACTAAAATATCCCTACTTCATGGACCTGTAAGTATATGAACAGTAAAATCCTTAGCTGACTCCTAGAATAAAAATCATCTTTATATTTGTAGGAAATTTGCCTCAAATTCTTGACATAGCACTAGTGTTGTCAAAGAATTAATGTGTTATCATAGGTAAGCTGTATGTGTCAAGAAGATGTCATAATATGCTACTTTTTAACAAGGCTAGTATGTTTTTTATCCATTTCATCACTTTCAAAATTGAATGCAGTTCTGAGAAACCTTCATTTAATACCATGAATCTAGAAAGCAAGGACTTCCTTTATGATAAATTTACAGGTACTCTTAGATGACATCTCCCTAGAGGAAGTCACAGCTCAGTTCTAAGAAGACCCGTCTTAAAAAGGATGCTGCTTCACCAACATGCAAACAGAGCTCCTGATATCTGTAAAAATGATGAAATCCCCATATATAAGAACGATGTGTAATGGAAGTAAGCAATAGTAGTAGAAAAGTGTCTAGATAACACAGAGTTTGCCACTTGGACTATAGTACTATAATTTGTTATTTAACTAGAGCAATGACAATGGAGAGAAAATCCTCAGAAGGAGGAAAGTGCTCTGGGTTCACTTCATCTTGTTTCTTCTATCTGGTGAAGCCAACAGCATTTCAATGGAGGAAAAAAAATTTGCTTTCAGCCAACCCTGATGAATCTCTATGGGCTGTTGCAGAGATTCACAGTGCTTTTAACTCACTGATAACACTTTTTGGAGACAACACTGATGTTTTGAGGGCTTTGCTGCTTGCTATGTTTGAAGCTGTGTTTGAGGCATAGCTGCTTGCCATGTTTGAATTTGACATGGGTAGATTATGACTGTTTTATGCTCCTTCATACTGTTTCTATATAGTACATATGCATGGCGGATAACCATTTCATCTCCGATTTGTTATAAACATACATGAGATCTGAGCAACTCGATAGATATAAAGAAGTACTATCAAATTTTGGGGGGAGGTGAGAGATGATTTTTGCTTAAGAACTACTGGCTACAGGCTTTTTGCCGTGCCAGGAAGAGATTGATAACCTTTTAATGAGATATCAGTCCTATTACTATGGATATTTTGCACAGTTTTCCTTACAGCTGAGAGCTATGTAAACTACTCTAACCTACAATTCATCTCAAATAAATAATTATTGGAAATGGAGCCATTAACTACTTATTGAACCAAAAAAAATATCATAATTTGGGTACACAGTGATATACTTTATTAGTGTATTTACATTACAAAGTCAGTGCTACAAATTCAGAGAGACCTGAACCTATCAAATACCAAATCAACATTTTTTTTCTCCTCAGAAAAGACACACGATAATTCTTCCATCTTCCAGTAGCTGAAACACATCACTACTGTGTTTACTTCCAGATTATATCCTCCCTGTGGCACGAGTCTTTCTTCTGTGATCTAAGCATTTCTCTAACTCACTCATCCACTTACAAGAAAGAGTAGCTACTTGTGAAAGATGGCAATAGAAAAGATCTTACACTTTCTTATCAAAAAAGAGTATTCACATGAGACTGCCTAACATGAAATGTCAAACTGCCATAAATGTCAACATTAAAGGAAGTTTGACGGGATTCAAAGAAAAGAGCCTTCACTGGGAAAGACTGTAGGAGCAGAGACTCAACAAGTTCAAATACCAGAATGTTCT
The DNA here is from genome assembly GCF_964199755.1 of Larus michahellis. Lineage (NCBI taxonomy): Eukaryota > Metazoa > Chordata > Aves > Charadriiformes > Laridae > Larus > Larus michahellis. The sequence goes on from NC_133930.1 coordinate 38,468,787, forward strand.
GGGAACATTTGTCCTTTTTTCTACAGTCTATAGGTACACCATAGTCACAACAGAAGTTAGTTGAGGAGAAAAAAAAACTATATTCTGAAAAGAAGTCAAATAGCTTGGCAGAGATCCTGAAATTATTATCCCATGGAAGAGGAAAACTCTTTGTAGGTAACTCAGGACAAATTGACTTCAAGGCCATCAAGATCATGAACACATAAAGAAGCTGTCCCCCATAGGATTTAAAATATATAGAGAGAGCATTACTGGACACATTACAGACTAAACAAAATATTTTAATAAATATTTTAATAACATGTAACAGCACAGTAACAGTAACAACTGTTAAACTGGACCTGTACTAATATAGTGGGCATTAAAATATCGTTTAAGAATTGTGTTATATTAAAATTAACCCATAACGTCCTTATTATGAGACAGACCATTGCTATGGTAGTTTAAAGTGAATCAATTTTGCAGCCAGTTTCAAGTTTCATAGTAACCAATTGCAGCTCCCTGGGAGAGACAGAAATCACCAACTCTTTAAAGAGGCAGGGGAAGCAGCAGGGTTTCAGCTGGGCTGCTCCAAGACACTGCTTGCGGTATGGGTTATACAAACACCCAATTTCTGCACTGATCTCTCTGTTTCTTTCTTGATGCTTTGCATAATTTTAGACTCATTTGTATATTATGTTTGTACAGTGCCCGTCACAACAACATCCTGCTGAGTTGTACTTTTCAAGAATTTTTACAACGTCGGTGTTTTAAAAAAAAAAACAAAAAAACCCAAAGCTAGCATTCAGAACTGCATCTAAGTGCCTGCTGCAATCCCCAGCCTGCAAAACTTACGGAATTCCCAAGTTTTCAGCTTTGGGGCATTCCTGGGTATGCGCTGCAAGACTGCCCTTAGTCACTCGCTCTTTTCCCCAGGAGCTCCGGTATTTTCAGATAGAGACCTCTCCTCTCACTCCTCGAGGACAGAAATGGAATGAGGAAGGCTCCAAATGCTCCTTTCCAAGGGGAAAAAGGAAGCAGCATTTGCCAGTGGCTAGCATCTTTCCTACAAAGAATTCAGGATTTACAGAATTCTTATTTTTCTAGCGTCACACAGAAAACTGTGCCTACATGCTTATACTTCCCTCAGACTAGTAGCTCACTCATGGACAGAGATGAAGAATCTATCTCCTTGTCCATACTTTCCAACACTGGGCTACAGTGTACTTTCTCTACTCCTGTGAGAATATAGAAAAGCACACTGATCATCTTCAGGTTTGCTTAGGGTCCTCAGGTCCTTAGGCTATACTTTTTCAAAAAGGGCACAGGAAGATAAAATGTCATGTATTTGTAAATGGCTTGTGCAAATTCACATAGATTTTGGTGAAGGGTCTTTTTGTTTTTTAAACAAGATTTACTGAGGATAGAGGAAAAAGAAGGGCATAATGTCAAAAGTGAAAACTCCTATCTGAAAGAAAACAAAATTCACTGTAAACCATAAGGAAAAAAGGCATTGTTGTAGATACACCTGTATTTCTATTTCTCTCCCTTCGAAACAATTATTTGTGTGCAGGACCTTTAAGACAGTGATCTCTTGGTATTAAGCGCTCTAACAAAATCATGGTAACATCTGCCATATGCTCACTTGACGATACCAGCACAGCTGTTGATCCTCCCTCAGGTCACAATTTAAGATGATTTAAAGAGAGCATCTGTTTTGCTTATTCAGTTCTACTCTTCTTGGTAATAACACTTTCACTACTGATAAAATGCGTAGAGAATGAATTGCATTTATATATTGAACTTACACATAGGTAAACTGCACAGTGTATTGTATACTTATATGTGCACACCCACTTTTTGCACTCAAAATAAATAAAAACAGATTAAACAAGAAAGGTCAAAAGAAAATGTGTAGAAGTTCTCTGATTTAAAATTAAGTTGATTAGATGTATTTGTCATGAGGCTGCACTGTATACGAACACCAACACCAAGTGTTTTTGACTTGCTAGCTGTGTAAGACTGATGTGAGACAGTGAACAGTCTGGCCCATTAGGGTTTATGTTTTCAGAAGCATTTAAAAGTCAGGTCAAACTTAGAAAAACAGGGACTGATGAGTTGTACTGACACAATGAACAAATAAGGGCAACCATAGCAATGTGCCCACTGACCCCGTCAACAACACTTCTGACTGCTGCTGCTCAAGAATAAAGCTAAGGAGTGCAAAAGCCCCATATCAAAACACATTATTAGAGTACAGAAATTTTCAGGCATGGATCATGAAATAGTTTTTTAGACAATTACATATACAGTCAATGGAATATAATTCATTTAGATAGTAAGACATGAAAAGAAAGCATTTGGTTGGAAATTATTGCATGCTGCTGATGGTAATCTAAGGCACATCGCGCACAGACAGAATAACTTAAAGGCTCAAGAAATGTAATTATACATTGGAAATGCACCACCCAGAGCATTTCAGTGGCAATATGAGTATAGGGGTAAGAACAGAGGTGAAAGCAAGAGTATACTGGGCTGGTTTGCCACTAAAAAGAAATATCAATATATAGGGTATCCAAAATGCTAATAATGCTGACTGAATTTGCTACCTTGGTAGAGAGGAAGCATGTGATTTTCACTGATGCCTGCAGAAACAGAAAAAAAGCCTGAAGTGCAAAGAATCATATGAAGGAAGAGCTAGTATCAAGCACTCACCGTATTGAACAAACATGGTTTCAAAAGAAGTATGAATAGTCTGCCATGAAAAGACATCCATTAAAGCCGTGATTACTTTGCTACTTTAATCTAGCAAAAATCCAAAAAGGATGATCACACTTTTTTGTTGTCCCAGGTAACTCATGCCCATTGCTTCCCCTTCTGCTGATAAAAGTGGAGATCTTTCTGAGCTAGATCTGTTGGTACCCTGCTCAAGATGTGGCCACATGAATGCTGATACTGTCAGAAGAGAGGTGGTGGGGAAAAAGCAGCTGGCATTGAAGAAGCAGGAAAGGTCCTCCCCTTTCAACAGCCATTGGCTTTTGCCAGATTAAAATGATCTGGCTTAAAGTCAGGTGTACAAAAGAAAAGTGGAAAAGGGGAATGAGCTATATCACGCATTTTTTTCAGACATAAACGACTAGGCTTTGAACCAAATCCTGCCATTTTCCAAAATCTACTTCTGTTATTTTCCCTTTTATTCTTGCAGAAGGCATCATGTTGATCCATTGTAAAGACATATAAACAAAACGCATTGTACTTTTAAAGACTGAGAGGAGCTGCTGGCTCAATACTACAAGAGAAGGTGTCACGGGCATCTGGGAGAAATTCTCAGATGCCCATTTCAAAACAGAAGAGCAGGTAGGGCTAGATGTAGACCACCCATAAGGGGACTCCTTAAAAAAGAAAGAAATTCTACAGTGCCTAATTTGAAAAGTTGTTTCCCCATGGAGGCCGAAAAATACAGTTGTCTGATTTAAAAGAATCAACTTAAACCATGTTAGGTAATGTTGAATGTTTTGTTCCTTTACTCTTTGTTGAACGGGAAACAAATACTGATCAAGATGAGAGTGGGCACAGAATTTGGGTGACAGAAAAAATAAGCAGCCTATGTCATGTACAAGGCTTGTGTAATATGCCTGCAAGCTCCTACAGCCTGGTCTCTCTCCCCTGCCTAAGCTGAACTGGGGCCTAAACTACTGACTTATTGTCATTTAGTAGTTCTTAATTTGCATTTTATAAATGAGAATTTAATTTAGGTTTTAGAAATTGGTAAAGATCCTATCCTAAAAAGAAGTAGTTTTTGAAGTATAAATTCATCTCAAATGAAAAAAAAAAAGGCATTTGAAGTATTTAATATTTTATGGGGTTATTTTTCTAATGGATGTTTAAACTGCTCATTGAATTATATAAGAATCTTGTCTTTTTAAATATAAAAAAAAGTCCTAAAAGTTCAGGATGTTTAAATTATAATGAAGAAAAATTTATTTAATTAAAGAACAGGTAATTTACTAATACGCCCCCTGGATAATCTGCAGGAATTTACCAGAAGTTACTTATTGGAACATAGAATAAAGGAAGATGAAATAACAATTTAACATTGACTAGAGGACCTTTTGAACTGAGGTTTCCTATATGTCTTGGGAGTCATCAAGGGAAGGAGTGGCGACCTCAAGTTTGTTCTGGAGTAGGACAAAATTTATGAAATCTCAATGCTTCTGGCAGGGTAAGGAAATTATTTTCTGTTCAGGTCTACTGAGGACTGTAACAATAAAAAGCTGCACGCTAGAAAAATATCAAAAGAAAAAAAAAAATAGTGCCAGAAAATATACACAGAACATACACTCTGTATGCACAAGCAGCAGCCAAACATTTTATACTCAAATGCAGCTCATCATATCCAACATATGTCCACAAAGCAACCTAATGCTGGTTTAGTAGTTGAATATTGATATTTGGAAATCAAAGACAAAGGAGGTAAATCTTACAGACAAAATGATGATCTGAAGAAATAGCTACATTTCTATCGCAAGTAACTATGATGTCATGCCAAGGACAAAAATCTGCCTTAGAGATCTCATGTTACGCAGTGGACAACCAGGAATGTCTGATTTACAGGCCTTACAGGAAAAAAATGCAAACTGTGAATGTGCAACAAAGTGCATGTAACCTGAAAAGACAAGTCACCCAGATGGAAAAGATGCTCTATAAAGTAAACCATTCCACAAAAAAGCAAATGTCCTGTACAATAGAAATTTGTGTATTTGCAGAGATTTGTATTCTTATAACAAAGCCAGAAAGCTGTCAATGGATGTCAAAAATCTTCACGTTGTGGGGTTTTAGGTAAGACAATCAAACAAAAATCAGTTTCTTCAAGGGATGTCTCATGATGGTCCATAAGGTGATAATAAAGAAGTCAATTGAATCTTCATATGCTATATGCAACCCAATGAACCGGAATCATTGCCCGCCTCCAGAACAGCGTGCAATTAGCACAGCTGGGGCTGCCAACTGATTTGAGCAGGAGCACGTATCTTACAAACGAAGTGCATGAAAATACCAGAGACCTACAAACCTTGCCAGTTGAGATCAGTAACGCTATAGTTGGATGAGACTTATTCAGAAGAGAACTGAAAAAAATTGCATCACTCTCAAAAATTGAGTTTCATATCATAAAAGGATGGTGGAAGCCTTCTTGGTTTTGCTACTTTCAACACCCAAGCAACAATCACAACTGAGGTGAATTCAATAGTATACATACTTAAATGCACCAAAAAGATAAGAATGTTGGCAGTTCACTAAGAAAATATGATATTGTGTTTCCTGTAAAATAATGCATAGTGGACTCATGAGAGAGACATTTTTCACTAGCAGCTCAAAGTGAAATTTTTCAGTTGGTCATAAATTATTTGCATGTAAGTACACAAAAATAGATCACATAAATTCTACAAAATAAGACACTACATCTTAGCAGAATTGTGTATAATCCAGATACAGGGAATGATAAATTAGTGCCATTTGAGTGTGGCCTCAGTGTAGTCTCTACAAGCACCTTCTCTAATAAACTCCATAGGATTTATGATTTTGATCTGGACTATTGCAAGGTCCATCCATGTTTGAAGATAGCACATAAATGCATCAGACTAATACTATTCAGAATAAAGACAGCTTCCTCATCTCCACAGCAATGTATCAAGAACAAATGAAATTTATAGACTAATACCACAAATTAAAAAAAAATAAATTATATCTTCATGGTTTTTGTTGGTACGCTATTACCTTATGAAAATTCTGAATAAGTAACAAAACTGCTATACATATACAAACGACCTACATCAAGCAAAAATTATCAATCTCACAGTAAGAAATGAAAGCTGAATCTACTTTGTAAAAATCCATCTTGCAGCCTGGGAAACACTTCCTATTCTCGAGATGAAAAACTGGATATGATAGATTACCATATGAAAGGAGTAAATTTGAATGTGCAGTGTAGATTTACTACATGAAGAATGTATGCAATGGTATTTATAGAGGTATCATATTCAATTCAGCGTCACCTTTCTAATCTTTTCTCTTGCAGGTCTACTATTTTACCTTAATTTTAGTCTGCAATCTTTACACTTCAGCTTTCTGAATCAGATATTACCATTCATAGCAAATGATGGGGTATTCTTAATTTGGAGAAAAATCTTTTGAAGTTCATGAATTAATGAAAAGAATTCAAATATGTGTAAAACTTAGGTACTATCAGGTGTTTTGTTTGTTTTATTCGGTTGTTATCACGTTCTTCTTTTTAAGAAATGCATTGTTGTTTTATATTTTTGAGTAAAAGTATCATTTGTGTTATGTATACAGGCACAAATAAAAGCAATCAATACTTGTGCATTGCATTATCTATTTTTTTTTAAAAATTACCTACTTTGGTGTTAGCCTTGAAGCTGTCCTTGGACTTTGTTTTCAAATCACCATTCATTTTTTTACAACATAATTAATTTTATAGCTTTGTATCCCAGTACCACAGCAAAAGGTTTGTATCATAGGTAGAGGTAACCCAGAGTCTACAGAATAACAGAGGCAGAATTCAGGGCCAAATTTCCCCTCATTTCTGTTTTGCAATTATATGGCTCTAGCCAGAAAAGCTGCAAGAACCACAAAATAGAAAAAGATTACATGCTCCTACTCGAGGCAAAACCAGCCAAGGTTGCAAATTAAAACAACACATGTTCTCTGATACAACAGGTCTCCATGCTGTGTGTATATGTACCTCAGTGAAATCCCTCAGGACTTGGAGGTAAGATAAAGAGAAAAGTATTCATTATTAGGTTATTAACACACATTTATTGGGGTAGCATAAGCATTTCCTAACAAAAAGTCATTCTGAAAAGAGTGGCAAGGTTTTTCTTCATTCTTTTTCCTTTAACAGGTAATTGCTTGCAGCAATTACAAGATTAGGATAAAATTAGAGTTTAGGTTAAGATCATTTTGTTTAGACTGCTTTTTACTTGGTTGTTTACATGCAGATACTGGGTATGGAAAACACAGCATCTTGTTTTATTCAGATCAGGTACATGTATGATTGTGTGATTGATTTGATCTGCAAAGATTAAGAACAGGCAGATTATTATTATTGCTCTTATATTCTGATGACAATTTTAATTTTGTCAAGGTTTCACAAGTATGCATCTAATTTTCACATACTAAAAAAAATTCTAAGGTAGCTATATCAGAAACTTTTCATTTTCTTGGCTAGAGATTCATATTTCATAAACAGTTTATTTATATCTTCATTCTGCATGGCCTTGGATACAGTAACTTACCATCTTTCACCATGAAGGGTCAAAAAAAAAAAAAGATTAAAAAACCACCTGAACAAAGAACAAATCTGTGCAAACTGTGTATTCTGTCACAAGAAAGCATGAGGTCTGGACTGGAATATGCAGATGATTAGGTAAACTTACCAGTGGAATACAGGTAATTCAAAGCTGACAAATACTTAACCATTCCAAATTATATATAATGTGCAAAACCTGATTTTCCATCAGAAGAAGCTACACAGTCCTTCCAACACTATACTGAAGTATTGGTTCAGCTCACTGGCTCACAACTCATACAATCATCTACTGAATCATTAATGCTACCTTCTTTCTTCCTTTGAGTGCTCTGTGGAGATTTCTTCGTTAATTAATCAGTCTTAAATTTGTTGGCTCATACAACTTGAAAGCATCACAAACTGAGAAGGTACTGTGCTGGGGTCCTACTACTTTTCCTGAGTACAAATCCAAACATGGGTTTGTAAAATATTGAGAGGTGAAAACAATGTTTCTTAGGCATCTAATTGTCAATGGGAATAATGACTACTGATAGAGCACATCATATTAAAACACACTGAATGATCCAAATTAAGAATCCAAGAATTCTTTTTTTTTTTTACCTGAATTGTACCAGAACTGCTACTTTCTGTCATACAACAGACCATATATTTACTAAGAAAAATAATATTACTCTAGCTCGCTCTGTTTTCATTTAAATATGGAGGGGGAAACCATCCTTCTAATTCACTTCAATGAGTTTTTGTTTCCACCTCCTGTTGACAAAATGTTTTAAAAAGAAAAATGAGATCCATTTCTAATATTGTTAAAAAATTCAAAGCCATTCAGAAGAGAAATAATATGATCTGACCTTCAGTATATTATAGATCTCTATATTTAGCTGAATTGGTTCTAATTAAAACACCTTCAATCCTCACCAAACCCTTTGTCACATGCCAAAGGGAAGAAACAGCAGAGCTCAAAGCACCATCGATGACCAAGTGAATAACTGGTGAATAACTCATATGTCATCTGGCTGGATAGGGCTACATAACCTTAACAGGTGATTAATCTTCCGTGCTTCAGAAGGGGAATTATCAGACTAGATAGTCCACCTTTGGAAAGAAATGCAGGTGTCACTACTACAGTACTTCAGAAAGGATGCTCCAGGACTCTTCAGAAGAGCTGACTGTGAGTTGATACTTTGCTGCCAGGTACAGCCAATAGCTCATCTTCCAAGGACAGGAGAAGAAAAGGAAAGCAGCTTATGGACAACTCCTAGGAAGAGGAACAGGAGATAACTCTTCCAGAGCATCTGAAACCATATTGAGTCAGAAGGCTTGAGTGTCAGTATCTCAGCACAGACCTATAGCAGATTGGAGACTTCTGAAGACTTCTTGTTCCCTCTGCTGCATAAACATACCTTTCTGCAGGTACAGACTGATTTTCCTTATCCTTATGAGACAAGACTAGTAGCTACACTTGTGATCTCTCACTTCACATAGCCTTCTTCAAACCGTACCCACAATCATTCTAAGATGCAATGTCATAGTCAGCATTATGACTACAAAGAGATGCATGAGCGTATATGTGAATACACCTAGCTCAGCTAGAATTCAGTGAATCCTCCACAGCACTGGTTTATTAATACATAGTAAGCTTAAGAGAAGACTGCTTCAGGTGATGGAATGTGTAACAATCAGAAAAAAAAAAAAGGCCTGCCCTACAAACAGCAACTGATGGGTAAGAGCCCCGATACCAATAGTGAAGGAAAAATTTGCAAGCTTTTCAGAAACATACCATACATGTTTTCCTTTGAAAAAGTAACATTAAGATTGAGAGTACAGGGAAAATACTGAATTAGTATTTTCACTAACGTAGAAAAACTTTTGCTTGTCTTTTCCATATTAATACCTTAATCAATGCTTCAAATACAGTGCAGCTGCTTAGTGGTTTACACTGAAAATTTGGTCATATCAGTACACTCTGCAAGGGGGAATATATATACATTAAAAAATATTCTACTATACATTCATCTTAAGTGAAAATTATTCGTAAAATACAATTCAGATTTTAAAAAGCTTTTTTTTCCAAAATATGCTTCAACTGAGAGTACATGTACAATAAACCCATACAAATAATGGTGTTTAAATTGCCTATCTAAAGAGAATGGGAAAGATAGCAGGGAATTAATGAAATATTCCGTTTGCTAGATTGCTTTAAGTTCCTTATGAAGCAAACACTCGGAATGACACGTTGATTCAAGCGAGACTGGAAAGTCTTCCACAGCACCTATTGGTTCTCTATTCTTCCCTCCTCCTCCTCCATAATGATTTGATCACTATTTCATCCCTATGCAAGGGTTTGTCCAAGGCCTTGAGCTCTGCTTGCCCTGACCAACCCGAAACCATCTCTCTATGCCATCCTCCTCTGCAACCTCTTTTCTCCAGCTCCCAGGGGTTTGGCAGCCCATACCCAAGGCCAGCTCTGACAGAGGCAGGTCACGGCCCTGCAAGCTTCTCTAACACCTGCTGTGCCCTCAGCAATCCCTGTCTGCAAATCCTTATGCTGTGCCCTGGAGCACTTCTCTGGGGACTGTGACCTTGTGCCCATGGCCATGGTTCACCATACAAATCATGCAGTTCTGTGGAAACTGAGTGTGGGGCAGTGAGCCCACTACAGTTTAGGACTAACTGAGGCTATTTCCCCTGAGATGACCAGGGCTAACCTGCCCCAGAGGCTGGGGCCTCTGTCAGACCTGGCTCACATAGTTTTGTGGCCTCTCAATTTGCCCAGAAGGCCCCAGCTTCTACCCAGTTGTGCCCCACATCAACCACTGCTTCTGCTTTAGGTAGCAGGATTATCCAAAGGGGACCCATAACACACGAGCCCCCAGACACTTTATCCTTCCTCATCCTGCATACCATCTTCCTATCCTTGGCAGGCATGGTTGCAGCAGCACGACCTCCGTGTTAGCAGAAAATCAGGATCCTTGTGCTTCTCTCTGGGAAGGAGATAGCCAGGGCCTGAAGATCTTTTGAGATGCTTCCTCCACCATAGCTGCCAGTGGTGCCTAGCCCTATTCGTAAAGACTTATCAAAACAAGTCCTGACAAAGAAACGACTGATAGCCCCGCTGTGCATAGCTGTGCACAAACAAGTAAATATTCAATTTCAAATGAAGTAGGTCACAGATAACAAACCTCCTGACAGCATGTAGCTGATATAAATTGCTAGCTCAACTGTTAGCATGCTAAAGAGTCAGAGACACAATGGTTGTCTAAACTTTCTGAAAGATGCCTGTTGCTGTAAATCAGTTTCTACAATTGTGATACAAGCAGCCACCCAAACAAATTTGTGAGACACTCAGCTGCAAAGCTGCTACAGCAAAAACAACTTCGGAAGGTAATTGCAATGTAATGTGTACGTAGAAACCACTCTGCTCCACATCCACAGGATACATAGAAAGTTTGTCCCCTTTCACCCTTGATATATCCCCTGTCACCAAGCACTGAGAGTAACTTCAGGAGACTCTTCTGACAACTCCTGAATTCAAGAAGCTCCTGTGATAACAGCCTAGCAGTTGCAGTGCTGTTCTGCACTGCCTAAGAAAGTGTTTAAAAATATATCTCTGCCCACATTTAAAACAGAAGAGACGTCTGCAAAACTGAGGACATTTTCTCTGAAGATTAACAGTCTTTGCTCCATTTTGCAAACTGTATCAGATCAGGAAAACACTGTTTGCCAGACAGCTCCAGTTAGATCAGGCTGCTCAGGCCCCATACAGTTCAGTTTTGAGCATCTCCAAGGACAGAAAGTCTACAGACTCTCCAGACAACCTGTTCCTGTGCTTAAACACCCTTACCATAACTTGTTTCCATTACTCTTATCCTGACAGTCTGCATCTCTGAAAAACCTCTGGCTTCGTCTCCTCTTTACCTCACTTTTAGGTACAGAAAGCCAGAAACGGATTTCCCCTCCATCTTCCCTTCCTTTGGTTGAACAAACCCAGCTCTCTCTTGCATGTCATGTGCAAAACTCCCTGACCAGTTCAGTGGCCTCCACCACACTCACTCCAGCATGTCCATATGCTTGTTCGGGGAGCCCAGAACTGGATGCAGCACTCAGATGTGGTCTTACGAATAGAGGGGAATAGAGGGTCACTTCCCTTGACCCTTGCTGGCTATAGTCCTAATGCAGTGCAGGATGCAGCTGTCCCTCTTTGCTGAAAGAGCATACTGCTGCCTCATGTTCAACCTTGCTGTCCACCACCAACTCCAGTGTCCACCACTACTTCTAGTATTGAGAGTAAAATAGCAAATGGGAAGTCAAGAAATGTTTTAATGTTTTTATAAATGATCTGGATGCAGGAGCCAAATGTTCATTAAGTAAGTTTGCTGATGATATTAAACTAGGAGGAGCTGTGGACTCCCTCAAGGGTAGAGAGGCCTTACAGAGGGATATGGACAGACTACAGAGCTGGGCAGCCACCAACCATATGAAATTTAACAAGAGTGAGTGCAGGATTTTCCAGCTGGGAAGGGGTAATCCTGGTTACACATACAAATTAGGGGATGAAAGGCTGGAGAGCAGCCCCACAGAAAGACATTTGGGGGTTTGGCGACAAGTCAAATATGAGTCAACCGTGTGCCATGGCAGCCAAAAGGGCCACTCGTGTCCTGGGGTGCCTCAAGCACAGCATTGCTAGCTGGTTGAAGGAGGTGACTGTCCTATTCTACACTGCACTGATGTGGCCCCACCTCAAGTACTGTATGCAGTTTTGGGTGCCTCAATATAAGAAGGACATCACACTATTAAAGCATGTCCAGAGAAGGGCGACCAAGATGGTGAAAGCCCTCGAGGGCAAGACTTAGGAGGAGCTGCTGAGCTCTCTTGGTTTGCTCAGCTTGGAGAAGAGAAGGATGAGGGGTGACCTCATCACAGTCTACAACTTCCTCAAGGCGGGCAGCAGAGTGGGAGGTGCAGATCTCCTCTCTCTGGTGGAAATGGAATGAAGCTGTGACAGGGGAAGTTCAGATTGGATATTAGGAAAACGTTCTTCACTGAGAGTGCAGTCAGTCACTGGAACAGGCTCCCCAGGGAAGTAGTCATGGCACCAAGTCAGTCAGAGTTTAAGGAGTGTCTGAGTGACACTCTTAGTTATATGGTTTAGTTTTGGGTAGTTCTGCAAGGAGCAGGGAGCTGGATTCAAGAAGCCTTATGGGTCCTTTCCAACTCGAGATATTCTATGTTTCTAAGTATCCATGGATGAGATAACTAATTTTAGCTCAGATCTGGGACTAGTACTCTGCTATCTCCAAAATGAGATCAGGAAGCAGACAACAAACAGCAGCTAGAGAAAGGATTGACTTGATTAGATAAACTTTCTGCAACACACTGGTATTAGTAATATGACATTCTAAAATGTATTTGTATTTTATCCTGTGCATGAAGTTCAAAGACATTCAGTTAATGTTAACTTTTCTGGGTTTATCTGCTTTATTTCACTTGTAACATTTTTTCAATATTTCTATTGCTAACCTACTTCAGTTTTTTTTATTTTTAAATAACCCACTTTTATCAATGGAATTTGGAAAAAATCTAGTACAAGCAGAGATCTACTGATATGTATGTAATCCAAACAAGTGGGATATAATCATAATTGCTGCTTTAAGCATAATGTGTTTGAGCATTTATGTATTCACAGAGTATTCAGATCACATATCAACTACCTGAATTAATTATGGGTATCTCATTCCTTACTGAATTCTTTCCTTTTTACACTGAAACAAGTGTAATATGTTACGTTGCCTGCGGCCTCCCAGTGAAAAGTTGAAAGCCCCCACAGCAGGAAGCAAGTGTTTTAATGGCAGATAATTTGAGTATCTGAGGAAGACCTCAAAATTCAGAGTCATAGCTATTACATCATGGAAGCACAGAACAGGAAATCCAGAAAGAGCTAAAATTTTAATGGAGAGGTTTTGATACAGACCTATTATAAGTCCCTCATCTTAGTGATTTTGAGTTCTCCTGCTTCAGGAAACTAGACAATAGGTTGTTACAGTTGTATTGGGACTGTTATTTCCAGGGAATGATGCCTCAGCGGTTTCTGAAAAATCAATTCAGGGCCAAGGGATATTAATCCTGAGCACACAAAAACAAGGCATTAAAAAGCAACTTTGAGGATGTTAATGCTAGTTTTATTCATGATGATACATAATAGGTGCTTCCAAACTGGCATTTTTCATCTGCAAGAGACCTTTTTCTAGACTACACATATACATCCAGTGCATGCAATAGCATTTTGGCATGAGGAAGAAATGCTACGGGAGAAGAGATGTATGCCAGCTTAGTTCAGGTGGTGTTGCAGTATTAGCCTTGCTTTGGCTAAGACCAAGGAATAGAATGTGTCCCAGAACTGGGGTCCAACTGCCACATCAACCAAGCTTAAACCACCGTTGGGGAGAAATCCTTCCTGACATGAAGTGAACTCAGCATTTCAATGAGCATTTACTAACACTAAGAGCAGAATTAGGGTTGGGATGACTGACAAAGAATCTAGTTATCCAGGCTGGAAGCAATGTCATATTAAGTGACCACATTGATACTGAAATAAAGCGTATTCCACAAAACAACCTAAAGTAGAATACTACACTATGCAATTCCAACGTACTAGGAGCAAACACTGTAATAAAATGTCATTTTGTGTTGCATCGATGCAAACAAGGGCTAGGCTTGCCATGGATAGTGAGCATATCCTCATTGCTGAAAGAAAATGAAAAAGCATTTTTTTCCTCTATGCTATGCCATTAATCAATTTAACTAAAAAATGTTCCACACATTTCCCTGCAGCTACTCATATTTGTTTAAACATATTAAGTCCTTTGCTTCAGCTTTTTGCCCTCCTCATTTACTTTAAGGGGAGAGTAAACTTGGGATTTGATACGGAAGAATATTTGCAGCATTAGTTATGCACACAACTATTTGCAGCAGAGATACTTAAACATATGCCCGGTCTTGAATCAAAATAACTTAATGTACATTATACATATCATGGACTATTGCAGTATGTCTGCTTCAAACTTCAAGCTCTGCTGCCTGGCAAATAAGGGTCACCCCCCAAAAAAATCAGTGAAATTGTTTCCATTGATTCAATTGGATTTCAGAGAAGTCCTAAATAAACGAATGAAAACTATCTGTGCTAACACTTTTCATGTCTCTGAGATCTTAAATTTGTCAGATAATTTGATGCAAATCATTTGTTAAGTTTCAGTACTTAAAGACTTCCTATTGTAGTCACATCCCTGGGAGACTGCAATAGTAGGTGAACAAGTAGTTCTTCACGTTTGTTCTAACTCTATAGACATTCATTTTATCACGGGATGTTTTAGTAATGCTTGAGAATTTTTGAACATTAAATAAAACTGGAAATCTGTACTACTTAAGAAATAAAAGTAACCACAAGGAAAAAACCTCATACTTGGATGTTAGTAACAGTAGTCCTCAGTTTCTAAGGGAAAGCAATCCTCTGAACAATTTGCTATTCCCAACTTGAATAAGCTAAAGCTCCCACAGTTACCATTAATAAGAAATCGCACAGGATATTTCCAGCTTGATAGATCAGATCTTTATCTTTAAATTATTCTTAAATAATCACATGTATCAAGATAAAATAACCTGATCCCATTTAATTTCCCCACAGGATATATCTGAAAACCTTTTTTGTTGTGGCCCCCCAAGTTTGTGTCAGAAGGACCAAAATCACCTTTTTATTCCAGAGAAATGCACATAAACATTAAATTTCCTCATTTGTATGTAATAAAGATAGCACATCTGCTTGAAGTTTAGTGCCTTAATAAGTACTGTGCTGCTGATTGTCCCCCACATTGAGTTTTAAAATTTCTTGGCTAATGCAACCATTAAAAAGCACTGGTTTTATTACCATGCAAAGAAACGAAAAGAATGTTTCCACTGTGCAAATAGAAAGCAATTGTGCCCCCCAAGGCCTTCGCTGAAGACTGATAGTTGTTAGTCACCTCACATTCTTGTAAAGTCAGTTAAATCAGGAAGACTCTTAGGCAATTTAACAGAGTCTCCTCTTCAGGAGACAGAAATGAAGGAGAGTTGTGATATCGTCTGCTTTCTTATCAACCCTTCCCCAGCTTATAGAGCTAGGATTAGCATGGAAGATTGAGCAGGAGTTCCTCATGTCCCTCCTGGCCTTTCCAGTGAGACACCTGAAGACTAGAGAAAAAGAGAAAAGAGCAAGTAGCAAGGGAATCTCAGTCTAACTTCTGTGGAGGAAATAGATGAATAAATACTCTATGTTGGAGGACGACAAAGAGCCATATGTCATGAGCGGATCTATTAAACTAGCCAGTTTCCAAACAAAGCACAAGAATTTTTAAGCACAAAAGATTGCTACATCTGTCCCCTCTGCTCATAGTGGGCAAAACAAGAAATCATATACTTTAAGCGCAGCAAGAAAGAAGCAGGCAGACACCACAGAAAAATATTTCTGATGGCATAGGTAAGGTCACTGTAAAGATTGCCTATGAAGGTTATGGCTTAGACAAACACCTTGTTGCGGTTTGGACTGGTCTGGTTCTGTTTTGCCTCAAATCAGGACATCCCTGTAAGAATTATGCATATTGAATAGTTCTGCTAGTGGCAGGATACAGTAAGCAACTTTTGGGGACCTCTTTTCATGATGTATCCCAATTTATGCTGTTCTCACAGAAGAAAGTAAGTGTAGGACCTCTAAAAAATTGTCATCAAATTCTTTTTTAAGACTAAGTTGGATATGAACTGAATAATTTTAAAAAGTATTTGACTCCCAAGCAATATTACTTTGCAACTAGATATATCAAAGACAATACAAAATTACAGCCATCACATCCAAAAAAAATGAAAGGGATCCCTTTAACTATTGCTGTGCTTGTCTTAGTGAGCATTTCGGGCAACGTTGATGCCGGATCTACCCACCCTTCAGGGAGAAGGAGTTGACTTCTTCCTTGGATGTCTCAGTCATTGGACCGCATGTAGCAAATTACTTGTTATTGTCATTGCCACCACAACCTGGCACTACTATTGGTTCTGTGACTACAGGATAAGCAGCTAAATGTCAGAAAACTGCTTTGAGTGTTGCATTTCAGGAAAAGGGCCAGTGAGGAGGTGGGCAGAAATGTAGGGTAAAAAAAACTGTGAAAAGCAGTAGTATTGTGGCTAGGTTGTGCAGATCTTCACAGTTTTAATGTGGTAACACAGAATTTGCAGCCAGAAAAAAAAAATCCTGTTCATCAAATACAGCCTCCTGCCTAAGGCACCACCTAGTAATGTGAAGTACTGAACGCAAAAGCTGAACAAGAATGTATTTGGAAAATGCCTTCTGTGATTCAGAAAACCTGGAAAATTCTACGTGCAATCATAGAAAAGTCAGTCTGGAAGGTCCTTGGTGTATCCTGCAATTAGTTCATCCAGCTGTAGCCAGCTGTAGTTCTGGTCTTTCTTTCTGGCTGTATGCAAAGATGCACGTCGAGCAATCGCACTGAGAAACTGAGGTGTGATATTGCATTACAACAGACCCGGCAGCAACATAACATTGCCAATTCACAAAGTTCAAAAAATGGCATCCTTCCATAACAAAACAATGCAGTGCATCCTCCCTAAATTCTTAATTATGTTGGCTCAGTAAGTTACTACATCTGCCCTCTGGATCTACCAACAACAGGTGAAAGGCAACAAAAAGACAGTGTTTTCACTCAGTCACCTTCTCACTAATGTAAAATCAGTCTGATGATTGTTTTAATTACGTTATAAGAATCCTGACATTTTCTGCAGTAACTTCCATGACACTGTTAAAAGCACTTTGTCAGACTGTTTCATGTCAACGTATTATTGGGGGGGGGGGGGGATGAAAGATACTTTCGATGAAGTGATTTTATTTCATGCTTTATTACCAGCTTTGACATAAATTTCCAGAGAGCCTCAAGGGCATCTCTTTTTGCACTGTAGCATAGTCTTGTTAGAAATTCAGGTGGAATAAAACCACTCAGCTTCAGTTTATGGTCTCGTGCCCTGAGTTTTTCACACGCCACCCTTTCAAACATAAGGAACGGTATCGCGGATCAACATTAGATTCTTATGCTGTTAATACAGCACTCCACCAACACATTAGGCAGCATTGTATTTGTAGCCTCTTGCTTGTATGACTTATGTACTTAGTAGCATTTTCAATTATTTCTAAAACAATAGCACCTGCTCAGAACCAGCCTTTTTTTTTTTTCTATTGTGTTAACATATATCAAAAATGCTACTTTTTAAAAAATTTACTTTCTCTGGAAACAAGACCATAAAGCATCTCTCATGCAGTCACAAATTAGGAAACTTGCATTCACTCTCTGATAAGCAAGTTTATTGCAGTGTTTCATATATTATCAATTCTTGCAAAGGCCAGTGGGAATGAGGCCACTTGCCACCTGCTGTAAGTATTCAAATCTGAAAAGACTGAGCCTCATGGGAAGCAGAGATCATTTATGAGCCAAGTCCTTCTGTGTGCCGGAAACACAGACAACCCTGGATGACTTCTCTGATACCTCATCTTCATCACTGAAAGTCAAAACCATTTTTCCCTGTACATGAGATTAGTAGACTACAGCCTACTCCTTCAAAATGGCACTGATGCATCTACCTCTTTTACATGTAGGCTATCCCATAGAAACATGACTTCTACTACTAGGCTTTTTGTTTTGATCTCTCCCTTTCTTTTGTCTTAATTGGGATAATATTTCTTGTTGTGGAAACTGATTTGCTGCTACATCACTTCCAAGTCAGTGGTCACCAACCTGAGTCATATTCATGGAAAAGATTCAGTCAATAAGGCAAACTGATAACAAGCTCTGATTCACCTAAGATCACATAAAAATATATGCTGCACTAAAGAATTAACCACACAAAGTGATTATGTCTGTATATAAAAAAGGAAAAATCATTATCAGCTTCCACATCTCCTTCCCTTTCTGACAAAATGAACTGACGTAATCTGTCAGAAACTCCTTACACGCAAACATGCCCAATTGCCACGTGAGAAGGATCAGCTCATTTCACCTTTGGTGAGAAGCATGACTTCAAGAAATAAGAAGCTTTGGGGAATGTGCAGCCCCCAAAAGGCATATGATCAGTTCTTCAGCCCCAGCTGTAAAATGTCTTCACAACACTGCCATTACTTGGTTGTAAAAGGTGAAGTCCTAGAGGTGCAGTTAACAGCTGAGCAGCACTAATGCAAGCACGCCTGTGCAAAGGTGCTGTGAAGCGAGTTTGCAACACCCACCACTCCCCTGATTTGGGGTGTTAAATGAACTTCTTGACGAGAAAGCAGGAGACTGCAAAGACATAGCAATGCCCTAGCCAGGCCTTTTTCCTGCCATCGTTAAATGATGAAACTGATAGCACAGGAGTGGAACACACAACAGAAAGCAGAATTTTTTTCTTTGCTGATAACATGGCTTTTGGGTTTCTAAGGACAAAAAATGCACCCTAGAAAACACGTGAACTACAGTCAAAAACATGCAACATCTATTACAACTGTAATAGGTATAACTACGATCTCTCTGGCAGGAAAACAGAAGTTTGCTTATCAAATAATTTCTTTCTGAATGGAATTTACATGCACTCTTAAAACTCATCTATCTTTCATACCGTTTACAGAATCCCACCACACCAAGAGGCATGACTAGTTTTTCTATTAGCGAATTTACAAGAAAATTGTTACATTGACTGATATTTTCTATATGCCTGTGTTTTAAGCAGTCTGATCCTAAGGGCTGAACTGTCATTATTTCCCAGAATGCATCAAATCCTCCTGAAGGAAGCATAGCAGTGGCTCATTTGTTATTACAATTTAAGTCAGTAAGCAGCTGAGTGCAGGCACAGGTAAATCACTAGCCTCATTTTACTGTCGGTAATGTGCATATTACTTTCAGAAACATTTAGTGTGCCAGCTCACTAATGATAACAGTATGCATTAGGATTTGTTCCAAGTATCTCAGCTTTTCAGTCAAGACGTAGTAAACCTGCCCTCTCATTTTGTTGCAGTTTGAAAGGTGGATGGGGTAAATTAACTAAAATAAGAATCACAATCAATACTTAACTATTAAGCAGTGATAAACCAGAAGACCTCACTGCCAACTGGACATCAAAAGACTAGCTAAGAGAAAAAACATCTACACATTTTGACTGCCTTTGTGTCTAGATTTCTGCTCATTTTCTCATTGATAGTTAATAAAATAGCATAAAATGCTTACATTTCTGTTTATGAAGACCATAACACAATCTAACATTACCATCTCATGACTATGGCACAAAAATCCACTTACAAGTAATTTTAAAAATTCTTTATCATAATTATCTTCCCTGAGTTATAGGACTATTCTATCAGTCCAATAATCTTTTTTTTTTCAAATACACATGAGGAATGAAATCAGCTGCAAAAGATATAACTTTCTTCTTTCTTACAGTTCCTTTTTCTCACAGTAGAGGGCTCAGAACCATAAATACTTACTGTTTTATAAAGAACATGTTTCATTCTTCCATCATTCTGGAGAAGCAAATTTTTCATTCAATTTACCAAATCAGATGTTTTTAAAACTATCCTGAAATAAAGTTGCATTTGGTAATCAAACAGCAATCACATTTTAGCTGCTTTAAGCTGTTGAACAGTGCAGTATTTCACGATCTACCTTAATAAAGTTTGCCAAGTGTTGCCCAGTCTTTATTGCTGTAGATACCTTCTTTATGAACATAACCAAACTTGCTGTAGCCAGAGAAATATTGCCCACACTTCTATTTTACATATTTCATCCCAGACAGAATTTCATGTGTACATATTGTCACACTTAAAAGACACTGTGTATCATCCTAATGTACCATTTTTTAGCTTTTTAGTTTTCTCTTGGGTTACCATATGTATTCTTGGTAGGGCAATCAAATAAAAATAATTAACAAAAAAAGATTGAGTTTTCCATTTGGTAAGAAATTTAGTGTCTGATCTCTTTAAGTTTCCAGCAGTTCCTGGAGCTAGATTAAGCTGCTGCCCAGGGTAGGTAAATGTTTTTTTGTATTTATTCAGTAGAGCTGAGCTGGCATTTTTACTGAGCCATGTGCTGGGAAAAATTGGCCAAAACATTTTCTCCAGTGTTTCTTCTGATTCAATCTGTTTCCTTTCCTCTGAGCCTTCCAAAGTTCCTGCCTTCCAAGTCTACTTACTGACATGCAATTCAAATTCATTATAAAAAAAATGTAGGACTCTTATTAAGAAAAAATCATCTGGGTAATTTGTTGCTTTCCAAATTTTTAATACTGCACTTCTATGCATGCACATCTTTAAATCTGTGGTGTTAAGTTTACTGCACATTACAGATCTTTTGTTGTACAGTCATCTGTCTACTCTTGGTTTAGGTTCTTTGGGTTTTTTAAGTGTATTGCTTATTTCTTGATCCCATGGCATGTATCATATCTGTCCCAAGCCGAAGCGCAACATCTGCGGTCTATCCCAGGGCACAGGGTCCTCTGAGTGAAGTCTTTAGTATGATGTCATTCATTAATTTTCTTTAGAGCATACAACATTGTTCTAAAATGTCTGTTTTCTCTAATTTTCTGCCATTTGGACTTGGCTTCCTTTCTTGGGAGGCAACCTCTTCTTCTGACACGTGGAGGCTCGTAAACTCTCTTACACCATAAAGCAAACAGAAATGTGACTACCAGAGCTTTCTGCAACTGCAACATACACAATGGCACAAAGTGGATCAGGACTGCCTGACAGTAATATTAACCCTTCCTTAAAAGAAATGAAAAAGTATCAAGGTAACAAGACCTTGGCCAAACACACAAAGAAACAAGCTTCAGCGCTCAGGTGGAGAAACAGAAGCTGGAAAAGTCACTGCTGGAAAGCCATCTCTGGGAACTAACCTGACTGCCTCAGGAGAGAATGACAGTTCCCTCTGCACAAAGCTGGCCTCTCTGCACATATGCTCAAGGCACTTCTTAATCCTCTTACTTCAGACGGGAAGGCATTAGACAGTACGTTAGCGTGTGTTTAAGCATATTGAAACAACTACAAAAAGTACCAGGATGGAAATGTGCTACAGAAAATATTTATTTGGGGAAAAAATGGAAGCAGTGAAGGATGAGCTGATGACACAAGTCATAAAAATGTTCTCCAATAATTTGTTTCAATCTGTACTTCAAATACAGCTCCTAAATGGTCTGTGTGCCTGTCAGAAAATGAAAAACTGAGAAAATGGGATTATAAAACCGTACCTAAACATGAGGGTATTAGTGAAGAGGGTTAGAACAGGAACACACGCCCGGAAGAAAAGCACAGGGAGCAAAGCCGGACAGCATCTGCAAATGATCCTAGTTTATCTGAATCAAATGAGGCCACTGTGGCCAGAGCCATATCAAATGTCAGTCCAGTCAACTGAGCACCGCACACTGTTTCAACGGAACACAATAAGAGCACAGCCTACCTGTGGAGTAACACCTTTTATTATTTATTTAAAACCAATCATTTCAAGACAATTCTATAGATTTGTTAGTGAATAATACAAAGCCAGAGGCCTCCGTGCAACTCCTAGATTCTAGTGTTTATTTAGATCCATCAGTGTGAAAGGATTGATGCTACACTTAAAATTATATCCACAGGATAAGAACTTTAAACTTTTCATTAGGAAGTCACGGAATTAACTGAAAATTTTGTGCTGTTTATTACCACGGTCCAGGTCATGCCACAGTGATTTGTTTGAGTGTAAAACAGGAAAACTCTGCTATCTCTCATTCTTACAAGTTCAGGCAAAGGTGTATCCTTGAACTGAATGATGTCATTTAGTTGTTTTGTTCTGGTAGACTAAAATAAAGCATGGAAACGACAAAGAAATGACAATATTTTATTTTCTCTTAATAAATTTACAGTGTACATTGAAATAGAGTTTGGCAACCATAGATAAAGCAGATAATAATAAAAATGTGCCATTACATATCAGTTTTGGCAAAGTTTATTCTGTTATTGAGGGCATTCTCTGCAGAGAAAGGCTGTATAAAAAAGGGTCTACAGGATGTCCACTGAAAAACAATATTGCATTAGCCCTTAAAACCACTTAATCCTTTGGAAACTGGGCAATTAAAAAATTAGCTTAGATTATTGCACTTGCCTTCCCAATGTCTGTGGATTTACAGGAGCACCTTGCATTTAGAAAAAAAAAAAAAAAAAGTTTTGTCTTTTTTTTGGAGAAAGACACAAATGAGAAAAGAATACAGACACCCTTCTGATGAATGAATTTTTATACATAAAAATTTTCAAATACCCTGAGGAAAAGCAGGAAAGTATTTATACTGCTCATCTGGTAATTTAATACTGCTGTTATCACACTCTTTCCTTAACAGCTCTTCATGATGGGAGAAGTCCTTCAAGTTGACTATAGTATCTCTTGGGGAATTAGGACAATAGGGCCCTGCTCTTACGTGCCTCGCTGTCTTTGAACAGGTTAAACAATAAAAGACAAAGATAAGAAGTATATATTGGAAGCAAAATTTTTAAGCTGACTGGGAGCCTTGAAGATGCTGATATATGCATCTCCATCTCCCGTCAACCAGCTTTGCGCATCAGCTCAGGAAGGTGCCGGAGTCCCACCTCCTTTGCTGTGGTCTCTCCCACCCCTCCGTGCAGAGGTTGCTTATCCCTCTTTATTCGCCATGCTCTTGTTAACTCTGCAGGGTCCGCTCCCTACCTGGCCCTAAAAGGTTACAGCTGTGGCTTCAGAAAATAATTTTTAGTGAGCTCTTTTAATAATTAATTGCAACATTCACCCTTAAAACGTGCA
Source organism: Larus michahellis (assembly GCF_964199755.1). Taxonomy (NCBI): domain Eukaryota; kingdom Metazoa; phylum Chordata; class Aves; order Charadriiformes; family Laridae; genus Larus; species Larus michahellis. Next base: position 38,491,944 of record NC_133930.1, read on the forward strand.
ATGAGGAGAAACCATACACAGGGGGCAACATTTGTCTGCCAAAAAAGAAATATTGCAGACCTTTTTTTTTTTTTCTTCTTTCCTGATACTGAGAATAATACTAAAATTCCCCACATCTGTGTTCTCACACCTCAGGAAAATCATGTTTTCCTAAATGTATCTGACTTGTAGAGTATGGATATTGTAATGTGTGCTTCTGCGGTGGGGGGTAAGGGGGGAAGCCTTTCCAAGAGAATCAACACCATTTTTCTGATTTGTTCTGTGTTAGTTATATTTTGATTTTTCAGCAATCCAAGTTTTCTCTTTCTTCTGTTCTTTGGAGCTGCTCACAATTTACCTCCCAGCAGCCATACATCTGGTTTGTAAGCAAAAATATTTTTCAAGGGTAGCCCTTTCCTGTCAGGATGTGACAAATACCTGTTATGATACACAGTATGGTCACTTGTGTATCACATATACAACAACTGTATGTGCAATATATGTCTGCTAAGCCCACACTACTGTTCAAGTATATGTTGCATTAGTAAGGACTGACCTAATTTCAAAGCTACCCACACAAAATCAAATGGTTATATCAAACATTACCTTCTAATACAGTGTTAGAGTAGCCATGTTTTACCTGGCTGCATATTAATTTCAAAGCCAAACTATCAAGTACTGAGATGAACTGAGATCGTTAGTGTCATTAATCCAACATTTTATAACACGTATTACAGGTGCAGAAGCCTAAAGGGACCCGACTATATTGTTTAAGTTTTCATTGTACCATCCAATTAATGAAGAAGTTCCAAGAACAAAGAAGACTTTCCAGTTTAACGTAACATTTTTTTCTTCAAAAAGTTGATTCAATGTATTTTGATTTCCAGTTACAAATACCTCTAAACCAGCTTCAGTGGGACATGCAGTAGTAGTACTTTGTGTGCTGAGATTAAGAGCCTTCCACTGTTTACAATCCCTACTAATTTTTTCAAATAATTAATAATTGCCTCCCAGGAAAGCACATTTAAAACACCTTTAAAAACACAGTCAAAACTGTGCCACTTGGTTTAAACAAACAAACTAAAAAAAATCACCATCAGAAAGTTTCACTGAAGCTGTTTGCATTGCCAGCCTTTAACTGATGCTGTTCCAATGTACAGCTTTCAGCAAACCAAGATAATCTTTGTCCACTCACACACTGTTCCACTGACAAATTGTTCTGAGTAGTAGCGGACCTTCGGGTATTTCCTAGGGACTAGATAAGCCCAAAGAACACATAGCAGAGGGCCGCTCACAAAGGAACACACCTTAGTAACAGGCTCCTTTTTCATCCCTAGAAGTTCACGGCTTGATTTTTTTTAAGGCAAGGCAAAGAGAAGCACAGACGATACCCACCATCCCTTCCTCCCTTTGTACCCCTCTCACAGACAGAAAACCGTTCCCCAGGTGGGTCGGGGCACACCATTTCAGCATCTTCAGGTACTCGGCAAGGGGCGTTAAAGCCAGCAGGGAGGCTAATTAACAGCAAAGTTGTGACTATTTCTGAATTAACTTTCCAGCAACGGCGCCCGCAGCCCTCGGGGCAGATGCTGAGGGGTACCCACCGCCGGCGGCTGCCGCCCCCCACCCCTCCCTTCTCCCCCGCTACCTTCAGGAGTCTGACGGAGGGGAGGAAGGCGGCATGGCACAGCTTCCGGATGGTCCAGTTGAGTGGCCGGGGAGCGTCGGTCTGATTCATGACCCCTCGGCAAGCCCCACGGGGAGCTCCGCCGCCCACCTGCCAGCGCCGGCCGCCGAGACCGCCCGCCGGGGCGCGGGCATCCCACGCGCGGTGCGCCCGCGCCCGCGGTGCCGCAGGGCAGGGCTGGCCCGGCGCGGGCAGAGGGCTGGGCTGGGCTGGGCGAGCGGCTGCGGCCACCGCCGGTCCTCCTTAAGAAAGGAACCTCCTGCGTGGGAACGGCAGTGCTCATGCATACCAAATGCGGCGGGATGGAGGCGATGGGCCCGCCGCACGGGGCAGGCTGCGCCGCCTGGGCGGAAAGGGGCAGCCCGCATAAAAAAAGAGGCTGCAGAGGAAGATGATGCTGCTGCTGCTCCCGCTCCCGCTCTCTCCCTCCTGCCCTCCTCAGAGAGCTGCCAGGGTAGCCGCTCCCCGGCGAGGGGAGCCATCCGCCGCGCTCCTCCGCTCTCCCCGGGCGACAGGCAGGGCAGAAAGGAGATAATTTAAACAAAGCAAGCGGAGGGGCACTTGCACTTTCTTTCCCAAAGCATTGCGAGGAGAGGGAAACCGGCATGAGGGGAGGGGCCAACGCTCAGACAGCAAAGATTGAGAGGGGGAAAAGAATTAATTCACTCTTGATTTACTGATATAATGGACCTAGAAAGCATAGTTTCATTGATCTGGCATAGTACTGACGTGCTAGCGGCAAGTGGCAGCAGTTAGAAGATGTACTGTAAGATTATGGGTGTTAACGTGCGCATTCTGGCAAAAAAAAAAACCCAAACCAACCCACAATGAACCAACCAAAAACCAAAACCCGAAACAAACCCAAACCAAAAAAAAACCTCCCAAAACCAAAGAAAACTCCACCCAAGTTCAGAATTCAACTCATTTTAATATTAAACCTATATGCAGACTAATTCTTTTAAAGACGTGCAAACACATGAAGCAACGGTGCTGGGGCAATTCAAGTGTAGCGAAGTATGTTTCCATTTGGGGCAATTGAAGTATAGCAAAGCATGTTTCCATTTTCGGCAGTAACTGGCTTTCCCAGCTAATGAAGATACTCTTAATGCCAGATCTCCAGCTACAGGAGAAATACCTTTTCCCCACTATCTTTTTGAGTGGATGAAGATTACATCAGGGAAGAGTCAGAAAGTGCAAAAGCAAACATCTTATAAAGCAATGGGGAATTTTTTATTTTTCCAGTAATGACCAGGTTTTACCCAGATTACGGAGGAAAACAGACACTTCTCAGTAAAGTTTAAATCTCTCATCACTCAGGTTAGAAAATACACATTCAGTTTACTTGGCTAGATTTCACTGATCTGCCATTTTCATGTTTCCTTTTAATCCCCATAGTGCACATATTTTTCTTCTCTATAATTTATTCTTATTATTGCATCTACATTCATCAGCAAAAGCTGAATAATTCTCCAAGTGAGGGGAAAGAGATGAAGAGTATTGTTTACAGGAGGCTGTGCTAATCTGCCTGGTTTACATATTACTGTCTGTAATGGTTTGCAGTAGGGTTGCAAATCTGAAACTCTCCAACATGAAACAATACTTCTAGTTTGCTTTTTAAAGTTTAAGGACAGACAACTCTGGGGAGAACAGGCAAACTCAGTACCTCAGTCAATACCATCATATCCTCCAAGGTGAATGGAGGATCCTAAAAACACTGAAGTTATCCCACTAGAGCAAGGTAAGGATTAGTGCTTACACCCCAGTCTTCCTCTCCAAAGGAAGTCTTGTCCTTGCACAGAGACAGATATTCTCCAAAGCCTACATATTGGGGCCCATGGAGAAGGAGCCCATGTGCTTTGAAGTGGAAGCCTGGTGCCTTTATGACTCTTTTGAACATGTGCATACCAGCCAGTTCCTCCTCACTGTACCCTCTCAAAGAACTGTATGAATGTTCTTATTCAACCTCAGTGTAGGACAAAAAATTCTTCTGCCCAGAATATAATGTTCCAGAACATAGTGCAAGGATGACTATGTACCAGAAGAGCTCTCTCACCTGTTCCACCCCACTGTACCTGGAAAAGTTATAAAACTTCAAAGATGCAGAAATGAGAGCATGGGTTGTCTGTGGAACGCAATGGGTAGAAGACCAGGAGCCACTCCCTTGTGACAAAACGTGTGCAGATGAATTTCTGGTTACGACTGGGCAGCTAGTTTGAATTATACATCTTTAAATGTCTTCTGAATGTGTTTGTTTAATAAAAGGAGGGAAAAAACCTTGCTGTTGATAGTGAAATGGAACCTGAGTAAGTAAATATGATTTTCTGAAACTACATTTCTAAGGCTCCATTAAAGGGGCAAAATGAAGTCATTAGAAAAAAATAATCCTGACTTTAAATAGCATGCACCTTAAAACATGTGCGGCATGATAACTTTTTTCAGTTATAATGGTAACAACATCTAATGATTAAGCTTTTGGGGTTCACAGTAATAAAAGGTAAAAGATTCAAACAAATCAGAAACAAGGACTCCCAGCACTCGCAAGACCACTCCCTTCCCTTGTCGCTCACCCGCCAAGCCATGATGATAACTTTTCTTTACCTTTGAAGATCAGGAAAGAGTTTCTTGGGAAGGTACCAGACTCATCATTACCTTGATCCTTTCACATCTGTTTTGCATTAGGTTTCTACCACAAACCAGTATGTTCAGCCTATGTGATACGGATAAAGAAGACAGAGGAACCGCAGCACGCTGCCCTTCTTTTCAATGAGTAGAGTAACAAATCTCTGAGGAGGCTAGAGAGCTGAAGACAATAAAGAAACGTAACAGATAGCTTTAATAAACTAAAAATAGTGAGCCCAATGTATCTTCTAGCTTCCACAGAGCTTCCTGTCTTTGAGATGAGCTCGATCATTGCCGCCTTCTGCAAACAGTACCACAGGGACAAGAGCTGTTATGTGCTGCGGTGTTTAACATGCACCAATCTTCTTTCACAGGCCTGTTTTCCATGGCCTTGTACCTTGCCTAGTCATTTATATCTGCAGAAAGTGAGTGCAAGAATACTAACTTCCGTCAGTGGCATCAAGGAAGCTCTGATGGACAGGACATTACCATGACACAGAAGCTTCACTTCCACCACAAAGTCCTTGGGTGCCTTTGGATAGATCATTTATTTAATCCCTGCTTGGCCTTCATTTTAATTCATTTTAACTTTAATGTGTGTCTCTTACCTGGAAGCAATACTGCAGTGATTCTGGGGCTCTTGCGTGTAAATTTGAGAAAAGTCGAGCAAGGAGATTTCTTTGTCTTGGCAGCAGCCTCCACCAATTTTTGGTAAGTGTAAATGGTGAAGGGTTAGGAAGCGAAGAAGCAAATTCTGAAAAGCTTTTTTTTCAGAGGTGCTGAGAACAATGGTTAAAAAATATAGTGAAAGATTAGGGAGATCTTGATTTTGGTCTGTTTTGTGGAGATTTTTATCACTTCAGTGAGGAAGTCAGAGTTTGAATTTCTTATTCTATCCTGTTGGAAAAAGCAAGTCCTCAGGTCAGCTGTTCTGCAATCTGAGGCCCATTAGGAGATGCAGAGATGTAGCAATCCCAGTAGGATTTAAGTTCTTATTTTGCTAGAGCTAAAAGACAGAGCTGCCACTTTCATATTAAAACACTTCATCCCTGAAGCATGCCTACTGCACCATCAGTATTCACATCTAGTTCTTTGTCTCTTGCCAAGTAGCACCTTTGGTACCACAGGAAAGCACAGCAAATACAAGATAAATTCCATTGCTTCCTGCAGTACAGAGAGAGATTTCTATTCTTCTTAAACCTATTGTTTATGGAAAGCATTTTTAAGAGCACCTCTTTGTAGATTCCTGCTATCTAACTTGATAATAATCCTACACTTAGAAAGCTCTGATACAGTAAACTTTAACACCTCTGGGAATACTACAGAATGAAAAATTGCTGAGAAGCCCATTAACATCCACACCCCTCTCAGCACACCAGGAACGTACAACATTTTCGACCTGAGAGCAAACATTTAACGAAAAAGGTATTATGGACTACAAACCCAGACACTGCTCTCATATCCTGCCCAGTTAACAATTCCCTTATGAAATAAGAGACGCTGTGTAAATGAAAAGCAGAAAGTGCAGGAGAAGGAAACCAGAAAGGTGTATTGGTCAGCACGGTAGAAGGCAACTTCTTCTGTGCAGCCACTGCCTAACTGGGGACAAACACCAGGTGGAGAGTTTTCCCATGGTATCACACCTGTTTTTCCCATGTCCCATCAACAGGAGTGAGAAGAAAGATGCACCCTCTTCACAGTGTGGCTATAGAGCCACTTTGTCAAAGGCTACCTTGCTCTTGGAGCACCTTTCCTGCTTCCCCAAGGGCTTGCGCTCCCCAGTGAGGTAGCAAAAACACCAGAGAAAACAGAGCTACTCTTGGACCCCTTTGCTTGCAGTGCTCATCACGGGAGTACTACAGAGACATGCTGAAGCAGAGGTGGTGGCTCTTCACAACGCACTTTGGTCATCTTCTAGGTTTGAGGAGGAAACGTCAGGATGGCAATAGAAAAAAGAAGTCATTCAGAAGCTCTTATTTAAAAGTCAGAGCTAACAAAGCATTACAAAGGTATAGTCAATAAGTATCGGCCATCTTACTACCCAGTCGCTTTGCAGGTCTGTAAACTAAACAATATTGAAGAGTACATCAATGAACAGAAGCCTTATTTACCTTTATTTTGTGTGTTTTCTTGCAAAAAACAGAGAATAGAAAGATAAGGAAATGTTATAAAGTTTGGATAAACTATGCTTAAGTTCATGCCTGCCATAACATCTTAATGGACTCAGATTTTCTTGAAGCTTAACTCAACTGATAATTCATAAAATTTCTCCACTGCTCTCGCGTCGTTTTTATTCATAGCATGCCTGAGGTAGCTTTTTCTGCTGTTACCTTTGCTAAGGTATTTCACAGGTCTTCTGCCACATGCTCATATCCATAACTCCCTCTCCCCCAGACACAGGCACACATATTAATGTAATGTCTATATACTTATTAAATATTAATTAAATAATTTGTCCTAGATGCAGACAATTCTGTAGACGGTTTCAAGCACACGCATAAACAGTATTGTATGTAGCTATAAATTATGGCTTTTGGCAACTGACTGAAAAGCCAGAAGAATAAAGGTTATTCTTTCTGTTAACTTAAGACTTACATGTGTGTGGTGAATATCAAATATGATTAGATTATTTTATATGCCTGCTCACTACCCCCTTGAGGCCACCTTTAACTGCTTTGCATCTGGCTTTTGCCTGGGAAAGGATGTCACTGGGCTACCACAAGAGATCTCTGGGGTACCACAGCACACAGCCACTGCAGAGAACCAGGGGAAGTGGACTTGTGAGACAAGTCTGGGCGGTGCAGACACAGCCCATGCTCCCCTGTATTCTCCTAGAGACCCTGTTAGATTGTTCTCGGTTCCAAAATAAGCAAGGGGACCTGCAGGCTCAAAGTCAGACGATACACACAGAAAATGGAAATTTGAGCAGACATGTCACAAGCAGCCTTCACCATTATTTGTGGTTTCACTTCCGCAACTACTGTCAGAAAGTCCTGATAATTTGCACCATTTTACCTTCAGTTGCTCTCCTGGTACTTGTAGATCTGCCTACCACTAACTATTGAAGCTGTATCCTTGAATGGTGTATTTCACCACACATTCCCCTTTAATCGCAGTTTGCAGTCTTTTAGAGTTTATCTTTGAAAGGGATTAAAACACATAGGCCTATAACACTTGTATTTTGGAACTAGAAATACCCATGGTTGATGTTACTTAGAAACAAATACTGCATTTTAAATTGCAATCTACCTTAATTTAAATTGACTTTCAAGTGTAGGCAAGCTGTTAGTTCTGTAACCTCTACAGCATACATCAGAAATTAGGCTGCTCAAACATTCAGATTTCTGTTCATGCTAAAAGTTTCTCTCCATCTAAGCCACCAGTTTTATCTGCAGTCTTTAACTTTGTGTTAATGCTTTCTCAGTTTTGACTTGTAACCTCATTTTCTCTGTCATTTCCAGCTCAGATATCAAGTTACTGAGTTATGTTGGCGTAATATTTTCCTATGGATAAATGGGAAACATTTTCTAGTCTTGATTATCTTGGTAAACAAAATGCAAAAAAAAAAAAAAGAAACTTCAGGGAAAGGAGTAATTCGACTGGACTGTTAAGCATTTCAACAAAGACCCCACACAGCAACTATCTTGCAATAGGGCACTTCTCTTCATTTGCAACAGAGAGATGCAGTATGCTACGAGAGCATCTCTCTCACCTCAGCTCATAGTCCTCCAGAACTGGAAAGTAGTTTAGTATCCTTTGAAAGTGGCAAAGAATTACAAAAATCTCTAAAGCCTTCTGCAATGGGGTGATAGGGAACCAAGATAACCAAATGGTATTTTCCACATGGACCGTGTATCTGCACGCATCCCCCACAGCAGCTTTACCCTCCTCCCAAAGACAACAGCCCTGCCCGAGAGTGGACACTGTCTCTCATGATTAAGCCTCCTGCAGCCACTTGGCTCAGACTTGCAGGGTTGAGTTCATTTGGTGTTACATTACTGGCCCGCCTGCTTTCATGAGAATTCCCTTCCACCAAATTTTTATCACCTCCAGCATGCATCAGTGCATACAGCTAATCCTGCGCTGCCTTTAGTACTTTCCCCAGCTGCTCAGTTAGCTGTGTACCAGGATTCATATCGGTTGGAGGAACTAACCTGTCCGCCAAGTGCTTATGGTGAAGGGTGCCTGCCAGTGGAATGGTTCAGTCACCACAACGGAAAAGACCATACTGGGGCATCCTCGCACTTGCCAGTTTACCCCAATGACTGATGGCCCAGAACAGACAGACACTGCAGGTAGCACCACCGGGACAGCTGCAGGAAGACTGTCAAATCAATTTAACACAAACAGGTGTAGTGCTAGCAACTAAAAGGAAAAAGTCTTTGGTAAAGAGATAAAACTACGCTTATGATACAGGTGCTACAAATTGCCTAACTGTATACTTGAACATTTATTAGGATATCCTTCACAGAAGTTTCAGACTCACTGGAAAATAAAGTTTGCACAAGAGTTTTAATTATTTTTTCCTCACACATTTTCAGCAGCAATGTCTTCTACCACACAACAGGAAGATGACTTACAGAGCTGCTGATCCTCTGCATCCCCTGAGAAATTTATGTTTTCCTTTTAAAAAAACAACACAAGGAAAAGTTTAAGATTGGGATCTTCGCGAAATTAAACAAAAGGGGGACGGCAAAAGCTGGACCAAGTTATGCAACAAAAAGTATTATTCAAAACCACACTTTTCACACATTTATAAATAACTCTTGTGGTCTACTTTAAAATACACTTTCAAACTGACCACCTTAATCAAGTCTATCTTTAGCACTTTACAGGTTTTGTTTGGATTTAATTTTAAAGTCACATACCAAGTCTGCATACATTTATGTTATATCTTAGGCTCACAATCACCCACAATTTTAGACCTGCAATTTTACACCCACATTTTCACTGGGACAATTATAACCACATCTGGACAGTGACAAACTCTGGATTGTGCAATATAGGTGTTTTTCATAGTGTCTGGTGTATTTTTTATGTATTTGCATTCAGTAGCCCACTGGGGACAAAACCAAAGTTTGGGCCCTTTTAGGCTGATCACTAATCAAGGCTGTAGGAAAAGTAGTTCATGCCCTCCAGAGACAGTAATCTAGTTTCTTACCCAGACACAACAGATGGGTGACACGAAAAGTGCCAGATGAGGGCAACAGTAAAAAAAGCATCAATTACACCAAATAAGCTGTACTCTCAGCTTGCACTTGCCTAACTGCTTCCTAGGGATGCTGTTTGAAGGCACCAAGGCAGATGCCTGTAAAAATTAGAGGAATGGTCGGCACTGACTTACTAAAAATCCTTCTAGTTCTGACAAAAGACTCAAACCTATCAAGTGCATATACCATCATTAAACATGACATTCTTTCATAGTGTCTTATATTATAGGCAATTTATTACTGGAGTCTGATATTGCATGTAAATGATATATTTACAAAGTCCTGTGATTGTGGATAACTGGGAAATTACTGAAAAAAATTGCTCGTCAGGAGGAAACAATTTCCAGTAATTTTTTTCTTGGAAAGATAGTATAAAACTCTGCTTGTCTTTTTTAAATCCCTTTTGTTGTTGTTGTTACAGGATTTAAACTCTTTCCCTGCTCAGATGTAAAGCATAGTTCAGTTCCTTGCTCAAAAGAAACCACAGAAATTAGGAAATCAGAAACTAAATCCTCCTTGTCATTTTTACATTGCATCACATCCGATTCACATTTTATGGATTAACGAAATCAGTCCATTTGAAAAGCTATTACTCATACTCCCAAAATGTCTGCCCAAACTATATCACTTTTGGGGTTGATTTTAAAATATTTGTTTGTGAACCCCCATACTAAGTGAGTAGCAGCTATAGTCCCCTATTCATGCAGTTCCAAACTCTTAAACCAGACAGCAGAGTCGAACTGGCATATAAAACTGCACTGCAAAAGAACCTATCTTTTTTGGTAGAGCACAACTGTAATACTACTCATAACAGACTAACACTCGTTTATTTAAGGAGACAAGCTGCCCATGCTCTTCCACATCTCCAAAGTGAACACACATAACTTTTCAGACATAGCAACAGCGAATCCACAGGAGCAGGAAAACAGCACAAAGGATGAGGAAAGAGGATTATTTTTCTTAAAACTGTCATTCAGTTATGCAGTTGGTCTTTGCCATAGCCTTTAAGCATGCATTTTCTAACACTGCAGTGTGCTCATGGCTCCCCTATCACTACTACGAAACTCTGGCCGCTCATGGCAATAGCTAAAGGACAGATTCCACTGGCAATATAGAGATGCTGAAGGCTTTTCTGGAGGAGCTTTCTTGGCGTACCTGCCAAGTCTCCGTCAAGTTAATGTCCTCATTGTAGACTGTCTTGTAACTTCCACCAGGCATAGCATATTAGTTATTTTTAAAGCACTCTGTTATTTGAGTCACATGATTTGTACAATTCTACTAATTCTACTCCTATTTCTGAATCCTCATTAGTAAGATTTTCAAATCACAAGCAAAAGCAGTACATGTATATTGTATTTTAGGCCCTTTCTCTACCACTAGAACCTGAAAAGAAAATAGAGGGACAGCAGTTTCCTATTGTAGTAATCCCATGTTCTGTTTCATCAAACAATGGTGATGCTGGCAGCCAAACAGATGACATATTCTCTCCAGGACTGCGATTTCACCCACTCTTTCATGTTTTTAGCACTTTCTTAATATGATAGGTCAGAAATTTTGGCTTTGTGATTTATGCCGTAGTCCCAGAAGGCAAACAAACAGATTCTTTCTGGTTTGTTGGCACTAGACTTTATGCAGCTATTGTGTTATGCATAAAGTATCTGTTATATTTAGGATACAAGTAATGAATTATTTTTCAGACTCATAAAAAAGACTTTCTGATTCTTAATGGAACAGAGCATCTATGGATATGATTTATGTACCATTTTACTACAGCTATTAAGCTAATTCAGAGGAGAAAAAATGAAAACTGACTATTGAAGCTGGACAAACATGAGCAAGTTAGAAATCCTTGGGAGAAAAGCCTTCTAGAAAATAACAATGAACATCTGTACAAGTATTTGCATCAACATCTTTGATACCTGTTTTTCAAAATTATTTGATGTCTGATACAAACTTCAACCAAGTCAGCCCTTGGGAGTATATTTTCATATGTGGAATTTTTCATAAATTCCTGGTTAACATAATGTTTCCATGAAAAGAACTGCACAAATTCTAAATACAATCTGGCTTTCCACCACAGTTCATGCAACAAGCAGGAGATCAGCACTTATGTATTCTTGGAAGAAATGTGATCTTCTAAATAATTGTTAATATTTTGTGCTTATTCTATGGAAATCCTCCGTTTACCCTCTTTAAGGGTTTGCTTTGTTTTGTTTTACTTTATATCAAGACACACCCAGTTCGAGAGTTCTAAACTAGCATCTCCTCTGTTTGGTGTTCTATAAAGATCTACAGATCAAAAGTGTTAAAAGCATCATTTGTTTAGTGAACTTTTATTTTATTACTGTGAATTATTCTTAGCAATCTATTTTCCTATTTTTTTTTTAATCACAGGCTTATCACTTTCTGTTTTATAATCACCAGAAGCAGAAAATCACATATTAGGGCATTGCCTCTTGCATTAGTGATGCAGCAGAGAAGGGGGAGCAAAATACAACATATGATACCAGAAGGTATCCACTTACTTGAAAGTTCCATGAATTATTTAGCTTATCCAGCTACATGTTATAATTACTGTATCCAGTTTAGCTACTGGGAGAGAAAAATGCCAGCTGGAATATCTTCAGACCTGAAAGCATTGCTGGACCCGGTGCTAGATAAAAAAGCCTAACTTTCTAACTGGTGGTAAGCAATATACAAATGCCACTTCAGGCATACTTGGTACAAAGAGGGGTCAAACGGGTGAGAGAAAAGCCTAGGGCTCTCATCAGCCATTTTGAAATCCACATAAACCTCAATGTTTAAAAATATTTTGAGATGATGAACAGGAAGAAAAAGAAATTACATTTAAGTGCAATCAGAGTAACCAATAATGACCCTAGTTATGTACTACATCTTTATTTTTGAAAAATCTACTTTTATGTACTAAAAATAAATTGTCAGACTCATAACATATTTATAAAGAAAGCCTTCTCATGCGTGTATCCATGACAACCTAGATTTATATTTTGAGCTCCAGAAAGTTGTTACAGCACAGCTTACATAAATTACTTTAAAGAATGTAACAAGATAAGATGGTTTGCTACCTGAGGTATTTTATTTGGCATAATATGTAGTATTTCAACTGTATTGAAGCATACAGGAAAACAAAAGCACCGTGCAGTGTTTTGAAACAGCCTTGTCATAAAGTAAACATATTTTTAATACAAGGAAAATGTAGAAGCTTTTTATGACAAAGCACACTGGAAATTAAAAAAATCGCTGAAGAATTACTAATTGAATATTAGCATGCCATAGTTGGGAAAGTAAAGAAGCATAACAGAAATGTGAAGCGTACATTGCCTGAAATAAATAAAACTCCTTTCATTTACACTAGTGTGCTGCCTACTGGGATTCCATCTGGACTGCTTTGGGCACAGGCAACCTATTTTTTTTTCTTTCTCTCTTACCTAGGGAAAAGGGCCTGCTTTCACTATATGAGCAGTACTAAAACTGTATTTCTCTTATTCATACTTTCTTTTTGAGTTTGACTTGAGGGGCGTTGTATATTATTTATATACTAGATTAACACAGCAGGCAATTTCCAAGTACAAAATGGAAAGAGTGAGAAGACACTTCATGAGATTTTCCAAAACGAATATCAGCGACTTCCCTAGCATTTTTGTCAAATGAATGTATTATCTACCTTGGAAAGAGACTCTGAGGGAAGAGAGATACCATCATTTCATTAACTCTTTAACACGCTGCAAAGTATTAAGTGCCGTTAACAACAACTACAGCCTCTATGAAAATTGTTCTGAGCAGAGTCTACTGCTTCAGACTGCAAGCCAGGAAAGCAAAAAGACAAGCTCATAAAAGAGTCTTCCCTTGAACTCTCTGTTGAGAGAAAAAGTTCTTTACATCAGTGATGCAATGCTTGGGTGACACATTGCCAGGCAGCCTGGCACGGGGTGGGTTCATTATTCCTACAGCCACACCGGGGCCTCAGGGGCTCTGTTCATGAGGGATCCCCAGTGGAGAGAGTGACATCTAGCTAAGGGCTGCCCCACAAGATTAAAGTAAAATTCAGTATCTCCATCAAATGCAGCAACACAAAGTTCCTCTGTAAGACCCATACACAGGCTTCAAGGACCACAGCCCCGCCGTGAGCTCCATTTTGCAAAATCCTCTTACAACCACAGAAAAATAACAGAGAAAAATAACAGATACTGGGATGGCACGAGGTTTCCAGACCATGCTCCTGAAGCAGAACCAGCAAGTGAGAGGGACGTTTACCCTGCACGTGTCCCCAGCTGGTCAGCCTTGGTCTTTTGTGGCCTGTTGTCTCCTCTCTCATTTCCTGATGGGTGGGAAATAGTAACTCTATGGCTCTCCCTTCTTATCTCAAACAATGGCCTGGATGTGCGAAGTAAGAACCGAGGGGGTCTTGGCAGCTCCCTGGCTCTTTTTTCTAGCTGTGTTTGGGCAACCTGAGGACTAATTTTCTATATAAGCGAAATGTAATTTTAGTCACTCATACAAATATTTCTGGTCACAGTTCACGCAAGGCTTTCATACTGTAAGAGCCTTAAGTAGGCAAGGATACTGATTTTATGGGAAGGATTCTGTACCAAAACATCATTATAAACATATAAAAAATTCACTTAATTTCTTTTTCTTGGCATACTACAGTAAATGAGTTTCTACAGCCCAATGCTACATTTTATTTAATGAAATGTCATTTATTGACACTATTCAACACTTTCTAGCTTAACTAATATAGTACAAACTTGTGTCTGTCTTTAGCTTCTTTCAGTTCTCCATGAAAGAGCAGAAAATGTGCAGCAGAAATGAAATCCCTTAATCAAGAGCCATCAGCGTTAATAATCTCTCCTGAAATTTTGTGACAATAACATGCATTTCAACAAAAAGTCTTGAGAATGCTGCTAGTTCATACACATGCAACAAGACGATCTCGAGTCCTGTCCTGCCCTGCCCCATATTGACTGAACTAGATGCCTGTACCTATAATGAAAAGGTCATCCTTTCTAAAGAGCCTGCGTCAAAAAACAGACAAAGGCATCACAAAAGCAACACAGCCACATCTGAATTTGTGTTGTTAGTCAGATATAATCATAAGTAATAAATAAAATTTACAGTGCTAAGAACCTTATACATTGCTAGATGTTTGGTAAATGGAAAATTTTAAGAGGAAAATTTTAGAATATGTTTATGCAACTTTTATTCTTCATATTTTAGATGGTAAGTTTAGCAGTAGGTTTAGCATAATTTGTTAAACTGTCCATTCCTCTGATATCCAATGGTTTTGCATGGAAGTTAATTTGTGGCCCATTAAATATATTACCTGTCATACACCCATGAACCAATAAAATTGACATATATTGTTTTTGTGCAGATAGCAATGGCTTGAGGGCCATCATATGTAAATACTTATGAGGGTTAAAACCGTCATAAGGATGCCATGCTATGCAAGAGTGATGCTACATAAAATTCTGTGCAATTTAAGTGCACTATTTG
Source organism: Larus michahellis (assembly GCF_964199755.1). NCBI lineage: Eukaryota > Metazoa > Chordata > Aves > Charadriiformes > Laridae > Larus > Larus michahellis. Next base: position 38,506,956 of record NC_133930.1, read on the forward strand.
AAATTATTAATCAGGCTTATTTGATGTGTTTCCTTTGGTGTTGATTAAAGACAGTGTCAAGCAATTGTGCATGGAGGAGTGGAAAACATTTAGATACCATAAAGTTACGTCTGGATCTGGTTGTCTACAGTTATCCTCTACACAGCAAATGAAGAGCTTTTCTTTTGCTCTGTTTCAATAACAAGAAAAAATTACCTTGAAAGTTACAATTTTTCAAAGACCACTTTAAAATATGGTTCCTGTCTAACAGCTCTTACGAAGCAAGCTTGAACAATGTCACATGACAAAGGCTGGCCACAATGAAATGTTAAATGGAAATAAGTGTTATTAGTACAAATTTCAGTCGTCTGCCTTGGTGCTGCTTTTCCATGTTCATCTGAGTTAGAAAGACCAACTCAGTGAAATTACTTTACATGCTACTAAGCAACTCTAATTAGAGGAAGAAAAAGACCTTTTTCAAGAATAGCATTGCACACATTAGCTTGCATTATTAAGCATTTAGGATACCTTTTATGAAACCAAATAGAATATTGCTAAATCATACAGCTGCTTTTGGAATATCATTAAGCACATATTTCAGGAACAATATGAAACTACTATATATATAATCAGAATTGACAAAAAAATTAAGAGCAATTGATTAATACTTTAAAGAAAAATATCATATATACATTTGATCAACTGGTCAAGTTATTTGATAATTCCATCAGCCAATAATGGAAAATAAAAAAATCTCTTCAAAATCATGATTTTTTTTGATGAACAACTCACTGTTATGACTGACCAGTAATTGAGTGCACCCAAAACACCTGAGTATTGCATACTTAACACCGACAAAGAGGAGGGTCAGCAGGTTACCCAGGACTGGGTCCAGGTAAATCTCGCAACGGTATCAGCCAACTTCCTTGCTTGTGGGTGTATTCCATCAGGGCCCATGGACTTGTGCGTGTTCAATCTGCTTAAATGCTCCCTAACCTGATCCTTCTCCACTAAGGTAAGTCTTCCTTTCTCTGGAATGTCCCAGTAGTCTCTGTGGCCTTGGATTCCTGAGAGCAAGTCTTACCAGCAAAAACTAAAGCAAAGAAAGCAAGAAATACATTGTTTTTCCTGTCTCCTTTGTCACCAGGTTCTCTGCCCCGTTCACTAATGGGCCCACACGTGTCCTATTCTTCCTTTTTGGCTGATACACCCATAAAAGCCTTTCTTGTTACCCTTCAATTTCTTCACCAGATTCAACTCCAAACTAACTTTGGCTTTCCTAATCCCATCCCTGCATGCTCAGAGTGTGTCTCTGAATTCCTCCTGGGACACCTAACCCGACTTCTGCCTCTTATGCACTTCTTTTTTTATGTCTGAATTTTGTCAGGAGCAACTCGTTTATCCATGTAGGCCTTCTGCATGATTTCCAGCTTGTTGAGATCAGGCCATTCTTGATCTTGGGTGTGGATCACCTTGAAAATTAACCATCTCTCCTGGACCCTTCTTCTCTCCAAGACCATTTCCCATAGGATTCTTCCAAGTAGGACCCTGAACAGGCCAAACTGTGCTCCTGAAGTCCCGGGTTGTGATCTTGCTTTTTGCTTTTTTCTCCTGCCATTGGGATCCTGAAATCCATCATCTGATTGTCATTGCAGCCATGCTTGACCCTTCACATCCTTGTTTGTAAATATGAGTTTCAGCAGAATGGAGCTCTTTGTAAAGAGGGGAACTCTTTGGCTCCTTGATTAATTCTGTCATCAGGTTGTCATCAAAGCACTCCAAGAAACCTCCTGGATCACTCATGCTTCCTGTGCTGCCCGTCTAGCAGATACCAGTCTGATACAAGTCTCAGTATCCCAGAGAGATACTCTCAGAGTACCCAGACTTGTGAACATGAGGTTTCTTCCCATTTTTGAAGGAGACACCAACTACTTTGTCTTCCTGATCAGGAAAAGGTACATGCTCCAGCCTTGAAGAACATATCTATTCTTATTTTTGAAGCTGACAGGTTTTACAGAGAGGATACGAGTCTTTTCACACCTTCAGAGTCTGTGGATGAACGTTTGGAGACAAACAAATGCTCCTTGGCTCACAGCAATGATATCTGAATCCTGGAGTAGCTTGCCTCTTGCCATTGCAGGACTGTAAGTTCTAAGATGAGATACAGTAAGGTACATTCACACCAGTAAGGCCTGGTTGTTCTTTTTTTACAAACTAAAACCATGTTTTGTAACTGGTAGACTTTACACAAAGTCCACTTGAACTCATGAAGTGTTTTACATAAGAACGTTTTTGGGTTGAACTTGGTTTGGTTTGGTTTACAGTAACTCTAGGTACTTAAACAGCCTCTTTAGGCTTATAAAGAAGAATGGCAGATTTTTTGATTGACACTGGAACTTTACTGGCTGTAAATTTAAGTTCATGCAATGTTTTTCATCCTGAAAAATTAAAAAATTCAGCCATTTCAATGTTAAAATTTTTAAAATCCCTATTTAATCATCTCACGTCCTTTTTCACTGAAAGGTAGACCTATCCACAGGATATGAATGACTAGCTAGTTTTGCACAGCAACTGTATGCAACAGATAAGGAAAGGAAATGAGTCCAGTTAATAAATCCTTTTCCATAGTGTATTATAACTGGGAGATAAACAGCATGCAAATAGTTACCCAAGACAGGAATGGTGAAGGTATTGACACTCTCAAGAGACTGCTGCAAAATGTATAAATAACCACACAGTAGAACTTCTACTTATCCATTACACAGTAGGTCTACAAGCCACTCTCCTGGCAGACCTGGATTAAAAAAGGATCCATGCAGCCACACTAAGAGCTTTCAGAGGTTTCAATATAAGAGATTGCTGTGGTTGGTTAAATAACGATCAGGTAATAAAGACCAGTGAGGATTATATGAACTTTGACTTTTTTGAGGAGAGGGATTAGGATAAATAAGTCTAAGTGGAAACCTATAAATTTGCCATTGCAATTTAGCACTAGTTTATTAAAATTTACATAGTGAAAAATAATATTGATGATTTTATTCATGTCTGAGCCCTAAGTGACTAATTATCATTGTGGACCTTCTTCTGTGAGTTATTCTCAAATAGTTACTGAGGGTGTTTTGTAAAAAGTGGGGTTTTACCATATATATGGTGTTGCATGTTCCAAACAAGGAAGAGGTATTCATACTGAAATCACTACAGAAGAACTAACCAGTTTTGGAATGATTAACACTTGGTTCCACAGCTCCTTGGGAGTCACAGACCGCTCCTGGTACATAAGCTGTACCACTTGTCAGCAAAACTCATTCCCACACACCACTCGCTGTATTAGTATAACCCATGTCTGGCATAGCTACCAGAGCACGTACTCTCAAGTGACTTTGCCTATGCAATCCAGCTGTCTGCGTTAGCAGTATGTGCCCACTCACAAGATGCCTTCACCCACTATAATCCTGCGAGCTAGATTCACACCTCCGTTTTATCTCTTAGTTGTATTCTACAGGTAAGGACTTGACAGATGAGAAATTCACGGACGTGAGGAAAAGTCTGAGTCTTACACTAACCAAAAGTGATCACCAGCGGCAGCATACAAGATCCTTATGTGGTAAATCAGTGGCAACGGCTGAGCTACTTTTGCTGTATTGCTGTGCACAAGGATGGGAACAAGTGGAGCAAAGTCAGATTCCACTGTGAATGTGCTGTTCAGGCAAAAAAGCAAAGAATCAGCAGAACGGATGCTGCAGCATGTCACCATTTCAATACAGTGACCTTTACAAGCATTTCTCTGTGCTGTTTATCCATAAGATACATGACCAGCAGGTATGTATGTTTCAGCATTTGAGCTATTAACCAGTAACAAAATACTACTGCAGACACGTTTAAATAGTAATGTGTGTTTAATATTTCATAAATAGGAATACAAGAAATCTGCTAAAAGGAGAATTTTGAGTCTACTTAAATAGCCCCACCTACTGCCTATTTTAGCTTAGTGGATCACTGATGTCCAAATAGATGGAAGTAACTGCGTCCTGAAATTTAATTTTTTAGATTTAGATTTTAAACTATTGGGACTGAGATAAATTCTGATGGTAACATTAATTCTATCTCTGTGAAATTCAGCTAAGCAAAGTGACTTTTTTGCATATACAATCTTATTATCAACTTACCAAGATAAGAAGTGACTATGACTTGCTTAGGGAGATCAGTGTGTCTGGGAGGGCAAGAAACATGATAACAAAAGAAGACTGTGACTACCTCCAATTACATTCAGTCCATACGAAAACGAATCCTAACGCTGAGGCAGAATTATACAGGGAACCTAGGAGAGAAAAAGCTATCCTGAGTAGCACACAGGACTTTTTATTCAAAATGTTTCCAGTGAAAAGTTTCCAAAGATGTCAAAAGTATACTTTGATTCAGCTTCCTTGCATGAGAAAAAAAAAGCCAACAACTTCATTATGCTAGTCCTTTGGAGAAGAAACGCTCTAAAAAGAAGCAATGAAGAAGAACTAAAATGTTTAAAGACAGAACAGAAAGTATTTATTAGCAACTGAGGTCAAATGCACAGCACCTGTCCAAGAACATTTCAGGAAGACCAAAATAAAGCCTGCATGGCACTACAGGATAAAAGAGGATGTTAGAAATAAGAGGGCATCTTTAAAAAGCCAAAGGCATGTTTAAGGAAGGGTAATAAAAAGGATTATAAACTCTAGCAGGTTAAAAACACAAGGCAGCAAAAAGTGAATTTGAGAAGCTCTTGCAGAAGGTATAAATATATATATATGCATATTTAAGCACATTAAGGAGGAAGAAGTCTGCCATAGAGTTTGTAAAGCTAGCAGATGACTGACAGAATATAAAAGATCTCCCAGAGAAGATAAGTTTATAACAGAAAGCAAGCAAATTTTTCATAGCTACATTCACAATGGACAGCAGAAGGAGGCTTCTCATGTTGGAGTCCTTTCTGAGGAATTACCTCTGACTTAAAGTGAAGTCAAATGAAATAGAAAATGCGTTGACAAAATGAACAACAATATAACACTAGGGACAGATTACATTCAATTTATGTTCATCTGGCTTGAAACTGCATAACATCAGAAAAACTATAAGGCATCAAAGGTGGTGACAAAATTTTTACAGGGTTCAGGAGAAGATTTAGGGAAGAAAACGCCAGAAACGATCACGCATTTGTGAGGAAGCTGCTCTAGAACAGAACCAGTGGAAACACAGACATAGTAAAACCATTGACAGAGTTTTCTGCAGGAAAGACAATCCTCGCAAGCACAAGAGTTCTTCGGGATATTTGACGTGCAAATGGGGCTGATAAAGTTTATATGAGTTTTCAAAAGGTACTTGAGAGAGATTTCATATTACAAATCCTTAAAGAAACTAAAACCAGGAAAACTATCAGCTAAACACTACTGGAATAAAAAAAAAAATTAGTTGAAAGGCAAATTTTGCCCTAGAGAAAGGTCAGCAATATTCACATTGTGTTTTGTTCTCATGCTATTCATCAGATTTATGAATGCCCTAGAAAAGTAAAAAATAGTAAGTGACAAAGTTTTCTGACATTTGCTATTAGGCAAAAAAATTAAAGATGATGCCCTAACACGAAGAAAGTCAGAAAGACCTTTCAAGACTTAATTACTGATAAAATGATGAACTTTCATGCAGTCAAGTAATGCATACAAACAAACCCCAATCCTATTTTTATATATCTAATGATAGTCTCTGAGGTGGCTTTTACTACTTGAAAATGAGATTTCAGGACTATAATAGGTAGTTCCATGAAACTGTCATCTCAGAGCTCAGCAGAGATAAAAAAAAGTAAATCAGATGCTAGATTTATTAGGAAAGGAAAAAGCTTAACAGCATAATGATATTTTCTACTATATAAATCCATAGTACATTTCATGTTCAATATTAAGTAGGGTTTGATTCTTCATCTGAAAACAGTACATAAAGTTCTGAGGAAGGTGGCATTGATAATTCTAAGCATAATCGGAATGATTAACCTGACAAGGAGTCATTGCCCTGGGAAAAAGATAAGCAGAACAGGTACGATAGCAAGACATAAACTTGCCAATGGAATATCAAAAGTGCACAGGAAACAATTGTTCAGTTTTGAATTTGGTTTTCTTCTTTACAAGAACTAAGAGACATTAAAGAAAACTAGCTGGTACAAAATAAACAAAAAACCTGCTCCTCTGCACAGCCTGTACTCAGTGTGGAATGCTTTGTCCCAGGACATGTCAGGTACACAGAAGTCACTGTGGTATTGGAAGAAATTTAACAAATTCATGGGGGAAAGAAAAAGTCCATCAAGTTCTGTTAAATACAGAATGACAAAATTGTGGTCTAAATGACTTTGTGCCAAAATGCAGGAGGCTGGAGGGTGTCCTTAATAAGTCTCACTGTATGGTTGTCCTGTTCTCAGTCTTCCCTCATGGGCAATATCGGAGAGAGATAAATGGCGTGGGTGGACCTTGGTACTGACTGTTCTTAGCCATGATACAATAACCTTTATAGACAAATACTACAGGATAAGCAACCTTGACTGCTGTACAAACTTGTCTTCAAAAGGTCTAGAAATTTCTAGCCATATTAATATTTAAGCAAAAACCCCCACCAAGCAGTATGCTGATTTAAAAGAAGAAAAATGAAGGAAGCTTGAAAGCTTTCTGTCTACAGAGGGAATTAAATATTTTCCAACTCCTTCTCTCCCACTATTAGATGGAATTGCAGGTTACAACTACATTACAGACCACAAAGAATAGGAAAGTCTGGTACCCATACCAGCAGACTGAACAACTTATTAAAATAAATGTAAAACAAGTTGCTAACCACAAGAAGGCAGTTAGAGGAAAAGTCAGAGTACATAAATGATGTAACAAAGGTGCATTATGATTCAGCAAGGAAAAAACTACTTTTTAAGAAGTGTATCTCTTCCTAAGCTTGCCTGATTATTGCAGCTGTCACACTCATTTCCTAAGGCTGCCGTTATGCAACTTGCAAACAAGTTTCAGCATCACAAACATTTGAAAAGGTTAATTTCCACTAAAAATAACATCTAAATAAACCACTGCAAAAGCAGAGATAATTTGTTACCTATTATAAGATATCTAGTGAAAAGGAAGTTCTGTAGAATTTAGTGTAGTTAGCAACTATTTACAGCAACTTGCCCTACATACCATGGCTGATTAAATGGTTTCAGAACACAACCAAAAAGAAGATAACCAAAGGCCAAACTTAAAGATTATTGAAGCTGGGGGAGTACTCTCTTTGATTTCAATAGGCATTAGAAAAGACTTAGAAGGAGCAACACAGTTCAGAGCATCTATAATTATATATCCCTTTATATTTGCAGTTTGGAAGGAAAGCACATTTTCATCAGCTTGTGAAATCTGTCTTAATGTGATGAATCAGCATGGTAATAATCAAGCTTCTAATGTTTGTGAACTGTACTCCATTTCTTTTGGGAGTTACAATTTTCAGGCATCATGTTGCACAACATAACACCATTTCTATGTGTAACGCCTCACTCTCCTTGGTCAAACACCTAGATAATTACCATAGCATTGACTCGTTAAAAATAAACATACTGTAAAATCTGTCATTATTAACAGAATATAAATTAGAACTAAAATAATTTGTACATAAGAGCCTGAAAGAAGCACACTAACGTGTGAATGTTCACATCCAAACTGGATAGTAAAACTGTGGCTTTTAAAAGCCTCTTCAGATCAGAGGAGGCAATACAGACTGCATCTGCTTAGGAGCTCAAAATAGCACAGAATATGGGAATACGGCTTGCTGGCAGTAAGACTCCAAGAGACAATATATACCACCTCTGTTCTGTGATATCCCAGGGTCTCCTGCTTCTACCTGGGTTGGCTTTAAGACTGTGACCCATAAAACCTAAACCAGCTCTATACTGCACTACTTAAAAGAATGCTTCATTTTCTTCATTTTCCATGCCCTATTACCATAGCTACCATTTGCAGAAACTTTTTGTGTTTCTTTCCCACTTCATAAAGAGAGATGCTGTCAGGATGTGCTACAGAAAGGGATCTTTGTCCTGATAAGAAGAACACTTTGCACCAAACCAGAAGGGACCTTCTGGGTCACTGAGTCTGTTTGTCTGCTATAAGAAGTCTGTAACTCCTTTATTTAATGGAGTATTCAGTATCTGAATCATTGGCCATCCAACCGTACTGCAGTTGCATTGGCACTGTCGGATGCGTAAGGCAGCATCTTCAGATGCTGTAAGCCTGTGTCACAGGACTTGAAAGCATTTTAAGTCTTCAGACAAATGATTACCTGACCTGCAGTAAGGTGAAAGCACTGCTACTTTGGCAAGGCAAACCTTCTTAAGACTTCATGGCATCTCATCTGATGTTAGATGTATTTATGCATGAGTGTGTATGTGTGTGTGCACAAACTGCATAGCTACACAACAATAAGTATATCACACAGCACTGAGTGAATGGGATGCCACAGGACAACCCCAAACTGCTGCCACTATCCTACAGCTTCTCCTCAGCTCTTTCCTCCTAGCTCAGTCTTGACATGGTGAAGAGAAACAGAGACACAGACCCTACTTGTAAGAACTAACAAGCATGCCTGAAACAAGAAAAACAACCCCTTCTCCCACATAATTCTGTACCTCACATTGGTATAGTCATAAAATTACAGAATCATAGAATATCTCAAGTTGGAAGGGGCTCATAACGATCATTGAGTCCAACTCCCTGATCCTCGTGGGACTACCTAAAGCTAAATCATGTGACTAAAAGTGTTGTCCAGACACTCCTTATTCGCTGTTTACATTTGATTGGCAGTTACTACTGCAACACTGGAATTGCACTAACACAAAACTAGCTTTATTCATACAAATCTAGCCCTGTAAGTCTTCACAATGGAAGGAAGGAATTTACTGTGCACATGCTTTGCAAGTTCCACAGAAGCAACAACTAGAAAATTTCAGAAATAATTTGGTCTCTATATATGCAGTTTGAGATGTATGACCTACGGAGATATAGATATGCTTTATGTCTATTAAAACAAACCATAAACACCCCTAGAAAGTTTGTTTTTTTGATACATGCATTCATGTGGATAGAACATGAGCTAACAGTTCTTTGAAAAGCAAGCATAGTACTAATTGTGTGGGCTGGTTTTTTCAAAGAGTGAAAAACTGGTGTACAGATTCTCTGGCATTTAACATCTCCATAAGAAGTCCACAGCCACTTTGTTCTCTTTGACTCTTGAAGGTGCAGTTGCACATTGAATGTGTAATCTTGCTAAATTGGATTTTTCCCCATTAGAATCCCCTCCTCCCAACTTCACAGAGTGAGTGGCAGGATTTTCCAACCCACTGGAGATGTCAGCATTCACTGGATATTATTGTAAAGTATTAATTAGCATTTGCATATGCACGAATGAGAAAAGCTCCCTTGGATTAATCTATTTAATTGCTTTTTTTTCCTAGAAAAATATTATTGTTCTATGAATCAATGCCCAGGAAAGTGACTAATACATAACAGGTAAGAGGGAAACTGAGCAGGTAATAGACTGACATCTGAAGGGGTTGCGACATTGTGCAATGAAAATTTGTACAACAGAAATCGTATCTGAGAAAACCAGATCCCTGGGATTCTACCACTTAGAATCTACACTGTCTTGAATCCATACTGTATCATTTCATATTTCAGCTCCAAATGTGTAATTAGCACGCCATTTTCCCTCTCTTTTGTACATTTATATCCTTGCTCTCAAGCAAGGGTTGTCAAAATGAGTGGATCAAAAGAAATTTTTTTAAAAGGGAAAACAGCAAGCTGCATGTAAGCCTCACCACTCCATCATTTCCTTTGTGTTGGCCATCTGAAAGATATAATAGGAATGTTTTCTTATTCTCTGTTAAAAACCTAGCCTACTTCTGGCATGTCGCGCACAAATGAAGAACAAAGAAATGCTAGTAGGCTCAGCCCTTTTTCTATTTTCATTTGTGCTTAGTAACAGAAAATGAATTTGCATCACAGTTTAGTAGAAGTTTTATGTGGAGTCTACTTTGGTGTTTGGTTTTATTTTGGTGTTTGGGATTTTTTTTTGGTGCCAGTGGTATTTTTCGGTGCCTAAATGGAAGGGAATAAAAAAATTTAGGAACACTAACGTGAAACTGAAATCTCAGAGTACTTCAGTTGTCTTCCTCTCCTGACCTCTGGGGCTTACGCAGCCTGCATATCTGATAACGCTGCCAGAGAAATGTCACACAAACACAAAATTAGAAAGGAAAAACACTGTGTTGATTGATTTTATGACCTCAATTTTTACATTGACAAAGGAGGCTAAGAGAACTTCATAAGGTAGTTTTAACCACAGTTTTATTCTGCAAGAATGATTCACTTCATTTGTTTAACAGATGTCTTTGATAGACATCTATATAGACTTTGTCCATATAGATTATCTGCAGCTGTCTAGAAATACAATTTGTTCTAGCAAGGTGTGAAGAAATCAACACTCTCCTTTGAATTTCCTTCATATAAGGAAAATCTTCTCTCTATTTCTAGTCTGTTTCTAGTTCAGCTAGCATTTTGTTTGAAGGCAATTTCTTATTTTGCCGGGTCTAGACTGCCTACATTTCCTTTACATTTTTTAAGAAGAATCTATCTGAAAGCATTTAATAATTGGTATGTTTAACTTTCTTTCCTTTGGAGATAGACTGCCACGGCTAAAAGGCTGACTTAAGCAGTGTCACCCTTCCGGTTCTTGAAACACCTGAATTACTGTGTAAAACTGAAGATAAGTAAAAATTCTTTGCAAATATCCATAAAAAATTAACATTTAGATTTCAGGATATAGTCAGGTATTTACTTAAGATCCTTCAGATTTTGAGCCCTGTGAAATGTGAATTTGATTTCCCTGATTACAAAAACTGCTCATGAGTTTGACAGAATACATGGCTGATTAAAAGGATGCATTGAAGATAATATTTTGGCACAAAATCAATTTTATAAAGGATTATTTCATTATCTTAAGAAAAAAATCCTCAAGACAAGCACTAATCATTGGTTAGTCCCTCAGTGAAATGTAGAAGCTGACAAAAAAGCAGACTTCTGCTGGTGCCACTCAGAGCAGATGCTAATTTATGAAGCCAAAGGAATCACCAGGGATTCTGAACTGTCCCAAAGCCTAGACAACCAACTCCAAGGTAGGGCTGGGGAAAAGTCTCTCGGCTGTTCTGGACTGTAGTCGTACAGACTATTTATAATAAAAACCTACCTAGAGAGCAAGGATCTGTGCTCCCTTCTCCCAGGGAAGCATGCCATGGTAAATTTGCCTCTGAATCTTGGAAGAGTAGGGAATGGCTATGTAACTTACTAGTACGGTAGTAAGAATGACCTCAGAGTCTCACTGTAATGACATCTGTCATTTGCGCCTGCAGAAGGATAGGACCTCATTAGGTTTTCTGTTTAAAGCAAAATCAGCTCAAGGTAGCTTACTGCTACTTTTGTTCCTGGATAATATGTGGTAAGGAATAATCCTGAAAGGAGTAAGAACATTCCTTAGACATGAACAGGGTATATAAGAGAAATAAGGCTGAACCAGAAGACATGATTTTTCTCTACAGCTTTTGAGAAGCTTAACTTTTCACTTTAATTAGTGACATTCTACTGACACTGGCTCAAACTAGAAGCAAATAGTAATTTCTGAAGTCAGGGAACATTGCACTGCCCACACATTCTGTTGCTGGAGTCTACATAAAGAATAAAGAGATCTCTTTGCGCAATGGAAAGATTTACAAGTTGACACCAGTGAACAGAAGGCAGTCACTGGATGATTTTATCAGCTATCCTGGCACGATGCTCAGTGTTTCGCTGAGACTCTGTGCTTACCACTAAGAAAAGCACAAGTCACTGTTTCAGGTTTTAATGTTACAGTGGGCAGACATTAGGGCTACCATAATTATTTAGGTGCGTGTACCACACATGAGCACAACACAAATGTAAACCCCACTGCATTTCCCTTACACTGGACACTGCTTTCATGGGAGTGGTGAGGTAGAAATATGGCTGGAGTCTGTTTAAAAAGAAAGGCTGTGGATGAACGCTTTTCCTCAGGGTACCTTGCAGCATTTTGCCAACTTCCATCTCCACAGCTCTCTGCCAGCCTCAGCAAAGCAGCTCCAATGCATCTCAAGCATCGCGTGCATTCCCCGGTGGTTAGGGAAGAGTGCTGCAGAGTGAGTCGGAAAACCAAACCGATGTCTGGAAGACAAAGCAGCCTGGGAGAATGGTAACAGCATCCTAGAGAAATCCATGCTTCAGTCCTTAAAGCTGCGCAACTTCAGCTGCTCGTGTTTTTCCATTAGGTGCTGTGAACATAACTTTTGCAATAACCTGCTTATACTTGAACATTATACATGGATTTCCTTTTAATAATGTGGCAATCTTGAAATTTCTGCAATAGCTGCCTTACTGAAAATTAGATTTTTAAAGATATCTTCTCTCTTTCGTATTGCTGTCATAAGTTCAATCTGAATTTGCAAGAAGAAAAAAGTAAAAGATGAATATTGATCAAAAAGCACAAAACAAGTTTATTTCTGCAACTGTGAATATTTCTGTTTTATTCCAGCTAGAAATAACATTATACTGTCTGTTCTGAAAATCTCTATATTGTATCTCTCCGTGGTTTCCACGCTCTGCTCAGTGAAAAATTTAGGTACTACTTAGAACTGTCATCTACAGTATGACAAAGTAGTAAGCACGAGGCACGTACAACCGTCCCATAGCCACCTCAAGAGTTCTCTGTTGTTACATTTTCTATTCTCTCTTCACACTTATTTTGCACTATTTTCCTTTTATGAAGTTATAGGACTTAATGCCCAAATTAAAGTGGAATATATTCTTATGTGAAGACAGCTGTAAAGAAGGCTCTACTCTCTACTTCCCTCACTAAAAGCAAAACTCAAGGCCTAACATTTCCCCAACACCATCAGATAAACAGCGAAAAAGATTAAACAGTCCAGTAATATACAGGTGAGAAACAAAAATAAGAGAGGAAGTGACATAAGTAAGCTCCACAGAATTGTAGTACAATTCCAAAATGAAAAGTCATACTGTACAACAATCCCAGGTACAGGGCTTTCTCCCAGCCAAAACCAGCCATATTATACTGGTGGTAGGCAGTGAAGAATGCACTTAAGCTTTATACTTCTTTATAGGACTGTCTAATAATCTCTTAGGTCTAAATACTGATTAAGCTAATGGGGATCCTACCTAAGTTTCCTCAGGCATTTTTGTTTGTTTGTTTGAGATTCATGAAAACTGTTACTGCATACATTAGTTCAGTTATGTGGGAAAAGCTTCTTGTGTGGAGGAAAAAGATACTTGAATGGTTTATATTTCATATTTGACATTATTCTTCTCAAAATGAAATTACTTGTATAAATATTTTGAAAAAAAATACACGCATGTCGTAAAAAGTGGTTTACAATTTTAATAGATTTAGCTGCAAAAGGAGAACAGCAAACGCTAACTCTTTTGTACATTTTGTACCGCCTTTTATAAGTCATCTTATCATTCCAGTAAGAAGAAGAATTACTTTTTTCCTTCTGATTTTTGTATGAAATCATGGGGTTACTATGGGGTACCACGTGCCACATTTGCTTTAAACACAGATGTACGTACTTTTATGCTGGCACACACTGAAGAAATCTAATAAAAATCACATAAAAAATCCCCCCAGAGCTCTGCTATAAATATAACCCGATGCATTTATTTTTAAAGCATGAAGCCTAATAATGCAGGAGTTCTTTTCTGCAGAGGAACAAAAAAAAAATAGTGTTTAAACCTAAATAAACATCCTAGGTTAGAAAGAAAAAAAATCATTGTGAGCAATACAATATCAGCCTATCTGCAGTGATTTCATTTGCTGGAACTAGAAGTAAATACACTTCCACATTTTTTATTTAGAGGGAAAACTATTAATGTCGGTCTCAGATGGCACTGAAATCTGTTCGCAGCTGAAATTATTTAGAACATTCACCCTTAATAATGAATCCTTATCCATACCATCTGATTTTCTTCCCTTCTCTAAGCCTCTTCTTGCCTCCCTGTTTTTCTCAGGTCCTAACTTAAGTGCCTGAGGTCGTCCTGCTCTTCTTTCTGCGGAGATAGATTGGAACCAGACATCAGGAAACATTCAGTGCCATTTCCATGGTTTGCAACATGCACAATACCTTGGGGATTATGCAAGATTTACCTTGGATAAACACAGGCTTCTGACATTATTGCCTAATGAAGATTATCAGTGATATTTTGAAGAGCTAAAAATACATTTTGACATTGTTTGTGTTCCTGCAAGAATACCATAATCTCAGTGAAATTTTCTTAGTTTGCTTCTCCACACTGGTACTGCAGATATCTGCAAGAAACCCCTCCTGATCTGGAGAGATCAAGCTGGAATCCCTGCAGAGGGAAACACTTCAAATTCTGAGGCAAGCGATAAGCAGCTTTGCATATTATTTTTCAGAGTATAACCCATACGCTTTCTAGCATTCCCCAACTGTGTTAGAATTCTGTATTGATTGAAATTATTGTTCTGACATCTTTTATTTGTGAACAGAAGAGGATATTGGATTTTGGGATTTAAACATTATCTTTTAACTTTATTTTGGAGATTATAGTATGCTTGTGATGCTAAATATAGTTTATCAGATGTTTTCACATTTAACTGCATAATTAGATATGTATCTGTTATTATCCACAGTTACTAACAGCTCTAATGTAGTGTTATTTTCTCTCTGAATGCTAAAATTAAGGAGGATTACTGTCAATGCAACAATGGTGTTATCCAATCTCAGTGAATTCCCATGACTAATGTTGTATCAAACAAGCTGACTGCCTAGCTGAGAAATGACCACTGAAAAGTGAAAGTGAATATTCGCCAGGGACACTATTGTTCATCAAATAACAAGCATCAAATAGATCGAACACTAAGTCACTACCTTTTGTTTCTTGGATGTTTCTGTACAAGTAAAAGCTACACCTATGAACCAACTGAAAATATTTCAGTATTATACCAGGCTTAAAATTGTGATCTGGATGAGGGGATTGAGTGCAGCCTCAGTAAGCTTGCAGACGACACCAAACTAGGTGGGAGTGTTGATCTGCTTGAGGGTAGGAAGGCTCTACAGAGGGACCTGGACAGGCTGGATTGATGGGCCAAGGCCAACTGTGTGAGGTTTAGTAAGGCCAAGTGCCGGGTCCTGCACTTCGGCCACAACAACCCCAAGCAACGCTACAGGCTTGGGGAAGAGTGGCTGGAAAGCTGCCCGGCAGAAAAGGACCTGGGGGTGCTGGTGGACGGCCAGCTTAACATGAGCCAGCAGTGTGCCCAGGTGGCCAAGAAGGCCAACAGCATTCTGGCTTGTCTCAGGAATAGCGTGGCCAGCAGGAGCAGGGGAGTGATGGTGCCTCTGTACTCGGCACTGGTGAGGCCTCACCTCGAGTACTGTGTTCAGTTCTGGGTCCCGCTGTACAAGAGGGACATTGAAGTGCTGGAGCGTGTCCAGAGGAGAGCTGCCAGGCTGGGGAGGGGTCTGGAGACCAGGTCATATGAGGAGAGGCTGAGGGAGCTGGGCATGTGTAGCTTGGAGAAGAGGAGGCTGAGGGGAGACCTCATGGCCCTCTACAACTACCTGAAAGGAGGTTGGAGAGAGGTGGGTGTTGGCCTCTTCTCCCAGGTGAACAACGACAGGACCAGAGGAAATGGTCTGAAGTTGCGGCAGGGGAGGTTTAGATTAGATGTTAGGAAGAATTACTTTACTGAAAGAGTGGTCAGGCACTGGAACAGCCTGCCCAGGGAGGTGGTTGAGTCACCATCCCTAGAGGTGTGTAAGAAATGTCTAGATGTGGCACTTCAGGGCATGCTCTAGTGGCAGAGATTGTAGGTTGGTTGGTTGGACTCGATGATCTATGATTCTATGATTCATTGAAATCACAGTTCAGACAGAGACTTTTAATCAGAATGACTGTAAATCAAACAAATATTTTCCGACTTTGATTCCTGTGGCCAAACTTCTATTTCCTTGTTTGTTGAAATCAGACTTGTATAAGTAATGTTTTAACACTAATTTTTAGAGTAGACATTCAACATGAGGTATTGTTTCATTGATTGACAATGAATGCAGATTGACAAACTGTACTACCCTCCACTCCCTCCTGCCCCCAGAATATTGTTTTGTCTTTTGCTAAAAAATGAGTTCATGCTTGAATGTGTGAATTCTGAATGTTATCAATAACTATCTATAAATGAGCTGGGTGTGTCTTAGCTATAGATCAAAACAGATTGACAAATGAAAAAAACACTGACTAATGAAAAACTAAGAAAGCATGCAGGTTCTATCTTTTTCACTCAGACGTACACTGTTTCAGAAAAAATTAGATGACATAGCTTCAAACAGAATCCTTTCATCTCATTATGGAACTGTATTCCTCCAAAGAAAAAAAAAATTAGTCATTTAATTAAATCCATTTTTTTTTTCCTGGAGAGCTTCATCTCTTAGACCATCATGACTACATGCTTGCATACCTAGCACATGGAAAACTGAACCAAAATAATTTCCTTAGCATTTCTAATAGCAAGTAATTGCAAACATATTGTTTTCTTCTTTCCTTCCACATATATTTCAGCTTAAGTAATAATGCGTATAAGATGACTGACTTCAAATCGCCTGCATTTTTTAATTTTTTCCAGGGATTTTTTCTGGCCATGAACAGAACGAAGTCATGGAAAGGTATCTATTTCAATCTGTGACTATGTTAGGCTCATTATAGGTACTGTTAAAATTGATTACGCACAAAGCTGAATTTAGTGTCCTACATGACAAAACAAATGTCTACAAATACACCATCAAGAGATTTATTTAAAGGAAGTGCTAGTAAGAATGCATGCCTTGCTGATGCTCAATGTTTCAACAGGGTGTTACTGGGCAAGAGCGCACAACAACAAATATGTCAGCTAGTCCTGTTTTGAAGGATTAATACTACAGAAAAGGTCACACAAAGATATTTAGAAAACAAATTATAAAATTAAATGTTATATCTAGAACAGATTGAAAAGTTGAAGAGTACAAAAAGAGAATGCAGAGACTTTTGGAAATATTTAAATATTTTCCTCATATTTTTAGAAAATTACATTGTTCTCCAAAACATTTTTCTCATCTCCTGACTTCATTGGATCAATTTGGCTTCTTTTTATCTTAATATAATTTTGACTACTGATACAATACAAATAAACACCACGAAAACTCTGAAAATTATTTTTTTTCTTCTCTAATAAAGAGAGAAGTGTAGTTTCCTCAGGGTAAATCTTCACCAACTATCGAATCATGGCACAACTTTCATAAGGGACCTTCTCTAGTACTGCCATTCTTTGCACTTGAAAGGAATTCCTTCCTTCTGGCCCGGCTTCTCAAATTCCTGGTGACCAGCATCTTACGACCAGCCACAACCAAAAGAGATTTACCCAATTTTCCCAACATGTTTCCTCACATGCAAGTAGTTCTCTTTCATGTGGCCCCACCAGCAGTTCTTTCAGATACAACTTCAGAGTCATGTGTTTATGAGAAAGACAAGAGAGAGGAAACAAAGAAAACAGACCATGCAAATGCTTAAATTCTTTATTGCTAATTTTTTTTCAAGAATGAAATGCATGGAGTTCATTAGTAGCTTTAGAAAGTGGTAGAAGCCGAGGCAGAGACAAGAGGCGTAATGAGGCAGAGAAGAGCAGCAATCTGGATGGGGCTATTGAAACACAAGCAGCTTTTTAGGGCAGGGGACAGACTCAGGCAGGTCACAGCCTGACATCTAGTCCTGTTACCAGTGTCTGTGGCTCTGTACTGCAAGCCTCATCACACCCATTTTCTGAAATTTCTCTCCATACAGGCACACAACTACATCCCTGCTAGCTCTCCCCACCCCCTGCATTTCTTTCTTCCCTTCGTTGAAGAACGGTAGATGAAGATAAATTAAAATAACAGTTGTTGATTTCTAACCATTAGGCCTCAAAAGCCACTCATTTTTGGAAGGCGAAGGCAGAATATCCTGCATTTAGCAGCAGTAGTAAAGACAGCTTCTGGAATCAGCTGTGAGCCACACTCTCTGTGGCTCTTCAATCCTTCCCAGGATCAAACTTCCCAGTGTGATGACCTTCTGCACAAAAATGTTAATTAATCAATACTTATGGTGTATGTTGAGAGCTCATGCTGGAAAAAGGCTGCACAAACACCAAAAATATTCTGTGGTGACGCAGACATGTTAAGAATACACATACGAGACAGCAGCAGGTAGTGGTGTTACACAGCTTAGCTTCATTAAAAAAAATTACCAAGAAATCATAAAATAAAGCTGTGCATATCAAGAAGCATATTACTAAGCATGCTAAAGCATATGTTATATTGGTAACTCTAATTGTTTTTAAACAGACATAAAATGTCAGAAAGACTAACATGTCAAGTTAGTAACTACTTCTTTTGTGAAGTATGACTGAAGTATTACACAAACCCCAGACTCTGTACTACTTAGAAAAACCTTTCCCTTTTTTCTAGTATGCATTATAAACCAATCATATAATTGAAATAAAAAAACAATCCCGGAACTTTGTCTGCTATTAATCTGTTTTATCTATATTGCATTATTTAATTAATGGTCTTTTTCTGCAAAAAAATTTAAAAAGTGGAAACATTGTTACTTAGAATTCAGCATCAGCAAAATTTTAAGGTACTGTTTCACACCAAATGCTGTCATAAAATAATCTTAATTTTTTAATATACCATAGTACATAAGTAGTAAATTAATGAATAAAGCAATATTTCTGAGGTTTTATATGCCTTATGTAAAGTCAGATTGTAGCACTTGTCATAAAATGTGCTACTTTCACTGGTGTATTGTAAAACAAAACCAAAATAACCACAAATCGGAACAAATAAAAGAAAAATATTAAAAAATCATTAAAATGAAAAATTAAAACACATTATAAAGATTTCTAGAATATTCAAAGTTATTTCTTTTGCAAAGAAAACTAAAGCTATCATTTCTTATTCTAATGTTGAGCAATAAATGACTATCTCAGACTTTCACGTGGTTCAGGAATACTGAGTTTCTGCTACAATCAAACCATCCTGTCACTCCATGCAGAATCTCACTCCACGGGAAGGATTTATGCCTAAGTCTATGGTTTTAACCAAGAGGGCTTACTGATCTATTTAATGAGATGCTTATTTGACAGTTTCTTGAATATTGTAGGAGGATTACGTTAGCTTAGCATGTCATATGGAAAGGATATGCAGAAATGTCCATGAATATTGAACTTTGGAGTATTTTTTAATTTTACACAGATAACTTTTTTAATCATTGGATGTACAATCAGCAAATGAACACTGAAGAAGGCACAAGAGGACTGTAAAAATAAAATAGTAAGAATACTTAGAATAATAATAATAATAAAGAAAACTATCTTCATTTATTGTTAAAGCAAACAAAAAAGAAAGAAACCCTCAACATTTCCTCCATGAGGAACAGTGAGTTGGCTACAGTATTCTTGTCTAGGCAGTAGAAATTAATTTTTATCTGCACACATTTGTCTTCAGCATTTAAGGGGAAGTGGAAGAATTCATTAAATTGAAATCATAGTAGTATGAATGCCTAAGTATGCTGAGGGGCAGATAAAAGCCCCCATTCTGCAAATGAGTGCATGAGTAGTGCAAGGCATATGAGTAGTCCCGTTAGGCCGTGCAGTGGGGGCATCCGCACACACCAAGTCACTGAAACCTGTGTTGGCATGGTTTGAACAGCAGCGGCCCAAGCCCCTGAGCTTTACAAATAAAATGATTCAGAGACCTATGAAAAAGATTAACAAATTGCAGTACATCTACACAATATCATGACACAAGCTGTTTATGCTCATGGATTTTTCCCCTCCTTTATTAAGAGAGATTTTAGCAGGCAGTAAAAACAGTCTTGCAAGAATTCTTTCACAAAATGTCCAGACTGTTCTAGCGACACTGTACCTGTTACTTCAGAAGTATTAATTATTGCTTTGAAAAAAATTCTGAGGTAGCAAAATTTAAGTTATGTCTGAAGTAGAGTATTGTCTCATCCTGTCTGTTTGTTTAGAAACAACGACAAGTGTTTCATGTGATATTGCCTAAAGCAGCAGCAAATCCACGAGAGCATTTTTAATTACAAAGCTTCTTGGTCTATACAGTAAACCCACTTTTTTCCCATACACATGACTCTACAATAAGCAATGGCTGTGTTCAAGTTTCCTCTAACTTTCCAGGCCACAGAATTCCTACGATTTTTTGAATATCTCCATCATCTGAGGCAAGCCTTTCAAATACAGCAAGGAGAGTGTCCAAGGCTACATCTCATGAAGCTGTACTCTACCTACCTGAGATAAAAAGCTCATTTCTCCCATTTCTTGCAAGGGCTCTTTCAAAAAGTTTTGACAGGCAGCTAAAATAACAAGCAATTGTGAAAACACTGTGACCATGCTCCTTCCGGAGCAGCTATAGAAGCATTCACCACCAGGAGCGCATACCAGAGGAGCTGCCAGTGGCTGGGAGTAGTGTGTAATATAATTTGATATACAATGCAAGTATTAATATATGGGATGTAACTTCATGAAAAGACACGTCTCTACATATACCTTTGTTGCAAGACACAGAAAGTGAAAAAACAAGGGATTAAGTCACCAATTATATACCCGTATTACTATTCTGCACACTGTGGGGGAGGGGAGGCATTTTACCACACCTGTCTTAAAAGAGTCTTCCTCAGAACCTGCCAGTTCAAATTTTTCCTCCTTTCTTCATGCATTCCCATCCTACGCACCCATTTTGGCTTAACAACTTGTGCTGTGAAAGGAAAGGTGTGCACCCAAAAATGCAAGGACTCAAGACCAAGCACCCTTTGAGGAGGGGAACGAAGTTAGGCTTCTGGTGCACATTCCGTGCTGCATCCCTTTAGGGAGAGGAGTAGCAAAGCTAGACTTTCATTGGCTTAGAAATTCATTTTCGTGGCTTTGCAGTTTGGATTGAAGGTTATTTTTAGCTGCCTCCGCTGCTTGGTGATGACTTTTTAAATACCACTTTTTAGGCTCTTTAATGCTTTAACAGTAGGTGTGGAGACTCAGGGAATGTGAGGAAGGATCAGTATCAGGAAAAGTGCTTCTAATGGAGAAAAGTTTATCAGCAAGCAGCTGCGCAAGAACTCTTCTACAGGGCAGACTAAAAGTCTGTCAGAAAAGCATTGCTCCTGACGGAGGAAAATAGATCTAGTGGAAAATCTATCACATGTAGCTAATCCCACTATGAACACCATATACTGAAGTCTTAGGAAGAGTAACAGCTGAATCTCACCCCAAGTGAAAATATTGGCACTTTCTTATGCTTTATATACGTCACATATTTATTAGCTGCATCTTCTGAGAGCAAGAGATGGTTGGCAATGAAGGCTAGGATACACAGTTTCATTAAAATAAAGCCAGTCATATAATTCAGAGGGATCTAAGCTATGGCTGTTCTTATATTCCATAAAATGTAATTACTTTCGACCAGAAATTAATTTTTCTAGAATTTACGATATGCTGTGTATAGCATCAGTCATCAACAAAGTTATAGGAAATATTTTTAATTACACATATTTCCATCAGTCATTAGAAATGATGCGATTTTAAGCCTTTCTCAGCTTTCAGCACCAGTTAGGTTTTTTTAGTAAAAAGCTAAAACTGGCATCTTCTTTCACTCACCTTTTACAACTGAGTCTGAGTTTTCATGCAAAATGCCAGAAAACTGCAGAGTGAGAAAAATGTGAGTGACTGAGCATCGAATTTCATAAGTACACTCAATTTATATCTGCATGTTATAAGCTAAAATCAACTGAGGAGAGCAGTATTGAGATAAGAAGACAGAAGACAACTTATTTTTCCTAACACATCCAATGTATTCATAGATAAATCAGAAGGCTGGCCTGCTTCTAACAGCAACACAGCAACTTAAAAATCATTAATGCAACAACTGCACACTTCCTTCTGTGTAACATGAACCATCACAACCCCTGGCTCGTTAGCGGGGTAACTTAGGCAGTAAACAGATTTACTGCAAACTGGTCTATGTCACTTAATATGTGGGTTTTTTTATAAAGACTTAGGTATTTTGTCAAAAAGAACACAGGTGAGGTCATGGGTATACAAAATGTGTCTAAAGGACTGACCATTTTTTTTTCCAACAATGTAGCTGTTATCTTAAGAGGCAGTTACCTTTCGCAAGAGATTTTGCTTTGAAAACTTCAGACAGACAAGCTTCTCGGGACAGGTACTTCGTCCTGAACCGGCATTTCGCCAGAGCAGGCACCTGCAGGGCCACTCGTTAACTCTGCCGTTCACTGTTTGTGTTGCGTTTCCTTGTGTGATGGAGCATTTTTGTGGAGAAGATGAAAGGTGAGAGCTAAGCTGACAAACTTGAGAGGAGATCAAAACGCCAGTCACATGGCCAAGATAAGGTGCAGTCACGATTCACACCGAAAATGATTCAGATCACATATGCAGGTAGCAAAGGACGAGGAAATTATTTTTAGAGAATGTCAGAGAAAGAGCATTAGCAGCACAGTTTTAGCAGGACACTAAAGCCTACTAAGGGTTGTCACAGCTAAAAACAAATACACTTATCACAAATCAAAACACAGATTCGGAAAAGCTACCAAGTTTTCTTTTCTTGTAAACAAATTACAACCAACATGGCTCATTTAGGAGCGGAAAGTTTGTGTCTGATTAGGAAATTTAAGTGTGATGTGGAATGAGTAGGAGGCTCAGTCTTGGATCATGAAAAGCAGTGAATCAGCCCTGGCTCTCTACAACTTACATGTTTTTCTCCTCTTCTTGACTCAACCTAGCCTAGCCAGCCACTGAAAAATCTGTAAGATAAGAGTTTCGGGGAAACATTCATTTCAGCAACAAGTTGCAGGTCTGGTTAAAGCCGATTATTCAAAATTCTCAGTTTCTCTGTCTACATATCATTTCAGATACTGCAGACGTCTGTGAGTCTCTGTTTTTTCTAGATTTACTTACACTTCCTGCACTTTAAACATATTTCTGTTTGCTTTTGCTGTAAAAAAATCTAAGAGTCCAATAAGAAGTAGGAAATGAATAATACAGAAGATAAATAAGCTAACGATGTCCTTCCAAGTAGAACGGTAAAAGTAAACAAAAGGCAAGTGGAATTGTATCCTTTGAAGATCTTAACTGAGATCTAGTAGGATCCTAAATATGGGTTGCACATACTGACAGAGAGAAATAACATTCCAGAACATGTTAGATTACTCTGATATGATAAACATGGCACTAAAGGAGGGTCTAATGAGAAACTTTACCACAAACATGACAGTATACATGACAAATACACATCTCTCTAAGCCAGGCAGAGAATTTTTCTGGAAGGGCTTGAAAATTTCACAGGTATCAGAAAATAAAGGCAGGATGGGTTTTAATGCTCCTTGCTGCTGTTTTTCTAAGGAATTTTATTAAAATGTATAAATTTTGCACATACAGGCATGGTGCCACTGGCTAAAAACTCAAAGGGATTATAGTGAAGTGCTTACATTAAGAGCACTTTAGATTAAAACTATAGGATGAAGGAATGATGTTGATGTTGTGTCAGAAATATAGCACTAAAAATATTTCATTTTAAGTGTTCCCATTACCAAGGTTACACCACAGAAATAAATAATGACTGCCAAACATTTTTCACTATTTGAAAAATTCACCTCTGGAAAATACTTTAGAAAACAGATGATTACAGAATGCCCAGGCTAAAAAAAGAAATGTTAAAAAGAGGAAAAAACGAACTCAGTAAGCAAGACCACCTATTTATGAACGGCCACCGTAGTTCATATATTGTTCCACGTAATCCAGTATGTTCTTTCTGTTAGCAGCACTGGGAAAATGTGTACTGTATTACTCCCTAATGCTGTCCTAGACACTGTTTTCATTTGAGGGACAGACAACAAAGCAACAAAGCAGTAACTTGCATAAAAACTAAGTTAAGAAAGGAAGTAAGAATGGGATATTAACAACAACACCAGCCAGGCACCACATCTCAGCTAGTCACCTTGGCTCTTTTTACAATGAGGAAAGAGAGGCGAGTTTTCCAGCATGGGAAATATAGTTTTTTGGAGGACATCCCCACACATACATTATATGCTTGCCAACTAGCTAAGAGTAGGCAAGTCATGTAAACTCCTGCCCTATATAGTATTGATAATGCATATGTACATTTTTAAATCCACAGCTCTCTGTACCTACCTAGCATACTGTAATGTTTGTGGAATATATTTTTTTGGGTATAAAGACTGTTAGAAACAAAAAAGACGTGAGACTGAAAGCTTTCAGAGATGGTGTTAAGATATATTATGTCTTTACAAGAAAATTTTAAAAATGCATTGGGGCTTTTTACCCAACAGTATAATTCACCTGGATTGTAGTTTACGGAGGAATTGCAAATTATACTTTAGAAAAAGATAGTTCATATGCTACAAAATTATATTATTAGTAATGACACAGCTTTTATTTGTAACAAAAATATAGTATTACTTAAGTACTGCTAGCTTTCAGTTTAGCACAAGCAGAGCAGAAAGGGTGCAATAGTCTATTGTGATTAATCATAAAAGCACCATGCAAATGTGTCCTATAAATAATACACATTTCTAGTTCACATCACCTTTAGCTTGAACTTTCCAAGTGTAGAAACACTAGCAATTTTTCAATGGCTTTCTCAGTTGTTCCTGTGGCTATCCAGAGCATAGACTTGATTAGTTTCCACAGAGTGGTGCTGTGTGCAGCATTCATTACTATTCAAAGGGTCAGAAGTCAGAGGGGAGAAAGGATCACATGAAATAAAGACACTTCTATATACGATTCTTTGCCTTGTCATACTTTGCAAGGAAAGAATTAATTTATCAGGAAAGAATGTAATTTAGCCTGTCTATGAATACTTGCTTTACTGTCATATGACATCTTCTGCTAACTTTTCTCCCAACAAGCTTATAAGTAAACCCTGATTCTGCATTTCTGAAGCTAGCTGGGATAAGAACCTGTGGGAAATGTGACTATTTAAAGACAGCAACAAGCAGGCACATTATGTAAGGGCAGATGGCAAATCGCAATGTTCGAGTCAAATGTACCAGGCAATTAACAAAATAATTTCATACAAAAGGTCTGTAAAGAGGATTTTTATATTTCCCGGTGTTCCTTCCTTCCATGAAACTAACCCTAAAACATAACAGAAGTTGCTAATAACATTCAGATCAGCAGCTTGCTTTGTATACATGCCTTATGGTCACTTTCTTCTGAATACTGATTCATCCTTAAATAATAATAATTAAAAAAAAAATCCCCCAAAACCTCATTGAGCAATTTTGTATATTAATGCACGTTTCTTATTTTAATCTTTTTTAGCGAAGTTCGCCTAATGATGCTTTTTCTGATTCTCAAACCCCATCCCTCAGGATCGCTTCCCACAGTCAGTTTTTCAGAACAGCAGTCTCATGTCGTGGTTGATTTTGGCACAAGTCTCCTTGCACAGTTCATCATTCAGTGTTGTCTCTGCTCTCTTCCTACACCAGAGAGATGCCAGAGATGTTGATGAGGCCTTTAACCATACTGTGCTCTTTCTATATGCTGTGCAGCACCTGCTGGTGTTGCCAAATCCCCAAAGGGATATAATCCATTTAAGTTCTTGAATCTGTTTCCAAATGGGCTTGCCTTGCCCAAAAGCCATGATTGACTCAGTCTGTTTGTTTTCATGGTATTGTGGTGTCCAACTGAGTTCTTGTTCGGATTTTGGCTTGTAGCACCCTATAGTACATACAGTCCCAAGCAGAGTCAACCAACCCACGCTTTGCTACGTGTCAAAGGACCTGCTTGGTGAAATGCTCTGGTTTTTTGTTGTGGGTTTGTTTTTGTTGTTTGTTTGTTGTTTTTTTTTCCCCAGAAAGGCCTGTCTCGATGAGTGTTTTATCCCACAGCCTGAACCAGAGTTAGTGTCTCAACAGACATTCAGCCTAGCCTTCAGAAATTTTTGACTGCCCTCTTAGATGTAAGTACTTTGATCCACTCTGTCTCAATTTTTTTTAACTTGCTTACATTCAAAAGCTTATTGTTCATATTTTTATGCAAATATGCTTTATTAGAGATAAACTCCGAAAGCATTTATAGTGCTGTTTCACTTATCCTTCTTAGTTTGAACTGAAAACCCACCTAAGCACCAACAGCATCAGAATCAGCTGTTGACTACTGCTACAAGTGCCATTTTCCTGCAGAGTAAATGATTCCAGCATCCAGTGACATGACATTTTGGGCAGTCTTCCAAATTCGACGCAGTATTCAAACTGTACCCATCTTTCACTCAGAGAATTTTTCTATGCCATCTTGGACTTGGCAGCATGTGTTATTCAGACCTTGAAAACCAGCCAGATGGATCGCTAAATCTAACAGGTGGACCAGCAAGAAGGAAAAACATGGTACTATGCTAAACAGGTGCTGAAGTGGTCCCCCTGCCTCCAACAATATGCCAGCCTTTTTTGCTTTTCCACCTGAGTGCCAGGCACCTTTACTGAGAAGTGTGGCTCCTACACAGAGTCTTCTCTGTACTTCCCTATTCTATCCCTTCACTTCTTACCCCGGTTTTCTCTGGCAGAGGAGAGGAAAGGATGTTTCCTAATTTCTCCTTGAAAACACCCTGGAAAACAGGAATGCAACTAATAAGTACCCCTCACATCACCAGAAGCTCTTCTGCTTCTGATATGGTTTAAAATGTTTGCTCTCTTTTAGAAATAATTATGCACACTGTTCCTACGACAACTGACCCAGATTCCTAATGAGCTTCCCTTGGTACTACTACTACTACTACACAAATGAATAATAATTTCCTGTGGGTAGATTTCCCGTGTCTGTGCTCTAATTCAAAGCTTGACCCGCCTGTCCTGGATTACATGCAGCGTGCCAGGACCCTCCAGCTTGATGGAGTTTTTTCCTTCCGAACCATTTCTCCCTCACTGGCTTGGAAAGGACTGGCAGCTCAGAGATGCTGCAGCAGCACGGAAAGCAGCCAGATGACAGGCATGAGCAGATGTCATTCAGGTTTGACTGGAAAATGAATTCTAGCCGTGTGATCAAACATTCACGGATCTTAAGGGAGAATCAATATTTGCACGAGTCAAAGTTCCTGTGTGCCTGGCATGATTACTGCTTTCAAGGTCTCGTGCACTACTGGGAAAGCTGTGGTATCACTCTGTTATTTTGTTCTTGTATTTCATGCAGGAATATGCAGTAACTTTGAAGAGTTGGTGCTCCAATGTGATAATCCTCAAACTGTTCTATAAAACGTCCTTTAATCTCTTCTGATAAACTTCTTAAATCTCCCCTTATTTAATGATAACAGATTAAAACTTCAATAGGTATACTCGCCTGAGAAAGACTATTTTGTTGCTGGGTTGGTTTGGGGTTTTTTTGGTCCAAAGGGTACAAAACACTAGCAAGACTTTTTTCAGTCTTACATGCCAGGAGGAATGTAATGAGGTTTAAAAAATGTAAAAACTCACTAATTATCAAGTGGGCAGTCTTGGACAGTGAATTACATCAAAATATGGGTGGTCTCACAAGAAAGTTAATAGAAACATGGTTAGCCTAGATGACCTAGTGCTGCAACTCTTCTCTTGCATCTGAAGTCTGTGATGGTAGGCTGAGCTTTTTTCCTATGAGAGATTTATGAAACTTCATGGATCTCTTACAATCTCTCTCGAGTATTTGCTGCAACAACACCATTGAGGTGGGTCATGCAAAAAATAAATTCTGTGAAACCCTCAAAAAACTCCAGATATTTTCCACGTGCTTTATTGTTGTTTGGTGCATTTTTTAAAATGATTGCTTTTGCATATGATACATCTATGAACATGCCTTTTTCCTTCTTTAGGGGCTTCATGTTGAATGGAGGTGAATTTTGGTGTTTGCTACACAGTTAGCAAGTTCCACTTTCCTAGTTTAATCAACAACTTTGAAGCAATCTACATTCATTCCTGAATCCTGAATTACTTCAGAAATTATAACTTGTTAATTTATGACTGGCACACAAATCAAGGCACCCAATGAAAATTTAGAAGTAAAATCCCTATAATTAAATCACTATTTTACACATCTACATGGTCTTAACCAGTGACGTTATCTAAAACTAATCTATGCTTTTCTCAAAGCTTAGATTACACTTCTCTCAGGTCCCTCTAGAAATATTTTTGACATATGTTACTTTAACTCTATAGTGCAACTTGGATTCCATATTTCAGGGTATTTCACAGCTTATGCATTTTTCCCATCATCACCGCTATCATAGTCACAGTGCTTTGAGGACACAGTTACAGTATGAAAAGTTAATGAAAAAGTATCATTATTTCAAATAATGGCTCTCATATTAGACCTTCTTTTTTTGTAAATAAAAAGATGATTTTTCTGAAAACCTAGGCAGTAACTTAAAAAAAAATCCAGAAACTTTTTTCTCTTATTTGGCTTCTCACAATCACATTTTTTTCCAAGTCTCAGCTAACATACAAATTGGTTGAGGCCTTTATTCCACTAGCATACCAACTCTACAGAACTGAAAGGAGCTGAGAATCGCTTTGGTCAGAAAACAGATACACTGACAGTAGCTGCTTTATTAGAAACATATGTTAAGTTACAAACAGAAAGTTCAAAAGACCTGCCAAATTGAAATACAACTCCAGCAAGAACTTAAAAAGGGAAACCTCTGAAAAATGGCATTTTTGCCAATCGTTGTGAAAGCAGCAAGAATCATATGACCCATCAATGTCACTGAAAACTTGGAAATTCCAAATAAGCACAGAGCACTAACTGCGTACCTGTAACTCCTTGATAATTCACAAACACATCATCTTGGACTGCTATTCAAATTCCATTGCAATTTGGTGTGAAATTAAATCTGTTTATTTAATACTAACAAGGAATATTTGAAGAATTTTTTGTTGCTTCTGCTTTGTTCTATACTCTGCGAATTTGCAATCATTCTTTCTACCTTATAAACCTAAAAAGGAATTGCCTTCTGGCTGTTGGAAGTGCTCACTGTCTGCAGAAGCCCATCCAGTGCAAGCTAAACTCTGTTGTGGTTTAGCTGCCAATTAACTTGTCTGTCTTGGGTAGTACTGGACGATTTTATCCTTTCCATCATTCCTCTGGATTAAGGAAGTCTCAGTGGCTCTCTACCACTACCATGACATGTGCATGCACTATTTCAAAAGCATGAACAGCCATCAGTGCTTTCAGTTCCACAACTTTTACGAAAGTATAAATTAACCTGGGATCATCACAAAGAAATTTTATTTCAGCAGTAGCTTTTTAGTACGAGGCACCATCACATCCAGACTTCTATAGGTGTGCAGAGGTTCCCCATGATCTTAATTCACATCACCTTGACCTGAAACTCCATGTGTTCACTTGAAAGATTTTTCTCATTGTTAAACTCTGAACGGTACCTTAATAATGCTTTCATCCTAGTGCTGTGTTAGAGACATCTAGGCAAAAAATAATGTAAAAGCCAACTTTTTAACAATGCCTTTGAATAATAAATTATTATTAGGTGAAGGACAGGTTATTTATCCTATATAGCCTAAGCCAACTCCAAATAGGTTTTTATCTGAGATGCTCCAAGTGTTTAGGATTTGTTTCTTCATGCTTAAAATAAGACTGTATCTTACTTGGACATTAATAGTTACTTTTTTATATAACTATCTTCAAACCGTGTCCTAGCTGGGTCCTTATCAAACTGAAAATAATTCCTTCTGGGTGACAGGATGCTATAAACACCAAGTATTTTGAAAACACTTGAATCTGACTGATGCTAGTATAGCCTCAGATCAGATGTGTTTTCCTGGAAAATAATGTGTCCACTTAACCTGCATGCATCTGCTATATCCCCAAGCTTTGTTGTGTTAAGGTCAAAATGATATAAATATCATTTGCAATTACTGAAAGCTTCTGGCTGACTTCATGTCTACTAGAAGTGCATCCTTTTCCATAGGGCCCTGGTTCACTGTTAAACTAGTAATGTGCTTAGTCTGAGCTGTTAAAAAGAAACATCTTTCACACATCCCTAGCACTTGGGGGTTTGTTTTTGACACTTGAGGAAGACATTTGCTACTTATGCACAGTAGTCTTTTCTACTTCAGCTTCAGAAAAACATTACCTTCTGTCTATGTAAATGTAGCAAAAATAAGTGCTTGAACAGGAGGCCTCAGCAAACAGTGTTAATTAAAGCAGTATGTTAAAAAATTAGTGGCACAATATCAACGCCTACTAAAACAGAAAACAAGAGTTTGTGAACACTATTTCCCCCTTTGTTTCTGGAGTTCATTTACAGCCTGATTTTCAGCTGCAGCCTCACATCCAGGCTTTAAAGCACTGGGAGTTGTAGCTATATATTCAGCATATTTGAAAATAAGGCTGCAAGCAGCTTCCCTGCACTCCGTTTATTTGCTCTGAAATCCAGGCTTGCTGCCAGTGGTCTTACTTCTTTTGAACAAGTGCAGTTTTAAGGACAAACCTGCAGGAATACATTAAATATATATTTCTTGGATTAGTTCAGTAATTGAGCTTAAGAAAAATTCTGACATTAAATTCTTAGAAAGGTCTCTCAAAATCCTAACCAGTGCATACCTAATTGATTTTTCCTGGTTTACACTTTCAGTTTAGGTTGGAATGACATCACGGTAAAACCATTTCAAATTATGTTATTCAGAAATTATTACATAGTAAAAAAAGAAAAAATCCTTAGGGCAAACCAACAAGCAACATTATTTTTTCATCACTTCTCAATATTTGCTATGAATGTTTTTTTTTTGGAAAAACAAAACATAACCAGTTAACTTTTTCTGAAGCAGAAAGCATTATCTGGTTCTTATCTCCCTAGGGGTGAAGTGGGGTAGAGTGGGTAACAGATGCAGGAACAGCCTGAATTAAAATTTCATAGGAGAGCAATCAACAAAAGGAGGATGGAGAGAGATACATGCAAATATTTTTTTTCTTGAACCTAGGCATATCCCAGATTTTGCACACTTCTCAAATGTCTGCTGACTAGTACTTTCTTGGTAGTGAAAATTACTGACAAAAATTGACATGTTTTATTTTTCTATTATTTGAAAAAAGCAGGTTAGGAAAGTGGACATGTTAAACCAAATGCTTTTGCATGGTAAGACATGTTATTTCCACTTTTTTTTTTTTTTTTTAATTCACACCTATTGCGTGGAAGGATAAAAAGGAAGGTGGATAGTGCACAGCATAAAATTAATTCAAAATTCTGTATCTGTACTTTAATCTCATTACTCATTATCACTCTATTTAAGAATCAACCTGTGAGTCACAGAACAAGGGATTTACTATTGAAAATACTATAGCTCTATAATGGGGTCGCTGCAGTCTACCCAATGAAGTTGTACATCGATATTGAGATGTATTTTAAGGAGTTAAAAGTACTAGCAACAATCATTCATCGTAAATGCATCGTTCATTCAACATGAAAACTAAGGGATATCTTACATCTGTTAATGTATCCCATTAAGTATATCATTAATACTGTATTTCAATGTCTAGCTAAAGCAAAAGTTGTAGTAGAGGCTATCAGGAATCAGACCAAAAAACAACCACCACAAAATCCACTAAAAATGCAACAAAAAGAAAAGCCCATAAAGACAGGATCAAAACATTTTAGTATTTTCTTCAAAATTATTGAAAAGACATTTATTTGTGTCTTCCATAGACCAGATGATCGTCCCTTGCCTATCTGGTTATTGCGATTTTCTTCTTCCCATAACTCCTGCCATTATCTCTGTTTGGAATGTTCCCCTCTGTTTAATTGTGAAATATTCATCAAGGCAGTAAGAGGCTGATACTAGAGCATCACTATACTCTGTTGACCAGAACAGCAATATGCAATGCTGAAAATGCAATTTCAAGATCCTGCTGTAAACCAGGTAAAACAGAAACATCAGCTTGATCTCCTGCATTTACAGTGAACACTTCAGCCATTAGCTAACCATTGAGGGCTCGGGGGTTTCAGATCTCTGTTTTTCCTTTGACTAATGCAACCATTTATGAAAAACGTTTTCTTAAACCTATGAAAAAAGTTTTCTTGATCCAATGAAAAAAGTTTTGGCTGGGTTTTTTTTCAGGAAAAAAAAAAAAAGTCAGTCTTGGTTTAAATTAACCGAAATTTTTCAGTCTGCCCAATAGATAGTTCATCAAAAAATTCCTACCTACTTTATTGCTGTATAGATATCTACTGAAATAATAATGATAACGAGTAAGCAGTTCTAGAGTTTTAATTCTAGCTGGAATAAGTATCTGATTAGATGAGAAGGATTACCATAAGTCTCAGACTTTAAACTGCAATTTGAATGTGTAAACACAGCTGTCTGATAACGTCTCCCATGAGTTATAATGGAAATGATGATACTCAGACACTACTATATATTTTTTAAACATTAAAAATAGGACACTCCAAAGGCTCTCCCAGGAGGACTGTAAATGTAGGGCAACTTTGCTATAATGCAGAGAATATTTCTCAGGGATCAGAAAGGAGAAGGGAGACATAATGGTCAGAAATAACAGAAGACTAAAATACAGAGAGGTTTCATTAGCAAAGAAAAGCTTTTACTGTACAAAATACTTGTCAAGACAGTAAAAATGTCTGCTGCTTTCTACATTACCCATAACCCACTAAGAGAGAGAACTGTTTGACTTGAATCAGACAGGTCTTATAACAGTCACTGGTAAAGTTACATCATGAGCAACTGAATTTAAAAGTTGAGCCCGTTCTTACTGTGCCCAGTACTTTAGCCTTATATCAAAGCAATTTTCCTTTTCCCTTTCTTAGAGAAAACACAGCTGAACACATATGAGAAAACCAAACCTAAAAATAAAGAGAAAGCAAACTGAGGAATTTCACATTTCATACAAGTGAAGCGCAGGCATCCTTCACAATTACTGGCAGAGAGGTCTTACCTGAAGGAGTTCTGTGAATTAAAAAAATATTTCAGAACACCTCTACTACCAAGAATAACAAGTCCTAAGTGAACTGGCAATTTCAGACTTTCAGCACCTTTATTCCCTGTTATTTTCTTCTCTCTTAATAGCTTTTTATTTCTTTACCACTGTCATTTGGAAAGTCAAACCAATTTGTAGGCTTTTCAGAGTCCCACTAGAACAGCAATCGACAAACAGTTTCAAGCATGCTTCAGTATAATTTCCTGTCTTCCTTTCTGTTTCCACCACAGTGTCCTCTAACCTCTTCACCCCTTTGTCATGACAGTTCACTTTCTCCCTCTCTGTCGGATCCCCCACTGGTCTCAAAACACTCAAGAACCTTCAGTCAAGTTTTGTGATCCTACAAGTACAGGTAGCAGATTTTAAGGCAGAAAACAAGGAATACAACATAAGTCTTAGCATGGAGCGGAAGAGACATTAGAAGCTTCATAGCATCTTGAGGGAGCTTTCAAGATCAGCAGCAATAGTCAGGAAATGTAACATTGCATGTATTCTTTAAAAAGAATAAAGAATTTGGGACTGGAAGGTCTCTAGCACACGCTATGATGGGCAACCTTACACAGCAACGGGGTTGAGAGTTTCAGACTTCTGCCTCCCTGAACTTATACCCCTCCCTAAAAATAGCTATACTGACTATATAGACTAATTAGCCTAACATTTTCTCATTGGAAGATACAGAGACCCTGGGAAGAGTCAGTCATTTACTGGTTTTCCTGTAAGCATCTTTCCATCCTCTATCTGCTGTCAAGTTCAGCAGCCTTCCCAGATGGAAACTATTTAACATGCCCTCTTTAAATGTTTTATTCCACTGCGCTCTCTGGTCTCTCCTTCTTTCTACCCAACACATCCTTAGGCAAAGAGATCACAACACCCACTGCGCATCGCATGTCAGTCTGGAAACTGGGGGCTTGGAGTTTGGTTTCCACAATTTCACCTGCTTCAACTACCTCCAGCTCAAGACTAGCTTTTCCTTTCTCACACCAATAAGCCTTTCAGACCCTGGCACCCTCCCATTCCTTAGTAGTACCTTAAACACAGCATAACATTGCTATGCTCATGACAGCACTACCTCTTCCATACATAGGGGGTCAACTGCTTGCATCCATGCCCCAAGAAGTAAGGCTTAGAAGTCTAAACCTGATCAGTTTTGCTTCTGAATGATCTTTTTTGGAGGAAATATGTCTGCCAGTATTTTATTTCTTACTAGCTTTTTTTTTTTTTTTAAAGCACTTGGTCTGTTTAAAGTAATAATTTTTTCCTGATTTTTTACGATCAAGTTATCACTTCTCAGCTCACATCACAACCCTTATGGGAGTGGATATTTTATACAATATTGGGTGAAATCAAAAGAAATCTATACTATTTATTTACCTGTTAGCTGCACCTGACCTGAAAAGTTAGACTATGAATGCAACACACATCCCTTTTTACAACCCATACATCAGCTTTGCACTCAGCAGTGATAAAAGATTTTTACCTGACAGCAAAAATATAGTCTACACAATATACATTGTTTTCACTAGATACAGCAAAATGCATTTATTAAAACAGAGTTCAGTGTTACTATTAAACTCTTCAGAGAAACTCTCAATTTTGAAAAACAAGTAAAATGCCACAGAACTGTTTCTGAGTCTTATAAGAAATTAAAGAGGAAGTGCTAGTACTTTCAATGCTAGAATAAAGGCTAGATTGTCTCTACCACATTAAGCCCTTCTGCTTCTTGTGTGCTGGTCCACTCACAGGCAATCACTCCTAATGCATAAACTTAACACGCTTCAATGCGTTAATCTGCCTCAATCAAGATGCTAGACTTCATTCTCCATTTAATAATTTTTGGACTTTACTTTTTCTTCTTTGCTACCTTGCAAACATGGATGCATCTTCTCCCTAATAACTAACACTTTTTTACTGCATTCTTTAAATAATTCCTTACAGCTCTCTTCTTCCTTGGTACCTGATCTAACCGTGGTTGCCCCATTAATACTCTAGGTTTCCCTTTTTCCTTTTTTTAAGAAATAATGTATTTTCCTCAATTTCACTTCATTATTTCTCTCGTTCATTTCATATTTTCACTCACTATTATAACATCAATATATTTCACTTCAGTTTCTGGGGTTTTGGGTGGGGAAGGGGGAATAGAACAACCTATTGGAATGTATTTGAATAGCTAATATCAAGATCTGTGAATGGAGATTTTAGGCAGTGACTTAATAGAAATACAACAAAATAAAGAGCAGGAAGGCGGGAAATAAATCAGAAAAAAAAAAAAAAAAAAAAGAAATGGAAAGAAAACCAAAGAAAGTGGGGAAGAAAGTCAGGAAATGCTAAAAAGAAAGAAGCAAAAGAAGACATAGCATCAAGGCCCTATTCCCATATGCCGTTCAGTATCCTATCATGCCTGGCATCCCTGCTGGCCAGGAAGACTGAGTCCCATTGTGGTCTAGGAGAGAGGCCACAGTTACTCTTTATGCTCTCAGAGCTCACTGCAGAGAGGAGTGCTCATAGCCCCCATTTTATTTTTCCAGTGTCAGCACTGCATTAAAGCCCATCCTTCCTGCCATACAGAACTGGTCACTGTAGCAGAGAAAGAGAACAATTCATTAGAGATGGAAAAAGCCAGTTACCTACAATCCAAATAAGCTTGAGATTGCTAGCAAAATCAATTCATAATGAGGTATGAAAGAGTCTCTAAACGTTGAAACTCAAATTCATGGATAAATGAAAGTGGGGAAAAATTAATACTCAGAGAAACAAAAGATATTTTTCTTTCAGCATAGAGATCAATAATAAGATTTAGTACTGCTTTCATTTAAGACAAGAGGATGGATGACAGCAGTTCTAATTGCACAGCTGCAGCTTCCAGTGCTGTATTTTCTTATTTACTTAAAAAGTTAAACTGCAGTCACTTGTGGGCGAGACCCATGGGTATGTGGATCAAAAGGATTACAAAAGTTCATCCTAAGTTCACAGTAAGGACAATTACCCATGAAATGTACTCCTCCAAAAAAGGTAGCTTTGCACTGATCTGAAGAGGGAATCTGGAGACAACATGACTTTTTGGATCTCTGAACACATTCCGGAGTATAAAGAACACATTTTCTAGCTCAAAGTATTATTGTACATGAGGAAAAAGACAGGTGAAGAGTCTAATTGTATCCATCCAACTAAGAGGGAGACAAGACTATTGTTCCAGTTCTTGCCAAGGAGATTCTTAGCTCTTCTCCACTATCACAGACTTTTTCTACTAAACTGCTTGTATTTATTCCATCTTTTATTTAATTTGCAAATACAATGAAAAAGTGACCTGAAATGTTCTGACTGTCCTGATAACAGTGATACCTGAGTAATACATACAGGTGCTCGCACCACATTCATCCCATGCCACAGCTTTTCCTAAGACAAAGCATCGCTTTGTTTTGAGACTGCCAAGCTCCTTCACTCAGTGGTTTGTCATTCAGAATTTATCTGTAGAATGCCACAGACATCTTGCTGGCATGAAAGCAAACACCTACCGAGTGGAAACTCGTGGCTGGCTGTGAATACAATTCTTGTCTCCAGTAATTCTGTTAAAAAGGTGAAGCAAATGATTTCATAACCTGATCACAAAATAGGGTACATCTGTCATTCAGCTGAATGTATACTGAAGGAGTATGTATCCACCCACTAAGAACCTGTCAGAGCTTCTTGATTCACAAGAGAAACTCTGTAGAGCAACACCCAGAGTGTACCAGGTTTCTGTGAAGACTGTAGACTCTCTGCATTGTATCATTTCGCCTCTTCCACTGAAGAGGGTGTACATCTCGTATAGCACCGTTAAATCAGTAAAGTACCGTTAAATCAGAACCTTAATACCCATAAATATGTTCAGTCAACAGGGTCACTGTATCACACTAGTCCTATGTCATTTTAGGAGTTGAGGGAGAAGGGTGCTTGACTATACAGAAATCATGCTGGGGAAACCAGGCTTTACTGATGTGCTCTACCTAAAGTCTCAGATGAAATTAATTCGATTGTAAAAGAGTTTCTGTATGGTACTTCCTATATTTTCTCAATTTTCTCATAGATATCTAATATTGCCCTCGTGTTCTAGCTGCAAAGAGTTACAATAAAAAAAATAAATTATAACAACGAGCAGAACAATACAAAAATTGAATTTATTTTATGTGATGTAAAAGGGATGCTTTGGGCGTTTGCTTTTCTTTTTTAGCTCCACAGCCTTTTTCCCACTTACACCACTATTACTTTAATCTCCAACAAAAGTTCGGATTTTTTTAACAGTGATTTATAAAACATTAATAGCCTACTCAGCATCATCTCATTCCCACAATAGATGCAAGCATCAAATATGTTACTGCAAAACAGAAAAACAAAAAGACAAATCACCCTGCACTGTCAGACACAGTCATGAAGAATCTTAAAATACTTCGAGAGACATTTCCCTGTTCACCTAGCCCCTAGTAACACATGCCCATTTTTGCCGCACGTAAGCCACGTGATGTTAATAAAAATTGTATGTTTCTTTAACAAAGTGTTTCATGACAGCCATATAGCAGTTCATGCTGGCAAGAAGTGTAGCAATAGGAAAGATAGAAAATTCCGTACTTCGTACAGGAGCTTGAATCCCAAAATCTTCTAAACCATTTCCACTGTCCTGATACCAGCAAACGATAAATCCTAATATGATATGGTACTTGGAATAACCTTGACAATAATTTACCATATGACAACACTAAGTATTTTGAAGTTGACAATGATCAATATGTATTAAAATTACATACTACACAGAAACAGCATTCATTTAGCATTCCAGTCGCCAGTACTTTGCATCAGTAAGTTCAATTCTAAGATCTCAAAATGTGACAGTTTTTTAGGGTTTAATCATGTTTGAATTCTGAAAATAAGATCTTAGTGGCAACTGAAAAAGAATTAACAAATTTCAGTAGCGAAAGGAAACATAAAACTGCTGACTAGAATATACGTTCCTAAATAATCCAGCTTATTGCAAGGTGTTGGAGGTATGCACACAGTTCATGCTTCTAGAAAACTTAGGCAATTCCTCCTTAGCTGATCTTTAAGTAAACAGAAACTCAGCATATTATGCATGAGGTGACAAATTTGAACACATAAAATATTTGGGGAAGGGTGGAATATATCTTTTTCTCTTTTTTTCTTTCTTCCTTTTTTTTTAATATAAATAGTTTCCAGTATCTTTAGAGTGAAAAGTTGTAGTAAATATTTTTTTTTTAAAAATGAAAAAGTGAAAGCATGAGCCAAAAGATAATGAGTTCATTAAACTAGCCACATTCCTTAAGTATTTATGAAACTTGAGGAGAAGCATGAGTTTATTTTAAAAAAAAAAATGCTTTCCTGTAGTTTTCAATTGCTAATAGGATGATTTTTTCATCTTTGTGCATGAATAAATAATGCCGGTAGATTACTTTAACCACTGAAGAGGGACAGGGAAATGCAGTTTTCTCAACAAATGCAGCAGCATATTTAACAACTAAGTTGAATAGTTACATGCAACCTGGAGACATCCATTACAATTTTACACTTCCCATAAGTTATCTATTGTAGCCTTCTTTAGCCATGATCTTCTCTAAGGTTCAGAAATTAAAACTGAAAATAAAACCAGAACCTTCTTGAAGATAAAATCAGAACCTCAAGTGTCTTTCTACCCTTAACTGAACATCAAAACATCCACTTAGAATCCCTTTACATGTTGGCCCATCTCCCAAAATTTGACACGTCCAAGTTTGAACAATTTTGGATCTGTACTACAGAAAAAACTTGTTCATAAATATTTATAAACAACATGACAACTGTGTAAAAAATATGCATTATTAAAATGAATGCCCTGTACAATCCTAATGATAGAGATCCAGAAAACTAGTACAGAAGGGAATTTCTGAGCAGCTTAAAAATGTCTTGCATTACAATAGCAGGCATTCAAACCCAAATTCTTACGCTATGCATATTGTTTCTTCCAAACAAATGGTGCTGAAATCACTGACGGTTATCCTTTTGTTTAGCTTAGAATTCCCCTCCATCCACATATTTTTAAAAATGCATTCATGCTGGGTTTCTAAAAAAGGAGTATTTTCATTGCCTTGTAAAATTACATTTTCTATCCATGAAAGCATAACATGTGTTGAGTTACAGTATCTGTAAAGGCAATTTTTCCACCTAAAAGCCTGTCTACAGGTGCTTGACTTTTGCTCTACAAACTCTTTCACCCTTTCTCTGCCTGGTGGATCGATGCGGGGTTTCACCCAACACGAGACATCACCAGATACTCACCGCAGAAGCGGCGCTCAGCCTCCCTCAGTACATAGCAGGGTCTGCTCCTACTGCATTGTGGATATGGTGGTTTTCCTCAACACAAACCTATTGCTTATAAACCAGCTCCCATAAAAGCATGAGAATCAAGCCATTCCAGTGAATAAATGTCTCAGCTATTAAAGTTGAATCCCATCTAGAGAGGGAAAAGTGGGCAATGACAGTAAGTTTAAGTGCAACTAAATGAAATCACCCATCATTGCACAAATACCTTGCTATGGATAGATTCATACTGGGTCTATAAATGTCAGGAAAAGTCATTCAGTTCAATCTCCTGTGTGGATAAACAGCAGTGCCTTCCTGAATGGATCCCCACTGCATGGAAATGCATATGTGGCACAAACCATCTAATTCTGATTTAAAAATTGCCAGTAAACAGTAGCTTCTGGTAACTGATCTTTTGCAATGGACAGTACTGTGGTTGTTGCCAGCACGTGCTTTTTTTAGATTAAAACTTGCCCTCTTCTATCCTCGACTCCTGGTATATAATGTCCTCTTACCAAGTAAGTGCTGACACTGATCAGATCCCCTCCTAACTTTCCCTTTGAGGAGCTGCTGGATTGAGCTTTCTGAGATAACTGGATGTTATAGTGTCTCCCTGGTCTTTAATGTCACTCTATACTCTAGTATGGGGGAAAAAATCCTCCACAGGAAACAATACCTATTTTTGACATGTTATTTTAGTTATCAGTTGAGTTGGTACAGTGTTTGCATGCATATATCACTCTTACAACATTAGTTCTTGCTCCTCTATTTTTAACTGCATTATAAATGCATAAAACCTGCACTGCAGTTAAATTAAGGAATCAGAAAGCTAAGTGCTCGATTGAAACAGACATCTCCCCAACCTCATGAGAGCAACTATTCAAAACAGTCTGTATGAAGTAAATTCTGTCACTGGTTTTGAAAGCATTTACCCACAAATCCTGACAGTTGCCAATACTGAAGCAAAGCTTCAGCACACATCCTTGAAGTATCATACAGCCTTTTCAGTATTGCAACAAAATGTATTTATGTGTCAAAAAAATCTATACATGTCAAGAATGCATCAAATGTATGAAACTCCTAAAAAGGCCGCAGCCAATACTTACGAATCATGTAAAAAACCAACCACCTCAAGGCACCTGTAAGCTTCACTGCAGAATTTTAAGATATGCTAAAGCCAGGCCTTACACATTAAACTAAAAGCTCTTTGGAAGAGGGATTGTGCTTTTCAGACCCTGAGCACTGTCACACAAAGCCCTTCAGTAAGTGTCACTCATTATCATAAAGTAACGCAGTCAGAAAATGTACGTAACTAAGAAAGTCTATTGATTTCAGAAAGGAAACACCCTTCTGCAAACAGGCACTCTCTTAATGGCCCGCAAGTTTAAGTCTCCTATAGCTTTACTTATGCAGATTTTGTGTAAAGATGCTTTCAGTGAATTTAAAACAGAATAAGTCATTAAACAGAGGCGCTCTACAAATGTATTAAGAGAATTACATAGCAAGATATTAACCTGAGAAAAATGTTTCAATGTCCTTCTCTAAAAAGACCTTCTGGTAAATGAAATACAACCTAGTTGAATAAATAAACTGCAACCAGTTTCTGAGTGTGGCTTGGTTTGGTTTTTTTACTATCACGTTGTCACTTACTATTTAAGTCATACTAAACATGAAAGACTAATGCAAATTATACTTTTTCCTCTCTGCATATTTTAAAGGGAAACTTAATTCCCTAGTTTCTCAATTATTAGTTAGAAGCTAAAGATTATGGATTTTTTTTCCTCTGAAAGGCACCAGGAAACAGTAAGTGATCATTCTCACATAACTTACATTACAGCAATAGTTGGATCTTTGTAAATTACAGATACTGTTACAAATCTGGCAGAACCATTTTTGTGTGTCCTATTTGTTTAGCAAAAGCATTTTTGGTTCTCTTTTAATACGGCAGCACCTGTCAAGGGTTACAACACCCAGAAGGGACTGTACGACTGACATGAAGAAACGTTTCAAGGTTATAACAGCAAACATGTTTGAACATGATAAAATCAAGTTTGATGGAACACATTCAGGGCATCTTGTTATGAATTAGTGCATGAGAACATGGCAGAACAGCAAAGGCTGCTTGAAAGCTCTTTTCTGCTGCTTTCTAGAGTATAATTCAGTATGGCAACACACTGGGTTCACGCATACACTGATTTGCTGCAGTCCTGTGCGAGCCACATCAAACAGCATGATAATAAATGAAAGCAGGGACTACACATAAAGAAGTTATTGAACAAAGCTATTTTTCTAACCTTTAAACACAATGGGTTGATCCAGATTTATTTTCTTTTTCCCCTTTTTCATAGGGAGCTCTTATCAACAATTTCTAATGAAAACCGGAGTGTTCATTTTTATTTATAAATGTCCTATGATTCATTCTTTCTGTTGTCAGATATTAAAAATCCTTATGTTTCCTAATCCGGCATAGGGGATAGGAATTCAGTTTACCCAAAGGTTTCCTTCGGAGTCAGGAGACTCCAAAGACAGTGAGGAGAAGTGAAGGAAAAAAGGAGTAAAAGTATGCTTTACATCCTTAAAATTTCCTTAAAACTCTAAGAGAGCAGGAGAGTTCAGTAAGGCTAAATCCATCTTTTAAAATCCTGGATTTCAAATATAGCTGTTCTTTTCCCTCACATTGCCCTCCCTCTTTATTTGTCTTTACGGCAGAATAGTAGAGCAGTTGCAGAATACCTGGTAAAAAATATTTCGCACCGTAGGGAATAGACTTTCACAGACAATTTAAATACGGAGTAAGTTCAATTCACTGACTGAAAGCTTTGTCTCAACAGAAGTGTTACTTTTTTATTGTACTTAACACTTAGTAAAAATAAAGCAGAACAGGTAAAATTCTGACCCCCTCTGAGTTTATTTGGAAGCTCAGCATTTCTTCTTGAAATCTTAACTCAATTTCCAAAAAAAGAAACCTACCACATAAAATTGTCAGTGAAACAAATACAGACAATTTTATTGGGTACAAACAAGCATTTTAGAAATAGGGTAAGGAGCAGAAAAAAACAGCAGGCTGAAATTACCTGTGCTGAAGAGTCAGCAGCAGCAAAAAAAAAAGTTTGCTATTGAGAGCTCACATCACTCTGAAGACACCTTGATCATGTCAAACAAACAGGAAGACCTTGGTTTTCACAGCAAAGGCTCTTT
Source organism: Larus michahellis (assembly GCF_964199755.1). Classification (NCBI taxonomy): domain Eukaryota; kingdom Metazoa; phylum Chordata; class Aves; order Charadriiformes; family Laridae; genus Larus; species Larus michahellis. The sequence continues at coordinate 38,549,619 of NC_133930.1, forward strand.
GCTGTATACAGCACCTCCCACAATGGAAATGGTGTCCTTGGGTGCTACGGCAACGCAGCCAGGAGGAGCAGGAGAACAAGAAGTAGAAGATTCAGCGGCATAATTCTTGGTGATTGTCCAGTCCAACACTAGCTGTGACTGTTACTGCAGAGAGGTCCACATGGAGGGATAGAAGGCACAGCTGGGGCTGGAGGGGCAGGTAGCGGGCACGGAAAAAAGGAACACAGAAAAAGAAGTTACGGAGTCCTTCCCTCCGCAGAGGAAATTGCCAGGTCGTGGTACAAAATGCTCCACCGTGAAGACAGCAAACAGCCTAAAATAAAGTAAATCACTTCAGATTTAATATGAGCTTGGATTAGCAAAGTCGTGTTCAATTATTTGTAAACTGGAGGTGCTGTAGATACTATACTGTATAAATTAGTGGGTTAAGTCACTGCAATCTTATCATTATGACTATAATGATCAGTCACTGAACTGCTGATTCAGGCTGCTCATTTAACCTTTCATTAATTAATTCACTCAATTTATTGAAACTTTTTTGCTTGAAAGCATTCCACTGAGGCTTCATAATATTCCTCTGGTTTCCTCAGGTATTCCCAATTATGTTTGCTGTTCAAACATGAAGATACACTTGACAGGTTCATACCTCTCCCATTAAGTACACTGATAGGTTCCTGTCAATAATTAAGGCTAACTGCATCTCTCTGCTTCTAGATTTAACATGCAAATCATTGCAGAATAGGTCACACTTTAACTCTGAGGCAAAGGGAGTCAAGGTGGAAAAAATACCGGGTTTCCAGGTATCAACATGAACCTCACAAGAACATTAATTTCACATTGGAGATTAAATTTGTTATTATTTTAGAGACAATTTAAAAGTACACTTAAAGTGATGTATATGTGAAGGCAAGTGATAAGTTGAATTTCTTTTTTTGGAGGAAGGGGTCTTTACAGTCCCTTGCAGGTAAATAAAGTAAATACAGGTGTGTAAGCAATAGATTCTGTGAATTTTAATTTTAAAAAGCCAGACTGAATTTAGCACTGTGACCCATGGGGCTTGTTAAAATCTGTGTGAAGACTTAAGCACCATCTTCCCCTATCTCAATGGGCTTTAAAATTGCTCTGATGTAATATTAAACAACCAATAAAATGATTTTTTCACAAGAGAGTACTGCAAAAATAACCCCGCAAGCAGAGATGAGCCTTGAGATAAAAGCTGTGCACACCCATCTTGTACACCTTTACTGAGAGTCACAGCCCATCAGCAGAATGGCCTGTGCTCCTGGGTCTCCAAGAGGAGGCCCGGCGGCCATCTGCCTCCAACTTTGGGGAAGTAGGAGCACTTGCAAAGCTGCTGCTGCAGTGCAAGATGTCCAAGCAGGATCTCTTGTACGACGTGGCGAATCTCCACCCAGCTACGCATAGGCTTAATTTACGGTCAAATATACAAGCTAGACAGCATAGATTAGCAGGGAAACCTGGGCAAGGGAAGAAAATGCCTTGCTGGCTCTCAAGGGAGGCAGGAGCTGGCACAGCCTCTCTCCCCACCCTCTGCACAGATGGGCTTTGCTTGCAGATGCGAAGGATGCCAACCATCTCTCACTGCAGGTGACTCACATTTGGCACCGTCGGCACACCCACCCATACAGCAAGGACAAAACGCCCCACCCAGAGCTGGGGGCAGGAGATCTCACCTCTCTGGGTGGCTGGGGCCACCGGAGGGAGGCTTTGGAGTCTTGCTCCCCTGGTCGGCTTGTTGGTGCCAGGCCAGAGGTGAGCTTGCAGGAGATCAGGAAATTGACGACAGTGAGGAGAAGTGAAGGAAAAAAATACAAAGACACCTACCCTGGAAAAACCCCAGACCCTTCAACAAAACCAAACTCTTAATTCTTTATTAAACATTTGTGTTGCTGAAAGGTTATGCTTATATAACAGCCTATGCCTTCTTACCTGTCCTAGTACTAAAAGAAGCTTTATTACACTTACTGTGCTAGGTAAATGCCAAATAAACAAGTACACAGATGGTTTCCAACACCATACTAGGCACAGTACACTGCATACTCTTTTCAAGAAACCTGAAATTCCTCTGATGAGGCTCAAAGAATTCCTCAGATCACAATGTCCCTAACACTCACAGAAACTGCATCAAAAAGAACCACGCCTCAAGCAAGATTATTGAATAACTACTGAAATGTACATCTTCACAGTTCACTTTTGCGTATTATCTTTCCAGACTGCATTAAAAATCTAAAATTCAGACATCCATATTAGTTTTTGTCTGCAAACACAACATAGGCTTTTAGAGGCACGCTAGCATTAAATAAAGCATTAAAATAATCTGCTTTGTGTAAATCAGCTTATTAAAGAGCCTTGTACCTGAAAACAATTGAAAGATGCCATCCAGTGGCTGAAGGCAGCATAGAGTTAATATAAAACTGGCAGCTGGATTCAACTACAATGACATCTAGTGGCGTAAATTATCAAACCGGTAGAACAAGTTTCGAAGACTTACCTAAAAAAAGGATGTTTTATTAATGTTACTTCTAATTTTAACTCAAATACAAGTTAATCCACCGTATGATTTAAAACACACCTCTGTAATTCTGCTGTATCTTATTTCTTTTTCATTTAAAAACATGTCATAGCACATCATTCAGTGTTGTTAGTAATTCTGAATATGTTACTCACAAAAATTATTTTAAAGCAAAAATAATAAAGAAATTATGAATACAGTTCTATTACCCCAACGGCTTTCAGATTAGCATTGCTTGTAAAGCTAAGTTTCATACAAGCCATTTAAAGGTAACACTTGGTTCATGAATCCTATAGGTTTTAATCCAAAAGCATTCTTGTAGAATGCAAGCTACAGGAGGCTTTGGAATCCCTATTAAAAATACCCCATGGATTGGTATATCGGACAAATTACATTTCTGCAGAAGCATATTATTTTTATATGCAACATAGCAATATAGGTAGCAGCTTATCATAATTTTGTTGTATTAATAGGAGTGAGTACTCTCATAAATGAAGTCTGAAACATCCATTGTACATTCCTTACAATCAATTATATTAAAATATGAATTCAGTAACTGGGGGAAGCTTTTCCTCTTATTTCTTTCATATTATTTCTTCCGTTGCATGTATTTGATTTTTGTTTCTGATAAAAGCCTTAAAAGAGAAGAGATCATCCCGAGTTGTTGCAATGCAGGTATTGCAGATTCCAAGAGTACCATGCTCAATGAAAGCTCACCAGATGTGAAGGAGGGAAAGGAGAAAAAAAACCCCAACTTTTGAAAAGCTCCATCAGGAGACAGGGGCTGCATCTTAGTTACTTCATGTGACAAATGTCACTATCAATTACATTGTATGCCAGTTCAAAAAAGACCTGACAGATAGTGATCCCATAGAAACAAGGAATGAGTGCTCACATTTTGAAAAGTCTTTAAATCAAGTACAAAGGTTCTCTGAAAAGCATTATTCAATTAAGATAAACATTAAATGAAGAAGAAAGTGGTAACTTCTACGTTTTCTTATAGGCTTTACGTATTTTGTACAAATTATGTACATGTTGTATCAACCACTATACGTCTCTGAACTAAACCTCTGGTTCAACATTAGTAAGAATCATAGTGCTGGTTCAACACATTACACTGCTGAATTGCTGTGCAAATAAAGAAATAAATTGTAATGAGGAAAGCTATGCTTTCCTGCTCAGAGATGTGGCATCGCTGGCAGCAGTCCCCAAAAACGCAGTGTTGAAAAGACCCAGACTGTAGTTCGCAAGTGCAGGGAATTTCATTTTGAAATACGGGAGATGGAAAGAACAGCAGGTGATTTGTGAACCAAAACCTGGAGGAGTCATGCCTTAGATGTCAAGCCTGTAAAAGCATAGGAGTAAGAACACCATCTAGTTAAAAAATAAGATAAACAGACTGAAGAAAAACAGATAACCAATTGGTCATTGATGTTTACTCTGAAAGAATAATACTCATGCACATGCACAGATTATTTTCTTTTGAGTTTAGTCTAGGACAAACTGAATATAATAAATAAATGCAGGAAATACAGGGGAAAAAAAAAAAAAAGAAAACACAACAAAACCCACCATAGAGAAAAAGATCAGAGTAAGAATGAAGGAGTAGCAGGAGTGGACAGGATGAAAAAAAAAAAAGGAATACAGCTTTTAACACAAACAGGGCACGTCCTACAGTAAGGATATACTGTTTGGCCACCCGAACTACCTGGTATCAAACAATGGCTCCATTATGATAACACGTTTTTATTTAGCTAAACCATAGCTAGCGTACACACACAGAGTTCTATACAGCCAATATTACAGGAATCTTGAACCTGTATTCAAATAAATCAATCACTATTGTAGAAAAACAATCCCATTAAAAAATTGGTTAAATCCTCAAATTATTTGCTAAAGGAACTTGATGCCAGACCCCACCCATCATCTAAAACCGCTTCTGTGGGCCAGTCTTTGAGTGTGGAAGTTGCCCCCGCTTCTGTGGGCCAGTCTTTGAGTGTGGAAGTTGCCCCCATCAGGCAGAGCAATATTTATTAATAAAAGGTCAAGCTATACATAAATAAGATAAGTATCTGAACATCAGTTGTGCCATATGGTTTCCTGCTGTATTGACTGCAGGAGGTAACAGTTCTTCATATTAAACTATTGACCTTTTTATTTAAAGAAATACTGAAGCCTTAGTAGTATTAATTTAAAGATACGTTTCTTAGAAGTTAAAGTCCTAGTAATGTGACAAGTTAGTGTTGTCACATTTGGGTTTGTTAGTTTGTTTGGATTTTTTAAATTAAACCAAGGGCGATTTATTTTTTTCCAACAAACTATAAAGCTTTGTCTGTATTCTCGAGTCCATCCTCTAACTCAGCCCACAGAGCACAAAGGGTAACTTTGAATTTATTTACTTGCAAACTATTCACTAAGAAAAGCTCCCACTTTTCTAGGAAAAAATAGTTTATAAAAAAAATGTATTTTTATATAAAAAATACTTTCTAAACTTGTTACATTACACCATTAAACTGTGAATTTGGCATCATCAGGACTGTTTTTCCAATCCAAATGTTAATTTTACCAGAATGTCATGCATTGTTATTTTGAGACGAAAATGTACAACTGGCAACATATTTCCAAATTTGTTTGGACTGGCTTCACTCCTGAACTCCAGTTTGAGGTTCAAAGTACATTAGATGCATTTACCAGATAAAAAGCTTTATTTCATTTCTGTAGTTGTGAATTTGGAAGTTAAAATACCAAAAAAAATGATATGGTAAGAATCATTTAGTACTACTAACACTTCTAAAGATATTCCAGTAAAATAAATTGTAATACCTGTATAATTTTCCTTAAATATATAGCAGGTGCCTTCTTAAAATCTTCCACTACTCAGTGTTGTTATCCAGCTATCTACAATTTATTACCAGGCAAAGATATTATTGCCACAAAATGCAACACACAGATAATGAACTAGAAAGAGGGGAACATGTGAGGGGGTAAATATAAAAATCTTGGGAAAAGTTTAGCAGAGAGTAGGTGTATTTTTTTCTTACCAATGTCTAGAACACGCAGATAAAATCTGGTTGTGAAGCATTCTGACAAAAAGCAAAATTCAATTTGCATGATAAGAGAACAAGTTGTTCTTTCTGCCTAACAAGCAACACCCACCCAAGTCTCTTATATGCAAATTGAGTGCATATATTACTTGAGTATGAATTAAGAAAAAGCTGACTTTGAATTTTCTTTATGCAGAAGCTAGAAAGGGTTATGCCCCAATTCCACTATTTCTTCATTCAGTATTACAGTTTTTTCTGCAAAATATTATTCACATTAATCATTCATCTTGTGATTTCTTTGGAAAAAATATCCTGGGTATTGAAAGGAATTGGTAATTATGTTGCTGAAATGCTGTTCTAAAAGTAATAGCAGAATAAAAAAAACTTTCAGACACAAAAATTCAATTCTCATGAGTGAATAAACTAGGAAAGTAGCCTGAGGAATCTATCTTCTAATTAGAACTTCAGCTTTTTAAAAGAACAGAACAACATAGTGTCAAATGATGCTTAGTTTTTGTATGTGCACAAAAAATGAGAATGAAATTATTTGCACTGAATAATACCTTTATGAAAATTAATGCTATTTCACCAATATATTAAAAGACAGTGTTACAAATGTTTAGGAATCAGAATAAAAGCATTTGCATTTCATGGAAGGAAAGGATTTTGAAAAACCACTTTTAATATATATACGTTTTTCAGGATTCACTGAAACATGATTTTTATCTTATGAAAGATTTTGAAGAGAAATGCTTATTGACTGAAGCCTTGAATGTTCAATTTTATGACTAAAATACCAGTGGACGTTTGACAAAATGGTATAGATTTCCATGCAACACAATAATATGCCTAGGTTGCATGCAATACAGTAATCCAAGCAACTGTGACCAGTGAATTCCACTTCTAAAGGAATAATCCATATTTTGAATAGCCCTAGTCAAACTTTCTTCTACATTTCCTGAGCTACTGTGCATTGTTGCTAAACAGCTACAGTCTCTGGTAATGTTGCTTTGGTTGCTGATGAAGTGATCCTTACACACTCTTTTAGTTTTACAGGCAATCCAGTTTCTAATGTCAGTATCCTGAAATATTCAAATAAAAGCTGCTGCAGAAGTTAATAGGATTTAACAGAACTAACACGTACAAACAGTTGCGCATACTAAAAAGCAGAGTCTAAACCCATACATCTTAATGCAATACTGGTTCCTGAATCAAGACCATGCTGTATGGATTGAATCACGATTGCATAGAGGATTTGGATATTTTTCAGTGTTTTCATTTTCTGTACTCTCAGCACTATTCTATCATAGTTATTCAGAAAAAATAAAAAGTTTTCTATATTCAGTTCTCTCATCTCAATAAACTTATTTACTTGAGCATGACCTCTGCCAACTATAAAAAAAAAAGACTTAGCAGTTCTTAAGCAGTCTAAGGTATCCTTCAACCTCAGCCCAAGAGCAATAGAGAGCCATACGTGACACAAGCACATAGAAGAGATTAATACTTAGAAACACCACCTTAGAAGTTGCACCTAGAAAAATATTATTTATGGAACAGTCATTTGAGTTAGAGGTTAGGAGTTTTATACTGTATATGCTAAATCTTGCAGAAAACCTATGTGCACTTTCTGGTGCTAATTATTCAAGCTAAGCAATGGTTTAACGTCACTGTAAAAATTTGGGACAATAGAAATGAAATGCATTATCTCTACATTTATATTGAGTGAGATATAAAACCATAAGAAAAAATGGAAAAACAGACAAGTGATGTACTTTGCTAGTGGAATACAGGCTGTTTCCCAGACAGAATAAAAAGAAAAATCACCAGGGACCTGTTTCAGCCCATGGCTTCAATTGGGTGGGGGAACAGGAGAAAAAGGGGCAATGAGAGGCAACTACAATGGTCTTGTGGAAAACAAACAACCCACACAATCCCTCCCCGATTTCCACTTTCCCAAAAGCCCAGCACCAACCAGTCAGAAATCCAGTATGCTTGGGCATCAAATGTTTGTTGGTTTTACCATATGTCTTTTACAATAGCTTAGCTGCTTACTATCAGCAGTTTCTCAAGATCTAATGAGGGACACTGCACAAATGAAAGTATCTTTGTGGACAGTGTAAGAAGTTGTTGAAAGGAGGAAAAAAAGTTGTTTAAAGCTATCAAAACAGTGGGAATAATTCAGGGACAAAAAAACCAGTGTTTAAGGCGGAAGGGTTCATCTTCAAAAATTTGTATGATCCTTAGATATGCAGAAGTATCCCTACAAATATAGTTTCTGAATTTAATGCAGAATGGAATTAATTCATGTACTTGAAATAAATAGAATTCTTCATTTTTAACAACATACGGTTTTGTGATTCAATTACTACTGTTTGGCTGTTTGGATGGGTAGTACTAAAACCAAAAAATGATGCAGACTGCAAAAGGAATAAAATAACATGGACATACTTTTTTTCCCTTCAGAAAAAAATATTGTTGCTCCTGTTATTTCTGCTCCTGGGGAATTCTTTGAAAAGTTCCTCTGGCTATAAAGAAATAAATCTGTATACAAGGAGTTAAGAACTTTTCCTTCTTTTCATTTCTACCAAGTGCTTATTCTGTATTCAGTAATATGTTTCTTGAGTAACATAAAAAGATTAATAACACACAGAGAAAACAATGCAAGCATTGTATGAGAAGACACAACATTCACCAATGCCTTTTTTAAACCTTGAGCAATACCATCATTTCAGAGTACGCTCAACAATTAAAACTGTAATAACAAATGAATGAGATCTTTGATACAGCCAGTCAGTAGCATACACTTCATTATTAAGCACTGATTATATTTCTTCATATTCACAAGTAAGAAGTTGTAACTTCATTCAAAATAACTATTAAAAGGTACGTGCTGATTATGTCTCTGAAACATTTTCTAAACCTAATGAAAGAATTATCTTCTTCTGCTGGAAAAGGAGGAGGGGAAGAAACGTTCCAAGTCTTACCTTATTCTCATATTGGACTACACCTTAAGATTGGTTTGCCTCATATACTTTGAGGAAGCGGTTGGACTAGAGAACCTCCTGAAGTCACTGTCAGTCTTAATTATCCTATGATCCTATCCTGCAATCACATATATTTGTTGGATGATTATCAATAGTGTCTCTGTGCCTCTCTGTTCATATTTCTCTTACAATAAGTGGTTATAGAAATAAAAAAGAAAATTTAAAATAATGGCTTTGGGATCCTAGAACTTCGTGATAAGGTGGTTGTTGTGTAATAATACGGTTGTTGTTGTGCAATTCATTTTTAGCACTAGGCAAAAGTGTATTTTCAATTTCTCCTTCTCTGGCCTTAAGATTTTTCTTCAATGATAAAATAAAATAAGTAGCGTTGGCCAGAAATAAAGATTATTCTCTGTAGCTAGCCTTCCTAGCTGTAAAATGTACTTTTCCTGGGTGTTTGTGTCGCAACTATTGCTGTCATTTTAAATGGATGAAAACAGTTGTTGCTATTATGATCTATGACTACCTCCTCCTAAGATTTAACAAAGTAGGTAAGTAGGCGGAAAGATATTGGCATTCTTAGTAGAAGCATATGATCTTTTATTTTTATGACTGTTACCTTGCATTAAGCCTACATATTTTGTGTGCTTGACTATACTATATTCAGATTCTATAAATTGCTTTTTACAGTGCAATAAATAAAATACTTTCTGTTCCTGATTTCAGTAAGATTATGTAGGTTGAAAAAAGATACATTATCTTGCACTTCTAAAAGTCAAAGATTATTAATTCTCTGACAGGAAAATTAATTATTTTTTTAATTAAAATTAAATTAATTAAAATGGTATTTTACAAATCAGAGTATCTCAAGTACTGCACTTTAAAAAAAATCCACGTTGAGTGCTGGCAATACAGTATTATATAATATGTACTCCAACACGTTTTTTCATTTTTAACAATATTCTTTGAGTTTTTGAAGCTCCCTAGGAGCAGCTGCAATTGCATTCACTTAAGGGAATCTACCTGCTGAGAAAAGGAGGTGTATCTCTGCTCATATAACCCTGCTTATGGATGATGAAAGACATTACAGTATTTAGTATGTACCATTGTGGTCTTCTGAAGACACTAAGTTTAAAACCTTCTGAGCATTACATATCACTATGCAAAAAAGCTCTTCCTCCATTTTAGGGTCATCTATTTAACTTTGTAACTATACTTATCTAAGAGGAAGGACACTCCAGCTTTAAAAGATTTCTTGGAAAATATCTGACTACCTTCCCTTTTGAAAAAAACAGATAGAGAGGAATCATGCTGGGGAAAGCATACAAAAATGCTTTGCTAATTAAAAAAAAAAATCACATACAAAAGTTAATGGGACAATGTTTTTCATTGTGCACATACACTAAAACAGTTTATAAAGTAGGACGGGTTGGCAAAAATCTGCTGAAATCAATAAAAGTATTACTGCACATAAAGAACTGACACTATATACTGAGTAAGGTGCATGGTAGAACATCAATAAATAAAATAATGCACTGTGAGTTGTTTTGGATTGAAAATCATTTGCAAGTATATACAGTTTTCAAAAGATTCAATAATTACTGACAGATGGCAAGGTATAGTTCAAGAAAAAATGTTTTTACTAATAACTGTACTTAGAGTGTGACCAAGCAGGAAGGTGAAGATCAGAAATATACTTTGGAATATAAAGAAAAAATTATGTACCTGGACAGCAGTGTCCCAAGTCTGTGGAATAATTACTAAATTGGCCAAGAACACAAAAGTACAGCATTGTTCACACATTAAGGAAAGTCATAAAATCAAGAGGCTTCTGAGGTAGAATACAGCCGCAGCTGGCACACGAAGAATGCAACATCTGCAGCTCCCTGTACAAGGTTGTTTGCGAAACTACACGAGGGATGGAACGGAACACGCTTGTTCCGTGGCCTTCCCTTGTGATGAACAGCAGATATGGGAACGAGATGGTACTATGGAACAGATAAGCGGCCTACACACTACCTGAGCCAACTTCTCGTCAAATGTTGATGAAATGCTGTCCTTTGTGCGAACTTTGCTCATTACAATGTACCAAAACACACCTCCGTGCTGGAGGCTACCCGCCCCCAAGGTGCCACCACTCCTCCTTGAGTACACCAATCGTAATAAAAGTATTAATGACTACAGTCACTCAAACTCCACTTTGAAGATAAAAAAAAAGTGTAAAAACAGCCCAAGAGAGGGGGGATATCGTGGAAGTCACCATCGCGAACAAGTCAGGAGAACTCCATCACTGACTCCCGGGACCAGCCGACGGGCTGAGCCTTTCTTCCCCCTCACAGGGACGCCTTTGGGTGAGACTTAGACTATACCAAGTGTTTCCTCGAGGAACTCAGAAATTTCTCTCGAGAATCTCTCTCCTACCTTTATAGCCAGGCTGTATTGTTCAAAACTTTGCCACGCGTTTTGTATAATTAACAGTATCTTTATTTGCACGTGATTTGCAGACAGTGTATTTAACACCGGCGATCCTAAGAACCTGTATATCTGTTGTTTAAATAAACTGCACTGTTCAAGTAGCTGGTCGTTTCGGTTTCCCACTGAACACGACCAAAGACTTGAGAGTGGCCGTGCTAGTTCATGAGCACAACTAGACTGAAGGTGCAGTCCACTACTAGTGTATCCAAATCGTAATAGTTTAATACATATTAAACGCGATTGGACTGATAGTGCTGAATTGGGCATCACTCAGAATTTAAACCTAGCTGCACCTGGCCTCCCACCTCAGTGAGGAGTGTCAGAACGCAAGGGGGTTTATCTTCTGCCAAAACCACTTGGCCCTTTTTCACGCAACACAAGTCCAAGTAGGATTCATATTTCTTACATATCTGTATCTATCTATCTCATAGAGTAGCTTTGTGTTTGGGTAGCATCTTTCATATAAAATGCTCTTAACTAATGATGCTAACAAGAAGGTATTATGGTCTAGTTGTTATTACCTTTATAAAGAATGAAATTGTTGCTATTTATTACCCATATATAGTCAGATGCACATTTTGTCAGAACCAATGTTCTAAGAAAAGATTTCAAAGATTAGTTGTAGAGACAATGACTACGCACATTACCATGGCCTAAAAAGGTAATGCTGACATAGCATAGAAAATTCTGCATCTTTGCAATTTACTTCAGTAATTTTTCATGGATAAACATAAAGAAATATCTTCTTTCGGAACATAATTTTGTAACAATCAGGGCAGCATTCTCTCTTGGTAAGAATAAATACAAAGGAAAGAGAAAGTCTTTTCTGACACGTTTAGAGCCTTGAATTGTAATTGATTTTTTTCTTATTTTAATCTTTAGCATAACATCAAAGCATTTGTCTGCATAACTCTTCAAATATCATCTGACAAAGCGAAAAGCAAATTAGTTTGCCAGTTTAAAAAGGTGCATGAATGATTGCATGCAACATTTAAATGCCTAATACCATTAGACCAATGCTCTTCCTAGTCATTCTAGTCATAGATGCATACAGCTTCATATGCGAACTTGTGCCAACTTCGAAACGTATATCCATTTCTAAAGCTTCTATTTATTGTAGAGTCACAAAGAAGTCTTCAAATTTTCAAAGGCGAGATCCTTTATACAACAGCTGCAACATTTCTAAAGCATTATGCTAGAGATAGCACAGGAAATTTAAAAAAGATTTTTAAAAAGAAAGAAGAAAAAAGGAGAGGAAAAATCAAGAAAATATTTTAATCTCTTTTTTTAAAAAATATTTTTTCTTTACCTATACCTAATGACAATGATTGAAATGAATTCTAAGAAGAATTCTTAGAATCCAAGAAGAAGAATCTAAGAAGAAAGAGAAAAATTCTTCAGTGATCATTTCATACTTTGGATTTTCTTACTTGAAGACAAATGGTAAAGTTTCATCCAATAAAATTGCTGTCCTCTGCACAGCTCTGGTTTACTGTCAAACAAGAAGTGACCTGCCAGTAATGAAAATTTCCATATGTCTTACACTTCTGGTTTAAGAAGAGCTTACAAGTAACATCAGACTATTTACCAAAGCTTCAGCAAAAGAAGAAAGATAGATTTACTTTGTGACTGGCTTGTTGGCTTCTTTATGTTTGAAATATTGTTCAGGTATTCTTTTTTTTTTTTTTTTGAGCATACAGCTTTGACCTGATGACTACTCTCCTCGCTCCCATTTGCTAAATACTTGTCACCAGTTTCATAGTCATTCACCACCTATTCCTTCACTACTGTGTCCTTTATACTATCATCTCCCGTGATTTCCATCAACACTTTCTCATAAAGCGCCAAAGAAGCATCCGTATACCCTATCCAGTGATGGTCTCACAGGATCCTGAAGCCTTCTGTACTGACCTGCAGACTTTTTCCCTACACTTTCTTGTTAAAAGTAAATTCTGGAGGCAAGTCACATTCTTGCTCTAAAAATCACTAACGAAATACCAAAAAGAAAAGTTTAGCAAAAAAGGGTTAGTTCTGAACTTACAAAAATTTACAAATACAGACACTTAGCTCTGAATGTGTAAGTAATCTTCAAGTTCAGTGGCACCCTCTGTGTTTAGGCAAGCTCATGCACAACCATTTTTTGAGAATCTAAGCCTAGAAAAAAAGCTGAACGATTGTGATTTTAACTAAATAAAGTATTTTAAAGTGAAAGTATTTGTGTATATGCTTTGGGGGTATGCTATCCCCTTGGTTGCAGAGTCGCACAGGGCTGACAGGTCTAGGGTACAGACAGCAGATGGGTCTCTACTGGGCTGCTGACAGGTGCCCGTCTTCTCCAGCACAAAGGACACACGTGGGAAGTCCCACCTGCCAACACAGGTACTGTAACGCCTACGGGACACCATCCTGATTTGCTAAATAAGTTTTATCCAACCTACGGGATGTGAAAAATTGAACTATAATTACCAGAACTAGTCATTTATGAAAATGAACAAATTGAAATATATTTGGAATTCGGAGCTCCAGTCTCAACTGTAACAACACATCAGATGGCAAAAATCACATCATGGGGAACCTGTTCAGTGAGTGGAAAACAATCTGTTTTTTCAATCTCTGAAGAAAGCTTTGACACATTAGTTTTAAGATGTTCCTGGAATATTTTGCCATGGCATTCAACCTTCCAATGCTGTTTCACACAAGCTGTCTCTATTTCTGCTAAATTAGTCAGTAGCAACAAAAATAATTTATAAACCTAAAGCAGCTTTCACCTTTCCTGTATAGATCAGTGTTGTTCTCTAATACAAGTTGTGCCAAAAAATTACAAAGCTGTTTGCATATTTATCTACATATGTAGAAAACTTCAAAACAGAATTACAAGTTTAGAAGTTATTGACAAGAGACATCTGTTGCACCATCTGCACAAAAATTGAAGAAATAAACCCACCCTTTTGGAGCAGAACATTTTTTGGTTTTGTTTTAATCCTTGGAAATTACTTCAATCTTAGTGCTAATTATAGCTCACCATAGAAGAATATAATTTAAACATAATTTTTAAAATTGTATTTTAATGAAATGGTGAAGAGGCAGTTGGATCAGAGTACAGTAGTATTGATGGGAGAACACTTGCTGACAATAGATTCTATCAAAGATAAACCACAACATAAAAGCTGGAAGCAGAAACAAAACAAGGAATAAATGAGTGGATTACAGCAGTATACCTAAAACCTGGATTTTCTTTCTGGATTTTCATCTGTAGCCTCCCTGCAGAAATTTTTTAAGTATCAGGAAAAAACTAAAGTCCTCAAACTCCAGAAAACAGCAACCCCAAAGGTGAATAAAATTCAAAGAACAAAAGCTGGAATTCAACTAAATCTTGTGCTGAAACAAGGAAGGCATTTTACAGAAAACACTGCAAACAAGAAGGATCTGTAAGGTGAGTGTCTTCACAAAGGTTTGTGTCATCCATTAAGGAAGGTTACTGAGAAGCTAAGTGAAGGAAATATATCTAGTTCATCAATACATTGATACACCATGCCAAATGGCATATACCCAAAGACTTCTAGAAGGTTGAGAAAAGTAAAAAAATTTTTGATTTCTCACTAGTTATGAACAACTATTCATTAGGGGTGCAAGACAGAAAATATTACACTCTTCTGGGAACAGGGAAGCTTTCCCAGAGTCTGAGAAAATAAAATTTCATAAGAGAATTTAGTAAATAGGCAACATTGCTAAACTGATCATTAAAAACTAACAAACATCTCTAAGTTTTTATGGAATTTCTACAGCTGATGACAGATGTGCAAGAAAGCATATAAAGTTTTGAACATCAGAAGAACTCCTGTTCATAAGCACCTGGTAGCTCCCATGTCCAGTTTATAACTGAACTAGTATTAAACTGTTAATCTAAAAAACACAGCAGACAGCAACAGATCATTCAAAATGTGCAAACCACTGTGTTGTCATAGCCACCACCAAATTTCCAGTAAATCTTTTTTTCTCTTAAAAAAAAAAAAGACCATAAACCAAAACACAACAAGTTTTATGTATTGCTGCCCATCTACTGAAATAGTCGTACTAAATCACATAAAGAAATGTGCCTGCAGAGGAAGAGTCACCAAGCAGTATTTTTCATTCTTAGTGGCTTCTCTGGTTGGTTGTAAAAGCAAATGTATTCCTAAATCCAGCTTCAGCATCTGATCTTGTCAGTAGTCTTTATATCAGACCTGCTTTTGATCTGGGAAGCCATAAGCTCAGCCATAACCAGCTCCTAAAAAAATGGCAAAACAGTGTTGACAGTGATGAAGTGACAAGAATCTTCAGCTATTCAGTAAGATTGCTAATGAAGGACTGATGCTGACCGGAGCTGGTTAAGGTTATGATTAGGAAATTAATGTAAGCATCAGGAAAATTACAATTTGTCTCTAGAATATTCCTTGTTAGAGGAAGTTGTGAGGTAATGAGCGTTTTAATTGCAAAAGATGAATTTTATCTCTTACATTTCATTTAGCATGTCCAAGTAGTAGCTTTAAGAAAATAAGGTGACAGTATCTCTAAATCCACAAAGGGGGCCTTAATTTTGGTGGGGTTTTGTTTCCAAAAATGACAGAGTGCTAAGGAGTTAAAGGGCAAAGTAGTATTATCTTGAAGCAATAAAGTGAGAAAAGGACAATGAGCAGAGCGGGGTTTAACTGGCCAGTTTTCATCCAAGCGAAACAAAGAACAATACTTTTTCCTTCCCTCCATCAACAGGCAGAGCTGTCTCAGCACTCCATAGGAAGTCCAGTGTTCCTTGATTTTTTTTTTATACTGATGTAAAATGAAGACAATTTCTGGATGACAGTTGAGGTTAACCAGAATCACAGAATTACAAGCCAGCACCTGAAGGCTGAGAGTCAAATTTCCTCATTTGCAAAACTCGGATAAAGACCTATCGTTAATCTCACAAAGCAGCCCTTTATGTGCTAAGATACTTTAGAAATGAAGCAGTACTGCCAACAAGTACACAAAAAGGAAGCACTTATACCAGCATTTTTAATTGTCGAAACTACCCTACAAATGAAGATGGATTTCATTGCCTCCCCGCTGCAAGGAGAGTTGTCTGAGGTGACAGAAGCCTATTCCGATGTTCAGTTGTTTTCATGGCAAAGATCTTTTAATAATACCCAAACAGAATTTCCCCTTAAACAATTTGAGCTTGTTGCCTCATGTCTAGCCACTGTCCAGATGAAGACGGTATATGTATCTCATCTGCAACTGTCTTACATACACAAAGGCTTCGAAGGCAGAGAAAACTACATTTTTGGCTAGTCAAACTCATTAAAATAATTTTTGGGTACTTATGAACCACAGTTATATATACTAGAGATTATATATGCTACAGGAATCATATTATCTATTACTCTTAAGAATAGACATACATGGTAAAGCCGATTTATTACTCTTAAGACTTGATACATACAATAAAGCCAAAGAGGAGCTAATCACTTTGCAAAATGACTGGGAATGCAGGTTTTCCTTGCAGCATTATGACTGGTAATGACTGCATAAGGCATAAATTCCAAGCATTTAATCAAACAAACGGCTTTATTCTTGCATACAGGTTATTAAACCTGTCCTTACAGACATTCTCTCAGCCATGGGGAGAAAAAGACACTGTGTGCAGTGGGAGCCTTATCATACAGTCTGCCCTGAAATGACCACAAGAGGACCATGAACATGAGCACTGCTAAGGCAAAAGCAGGTTACATTGACCTGCAACATGAATATGTATGCAGGTTTTGCTAAGTTACATTACTAAGTTACACATTTTGCTAAGTTACTAACACGTGATTTTTTCCTTCTGTGAAGTGATTTGTATTGTATCGCTAGAAATAAAAATGAAGAAATTAACGTGTGCTGTATGAGACCTGAGGTAATGTCTCTTTGCACTTCCAGTTATTTTGCAAGGTGAGTCAAAAAAATGTGAAACTTTTTGTTATTCTGAAAATAAATGAGTGAATGGAGTAAAACCAGTCATTCACAACAAAAGTGAAAATTCTAGTTATTGTCAGTGCTAGTTTTGATATTATGATATTTTGCATATGCTGTTTGCAGTGCTATTTTGATAACTGATAAACGCAAAATTCAGCTCTGTAGAATTACCCGTATTTTTTCATTTAAACCACTAGATGTCTCTAGCTCCATTTATGATAGAGGCAAATTAACAGCATACAAAACGCACGACCTCCACCTTTGAAAATCTGCTTGGAAACACTCGAATCATCATAAGTTTCTTGCTATGACTCCAATAGAAAGTCAATGTTCTATATGAAAGGTGCTATCCTGTTGTTTAAAACAGAAAAGGAAATTTAAAATATTCTGGTTCCAGTATAATTCATAGCTGTCAGTAAGAGGGTTAGAACAAGTAGAATCAGTAGAACAAGTATGTGCTGCGTGTCTTAAATTTTTAAGAAATATCTCTTGATCTTAGATGGACAACACAAAAAACCTCACAAAACTCTGTATCCCTTTTTCATAACAAAGACATAGAAACAGATTCCTCAACCAGTTTTATACAGCCTTTAAAAACAATTCTTACATTTGTTTAAAATCAAACATTTTCTTTATGAACTGTTGCTTTCCATGTTTTCACATTAATAATAAAAAGCAGCTGGTATATTTACATTAGAAAACGGGTCCAGAAATATCACTGAAAGAGTTTAAATCATCATATAAAGGAAAAAAAGAATGAGATTGCATAGTGCTAGTGCCAGTGTTTCAATTCAATATACTGCATCCCAAACACAACACCATGCATCAAATAAGATAAAACTGCACTGCAGCTGTGATTACTTAATCCTAAACTACCTCTAGAGCTCAAATGTTGTGAGTTTCATGGTAGGTACAGGAAGGAAAATGTCTTGAATGATGAAATAAATTTCAAGAGTTCAGAAAAGGACAGCTGAATATCACAGAAATAAGTTTTGCCTACTGTGAAGTGAAGGAAGAAGCAATGGGGTGATTCACAGGTCTGTTTTCAAGACAACATTTCTTTCTCTTTGTGTTAGTGGTCAAAGTTTTAAGCTCTGTGGAGAGATTTATTAAAATGCGACATGGAAAGGAACTAACTCTGTGTTTTCAAATGCAATTTCTGAAAGAGGCACTAGAGGTGGGGACCTATAGTAGTAACCTGGGGAGAAAAAGGTCATATAGACAAAATGCTTTAAGTGTCAGCAGATGAACGAGGACTGGTCAGAGCTGTGGAAACCAAGTCAGGAGAGATTCTTCAGAGAAGACACAAGGGCTCCTGGGCTGAACGCAGCTGACAGTCCAAGCAGAGCAATCGTGCTAATTTTGAGTTTTGGTGATGAACATATCAATGGAGATACGAAAGCAATTAAGTACTGTTGTGGATGCTCCCCCCCAACACCTGTCTCTTTCCAAAGAGAGGAGAGAGAGAGAGAAAGAAATTTATGAGTTTATAAAAAAATTAATAGAATAATAATAATGAAATAATTTTTAAAAAGTGAAATATATACAATATCTACAAAACCACATCAAGCTCCCAGGATGATGATCACATCACTGGCAGGCACTGGGAAAGTCCCAGATGGGCCTCAGTGACAGATGGGAACTAGATTCCAGATCTGGATTCAGGAACCCACAGATCAGGATCAAAGGCAGACGAATGGAGACAGTCCTCCTTGAACTCTGGCCACTGAAGAACCCTTTGATCCTCAGCTTTTATACTGAGCATTGGGCAGATGGGATGGAACACCCTGGTGGACAGTTTTGGGTCACCTGTCCTGTCTGCCCTCCCCCACAGATGTGACCCCTCTACGCTCTCCCACCCTCCAATGGGGCAAATAAGAAAGTGAGCTGACCGTGGGTGTTACAGCAATAAATATAAGCAACAGCCTTTCTGCATACTATTAAGTGGCATTAACTATAAACATAGGTCATAGAATCATAGAATCATAGAATTGTTGAGGTTGGAAGGGACCTTTAAGATCATCGAGTCCAACCTTTAGCCTACCCTGACAAGAGCCACTTCTAAACCATGTCCCTCAGTGCCCCATCTACCCTTTTTTTAAACACCTCCAGAGATGGTGAATCCACCACCTCCCTGGGCAGCCTATTCCAATGTTTAATAACCCTTTCAGTGAAAAAATGTCTCCTAATATCTAATCTAAACCTCCCCTGACGTAACTTGAACCCGTTTCCCCTCGTCCTATCACTTGTCACCAGGGAGAAGAGGTCAGCCCCCATCTCTCTACAACCTCCTTTCAGGTAGTTGTAGAGGGTGATAAGGTCTCCCCTCAGCCTCCTCTTTTCCAGGCTAAACAACCCCAGCTCCCTCAGTCGTTCTTCATAAGGTTTGTCCTCCAGGCCCCTCACCAGCTTTGTAGCCCTTCTCTGGACATGCTCCAACACCTCAATGTCCCTCTTGTAGCGAGGGGCCCAAAACTGAACGCAGTACTCGAGGTGGGGCCTCACCAGTGCCGAGTACAGGGGGATGATCACTTCCCTAGTCCGGCTCACCACACTATTCCTGATACAGCCTAGGATGCTGTTGGCCTTCTTGGCCACCTGGGCACACTGCTGGCTCATATTCAGCCGGCTGTCAACCAACACCCCCAGGTCCTTTTCTGTCGAGCTGCTTTCAAGCCATTCTGCCCCAATCCTGTAGCACTGCATGGGGTTGTTGTGACCCAAGTGCAGGACCCGGCACTTGGCCTTGTTGAACCTCATACCATTGGTCTCAGCCCATCGGTCCAGCCTGTCCAGATCCCTCTGCAGAGCCAACCTACCCTCAAGCAGATCAACACGCCCGCCCAGTTTAGTGTCATCTGCGAACTTGCTGAGGGTGCATTCGATCCCCTCATCCAGATCATTGATAAAGATATTAAAGAGAACCGGCCCCAGCACCGAGCCCTGGGGGACACCACTTGTGACTGGACACCAACTGGATTTAACTCCATTTACCACCACTCTCTGGGCACGGCCATCCAGCCAGTTTTTTACCCAGCGAAGAGTACACCTGTCCAGGCCATGAGCAGCCAGTTTCTCCAGGAGAATGCTGTGGGAAACAGTGTCAAAAGCTTTGCAAAAATCCAAGTAGATAACATCCACAGCTTTTCCCTCATCCACTAAGTGGGTCACCTTATCATAGAAGGATATTAGGTTTGATAGGCATGACCTGCCCTTCACAAACCCATGCTGACTGGGCCTGATCACCCTGTTCTCCTGCATGTGCCGTGTAATGGCACTGAGGAGGATCTGTTCCATGACCTTCCCAGGCACCGAGGTCAGACTGACTGGCCTGTAGTTCCCCGGATCCTCCTTCCGGCCCTTCTTATCATTCTGAGAACAAACTGTTTCTGCACAATATGCTGTTAATTTTAGAGTTTAGTTAGTTAGAAGAGACTTAGCTAAAAAGTGAAATTACTGAACAGAAAATTGGTTCTGTTTTACCTCAAACCAGGACAACTACCAGAACAGAAAGGGGAGTTGAGTATGGACTCAGAGTATGGACTCCAAGCAAGCAGTTACTAAAACACAGAGGGAACAGAAATGGCTGGAAAGGGAAAAGCATTTTAAAGGCAGATACAATGAAAGCAGTATCATGGAAGCCTTCAGCAAATGCAGCTTGTCCTGCCCCCCTGCCCTGTATTCAACCCAAAAATTACTACAAGGATTGTTCTGCTAGCACATGCAATGGAAATGTATATCTAATTCTCTAATCTAAAAGGAAGATGCTGCGCAGTATCCATTTATGCCAAAGTATAACATAACCAAAAAGATGAGCAACTGTCAATTAAATGAAAATGACAGAATCATGTCTCATGCTTTGCTCATCCCAGTGAGCACTTTCCAGACATTATAAGGACATCAAAATACTGAATGTCCAGGCTTGTTGGAAACTTGTTGGTCTCTGAAGCCCACTGAACATCTCATTTGTAATCAAAATCCTCTGATGTGTCTTGGTTTATGGGTTGAATTTCTTCAGGGTACAAGAGTGTTTCACATAAAACATGTAAATTTATTCAAAAACACCACCACTTCAAACATAAAAATGAATACAAGAGCCCAGAACACACAATTAGTTTTCAGGTTAATTTAGCATTAGTTTAGGGCACTCGTCAGCCACTCTACATTCAAAGAGTCAGATCTTACCCCACAGAGGCCAATTCCCTGCAACTTAAGATAGTAAAAACAGTCTCATGAATGAAGCAGCTCCTGACATTTACTCCTTTCCCCCTTTGCCAAGAGAGTTTTTGAACATCTCACCGAAGTAATGATAGACAAAATGGACACACCTACCAAAACGTATTAGAAGTGACCTTTCACTTGTCCCCACATCCCCACCCCCAAAAAATAAATCTGGCAGTAATTAGTCACTTTCAAAACAGCTTTTTTTTTAAAACCAAACCCAAAACCAAATCCAAAAAAGATAATACAGATTGAAACACCTGCTTCAAAAAAAAAACACCTCCATTAAAAATGAAGGGATTTTATTGCCATTATGAAGTACAAGAATAACGCAAACACAATCAAATTGCACAGAGAAGCGGAACTTTACATCTAGCAGAGAGGCATACATAAACCTCATATTTAGCATTAAAATTCAAATATATTCTATGCAAATTCCTTAAATTTTTATAACTATGAAGAAATTTCCAAGCTGCAACCAATTGGAGTTTAGAAAGCACAGTGAATAATTATCCTCATAGGCTTAATTTGCCCTTATATTCTTTCCAAAAATTCTTCAAACTAGATCAGTCTGTAATCCATCTGATTCAACTGGGCTGTTATAAAATAAAAATCTGATATATTGTAATACAAAACATACCATTGCAGGTTTTCTCTCCAGGCCATAAAATTGAAACAGAGAAAGCTACAGAACTTTAAAAAGAAACTGCACATAAGCAGCGACTTGCACAGCTTATACAGCCTCTTTCTCTCATTGAGCATCTGTATCACTAATCCTTGTGAAATCCATTCATCCAAGTCTCACTATGAGACCACATTACGAGGAAACATTTATTTATTTGTGTTCATGTCATTGTTCTCACACAATGCTATGTAGTATCTCAGGTTCCTCTAATACCACCATTTTAAAATTCCTTTAACATGAGGAGATTAATATTTTCCTTGATAATGAAGCTGCTGAACATAAACTCCATGGCCATGAGTAATTTCATTCAACTTTCAAAGTTGGTCCTAATTTGAATGGAAGTTTAGACCATATCATTGCCAGACTAAATTATTTTGTCGTTCAAAAAATACATGAAACAGGAACATCACCAGTTAGATTCTCATCATCTACTACAGTCATCCTTGTGTCTAAACAGTGAAACATTAAGGATTGGAGGAGCTGTTTAGAATGACATTAAGTCCCAAATAGCTCTGCAGTCCCCATATACAGGATATGCCAAACAGGACATTCAGCTTACTTGTTAGATCTATGAAATCTCTATACACATGAAATTCCCTGTCATTACTCTGATTTCTTTTGTTGTTGTTGTCATTTTTTTTCTGGAAAAAGCAAATGTCTTTTTCAAGTGACATTTGTAAAAGTTCAGGAGGACTTTATCAAGCAAAAAAGGTATTTTTGAGGACAACAGATAGAAGTTTTATTTAACCACTATCATGAGAGAATCAGAAGTAAAACATAATCTGAATAAAGGGATTCTGCATCAGTAGAAGAAATATGTGATAAAATCTTCATTTAAACAAACCAAACTGACCCCCCAAAACAACAAAAAACCCCAACCAAACCAAACCAACCCCAAAATCTGACTCTCAAAATGCCTTGTCCTTCCCTTAATTAACTCAGCAGTTGGGGCAGGTTTCCCAAATAATTCTGTGAGGGAATTGGAAATTAGAATAGCTGTAAAAGCTGTTCTTGTGATGAAGAAAAATGCTGCTGTTTTTGACTATTTTAATGCTTTCAGCTGAGTTTTTAAGAACAAAACTAGACAAAAACAATGAAAAACAGTATTTCACATTGGTCTTAAACGTGGTAACTTCACATAATTTTGGTTCGTGATACAGCTTCTTATTTCAGATGTTGTGGAATTTTTCAGTGCCTTAGCATAAAACTGTCTACAATTTCACTTCAGAAAAGCATTGTAAACAAACCCAAAATGAACAGACTAGATGCTCAGAATATTCTTCCTAACCATTTTAAAATGTTCCGTTCTCTCCCATGGGCTTTGAACAGGACTTGTCTCATTTAATGGTACTTCTTGGTGACACAGCACGAGAAAGGACAAAAGCATCATCTCTTTCATCCTGGATCCTATAGCTTCAGGTTTGTCACATCACCAAGTATGGCCAACAAGTTTTCCAGTTCCAAAACAAATTACTTCACTACTGAAGTGATTTTTAGATCTGTCAGTATATGGAAAGATAACAATTCAAATAAATAATTAAATTTTTTGAAAAATCAAACACACAATCAGGCACTGTACATTTTTGTCATCATTACAGAAGAAGCAACACATAATTACATGCAATACTAAAGTTATGCAATGCACAGAAAAACAACATAAAATTTTAAAAGCCTCTTGGAAACATTTTTGTCTTTTCTTCAGTTATATCCAGGTTTGTGCTGACAGGAAACAATAGCATATTACCAATGAACTGAATTTTACTATAATATAGCCAGATTTTAATATATATGACCAGAAAATAAAGTGAGCTCATGTATGTCTAGTAGGCAATAGCGTGCAGAAGAAAGTGGATTATTTCTTTTGGATTTGAAAGCTTTCTTCTAATAAGAATTAGAGGAATATTTCTTAAATTAAGCGGGATCACCACTTAATGCTAATATCTGACTAGTTAATTCAAGGGAATTATTCTAGTGCACTAGTGGATAATTCAGAGTATTAGCTTGCAAACAAATGACCAGCACTTACCTACGCTCTTACTTTGTCCATCACTAGTAATTACTTACTGTTAGTAGCACAATATTAAATGTTAAAATGTACAAATGTAACAACAAAGATTTTCACTTATTAGAGAAAAAGTAAAAGGAATCAACTTGTGTTCATGGTTATCTTTATTTAAGAGTACACAAGCCAAAACCAACCTAACAGCCTTTCCAATGTTAACGCTTTTGTTTAATTACAGCACTACCAAATGGTCGTGTCCAGGCAGCAATGTAAGATAAAATCTAGTGCATAACAAATAAGAACTTTTTAAAGCATATCAGTGTTCTTATCACCCAAAACGTATGGGAATATTTTCTTAAATAAAACTGGGAGAATGAAGTCCCTCCCACTGTAGGAGAAGACAATGTTCAAGACTTGAGGAACCTGAACATACACAAGTCCATGGGACTTGATCAGATGCATCCCACATGGCCTTCTACAATGGAGTGCCTGCATCAATGGACAAGGGAAGAGCAATTGCTATCATCTAGCTGGACTTCTGTAAGGACTCTGACATGGTACCACACAACATTCTTGCTGCTAAACTGGAGAGAAATGAATTTGATGGATGGATGCATAAGAACTGGCTGGGTGGCCACATCCAAAGAGTTACAGTCAATGGCTCAATGTCCAAATGGAAAGCAGTAGTGAGTGGTGTCCCTCAAGGGTCCATACTGGGATGAATACTTTTAAATATCTTTATCACTTACATAGACATACGGGATTGAGTGCACCTTCAGCAAGTTTGCCAATGACATCAAACTCAGTGGTGCAGTTGATGAGCTTGAGGTAAAGGATGCCATTAGAGGGACCTTTACAGTCTTGAAAAGAGAGCCTATGTGACCCTCATGAAGTTCAAGAAGCCTAAGTGCAAGGTCCTGCATGTGGGTCATGGTAATCAGGAATATCAATACAGACGGAGGAATGAATGGATTGAGAACAGCTCTGCAGGGAAGGACTTGGGGATACCTGGTAGATGAAAAACTAGCTATGATCCAGCAATATGTGCTTGCAGCCCGGAAAGCCAGTTATATCCTGGGCTGCACAAACAAAAAACCACATGGCCAGCAGGCTGAGGAAAGTGATTCTCCCATTCTAGTCCGCTGTCGTGAGACTCTCATCAGGAGTACTGCATGCAGCTCTGGGGTCCCTAGTACAAGAAAGATACAGACCTGTTAGAGCAGGTCCAGAGGAGGGCCACAGAAATGATCAGAGGGCTGAAACACCTCTTCCATGAAGAAAGGCTGGGAGAGTTGGGGTTGTTCAGCCTGGAGAAGAGAAAGCTCCAGGGAAGACCTTACCGTGGCCTTTCAATATATAAATGGAGCTTAAAAAAAAACAGAGAAAGACATTTACCAAGGCCTGTAGTGACAGGACAAGGGGCAATGGCTTTAAACTGAAGGAGGGTACATTTAGACTGGACACAAGGAAGACTTTTTTTTACAATGTGGGTGATGAGACACTGGAACAGGCTGCCCAGAGAAGCTGTGGATGCCCCATCCCTGGAAATGTTCGAGGCCAGACTGGATGGGGCTTTGAGCAACCTGGTCTAGTGAAAGATGTCCCTGCCCATGGTAGGGGGGGTGGATCTTTAAAGGTGCCTTCCAACCCAAAGCATTCTATAATTCTATGATTCTAACTACCCCACAGTGCTTATTGAAATCAGCAACTCTTTAACTTCCACAATTGTAAAAAAGCAGCTAGATGTCAGTGATTATGCAATATTATACCATCATTCTAGAAAATGGCATTAACTTTATATCTGTATTAGAGAAAACTGAAAACAATTCTGTCTGTACCCTAATAAAAAGTTGTTCTAGTTAAGTAGAAACACCTGTTACAGTGAAGTGACATTTGTTGATAGATGTGCAATACCTGGAAACCCATATTCTGCTGAGAAAATCATGCTGGATTTCCACATTCAAAATGCAAATAAACATGAAGAGCATGGGTTTAAGCACCCCATGCTATTTCTCTCCTGATATTGTAAATGTTCAGACCATTGACTAGGTTTCACCTGAAATTTTAATAAGATGTCTTTAAGATGTGTTCTGCCATTGTTACCTGGGAATACCTAATTCAAAATGCTGGAATACTAACTACTTAATCATTTGTCATGCTTTTCTTATACTCTAGATATTTGCTGCATAACCCATAATTATGTTTTCATCAGAAAGGAAACCGATGAACAGCAAATGCCTGCACACAATATTCAAGGAAATAAAACCAGAACTGTAATAACATATAATTTAAATTCAATTGATAATGCAAATATTTACTAACTCCAGCCAATAAGAACCTCTTACACATCATAGTACAAATCTCACGGCACATTAATAAGCTGTCATGTAATTGAAAACAAAATCCCTCATTTGATGGCTGTAGGTGAAATAGGTTTTGCACCACATATATGCTCTAATATAAAGATTTAAGTAATATTCCTCTTTAATTTAGCTAAGGCTTTAACTGAGGTTAGGTGTCATGCTCTGGCTTTGACTACAAACTAATTTACTTCAGCAACCATAGGAACAGAGTTCTTTGACACTAACGGTATTGCTGTGCTCTGTCAATGGAACTAACAAGTGACAAGTGAGGCATAAAAAGGGCCAAAAACAATACAGCAAAGTTTCAATTTAAAAAATCCACTGAGATTAAGCAGCAAGGGGCAATAGGGTTTCACATTGTGGTGAGATAATTGATTCCTTGGGATTTGAAGTCCAGCCAGCTGTTTCTGTTTATCTTGAGATATCCCCAGTAAAGAGTTTTTCCTCATTTCCATCACAATGAGTCTTCACGGAACGGGTAAAGATAGAATTATTTGCACTGAAATCCATGATTAAATCCAAGTCTTGCTTTGTCTGTGCAGTAAACACTGGGCAAGACATTCAGCCAAAACTTAAAGTCAATCATGTTGTACGCTTATCTCCTGTAACGTACCAAAACCCACAGACCTTAGTCGCTTTATATAAGTCCCTTTGAAAACTGCTATCTTAGAGTGTACTTCCAGTAGAATGGCTTATGGACAAGGACACAGGGTAAGGCTAAGACTGGACAACTTCATAATGCTTTGGTTATGCCTGACTACATTTACAAGAGTTTTAGGGGAGGTGTGCAGCACAAAGCAACTGCATGCTTTTCCCCCTTTTCTTCCTTGCAGTGCACATCAGTATCTGCAGTGTCTTGATTTTACTTCTGTTTTTTAGAGTAGATGCTCTTGGACAAGTGGAAATTTTTTGTAAGAACTGTGGCTGTTGTTATACTGTGCTGTTCTCTGAAATGCATGAAGAAATAAACTGAAAAAAATGTTGTCTTTCAGTCATAGCGACAGTAAATACCTATACAGGTAATAGACACAAAATTGTCAAAGGAAAATGCATCCATGTACCTTAAGGCAGCTGGCTAAGAAGTCCATCCATTAGATAGTATGCTTTTTCCCTCACTAGATGGTAATGTACATCATCACCATTTGTCACACTTAGAGGACACAATCCCAGAGAAAATGGTACTACCTCATTCTGAGACTTTCCCAGACAACTAACATTATCATTTATGACAAAATCAGTTCATCTATAGCATTATGAATTTATGAATTTCGTTTTGCCAAAGCATGCATGCCTAAAGCATATCTGAAGATGGGGCCCATAAAAACAGATTTTGGACTGTTTCTGCTTGAATAACTGAAGATGTAGAAATTTGAGTGACATGGGTTACCAAATTTCCAAATCCAGGCAACAAGAGAAATTATCAACACCCCCAATACCAACAAGGCAGAAAAATGTTTACGGCATGGTGTATTCACCCCTCACTAAGCCACCTAGTGCCCGTGTGACCCACATAGCCATGAGAATACAGTGCTGACTTGTCCCACTCACTTTTTCATTACATTTCCCCTCTGTGTACCAGAGAGACTTGTTGGAACACAATGAAGTATATTCACATCCCATCAACTTTTGGTCCCTAAAGTACATGCCCAGGCTTCTTATGCCTGGATGTAAAATGGGCAAGATTTTGCATTTTATTTCATAGACCTTCATGGACCACTGTGCTAAGCAACTGTTCTTAGCCTTCAAGATGTGCAGATGATAACAAGCCATTCCAGAAATTAAGCTAGGTTCAGTGCAGTGAAGATGTTCTTTTGCTGTTTCCTACTGGAGCAGTTAATAAGAGGTTATACAGCCTATTGGGATTTGAGGCAAATCAGCATCTGTCAGAAGTCAGTTTTTACATCAGTTGCACACCACCTAAATAAAGCTGTAGGATGTCAGTAAATGTAATTTGTGATAACATGTCTTTTGGATGCAATTTGCAACACATACTTCTTTTTTGAAATAAAATTCTGTTTTAAAATGTCGTTTATCCAGATACTCTAAGTTGAGGGCTGGCATTTTCCCACTTTTATTTATCTGCTGCTTTTACAATAATCTAGTATGGAAGGAAAAAGTAGAATGCAGGCAAAATAAGAATCATATTAACTAACTTATCAGTTAGAAGACAGACCTATTGTTACAGGCTTTGAACCGATTCAAATATTCTTCCTAACCAAGACATCAACTTAGTATTTCCAGTGTAAGATATGAGTCCCTTACCTGGGTTTGAAAAGTGTCAATTGTTCTTCCAAGAACTGCACCCATTTACTGAAGCTGGTTTCTCTCCTAGGTGAGAGCCTTCAGTCCCCATACTCCTGCTCTGAGTTTGACCACGGTGGTTCAGGGTAGAAAGAACCATATTATGGCAGATATCCAGGGTTCTGAACTCAAATCCATCCCAGTGAAGCCCATGCTAAAATATGGGGTTCATCTGACATCGGTGACAGGAAATGCCGTCCTACTTAACAACCATTAGACTCCAAGCTGATCACTTACATCAATCCTTTATCTTCTTCATGCAAATTCATCCCCGCAATGTAATCCCACAATTGCTCTGCAGATATTTAGACTCAACTTTGTACAGTTTCAATTCATTTATGGTATCAACAATGGAAATTGTTCATTTCATTAAGACTCTTT
This sequence comes from Larus michahellis, assembly GCF_964199755.1. NCBI lineage: Eukaryota > Metazoa > Chordata > Aves > Charadriiformes > Laridae > Larus > Larus michahellis. Next base: position 38,578,578 of record NC_133930.1, read on the forward strand.
TGTGTTCATCTATGGCTGTAACTATGACAGACAGCCTTAACAGCAGCCCAGTACAACATTGCTTCAAAACCAGAAAGCAAAAATTGTGACCATTGGGGTCACAGGAATACTAATTCAGATCACTTGCAAGTCTGAAATAACAGCGGAGGATGAAAATAGTATGGTATATACGTGCACAAATCTCAGACAAAAACATGTCAGAGCACTATTAGGCACATTTAGACTGGTGTGCCTGCTGGTTGCTATAGACAGTGATCGCACATTCGCTGATATTGAAACACAACAAATCATACTTTCTAGTTTATGCTGCAGCTCAAGGAGTGACAGATGCTTCAGCAAGTGGAATAGATGGTGCATGTGGCTGTGCAAATGTCCCAGGTTATCGTGAATAGCTGGGAGTCACAGCAGAGGCTAGCGTGTCCTCAAGACAAAAACATAGTAAAGCAGCATCTTCAATTTACTTATTTGTATCTGATGTTTGGCAATTTTAACTAAAAAATTTAGCTCTTGGAGGTAAATATTACAGTAACATCTCTATTTTTTTCCTTCAAACAATACAAATTATATTATTGTTTGATAAAATTATTCTTTCTTGTTTTGTTGTCTCTGTTCATGCTATCTCAATCCAGACAGTCCTATGCAATACGTAAGGAGAAATTCCTTCTCTCAAAAAGTTTAGCACCCATGTTACCAAACTATGTCCCTTGGAGAACAAATAAAATAAAAATAAAAATTATTATTCAGGTAAGATTGCTGAAAATTGTATTCAGTATTCAAAATGTTTGTGTAATGCTATTCTTGGAAGAGAAGATGTGACACCTCGGAAAGGTTTATATATAAATTTCCACCTGTGCGTGTACTTCTGTTAATTAGTTTCTCATAATTTCTATTAATATATGAAATACAGACACTGTAGTGCTCAAGATGCAATTATAATTAAATTCCATCAAATACAGCCATATTGTAAAAGCTGCCATATTGTTGTTAGTTCAAATTTATTAGCTTAAACCAATTAATTTGCTAAAAGATTACCTAAATCTATATAATCTGAAAGAATCTTCAAAGTGGATTACATTGTCAGCACTGCAGAATTCATCACAAGTTTTACAAAAAAAAGTAGAATGATAACAGAGATTGTAATGTGAACAGTTGATTTGTTTTGATCCACAGGCTCCTACCTTTGCTCATATACAAAGAATGACTTTATTCAAAGACAGCAGGAATGAGCACAGTTCTCTAAACCTCTGATCTGGGCAAAGGGTTCTGGTACCTCTTTGAAAATATATTTGCTTGCACTTCATTATTTTGTCCAATAAATCCTTAATTCTTCCAGTTCTTCCATGTAGAAGTGGAAAATCATATCTGCCTCCATGGTTACTATGTAATAACCATTCAAAGATTTTCTGGTTTTTAATATTTAACAAGTTTAATTTGTTTGCTAAGATTCTCTCTACCTGTAAAATTCCTAAATAATGATATCTACATTTCAAGAGCTAAATGAATGAGGTTACTTCTCTCAGAGCTATTCCGTTAGGCTCTTTATAAGCTCACAAAGATAATATTGGGTTTATTAATAATTAAAGCATGATTTTTTATGTCTAGAAATACTGTAAGGTTTTTTGTGTTTGTTTCTAGATATCTCTTTCCTCTCTGTTAGTCTGTATGAAGCTAATGTACCCTCTGCCTCAAATAGGGCTTGGTTATTTATCTCGAGACAAAGTTTTTTTAGTCTAGCTTTGGTGATCCGAAAAGAAAACTTTACTGGTGTATATATTCCATCCTGACACACAGGGTAATAACTCGTTATACTAATATAGTCACAAGAATCTACCTTACATTCACAAGAATCTACCTTAAGGAAATAAAATTCTTCTGATCTTACAAACTATCTCCATGTTTTGTTTCCTTCAGCTATTCAAACTAGACAGAAATCAGTTTAAAACGCACTTTTTTTCATTTTTCGTGGAGAGTTTCTACAAACTCCAAAACACGTAATTGGAGAAAAATGATGCTGCACCATACGCTTCAGGATGTTTAATTATTTTTGTTGATAAAAGTGTTAAGATTTTATCTTCATTTAATATTCATGCAGTTTTAATATACCTGTAATGCCTCAGCTCCACTATCTTCAGAATTTACAGATGATACTTAAACCAGCAAATCCCATCCAGGAGGTTGAGCGAGCTCTCTGAAACAAGATGCTTTTCTGCTCATTCAGTGTCTCTCCTACCTTTGTACAATTTGTTTGCCCTAACCCCTATTCAGGCAATAATACCTAGTTGTCATTAACGTGGAACTTAATCTGACACCTCAAGATCCCAAACCATGCAATTATGGCTTCCGCTTAAACTTTTAAATCTGTTAGATGAAAAGAGACAAGAAGGAAGTGCATTACACTCCTTAAAATCACCGCTGGATTTCACCAGAGTGTCAACAGCAATTACTGACTGAGGCATAGATATGGATTGAGTCTATGTCCCAGAAGAAACCACTTCTGCACAACAGAAGCATCGAATGCATAAAATGTAATTGTACCATATCAGCGAAATAATATCCTCCCTTAGGCTAGAAGTACAAGATAAGATGACTCTTTTCTTTTGTTCCTGGTAAATCTTACTGAAAGTCAACACATTTCCTCAGTACATCTATTTAGGAAACAAGTACATTTTACCTTACAAAAACAAAATTTGTATCACAGGCCATCTAAATTCCCTTTTCTGGTTTGGAAATCTTTTTAAGTTCTCAAAGATGCTAAGCAACTCTAAACAGAAATTATTTAAATCTCTCATTTCCATTCTGATACGTATGTGAACTCTCAAATGTTTATGTTGCAGGCCAAAGGGGGAGAAGATCTACATCAGCTGGATGCATTTTTGCATCTAATTTTAGTAATCTAAAATTACTAACTTTAACACAACATAGCTATTTTGAGGACTATTGCACAGTCTGTGCAACTGGTAGCAGGGGAAGCATTGTGTGGCTAGTTCTGATTGACTCATTAGGAATGAGCCGTTCAAAAAAGAGACAAGATTTCAACTCACTGCAAAATTTAACAGCCATGTGCCCTACATATCCATCTCCCTCAGCCACATCACATTGGGGAGCAGTTAAAATCCTGCTGGGGGCATAAGGGCATGGTCTGCAAGCCTACTTAATGTGGAAAGGATATTTGTCATGGTCATAAAGTGGCATACAAACGAACCTACCCTCAATACCAGCCTGGAGCTGGCCATGAACTGCTGTGCTTTAAACCACAGTGGAGAGAAGTGCTCAAGCCAAAGGAGCTGAAATTGCATTGCTATGTAACGGCAGAAGGGGACAGGAAAATCAATGGGACAAGATCCTATGTCAGAAGAACCTTTTCTGTCTAGAAACCTCTGGAGCTGGGCACTGTGAAAACCCCACTGAAGCTACTGCACCCTGCAGAGTAGGTGAGTGTCAATACAGGTGGTGTGGCTCACAGAGAAATGCACATACTTCAATTTAAGTCCCTTACTCAATGACTTCTTAATATAAAAGTGAAAAATACTAACTCAACTCTGTATTTTCTAGGTGCATGCATTTCAGCATAGAGCCAAAGATATGTTTTTCTTCCAATTTTCAGTCCATATAACCTATCCATTTAAATGTATAATACATTTTTCCCCTAAGATGACATTAGTTTATTAATAGAAATGGCAACTTAATCATAAAAGATTTATACACATAAAAAGACAAGGCTAACTCTGAGTGTATGCATAATTCCTACCAAATTATTAGCATTCAATCATGTAAGTTTTTACCACTTGCAAAAAACATATTTGACATAACCTAAGTTGACTACAAAGATTTTAAAAAGGGTTTTATTGCAACATCTTAAAACTTACACTTTTTTTCAGAGACTTATAAACTGAATTACAGCACCAGAAAAAATTATGTTGACTAACTTCTCATTTTAAAGCAGTGCACAGCATGTAAAGCAGACAACAGTACCTACTCAAGAAAGTAAAGTATTAGCACAAAGAGACTTCAAGAAATCTAACAGGATGATGAGCCAGAGGGCCAGGACGCCTAGCTGCACCCTTCATGATGGTTCCAGCTCAGAGGAATACATTAATTTATATTAAAATTCTCCACCTGCAGGAAAGCCTTCTAAGATTGTGTCCCCAGTTGGAAATGTATAAATAAATACATAAACTTACAGTGCATTTTACACCAAGATAGCATGGTATAGGTAAAAAAGAAATCAAAGTTAAAAAAAAAGAAGTCTAAACAAAGAGAGGCTTGCATTAAAATGAACCTCTAAGATGCTCACCATGAAAAAAAGACCAAATAAAAATATTTCTCAGGGTTTCAAAAAAAGGGCATATATGTGTTCATTACATTATCATGAAGGATTACACGTTTAAACAAGGTGTGGGAAGGAGACACAATACAGTCACTGCAATGGTAAAGCAAGAATCGTGTCCACAAGCATGCCAAGAACAGTGGCACATGGAGGTTACTACGTCCTGAAACACAGGATGTAATGCTCTGCAGCAGCACAAGCAATGGCTAGGACTTAAAAGGGTTGCTGTGTTATTTAACACGCTTATCAAGCAGTTGAAGTACTTATGATTTGCACCATTAATCAGCCAAAAGCAAAACATTCCCAAAGTGTAAGTAATTTTCATATATCAAGATTTACAAAAGACTCTATACAAATTGCTGGAGTTAAGAAAGTCGTAGATCTTTTTGAAAAGGAAAAATTAGTTATATTCTCCTGACAGTTTGCAATGGTTAACCTCTGAGCACTTCATCAACTTTTGCAACAAGAATTTGCCACAATACCTAATGAAAGCAATAATCACCCAGACAATTTATGAGACTGACCTCTCCTTGTCACTATATGAGACATCAGGTGGACAGAGAGAAGCTGTCCAAAATAGATTTCCCATCCTTCCCTAGGTACGTCTACTGAATGTCAGTTTTTTCTGTTTCCAGAGAAATGTAACAGCCTAGTTCCTTCATCCTATGTTTTCTTCTCAGGGAAAAGAGCCACTCAAATGCTGTCTTTCCTCTTATACTCAACTAGTTTAAAGTGGGGAAGAAGACAGAGAATCTAGGAACTCAAAAATACATTCTGCAGAAAGACAGTTCTGGTTCCTCCTTGTGTAAACACAAATCAGCTCTGTGTAAGTCACCAGGGCATGAAAGTGTTTAATTTTTTCCTTAGATACATTAGACAGTATATGTATAATTACATGTATAATTTAGTTATGGTCACCATAGGTCCATGATAGAAGACATATGTAAACAGTAATCTCTGATCTGAGTAAGCATTTGTAGGGGCAATCAGTATTAGGATGATAGAATACCCCTTGACTCAATCCATTTTGCTCAGGATTGCAAATTTGATGCCACACAAGGAAGTTTTGACATCAGCAATAGATTTACTGTGGTAGCACCTTCACTCGACATTTACTGAGTTTCAGTGTGCAGAACTATCTTGTGATGATTGCATATACAGAAAATTAACCAGAATAAAACATTCTGTAAAAAAGAGAAGTTGCACAATCTCTTTTTTGACTATTTCTTATTAAAATTGTTGAGGGGATGGGACAGTGTAGTTTAGGAATGCAATCACTTTAGATCATAGCTTGTGGTGGTGATAATGTGAAGACTGAGGAAAGGCCATCATCTTTAACCCAACTGTTTTTTTCCATGGGATGACAGCATTTGGCTCCAGCATACCCTGGTGCACCTTCACACGATGAGACATTTTCTACTATTTAAGTCCTTGGTATTTAATTATAAACTTGCAGGTTGATGACATAGGAATATTATGATCAACTAAAGCAACCAGAGATGTCAGGCCAAATACATGCTGGCATCTCCACTGTCAACAATTAAGGGTGCATGTACATATCAGAAGTTCATGCATCAAGTTTGATTAAATGTGAAGCTGTACTAGAAACCAGTAAAACACAATCCTGAAATGATGAGTCCTATTTACATCCACTAATCTTCTAACAAAATGACAATTAGAAGATTAGATAACTGCACTTTAAGTGCAAAATTATCTCAGTAATTTGGATTTCCTTAGAATGTGGATTATGTATATAAAACTGTGTCTTTAATTGGACATAATATACAGGAAAAGAAAATTGAGTCAACCTATTGTGGAATAAACACTAAATTGGCTAAAAAATACAAAAGTACAGCATTGTTCACACATTAAGGAAAAGTATAAAATCAAGAGGCTTCTGAGGTAGAAAATAGCCACAGCTGGCATGAAGGACACAACATCTGTGGTTCCCTGATAAGCTACATGAGGTACGGGACGGGATGCAATTATTCCGCGGCTTTACCTTATGATGTATAGCGGATACGGGAATGGGATGATACCATGAAACAGATAAGCTGCCAATTAGCTGCCCGCTAGATGCTCAGAGCCAACATTTTGTCAAATTTTGATGAAACGCTGTCCTTTGTGCGAACTTTGCTCATTATCATGTCATTATAATACCAAAACACACCCCCATCCCGAGGGCTACCCGCCTCCAAGGTGCGACCAACTCCTTTTTGAGTCTGCGCCCTGAATTTCTCGTAAACTATACCTTTAATTGTGAAGCGAGAGAAATTTACACCAATCATGATAAAAGTATGTATGACTAAAGTCACTCAAACTCCACCTTGAAGATAACATATAGTATAAAAATAGCCCGAGAGAGGGGGGATACCCAGGGAAGACACCACCATAAAGAATTACATCACTGACTTCTGGGATCAGTCGACGGGCTGAGCCTTTCTTCCCCCCCATAGGGACGTCTTTGGGTAAAACTTAGATTATACCGAGTGCTTCCTCGGGAAACTTAGAAATTTCTCTGGAGACTCTTTTTTCTACATTTAGAGCCAGGCTGTATCGTTTATAACTTTGTCGTGCGTTTTGTATATGTAACAATACTTTCATTTGCACGTGCTTTGCAGACAGTGTATTTAACACTGGCGATCCTAAGAACCTATATATCTGTTGTTTAAATAAACTGCACTTTTTTTTTAAGTAGCTAGTCGTTTTGGTTTCTCACTGAACGCGACCAAAGACTCAAGAGTGGCCGTGCTAGTTCATGAGCACGACTAGACTGAAGGTGCAGTCCCCTATTAGTGTATCCAAATCGTAATAGTTTAATACATATGAAATGCGATTGGACTGATAGTGCTGAATTGGGCATCACTCAGAATTTAAACCTAGCCGCACCTAGCCTCCCACCTCGGTGAGGAGTGTTAGAACGCAAGGGGGTTTATCTTCTGCCAAAACCGCTTTGCCCCTTTTCACGCAACACCTATGAATGGACAATCTGCCTATCAGGAAAGGTTGTATTTGGGGATAGGAGGGTTGTTCTTTCACTCACACCCACGTCTCTCATTTATGAACTGTAAGACTCTACTTCCCTAAGGGCAGATAGCCATGGAATATATGTATGTTGCCGAAGCATTCTACAAGAGATTAACTAAGAAATACGTTACCAGAATGATTAAGAGGGGAAATCTTCTATCTAAAAGATGCTACATAGGAAAATATTGCATCTGCAGGTCTTACTGCTGAAAGTTTTAATGTAAAACTACTAAAAAACATTACTGCAAAAAGTACTCTTTCTCTTACTGGCAATTTGTGATTCAAAGCGTAATTATTCAGTACATTGTAAGGATGTCAATCCACAACAATGGCAATGAATGTAATGAAGGCACACCTCAGTTAAATTACTAGAATTCAAATTCTCCACATTAAAATTTTCTAGCAATTTACCAAAGACACACACATATGTACACTTTTCATAATGTAACCATTACTTTCAAATTTGTATCACAGAATTACTCTAATACAAGACATTTACTTTTTAAGTTATAGTCCTTTAGACCAAGGATTTCACTTTCTTTGGAATGATACGAATTACGCAATTTGGAGTCAAGGGAGATTTTAAAATTATAAAATACCTAGAAAATCAGCCTCTTCCTCCTTTGAAAATATTGAATCTTTCCTTTCATTTTTCTTGATATATGGAATTAATATTGATATTGTTGCTCTTTTGTCTGACTTGAGCACTTCTATTTGATCATTATATCATGATCTTTGCTAAGTGTCAGGAAAAATCGAAACCAGAAACTGGAAAGAAAAGTATGTGCACTATTACTCTAGGTAGGACAGAAAAACTGTACTCAAAACTATATGAAATACATACACAGGGAAAACCTGTAAATATTTATTTTAAGCTTTAGAACCTAGCCCATCAATGCTACACTCACTCTGGAACTGGCCCACCAGTTAAAGTAAAATAGAGATTTGAAAGGACATCAGTCCCTTTTCCAGTCTGAGAGAGAGTCCAATAAAACATCGGATCTTTTAAATTTAATTTCTCAAACACTAATCTACTCCTAGCCCTAAGCATTGCATCAAGTGCAGTAAGGGTCCGCTTCTTTCCAGCTGTAAGATGGAGCACGCAGTGCGTCATGGTGCCATGGCCAAGGGGCACTTACCTCACCCTACCAATCTTGCAGAATATAGCAATATAACGGGATCCACCCCAGACCTAACTTTACATGCAGCTAGAAAGAACGTTAACAGCATTATTGGCATATTCACCACAAAATAAATTTTTTTTAAAGTTTGTAAGACCCTAATCATACTGGCATTTGTTTACCAGACTAGAAACGCACCATCTGTAGTACAACACCAAGCATTAATGTATGACATTAAAAAGGTAATTTTCCAGCTGCTTTTAGTTTGCAGATATTTGCATATAAAATTTACATGGATGATAAAGAGATGAGGTTTCTCAAGAAAGATCAATTTGCTTATTTACAAGGATTGGAGACTCAAATTATAGCAAATGTTCACCATGGAGTTAATGTTCCTCCATGATTGTTTTTGCTCTGTAACTCAGTATTAATTACCATCAGGAAGTGTTTTGTTTGAACATTAGGCAGCTATATGAGACTTTACAAGAAATTCACTTTTTAAATAAACAGAGAGCTCAGTGGCTCTAGGGATGCAAAATGCAGTCTGGTGTGCTTCCAATGAAATGAAACACTTGTTTTCTTGAAATAGTTCTCAGGCTCCTTGATTTAGTCTTCAAAGATAGATATCATCCCTTCAACAGCCACAGGCTGTGAACAATACGAATTCACTGTAAATACAGCATACTGATTTTAACTCAGACAGCTAATTAGGTCTTTTGCATTTTTTTTTTTAAACAACTGAAAGATTGGGGTTTTGTGTGTTTTCGAATGCTTATCATTACAGCAATGAAGACGGCTGTACATAAAGGCTTACTCTATGCTATGGGCATATACTATGTGGGCACATTAATTTTTCACAGCTCTTCAACCCACTTTTGAATTATTAGTCTTCAGTATTCTGCACTCTGCAGCACTTCACAGGTATTGAAAGCAGCCATTTTTAACACTTCCTGCCTCATAACCCATTACTGAAATGACAGCTGATTTCAGGATGTCCCACTACATGCTTTTCATGCAGTTCCTATTAACCCTGCATCTCAAAACACAGATTTTGGAGAAAGAATTCAGAACAACGCTTAGGTGAGTATGTATCTCTTCCTCAACTGACTTCCCACAAGATACTAATTCTGTTATCTGTTATTGACTTCAAATAAAGATGAATTCTACATTTTCCTCAGATTTAACTTGCAAATCATGGGACTACATTATTTCTTTTAAAAATGAAAAGAAGGAAGTGAATTCAGCAGGAAGTTAATATAGTCATGTAAGTACGGATCGTTAAGAATTTGTGACTACTTAGGACAAAGCATGAGACAAAACATGGCGAAGCTAAAAAATTTAACAGGTCTATCATTCACCCCTAAATTGCCTGGGAGTTGAGTGGGGAAGTACAAATAGTATGTTTTTCATTTACTAGAGATTCTTTATTTTACCCAAAATGAAAATTTTTCCTTCATTTGGGGGATTTTGTGATATTTTATTAAATTATTTTATTAAATTATTTTATTTTGTGATATTTTTCTAAAAGCCATTTGAAAACAAAACAGAACAACGTTTAGAGGCTGCTCTGGCAGGGGGGTTGGACTAGATGATCTCCAGAGGTCCCTTCCAATCCCTGCCATTCTGTGATTCTGTAATTTAGTGTTTCTATAATTTAAGGTTATGAATGCTAAATTTAATGTGAACCGAACATATGGGAGGAGTGAGCGGGGGGAATGCCAGACACAATGTTAATGATATTACAACTTCAGCTACAAACCTCAATACACTGTGTCTACTGCTACTCCGTTACATAGAGAAATATACACATCAATAATCAAAAGATCATCTCCAAATTCATCTATTCAAAGCATGTTTTGATTTACCTAAAATTCTGATCAAATTAAAAGAAAAAGATCTCCTTTTAAATAGGATTTTTTCTTTTGATTTTGTTCTATATTTGAAAGAATTTGTACTCTTGTAGCTCTTTATTTTCCTCATTTGCAATTTACAGGGACACCCCCCAGAATAAAATAATTCAGGGTAGGCTCACATACATAAACAGAAAATTTCTGATGAAGGTATCATTTGCTGGAGGAAGGGAGGATTTATGCACACGTGTCTGAATCTACATCAGAAAATCTAGCACAAAACATTTACTGTATCACTACCAGCTGCTATAGAAACAGTTGTCATTCAGAAAACAAAACATTTTGTACTTTAAAGCAATCATTACACTACACAACCAAAAAGACCAAAAATAAAACCCCTAATACATTCATTACCCCAGGCACATTTTTCTTTCAGCACAGATAAGTGTTTCTTTCACTGCACAAAACAAACTTTGACAACGCCTTATTGTGAAGTTACTCTTTTAAAGACGAATCTGACGCATATCCCTAGAATACAGCAACACAATAAGATTTTACTGTCAACAGATAGGTCCCATCCTTCATAAGATCTCATTGCCTCTTCTGCAGACAAACAATTGTAGTATAATACACAACAATTTTGTAATAATAATAATACATGATAACTTGGTTTGTCTTTCTCCCACAGACATCACTGTATACGCTGAACTACAACAGGACTTCCAGAAACTCCAGGAGGAGTTGGAAAAGTCTTCCAGTTGTAGGCCTTCATTTTCCAGGCAGTTCATATGAAACTGGCATGCTAGCACCTCACTTTGAAATTTTAACAGATTTTGTAAAAAAATTTTTTAAAATTATATTTTCTAATTCAGTGGAGAAAAAGGAGTAGAAGATAGAGGGACAATGTATTCAAATAATGTGGAATGTATATGCATTCCACATTTCAAATGCAATTACTTGTTATCAAAACAGTGTCAACTGTTACAGAATTTCCAGCATCCCAAGATATTTCAGTAGGTATCTGTGGAAGATTTTTTTTTGAAACATCGTGGAAACTCCATTATTTATCTGCATAGATGGACTGTGGAACTGATGAAACAGACCTTATTTAGATGTGTTTATTGTTCTGTTTCGATGCGCTTAAAGGGACAAGCATATCTAAACAGAATGTTAAGTATATTCGCTGCATGTTGAGACACATCCCTAGCTGTCTAAGAAGGAGGGAGGGAAGAGGAGGAAAAACAGCCTAAGGAGAGAAAAAGCAAGATGGCTAAATGTTTGCACATACTCACTTGTGGAGGTTGCTTCTCAGACAACAGTAGGGAAGTGGGTGGGTAAAAATGTCAATCAAAGGCCTAGGATAAAGTATTAAACAGCATAATCAAGGGTGTTAGGAGCCTTTGACTTAGAGCAGGAAGAGGCAGAGAAAAAAAAAGGTGAGTATTTAATCATGCTGATTAAAACTAGATAGGGCAATGGACGTGTGGGTGAGCCATGAGCAAGTGCATCTGGTGAGCATCTCGTACGCCTACCTGACAGCTGACAAGCCTGAAAGACTGGTAGAATGGGCAGGACAGAGACACCATAAAGCTGAACAAGGAGAGCAGGTAGTAGTAAGGGGCAGGGCTTTAAAACTTAATTACTCTGAAAGCTCCTGTCTCCAAGAGAGGTTGTTTGTGTGTAGGAGTGGGTAGGAAGAAGGTCAGAAAGAGGAACAAGACAGAAATGTAAAGCAAAAGACAACACAATGGAAATGAGACCTGAGAAGAACAAGCTGCTTTTTGATATGGAACAGAAGGTAAATTGCTCTAAATCCCATACACAAAGCCTCTTCCCAAAATTCTGCGAGAATTTGGGATTAGATCCATATCTTGTTGTTCAGATCTGAATGAGTTTATATCAGACTTTTTTGCTTTTTATGTGATAATTTATAACACATAAAACTGGAGATTATATATTGTACACACACATACACACACATATACACACTCTGAACTACCTGAAAATTAGCTGATTTTAAAACAAAACATCATTACAGCCTCTTTTTGTGCTTAATGCCAAGTACCCAAGTTCATTAAGTTTGAACTTCAAACTAAAGGGTTTGAATAGAAGGTTTCAAGATCCCACGTATTCCAACATTTGTCTATAAAACACAAGCTTGAACAAGATGCCAAGACAACCACCCTTCTGATAAAAGAAAGACACAGACAATATTAAGATGAATTTGGTTGGTTAAGCTGGCTGGCTGGCTGGCTGGTTGGCTGGTTCCTATTGGATTCAATTCCCATCCTACAGGACTTAAGAGTTCCCATGGAGTCAGGTACTCTATATGGGACCTGTCTGTTGGAAGTTCACACTGGACAACTGCACTTGCTGTTTTCCTCAGCAGGTGAGCCCATACCACAAAACAGTATAAGGGAAGCACATAAAATTGTGTTAAAAGTGACAAGTTGTAATCACGATACTCCAGAGCTAACAATAGACCAGCAAGGTACAGGGAGTTCAGGACTTCTGACCTGGAACAGGAGGAGGAGGTCAAGTCAAGGAGGTGCACTGGTCTTCTTACTTGAGTGAAGTCTGCAGCATAGGCCCCCAAACACCTCTTTTCCTCTAGTCATATTCTGTGAGCTTCAGTCACTCTCTTTCCCACTCCACTTAAAGTTGTAGACATAGCTACCTACAGATGAACTTAATCTCAAAAAGAAAAAAAGGCAGAATCTAGAAATAGAACTGATAGAAATAGTTACTACATGACTATCCTACATCTCCATAACACTAAGACAAGAATGCAAGGCATGTATCAAACAAATAATCAACTGTACCCAGAGAGGAAAAATCCCAGAAAGATGATGTGAAAATTTAGCTGCAGCAATTGCTGCTAATAGAATAAGTTGATAGCAAGTGTATTTAGAGTCCAAAAACATCACAATTCGATTCTTCAGATGGTATTAGATTGTATCTATCTGTCTATTTGACTAGACAAACTTCCAGAAGACTCAGTCTCTCTTAATGTTTAACATTTAACACTGATCAACCACTTAGTCATAAATTTACAAAGAGTTGGTAGTCTATCTCTCATTTAGTCTAAACAAATGATGTACTGGTAAGCCAAATTCTATTAGAGAGAGCTATCAAAGTATTAGTGCATACTTACATAAACGATGACTTTTCCAAGTCACTGTAACACAAACAAATTTTAGCAGCAGGAGTTTGCTCTCTCTAGGCAAGCCATGACAATATAGGCAAAACTAGCGTGATACAATATCGGTAATTCACTCTTGTCTTACATACATATAATCAAGACCATACGGAAAGTAGCTCTGGAGCTAGAACTTGAACACATGCACACATACAGACACTTGCCAGCTTGTGGCATAAGAGCTTCTCCCGCTGTGGGCGTTTACAAAATTCCTTTGCAACTTTATATTAGATGACTGGATTTCGCTTTCCTCTTCTGTTGAATTCTAAAGTGCTGTTGAGATCCAAGCTCCTGCTTTTTCCCATACACAGGACACAATTTTAGACAGCCTGATTTTCTTCAAATTACTTAGTTATGTGGCTTATGGAATGATATAACCCATATTTCATTTAGGTTTGATGACACAGGCCACCCAGTCCAACCTCCTACTCTAAGCAAGGCTAGCTTTAAGGTTAGGTCAGGTTGCCTGGGAACTTCCATAATCAAGTTTCTTCTACCTAGAAATCCAGAACATTACTGAGGAAGAATTAAACCCCATGTTTTTGATTCCTTACATTACACTCATGACAAAAGATGGGAAAGGTACATAGGCATGAGAACGGCAATGAAATAGCCAACACTTGTTTAAAATCTTAAGAGGCATTCCTAAGACAAACACAGGTGGCCTTGAGAGAGACAGGGGTGCTTCTTGCCAAGCAATAGTAGCTACAGGCTGTATCAGGCTACAGCACCTTTCAGAAGAACTGAGTGACAATCAGAAGACATCACTGCTGCAACGATGATCGCCGTTTTCATGCTTGTTTTCTGCAGGTTTATGTTTTCTTCGGGAAGCCACACTTCCCCCTTTTCCTGCACAGGCCTTTAATTCCCATGGCTTGGCACAATCATTTCCTGTTCATGCCGGTTCTTTACGACATATGCCAAGAAACGGACATGAAGCACATCCTGCATCACCCTTCCCACTCTATCAGCTGCACTAAGACCACCAGGCAATTCAAGATACTCAGTCACTAAAAGTCTTGAACAATGACTACTTCATTACAAAAACTTGCTTTTAGCATCACTAAGCATGTGCCACCACACAGGACTATTAGCTTCAAACAAATTTATATGTGCTTATAGGCATTAAACAGTCCTTTCAGGTAAGGTGCATGCTTTAGAATAAAGCTGGACTCCTTGATATGAGGAGAGTGTGCAAGTGATGAGACACAGATTTCTTAGTCCACATATTTGTGACATAAGACACCTCCCAGAAAAATCTGTTTGGAGCTTTTTCTTTTTTTTAAATCTCTGATAAGAAAAATAATACAGTGAATAAAACATTAACAACATTCCTTCTGAACTCTTGTTTTCATCAAAATTCTCAAGAAGAAAAAAATATATATACTAGAACAGTATTGTCAGGATGCAAAATGTAGGGAAATACTGCCACTATTTCTTCACAATACATCACCAACAGGTTTGCTGTCTTAATTTGTATCCTAAATTGACTATTTTTGCTCATTTTCCTTTTTAACTTGCTTTTTTTCTCTCAAATTCAATCAGCTATCCCCTCTTACTGTGATAAGCCCCCAGCATGTTCTGTGTAGTATAAAATACGACTACTCAATTAAAAGATTTTATACAGATATGAATCACTTTAAGCTTAGTATTTAAAAACAGTATTTATCTGTTCAAAAAATGCCTTGTGCTTAACTCACAGAAAGATCACAGAATCAGCAAGTGGTGTCATATTTCATTAGAGAAATCTTTCAGGGGAATAAATGGCAGTGTAGAACACTATTAAACATTGTAAAAGAGCTATGATTTTGAAGTTTAAATGTTACTGAAACTCAGAGTGCATTTCAAATAAACCTAATATAATTCCGTAATAACGTATATTGTATTATGAGAATATTTCCAGAAATCCAATTCTACTTGCGATGTAGAAAAAGCAAAGATATTTTAGTATGCTGTATACAATAGCTTTTAGTAAACAACTATATTCAATGGTGGGGTCAGTGCCCTAAGAGCAGCTCTCACCTTCTGGACCTCCACCATGCTGATAAAGAAACAAAGACATTCAGAGACCAAGCAAAGAGCATTTCAAAGTACAGATATTACAGGCACTGAATGACAGGGTTCAGTGAAGTTATAGATTTCTCCCACTCTTCTGAGCAAGCACATGAATTGCTCTGCTAGCTGAGACACGCTCTTGAGACCACTGAAATAGCAGGTCAGTTTGTAGTTTTCATTTTCATTTCTTCTGGGCAATATGGGGCCTGATGAAATAGAATGTCTTTTTTCCATGGAGATACACATCACTCATTGAGCTAGTAATTTCATTCTTCTTCCAGGGTTTATAAAAAACTACATAGGAGCACATGTCCCACAAAAAGAAGGAATATTTATTACCCAGCCTCAGATGGAGGTGGAACAAACCTTTGATAGTGGTTCTTAGTGAAAATATTGTTAATGACTTTCAGCAATAGATGTATAAAGATGACCTTCAGCTGGTCAGAACAGTTGACCAGAACAGAAATAAAACATTATTTCATCACTATAAAAAACCATAGTGTGCTCATATCTTGAATACTTCATGCAATTCCAGTCTTTGAATCCCAAGAAGAGAGATAGCCATCAGAAAAGGTCCAGAAAAGAGGGACTGATCAAGGGGACAGAATTGCTGCCCTACTAGGGGAGACTAAAGCAGGTAGGGACTGCTCTATTTAGAGAGGAGAAAGCTGAGCAGAGCACACCTGGAGCTTACAAAATCGTGACATCTGTGGATGCAACAGATGCATTTGATGATACTGGAGAGTACAGCTCTGCTTGTGGTTTCTCTCTAACCAGACTTTTCTACTGCCCCTGCCAGAGAGAGACTACTGAGGCAGAGAGACCACTGCTCTGACCCGTCAAAGTGTTTCTTGTTATAGCAAAGATATGAACTCACAAAAGAAACCAAATAGATGGTTTTTAGATGTGTGTAATTGTGCATTTGTTTGTTCATGCAAAAACAAATAAAATAGAGATACACAAATAAGGAAGACATCTGCTAACTGATGATTTTTCATCAAAAGCTTGTGATCAGCTATATACCAGGAAAAACTATGAGTAAGTGAGTATAGAAAACATCAGAGAAAGCCAAAGACATTCCCAAGATGCCAAGTACAGTGCATTTTACCAATCCTTTGCTCTATAAAACCCCATTATATGGGAAAGAGGAAAAATATACATATTAATTCTCAGCATTTAGGCTCCACTTTTACCCAAGACTCTCATGGTCAGAAGACTTCAAATAGTTATTTTTATTCACCAAAGAAACTCCTTTGCCCTTTCCCCCTTGACCAAAACTGTTCCTCCAGCTTTTTTTGCTGGTAGTAACAAAATTAAATTTTTATTCCTTCAGCTTCAAAGTTTAGATTAGTACATAAAATCTCTTCACTCAAAAAGTCTAACTGCAGCACTGTTGCTTTATTTCTTAACATTAGCATCACCTACTTTTGACAAGTTTTGCATAAAAAGAGAGAAACGTCGGCTGTTCACCACTGCCAAGAGAAGATGGACACTGATGACAGATTAGAGGAGGAAGTACACAGAAGTCTGAGGCAGCCAGGAAGCTCCACAGCCATCCGGCTCAGATTAAGCAAGGAATGACATAACCCATCCGTGTTACACAAACCTGAAGCAGAGAATAACCAGCAAGTTTTGGATACTGGAAAGTCACTGCTGAGAAGAGCACTGTCTCCACAAACTCCTACTGTCCTGCAAACACATGTTGTATAGGAGAATAAAAAAACAGATCAGCTACATAGGGCATCTCAGTCTACACAGGTCAGCATTTTGTTTTGAAAAGCCTTCGCAACAGTTTTTAATAAAGCTAATTGAGAGCGCGCTGGTCGAATCTGTGGCCTAGACACACCCTTTGTTTACATAATTCGTCATTTCCTTTCTGCCTGTGATGCAAGACTATTTTAAGACTTCACGAAATCAAATGCACTGGTTCATCAAAAGCAATGTATTTGAGAACAGCAATCAAAAGGACAACTATCTTCAGTATTTTAAATGTTATAGAAATTTTTATGTAACTAAGACTGGACGTATCAGAAACACAGCAAAGAGATGGCAGGAACACAAGTAATTTTTTAGAAGCAGAGATAGTAGATTCTAAGTAGATGCTTTTAATTGCAGTTAAAATTATGGTATCACCTGAGAAGTAAACAAATAACAAAACTGAGATCTTACATAGAGATTGACTGAAAACTTGGATATGCAAAAGACACAATACCTGTAGGATAGTTGTGGTTGTGTAACACGCATTTAGCCGACATTCACGATTTTTCCTTTCAAACTCTTTTAATTAACCAGGACTTTGACTATGCTGCTGCAATCCACTACACCTTCATAACACTTCAGCCAGGGGACAAAAAGTTCTTAAACATGTATGAAAGGTTAAACCTTCCAATAACTTTGGGATGATATTCATACATTGGTAAACTAGCATGGACCCTCACAATCATCTCAGCTGACCTCCTGCATAAGTGGTTGTTCAGTGAAGATTTCCCTCTGCCATGCCAGAGGTCTGTGAGATGGGTGAGAACAGGAATGGGGCTTCTTCACAACAAGAGAGACCCCTTGGAGATTCACAAAATTTAGCTAAAGTCTGCATTAACACGGGAGGGATGCTTGCACTGATCTATTAGAAAGATTATTTTAACTTTGGAAATACTTTGGAGTGAGCAATTTGAATGGCAGAAGAGTTAAGCCTCTATTTCTTGCAGCAGAATATTATATGACTCACCAATTAATGTTAATTATTGTTCCTAAAGAGCTAAGAACAGACACTGCTCCTGCCTTTAAGGAGAGGAAGCAACAAGAACATCAGCCAAGCAGTGACATTTATAAACAGCAGGTTAAATACCCATCAATGCCTAAGGGAGCACTTCCCAGCATATTTCCTACACTAGACATGACAAGAAAGTTCGTAGAAATGATCTTTTACTCTGATCTTCATCTTACAATTAGCTTTCATGTTAGGTTTCGAAAAGCTCATGACTTACTGAAGACTCTTTTAATCTAAGAATATGCACATCACCTGAATGTATTTATTAAAGTCACCACTGATTTTAACAAAGGTGTTGATAAGCAGTAAAAAGTCAACATACTTCTTGATTGCAACTTATCTGTTATCTATATTTTAGATGTAAAAGATCAAATGCAAAACTGTTATTTTTCCCTTATTGGAAGAAGCTACTTGTTTTTACCTGAACTACTGAACACCATTCAGTCCTGTTCTAGTAATTAGAAGGCCCATTCTCAGCTATGTCATAGCTTTGAAAAAACATCACTCAAAATAGGTGCTTTCCTTTCTTTGGCTTAATCACTTAGACACACACAGGTATTTGTATTAAAATTATCTTTTTGTTCGTTTGTTTATTTTCCCTGTGCATCAGCTTTTTTCTCCCACATTTGTCCTATTGAGTTTTTGTTTCTTTTTTTTCTAATTATTATTACACTTATTGGGTGCTATTGAAGCATAGATGACTAAAAGTTAATAAAAGAGCATCAGAAGTTCTCTTTCTGCTCCTTTCATTGAGATGTGGCAACTTGTGTTAAAAAGGAATGAAAACTACTGTCGACTTTCGAGACATTCAATAGATATTTTTGCTCCCACTGTTTCTGAGTTGTGAATATTTGCTGTGTCAATATTTCCAATTGAAATTACATGTCCCACAAAAATGAAGATTTATTATGGAATTCAGATGCAATGTTCCTGCTAAAAAGCAAAGGACATTAAAAGAAAAACATAAATTTGAAATAATATTGCAATGATATTTGAGGAGTAATTAAACTTCAAACACTCCAGAGTGTAGTCTTTGAAATATTAAATTTTCTTGTCTGTACGTACATCCCACTTGATCTTAGCTTTTCTGAGCTTGGCCCATCATCTGCAAGAGCTGACAACATACTTCATGAACCTAGGCCAACACAAACCAGCATCTGCATTGTCTCTTTGTCTTGAATCCTGTCGACCATATCCCAACATGCTGTTTTGATGCAAGAACACGAGCTGCAGCTTCTGACAGAGCAGGGAATTCTTCTCCTACAAGGGAGTTCTTCTTTTAGTATTCCAAAGATGTTGGAAATTAATTAAAAAGCCCCATCCTCAGCATTGTCTATTTTTCTCAGACCTAAATACATACCCCAAAATGGGAACTAATCTAGAAATCCGTAAGATATTCTACATACAGCATTCATATTAAAACATCTACTCCTACATGTCCAAAATACAACATAATCAATTTCAGCTTTTCTGATTCAACAGTGATCTCTGTTAGACAGCTGTAACAACTCCATGGATTACTCTTGTGGTTTTAATGGATGTACTCAAGATTTTCAACCAGAATTGCATGACGAGAAACTATCTTGGTCTGTAAAAGCATGATTTTAAACATACCCCACATATGTTGCAACACTTATTTGAGGGCAGCATTGTTAACTTAGTGATTGTCAGTATTATATCCCGACTATATTACTTCCATTTTTATGTGCCTTATGTCCCTGCAAACTTCAGCACAAAATACGAAATGGATTTAATTAAACTGTAGGTTTGGCGCCAGATTTATCTCTTACGTGCGGGCACTGCCAAGCACATATTTATTTTTAAAACCCCAGAATACCAAATATTGTACAAATACTAGAGGGCTAATTTGTCCTTCCCCACAGAACATATGCTCAGAGAAAAATCCAAGAAACGGTAGAATAAAAGAGCCACATTCATTAAATAAATAAAAGTAGGCCTTGATCTGTCTGTGTATTTATAAAGATCCAGATGGAGAAAAAAACTATAGTTAATTCTGAAAACTTGAAGACTATCCAGCTAAACTAACTTAGGAAGAACGTTTAACATATTGCGCTTATAGACAGAGGCAGGGAAACATTTGTGGGGGAAACAGAAACATCTTGTCAAAGCGTCGTTAATGATGTAAAGAGGCCTGGGCAAGGATGATAAAAAGTAAGCAGGTGAGAAAGTAAGTTAGAAAAATTTGTGCATGATGTTGAAGGTGCTTCATTTAATTCAAAAGGAGTAGTGACAAGTACTGTCAAACAAAACGATTTAAGCAGTTAAATTACATTTGAACAGAAAAACAGGAATGATGTGCAATCTGAGTGAGTCAGAAGATGTGAAGATAATGAAAGACAGAAGATGAACTGCTGAAAGCAACAAATAGGCAAAAACTTTGGCAATATTTCTTAGGAAAAGACCGGGATTAGCATGTGCAATAAGATAAAATTCTCATGTTACAGACTTGAGAAACAAACTGATGGCATCATGCACAAAGCCTCCATGGACTGTCATATTGCCACAGTAAAGAATTAACCTGTTATTTAATCTAAGCAGACTGCAGCAGGGCAGATAAATAGAATGAACATTTTTCACTGATAAGCAGTAGGAACAATTTCCCAGTTACAAGTATTCTTAAATAAAACACCAAATGCTGCTGAGAAAGAAACACTGTAATTACTACATTTATAATTAAACTGAATATATATTTTCAGAAAAATGTGATGTTTTTCTCTGAAGATACAATTAACAAGAAAAAACTAGCTTAAGCAATTCAAATATGCAGGGAAGTGTGTACTTTTAATAAATATATATTGTGTGTATGTATATTTTTATATAATTGCAGCACATTACACAAGCACTATTTACCAGAAAAATACTTCAATATATTCTGACTAGACAATTAATGGTGCCTTTTAATGGAAAATTTTCAGAGAGCAATTAGAACAATTTCCTGGTGTGGCTGCACAGAGGAGACACTCCTCCATGCATATATACTTACTGACAGACAATGAAGCAACTTGACTTCTCACCTGATGTCAAAGTACCTTGCATACACAGCATCTGTAGCAGCTGGCAAAGCAATCATTTAGTCATTTCTCATATTTTCCTTATACACTGTTGAGCTTTTAGTATCTTTCAATTATACTATAGTGTCATGGTTTCAGCTGGGATAGAGTTGACTTTCTTACTAGCAGCTGGTGTAGTGCTATGTTTTGGATTTGGGATGAGAATAGTGTTGGTAAAACACTGGTGGTTTTGGTTGTTGCTAAGCTCTCAAGGCCTTTTCTGCTCCTCTCACCACCCCACCAGGGAGTAGGGTGGGGGTGCACAAAAAGCTGGGAGGAGACACAGCCCAGACAGCTGACCCCAACTGACCAAAGGGGTATTCCATACCATATGATGTCATGCTCTGTATGTAAAGCTGGGGGAAGAAGAAGGAAGGGGGCATGTTCAAGTGATGGCATTTGTTTTCCCAGGTAACCATTATGCATGATGGAGCCCTGCCTTCCTGGAGATGGCTGAACACCTGCCTGGTGATAGGAAGTAGTGAATGAATTCCTTGTTTTGCTTTGCTTGTGTGCACAGCTTTTGTTTTACCTATTAAACTGTCTTTATATCAACACATGAGTTTTCTCACTTTTACTTTTCTGATTCTCTCCCCACTCCCAACCAGGGGGAGTGAGTGAGCAGCTGTGTGGTCCTAGCTGCTGGCTGGGGTTAAACCATGACATATAGTCATTTAATCATATACGATTATATCTCTGACTCTACCACAATCCCACACAAATTAATTTACAGAGTCATCACTATCTGAGCACACATTAACAGTACAGTCAATAAGCATTTTGGTCTCATGCCTCCCTCCAAAAGAAACGAAAGAAACTGTTTTTTCACCTCCCCATCGAATTTCCAAGAAGAAATGCTGTTTTCAACCATTTCAATATTCACCTGAAGCATTAAACATTAAAGTGCAATCCAGTTTTACAAAATCTACCCACTGGAGGTTGAACATGCTTAGCACTTCTCAGAAGGATATTTCTTCCACATTCCTCAGCCTGTGTGTGTTTAATGTCACTTATAAATGGCTTTATATATGGGCTTCACACTGCAAGAATGATATATATGTATTTATGTATATATATACACTACATCACCTCTTACTGAAGCAAACATCAGGAGGTACTCAGCCCTTTACAAGACTGAGCTATTTTTCTGCACTAATGCTGTGTTTCTTCTGCAAAGTGAAAGAATTTATATTTTAAAAGTGACCTCGACCATCCTGGCGTTCTCCTGAGAATATTAAATCATAACTGAGTGTTGGCTGGGGATTTTTTAATTACTAGTTCCACTGAATTTTGCTCAACCATATATGACATCTGAACTTTTCTTCTCTGTAGTCAACATACCAGTAATAAGTTTTATTTTCTACTTCTTCATGTTTCAAATTAGAAGAGCAATTTTTTTCCCCATATATTTAAACTGGAAGTGTTTTTACCCAATGCCTTTCTACATCACTGCATAATACAATCTTTCAAGAATAACAGTGACATCTGAAGAAAAAATTACCTTTTGAGAAAGTGACAAATAAATAAGAACCTGGTTTGAAATTAAATAGCATTAGGTGCATTTATCTTTCATTCGGCACCTTACACCCGAATCAGCCTGCGCTACAGGAGATATAGTGTCACCAAGCTATGCAATAGTTGACCTGTGTTAGTGGGATTTTTATGCTTTTACTAACAATGAACATTTTTACATGTTACAAAGTATAGCTTTAAGCTATACTGCTCTATGCAACCGTTAACATACACTCAGAAGACCAGATTAAGGACAAGGTACCCACACGGTGTTCTAGGGGGAAAAAAAAAGATACACTACTGTGCTTAGAAAGGTGATTAGCAACAACTACCTTCACATTAGCAGCCGGATACTAGCGTATTACAACAATAAAAGCGCAATTGTGAGACCCCTGCTGCAAGTTGCATAAGATACTCTGGCCCATATTTAAGTAGCTTTCTAGTAACCAGCATAGCACAGCAGTATCCTACCACAGCAACACCGAAGGGAAGACAGCAAGCAGACAATTGATTTTCTCTTCTACATATTAATTTGAAATGGGAAAAAAAAAAACACAAACCACAAACAGACAAAAAACAAAGCCACACAAACATAGAATCACAGAATCATAGAATTGTTGAGGTTGGAAGGGACCTTTAAGATCATCGAGTCCAACCTTTAGCATCTAGGACACTATGCTCTCTAGAAAAAAAAAAAAAGCATCCATCTATTATTTTACTTCAGTATTAACTATCGGGCGCAATTTCTGTGCAGCACTTGCACATAAACCAAAATAAACACGTTCTGCCAGTTACCATGTTCTGCAGTTGCACTGTCCGCTGTTGCTCTGTACCTCCTCTAAAAGCCAAGCACAGTAGTTTCCCCATCAAGACCCTAAGGTCTGTCTCTCAAAACCACTGTGAGAAGTGAAGACAGAATCATTAAATTCTAATAAAGTGGTAACTTTAAAAAATGAGGCTCACTGAAGTAGCAAAGCCTGAAATAAGACTATAAAATTACTAGTCTTCCCCTCTGATTGTAAAAAACCCAAGGCTCAGAGACATATCCGCTACAGTCTTCCTTTCTTGTTTTGTGGTGTTTGCTTTGTTTTCTAAGCCCTTTTATGCAAGTAGCAGGCCTGAATTACAGAAGTTACATGACCCTGTTACAAAAGGTTCAGAACTGTACTGTGAAGACAAGCTCCCTCTCAGCTGTCAAAGAAATGAGGGGATGGAAGAAAGAGGAATAAATTGCAGCATTTAAATATGGATCAGGACATGGGTTTTTTTAAAGGAGACTATATCATCTTTTCACTTGAACAAGTGAGTAAGGATACACTTGAGAAAACACATGGCTATCCAAGAGCAGTGAAAATAGAACTTGCCAGGAATGACAAAACCTGATGGTGATCTCGCAGAGCAGATGGGATCCTGGTCCCACACGGCTTTCCAATTCTACACACTGACAGCTCTATGGCTAGGCTGCTTCTGGGAAAACTATCCTAGATAGACCTCTGCTCTGGCACACGGTACTGATATACCTCCAAGGAAAAAACTTAAGAATGCTGGGCATTTGGTGTAGAATGTTAGATAACTTGCAAGAGATCATTTTATGTGAAAAAGAGATGAATGCTTCCAGCTATCTTGAGTCAAGGCTGCCAAAAATTGAAAAACAGCACTGCAAAAGCACCCTAAATGTCCCACATAGATCAAGTGCTACTGAGCTGCACCATGTCTTCTTTCCATGCTTTGTAGCTAATACTTTTTTTTTTTTTTTTGAAACATCCTGAACTGCATTTAAAACTGCGTTTTTCAGTCTAGAATCCTAGGTGCTCTGAATCATCACTGACACCTCCAGAAGATGGCACCAGCCACCTTTGCTATATTACAGAAGAACACATTTTTACTTTCGCTGTTTCATTAACACACACAAAACCTGTCTGTCATGTTCACTGACCCATTTGATTAATTTTGAAATAAAACTTGGTAGGTTGCAAATGGTTCTCCCAATTTACATCCACTTCGTAATGATTTACATGTTCTGCAGCATTAGACTTATTTCATTAAAATGTATAACATCTTAATTGACACTGCAATTTTGTCCTGCAATAATGTCTTCATAAAAGCAGAATAAAACAGGTATCCCCTAAAGGTAAGTGTATCTGGTCACAGTGCATAAAAAAATTATCTTAACCATCATAATACAACTGCAGCACTAGAAGAAAAATATCTGATTTTACCTTTATGAAAAATATGCTGCATAAAACAGCAACAGATTTGAAAGTTATTCTTTTTTCCCGAAAGATTCCAGTGAATTGCTTGTAATTCTGAGTACTGCTTCCAAAACCAGAAATGTAATTTCATGACTAACTTCATGACAATAACCTTCCTTTGTGGGATTATAATACAAATATCTTAACCCTTTTGCTAGATAGAAAGTGCACTGCAGTGATTACTTTGGAATCACATTTGCAGTTCTAATTTATCTCAAGTCAGGATCATACATGACCACGGAGTCCGTGTATATCTCAGATCTTCCCACTAAAATAATCTTTGCAATAGTAACTACATTTGTACATTGCCAGAAGAAAAAAAAATATTCTGCAACTGTAATTCTCAAACTTCAGAAACTTTTCTTCAGTCTCTAGTTCTTACTCGCAACTCCATAAAGCTACAATTCTATTTTTCACAATTGCTCCTCTCTGCCTTACAGCCTGGGGGTACAGATGGGTGTCCTGGGTTGAGCGACACAGGACTAATTTCTCTTCTAATGCTGGGGAAAACTCCACTTTTGGAAGACACTGGTGTCTGAATTTGTGAAAATATTTACTTTATTGCTAGCTAGGCTGTGTGGGATTCAAAGCCTGAGTGTTTTCAAGCCTTGCCAGGTGCAGGGATGAGGAGCATGGCCTGGGCACTTGACCCAGGCTGGCCAACGGGATTATTTCATACCATGAATGTCACATTCGATATAAATTAGAAAGTTTGCTGAGAAGTTTCTCTCTCCCTTGATGGCAGAGGTCCAGCGAACTCCTTGCCCTGGTGCCGGACCCCTGAGCCCTTCCCTTCCTCCCGAAGCCGTTGCACTCGCCGTGTCCCACGTTTGCTGTCCACTGCTGGGAGCGCACAGCTTCCTGCTGGTGGAATTGGCTGAGTGCAGTCCTTGGATGTCTTATATCGGTATCGGGATTAGTACTGGTTCTTTAGTACTATTGTTAATTATTTAGTTTTATCCTATTAAATCTATTTATATTTCAACCCTTGTGTTCCCTTGCTTTCCACGACTCCCCTTTCCGGGTGGGGAGGAGTCATCAGATGACAGAATAATTGTCTAAACAACAATAAATTGTTACGGCTTTTCTCCAACCATAACACTGGGCTACAAGCCCCTGCCAATTAGAGGACTAACCTTCGCTCTGCTTGCACTGCTGTATTCCTCCTTCCTTTATTCCAATACGCACAGCTGGAAGCTTTCACCATTTTTACCCTGTGTACAGAAGAGCCATCAACAAACAACAATACTTAAATACTGGGCTAAATATTTGAAGTCACAAGTTGCCAATATCTGCTGATACACAGAAAGTTTCAAGAAATACCTGCAACTTAGTACACTTTGTTTGGGTTTACTAAGACATTTTGTTTATTTTTTCATTTGTCTCAGGTGTATATATTAACATGACACATACTCCTTTCTCTCTAGTTTTCTAAATTTCAAACTGATTTTTTAGCCATTTTTTTTTTCTTCATTAGCCACCAGTGTACCCCTCTCATCGTGGCCGTTAGAAGTCCCTGATTGAAGAGAAGTTTCTGTTCACCTGTGTTTGTCCTCCAGACCTGCCAGTCAGCAGGTTTCAATACTTTATCTGAAAAAAAATTGAAGTTACATTTCCTGTTTGTGTGAAGGCTGAACATACCAACTCCCTGAAGGAGCTGAAAGACACGTTGGCTCCTCACTGTGACAAAATCATGCCCAGGGCTCAATTCTCAGTCTGTAGATGCAAGTAGGCTCCAGATTTCTCAGGAGCTGCACAGAGAAGCTCCCTGCAGATGCTTCCTCAAAGATGTCCAAAGAGAAGGAGAACACGGGGAGGGGGTGGAGGTTGCGGTGCTCCCTTGGGAGTTGGGATGGAAGGGGGTGCTGTTACCCAGAGTAGAGTTACGCTGTCCTTCAGCTGGATTGGAAGTAGAACTTCATTAACAGCCTTCACCACAGACTGGCTGCAGACACAGTGATGGCCAGAGACCAGACTGGACTGCTTTGCTGGAAAGCTAACATCAAGTTCTGCAATGTCAGTTCTATGCAAAATCCTACTTCATTTTACATTGAATTTGCAATGTGTCTGTAACCAAAATGTGATGCAGTGCAGCCAGGCAAACAATAATTATCAAAATAGCTGGAGGTTTTCAGGCATTTTCATTTAGCTTTGAAAGAATCCAGAAGTCAAAGATCAACATGACAAAAAGGTAATTTAAATAGCAGGATTTACTGAAAAATTGCCTAGACTAATTTCACATACACTTGTGCAAATTAATGCTATTCGACCCAGTAAGTTATTTTCTCTTCCTCACCAGGAATTAGAATCACCAAGTATTAGAATCTCACTTTGATTTTCAAAGAATGAAAACTGCTAGTACAATAGCTCTCATCTTGAAAAGAAAGGAAGGATGTAACCTAAAGACTTCCCTGAAGCACATCTCAAGCATTTGCAATAAGCATTTCACTGCAAGTTAGTTGAATTGGCTATTTGAATTGCTTATTTGAAATGAAGAGGTGCAGAGTCTGACTTCTAAGAAGAAACAGAAATAAAGGCCACTGAGAAACATTTTATTAAGAACCTCTCAAACTGAATTCCAACATACTCTTCTAGTGTAAATTACTGCAAGATATGTTTTCCTCATTTCCTCTTGCATGAGCAATATAAAAAACCTGAATATCCTTTGTTCAAAACCACAAATTTGAATACAGTTAAAGACACACCAGAAGCAAATGCTCCCTCCCTTTTTTTCTTCATTTTACTGTGCATTTTACAGATGATTAAGGGTTGTTCCACTGCTTACTTGCTTACTTTTAAAAAATAAAAGTCTTCAAATCACATTCATATCACATGTTTTCTATCCATATAATTATGAATGAAGACCTGTTTCAAGGAAATAATAAAAAAAAAAAAGGCTAACTGTTTCATACAGCTTGATGTAGTTTAACAAGCAATCAAATCCCAGAAAGAAAGCAATGCACTGGCATGCTACTGTTCACAGAGATCAGACCTCCTTCCTAGCCTGTAACCTATAGGCTCTGAGAGCTCAGTTATCAGGCAGATCTGATAAAAGGGACATCTGATCAGATGATAAGTCTCCTGGATCTTCTGAATACCATTAACTATTTCAGATGTTAATTGACTGTTTCAATTATATATTCAAAGCCTTCTGAGCTGACAGTATGTCACAGTTTGGCCTGGATTGGCCACGCAATGAACAATAGATGCTCTCTTTAACTTCTCGTCCAAGGGAGAAAAGAATGAGACAGAGAGAGACTTATGGATTAAAAAGGAACCTAGAATACTTTAATGAAATGCCATTAATAAAATAAAAATAAGAAAAGATAATAATATTAATAAGAAAATAATGAAACATATACAATATATACAAAACCATATTGAGCTCGCAGGATGATGATCATGTTACCAGCAGGCCCTGGTAAGGTTCCAGACTGGACTCAGATCCCAGATCTGGATGCAGGAATGCACAGATCAGGATCAAAGGCAGACGAACAGACAGAGTCCTCCTCAGACACCGGCCACTGAAGAAAGAGAGATGACCCCTTTGACCCTTCAGCTTTTATACTGAGCATGCTGCTGATGGGATGGAACACGTGTGGGTCAGTTCTGGGTAACCCATCCTGCCTGCTCCTCCCCACAGGTGCGACCCCTCTACATTCTCCCGCTTACAACCCTCCAATATGATACATAACAAAGTGAGCTGACCTTGTCTGTTATGGCAATATGTATAAGCAGTAGCCTCTCTGCATACCATTCCTTGGTATTAACTATAAACATCAGACTTTATCTGCTAGAAGCAGACACTTTCTGAAAAACAGAGAGTTAATTAGTTAGAGGAGACTTAACTGAAAAGTAAAATTACAGAAAAGAAAATTGGTTCTGTTTTACCTCAAACCAGGACACAGTGGAAGGAGGATTTGTCCTTCTCAGCACGGAATGCAATAGCATCCAACAGCCAGCGCTGAAGATATTGACAAAATCAATTCAAAGAATCAGATTAGTAACAACATAAATACAGAATTTTTGAAGCATTTTGAGAAAGAAAATAAAGTCACCTTCATAGAGTAATTTCCAGCAAGACAATTAGGCTTTTCTGCACAGACCTATTTGTCATTAGAGCTGCAGATGATACAACATGAGAGGAGTGGCTGACAGAGCAAATCGGTGTGCTGCCATTCAGAGGGAACATGACAGGCTGGAGAAAGGGGCTTACAGGAACCTCATTTAGTTCAACAAATTTCTCACCTATCCCTGGGGAGGAATAACTCCAGGCTCCAGCACAGGCTGAGGTCTGAACAAATGGAATGTGTCTCTCAGAAAAATGCCCTGGGGGTCTTGGTGGACAACAAAGCTGACCAAGAACCAGCAACATGCTGTTGCAGCAAAGGCCAAGGGGATTGAGTGCATTAGAAAAAGCATCACTAGCAAGTGGAGGGAGGTAATTCTTTGCATCTAGTCAGCACTTGTGAGGCCACATCTGGAGTGCTGTGTCCAATTCTGGTATCCACATTAAAAGAGAGCCATGGAGCCACTGGAGAGAGTCCAGTGAAGGGCCATGAAGATGGTGAAGGGCTTGGATCATCTGTCATATGAGGAGAGGCTGAGGGGAGGGAAAGGTCGGGGGACCTTAGCCATGTATATAAATACCTGATGGGGAGAGAAAAGAATACGGACCAAGGCTCTTCTCAGTGGTTCCCAGTTAAAGGACAAGAAGCAATGGGCATATGTTGAAATACAGGAAATTCCACTTAAACAGATGGAAGAACCTTTTCAGTTGTAATGGTGGTTATGCACTGGCACAACTTGCCCAGAGAAGTACTGTGCTGTGTCTGTCCTTGGAGATATTCAGAATCAAAAGGGCATGGTTCTAAGCAACCTGCTGCAGCTGACCCTACTCTGAGCTGAGGTTTGGACTGAGCAATATTCAGAGCTGCCTGCCAGCCTCAACAGAACTGTGGCTGTGGGATTTCTCACAATGACTTTGCTGACATTTCATTACTTATTGATGAAAAGGAACCAAAATTGTTTCCTTAGCAATTTCATTGAAGCAGCTTCCACAAACTAGACATGGAGACATAGTGAGATGGCTCCTATGACTGGAGTGTTGGCACGGTAGGAAACAGGCTCTTTAGGAAGGACAGGCAGGGGAGACAAGGAGGGGGTGTTGCCCTCTATGTCAGTGACCAGCTGGAGTGCATGGAGCTCTGCCTGGGGATGGATGAGGAGCCAAAGGAGAGCTTACAGGTCAGGATTAAAGCGAGGGTTGGGACAGGGGACATTACAGTGGAGGCCTGCTACAGGCCATCTGACCAGGAAGACTGAGAGGATGACGCTCCTCTATAGTGGAGTTCAAGATGCTTAGGGCAGCAAGGAGGGCTCACAGCAAGCTCCTTACCCTGGACTTCAGGAGAGCAGACTTAGGCCTCCTCAGGGATCTGCTTGGCAGAGTGCCATGGGATAAAGCCCTGGAGGGAAGAGGGGCTCAATAAAGCTGGTTAATATTCAAAGATCACCTCATCCTAGCTCAGAAGCGATGCATCCCAACAAAGAGGAAGTCAGGGGAAAATGCTAAGAGGCCTGCATGGATGAGCAAGGAGCTCCTGGACAAACTCAAACACAAAAAGAAAGCCTACAGAAGGTGGAAGCAAGGACAGGGAGCCTGAGAGGAATAAATAGAAATTGTCCTAGCAGACAGGGATCAGATTAGGAAAGCTAAAGCCCTGATAGAACTAAATCTGGACAGGGATGTCAAGGGCAACAAGCTTCTACAGGCACATAAGTGATAAAAGGAAGACTAGGGAAAATGCGTGTTCTCTCTGGAAGGAAAGAGGAGACCTGGTCACCCAGGACATGGAAACAGCTGAGGTACTAAATGACTTTTTTGCCTCAATCTTTACCAGCAAGTGCTCTAGCCACACTGCCCAAGTCACAGAAGGCAAAGGCAGAGACTGAGAGAATGAGGTACCACCCACTGTAGGAGAAGATCAGGTTTGAGACCATCTAAGGCACCTGAAGGTGCAAAAATCCATGAGACCTGATGAGATGCATCCATGGGTCCTGAGGAAACAGATGGATGAAGTTCCAAGCCACTATCCATTATATTTGAGATGTTGTGGCAGTCTGGTGGTATCCCCACTGACTGGAAAAAGGAAAACATAACCCCCATTTCTAAAAGGGAAAAAAGGAAGACCCAGGAAACTACAGACTGGTCAATCTCACCTCTGTGCCTGCAAGATCATGAAGTAGATCCTCCTGGTAACTATGCTAAGGCACATGGAAAATAAGAAGGAAAATAAGGAGTGACAGCCAACGTGGCTTCACTAAGGGCACATCATGTCTGACAAATCTGGTGGCCTTCTAGGATGGCATTACAGCATTGGTGGATAAGAGAGCAACAGACATCACCTACCTGGACTTGTGCAAAGCATTTGACACTGTCCTGCATGACATCCTTGTCTCTAAAATGGAGAGACATGGATTTGACGAATGGACCACTTCGTGGATAAGGAATTGGCTGGGTAGTCACACTAAAAATGTTGCAGTCAATGGCTCAATGTCTGGGTAGAGAGCAGTGATGAGTGGTGTTCCTCAGGGGTCTGTACTGGGAACAGTGCTGTTTAACATCTTCGTTGGCAACATGGACAGTGGGATTGAGTGCACGCACCCTCAGCAGGTTTACCAATGACACTAAGCTGTGTGGTGTGGTCAACATGCTGGAGGGAAGGGATGCTGTCCAGAGGGACCTGGACAGGTGGGGGGACACCCAGAGGGACAGGTTTGAGAAGTGGGCCCGTGAAAACCTCATGAAGTTCAACAAAGACAAGTGCAACGTCCTGCATGTGGGTTGAGGCAATCCAAGCACGAATACAGGCTGGGCAGAGAATGGATTGAGAGCTGCAGCACCAAGGAGAAGGACTTGGGGGTCTTAGTTGATGAGAAGCTCAACATCACCTGGCGATGTGTGCTCTCAGCCCAGAAAGCCAACCGCATCCTGGGCTGCATCAAAAGCAGCATGGCCAGCAGGTCAGGGGAGGTGATTCTGTCCCTCTACTCGGCTCTCCTAAGACCCCACCTGGAGTACTGCTTCCAGCCTGAGGACGCCCAACACCAGAAGGACATGGACCTGTTGGAGCAAGTCCAGAAGAGGGCCATGAAGATGATCCAAGGGCTGGAGCACCTCTCCTAGGCAGACAGGCTGAGAGAGTTGGGGTTGTTCAGCCTGGAGAGGGGAAGGCTCCTGAGAGACCTTGTAGCAGCCTTCCAGTACCTGAAGGGGGCCTACAGAAAAGATGGAGAGGGACTCTATATCGGGAGTGTAGTAACAGGATGAGGGCTGATGGTTTTAAACTGAAAGAGGGTAGATTTAGATTAGGTATTAAGAAGAAATTATTTGCTCTGAGAGTGGTGAGACACTGGAAGAGGTTGCCCAGAGAAGCTGTGGAAGCGCCATCCCTGGAAGTGTTCAAGGCCAGGCTGGATGGGTCTTTGAGCAACCTGGTCTAGTTGTCCCTGCCCATGGTAGGGGTCTTGGAACTAGATGATTTTTAAGGTCCCTTCCAACCCAAACCATTCTATGAATGGTACAGTCTGGGGCTGTATTTGGTCAAAAAGATCTAGAATAAGATGAAACTTTGGCCCAGGGAATAGTCGACTTCTTATGAGAGCAAGCTGGCCCCATGTTATGCATTTAAGAATACTAAAATTCAAGAGCTGTAATAAGCACGAGATTGTACCTATCCATTCTTTCCTGTCAGCTCCAATTTTATACTTTATATAAGGGCAGGAAAAGATCCCTCCATTTTACAGCCATGTACATTGTAAGAAAGGCTAACCTGGTATAAATTGATATAGTGTTTCCAGATAAATCTTTTGAGGGTCCTTTTGCAAACTCTTAATTATGGAGTATATTAGAAGGAGAAGTTTTGTATTGTGAAAAATTACATCACAGTAAAGTTGACTGGAGCCTCAACAGCAGCCCAATTTATTCAAGGAGTTTATCTAGACCCACCAAGATAAAAACTCTCCCTTTAAAATGACACAATTTCTCATACCAAGTCTAGGGAATGCTTTCAAAATCTAATTCCCATTATGTAGAAGCTATAAAAAACAATCACTGAACAGAGGTTATCTTTTCCAGGCAAGAAAACAGCTCTAGCCTAGTTGTGCTACCTAAAACAATACCTGTCTTACCTGCCCTTATTGCAAGTCCTGTGCCTTAAGACATGACACAGCAGAAAAGACTAGGAACAGAATCTCATTATGCTATAAGTAGAATGAGTTCATCAAAAATGCACAAAGGAGCCTATTATCTCCCTTAATACCTTCAGAGATGCCTGAGCCGTCAGCAGAGGAAGCCCATGTTCAATCACACGTCACTGCAGCACAGCTCAGAGCAACCCTCCCACAAGTTCTTCATGGGGGAAACAACATGTCAATTTATGAAGAGGGGTTTGGTTTTTGGAGTGCCAGTTTGCAGAATGAAGTGCAGAAACTTTTTCAAGGGCCCAATCTGTTCACGTACAGTACAAATGACAGACAGGATTGTCTAAACACATCTGTGATTGTGAGCTACAGTGCTGAAAATCATGCCGTCACTTCCTTCTTGCCTTGTGCTGAGTGGAGGTCTAATGGTCCCAAGGACTCCAGCAGATAGAATACACAATGTAGGAAATGCAAATAACTAAGCCTTTTCCTCTTGGTTTTTATATGGTTAAGTAATCCATATCATATATGCAAACAACAAATATATTGCTAATTTTTTATTTTTTTTTAATGAGTGGACACGTGTGAATTATTAACATCCCTTTATAGATATAAAATTAAGCCCTGGGAAAAAATCAAACTCACACACCTGTAAGATGTATGCCAAATCACCACTACTGTTAAACTGTAAAAGGTTTAAAAACAATATCAAACAATAAAGTTTACAGTTTTGTAGGAAAGAATTAATCAGGGCATCTGCTCCATGTTAGGATTCTCATCTTTTCCTGGAAGGGTGCCAGCGTTCGAAATCTTTGAAATTTTTGCCCACTTTGTTACATAAATAATGCATACTCTCAAACTCCAAAAAGCAAAAGCTGGCATTTAATAATTAGGGGTGAGACAAGAAAACACCACAAAACCCCACCTCCTCCCCCATATTCTTCAAAATACCTGCAATATTACTGCAACATTGCTGTAACTACAGCACTTGGCTGCTTGGAGAAGTTGCCCACGCTAAGTGACCTAGTCTATACTTCTTTCTATACTACAGCTTTAACTTTCAGTTACGGTTTTTTCATTATTTTGGTTTGGGATTTCTTTTCTGTAAATGCACATCTTCAACTAGTTTTCAGAGGCTATTTTCAAATAACGTTTGTGTAGTAGGAGTAACTGGACCATATTTAAAAAACAATACTTGAATTGCCTTTGATATTTTCCAGTGTTGAAACATCAACTTTATTTAGTGACAGGCTTGAAAGAATGGTTTCCCAGTCTTTTGTCTTTGTGCCCTATCTAGAGGAATAACTAATAACTGAGCTTCCTGAAATCGGCTGTAGAGTCAGATAAATATTACTTGTAACGCTAAGGTAATACAGGTGGTGAAATTAAACCACATAATGCACTGATGAGCTTTTTCCTTGTGATTAGCCCTCATCAAGGACCTTCTGCTCTGGAGAACAGTCCTAGTGTATTAATGTTTATAAGCAGTTTAGCAACACTGCTTCTAAACACTCTTGTACAAAATGCTGTGCAATAGATTTACTTTATAGCACAAATATTAAAGCTAAGTATGCAACAATACTTATTTATATAGCAATTTTTTATTGACTATGTTTTATGACTGTAAGGAGATACAGAGAGGAAGATTAGGAAACATTAGCAGTGCCATAACCTTTGAAATCTTTGCTCCAAATTATACAGTAACTTGATGTGTATAACAAAACACAATGCACATGCACCACAATTAAAATAGTAATAATTTTTAAAAGCTCATGAACAGTAAGTAGGCCTTTAGTAAGTACAGAATCTGTTGAAACAAGAATCTTAGACTTTTCTCAGCTTGGTTAGATTATCTTTCATGCACTAATTCATACTGTGTCAGCCCTTTGCCCATTCCATCCATTAAATCAGTTCAATTCTATTTACCATTTCGTTAAAAGTATGAAATGCCCTTCAGAGAAGTGAAGTGACCATGAGCAAAGAAAAAAAAATTAGCAAAGATCCAGATTATATTCCACTTCATGAACAGAACCTGAAAAAAAATTTGGTTTAACTTCAGCAGGCTCTCAACTAGGCAACTTCCTCCAATAGAAGGTCCTACAACCAGCCGCGAGATCCGCACAGGTATGTGCGATGTCCTGCCCAGTCAACAGCAGTGAAGTGGTTCCTTTGCTTTCTCCCTTCTGGCAATACAAGGTAGTTTTAATGAGGGCAAAAGCTGCAAATTATACTGTTTTATATATGGAGTACAAAAAATCTAATTCAGTTTTATACTTGTCATTTTGACATTCCTTGCCTTTTTATGGAGACTTTGAAACATTGGATAAAAATAAAATATAAGATACCTTCAAATAGTTATCATTCTTCAGTAAGGAAGAGGCACTACTGCTAAAACAGATTGCATTTGGCTACACAATTCTGATGTGCCCAACCTTCTTATCTGGACACAGAGCAAAAAACTACACACCTCTGGTAAGTCTAGGGTTAGCGCTAAAACTTTAAAAAAATTACTGTCATGTGTGAGTGACTGGTCTGAGGAAATGGCTTTAGGGATATGCAGTGGTCCCTCAAAATTATCATACAATGTCCTCTGCAGCATCTAAATCACATCACACAATTCATTTCAAGGTAGGCCCATGTTGTTCCAGATCAGCATATCAAGGCCTTGGCCACATAGTTACATTTGATATTATTCACGTATTGCCATAATGCTCTTGCAAGGCTGCTCTCTTTAACTTATGTACATAGACCTCCTTTGCCACACAGAAGGTTCACCTCTTCCAATTATGGTTCTTTCATCTGACTCCATTACAAACTTCCTTCTCTGTCTCCCTGACCAGGATGACACGGGTATCTTTCCAGGAGCCTTCACATACACAGAAAGGAGAACGTAAAGCAAGATCTCTTCAGAAGAGAGGATGGGAGCCATCCTCTGCTAGCAAAATTTATTTGTCAAATGTATTCAGTACTTACTGCCTTTGTTTCAGTATGAAAATTCAAGTAAGTTGTCAAACTTGTATCACAAATGACAGTGTTTGCCTTTACAAAAATTCTGGCATTTTATGTAATAGCGCTATTTATTCAAGCCAAATATATGTCAGGTTTCAAGACTACTTTTTAATTATAACTTGTTTCAGTGGAAGCAGAAGACTTAAGAGAAAAGATACACATATGTGGGAGTCTGTAGACACTTTAATGCAAATGGCAATCAAAAGGCTGCTTGAACATAAATGCCACACCTCATTCTTCATTTTGTCTCCCTGGTTCTTTTCTTTAGTAAAGACACTTCTTACCCACTTAAGTGCAAGACTAAACTCCATCAGTAGTCCTGCTAGTGTATTAGTCCATGCATATGTTTTCTGGAGCCTCCCAAACCCTCCTCCACAAAACCAAGAAAAAGATAATACCTGCCTTTTCCATACATTTGAGGAGAAAAACCAGCTAATTGTTTCCATTACATTTAGGACTAAAAATTTGAGGAAATTTGGCAAATACAAAGCATGTCAGATGGACCAAACAGGCTCCTTAGATAAAAAGAGCCAGATTTCTGAACAAAGGGGAAGTGTAGTAAATTTTATGTCTTTTGACTGTAATAAACATTTGATACACTGCCACATAGCAAGAGATCAGATAAGCTACAGGAGAATGAAATTCTTAAAGAAAGTCGAAACAACCACATGAAAGGGTAGTTAGGCATAAAAATGCATTAGACAAGAGGGAGGTTACCAGCAGATTTCCTCATGTATCATTCTGGAGCCCACTCTTATTCCACAGCTTCATTAGTTGCCTTAACTTAAAAAAACTGTTCCAGCCACAGCAGTCACATTTGTCAATGACAGAATTTTGGAAAGTAGCAGTCACACACAGAAATACCTGGATGACTCATCCATGTCACCCAACAGAAGCAACATGTTTTCACAGTACAAAAGGCAAGATCATACACTCAACAGTTGTTAAGTGACAAGAGGGATTAGAGGATAAGACTATGTGGCACCGAGTCCTAGGATCTATGAGGAAATAAACTTCCAGGAGAAAAAGTAATTTTTGAATTCTATAGCAGTAACCTGTAGTCTTTAAGCATTTATGCTTAAAAACAAAAAAGAAAAAAAAAAGATTCACTTCTTTTGGTGTAAGCACAGAGAAGCGCTGTTGAGGGAGAAAGATGTTTGAAGAGGAGAGCTAGATTAGCTTCTAGTTGTCACTTGCTAAGAACACCAATAGGATAAACCCTATCTCATCTCAGGGTTGACATCAAAACAAGAACAAATAGGTCAACAAGGCCATGAATAAATTTAGACTAGAACTGAGGAGAATGATTGGTAACAACTCCATGTAAAATACACAGCTGCTTTTAAAGTGATTATCAATACACTTAAGAAAGGGTCATAATGTAGTACTTAAAATTACAGGGAAAGTAGACAGAGCAATGCAAAAGACACCTTCCATGCTTTCAATGAATGCTGGTCCCCTGTTGGTTTCACAGCAGACCGCTGGGCCAACAAGCATAAGGGCATAAACAGCCTTCAGAGTGAAAGCTGGTCCCCTTTGATTTCATATTTGAACTGTGTAACTGAAGTTTTGTCAAGGAAAGAGGTGATATTAGTCTCAAATGTTAAAAAAACAAGAAAAAAATGCTTAAAATTTTTGTTCTTACAGGAACTGAAATCAAGTCAGCAACATTCTTATTAACACTTTCATAAAACTAGAGTTTTTGTCACATACAAGTCAACACTGGAATTAGTTGAGGTTTTGCCCACATTAAACAAACTCTCAGCAGCTGATCTCCTCTAGCAGGTCCCTAAAGGACATCTCTAATCATAACAGGCATTCACTTAAATTAAACTTCCAAAAAGGACAAAACATGCTTGTGCAAGTGAGCTCTTGAGCATAAGCTGAATCACAGGGTAGCTGTTAAAATGACAAACAGTTACGAATTTGATAAAGCTTGATTGCACATTTATATGTGAACTGGGAAATGATAAGACATTTTCTAAGTCACCAAGACCAAGTGAGAAGCCTAGACTGCATTTCTCTCACATTCCTGTGCATCAGTCATTGTTCTTTTGGGATATCTAGAACAGCTACAGGCATTCAAGGATACACATGCATAACATGATGCCAGGATTAGTATATACGGCAAAGGCAAACTTCGTACAATGTAGACTGTATAGTCACATAGTATAACTATATTAGAACATAAAGTATAACTGAATCTAGAAATGGCAAGTAATTTTTGTATTTCTGTCTGCTGAGTGTTTAGGTTCTGTTACAAATTCCCTGGTCATCAACATACCAGCCTTATGCTTCACTTCCATATACTATCCTGGTTGAGTAAAAGCAACCCAACTGACTTGTGGTATCACACTGAGTATGCAGCTACAGAGGAATCAGAATTCTTCAAGTGTCATGGCTTGAAGACTTTGTGGAGGTGACAGCACACAAACAATAGCCCATACTATTTAGGTTAAATCAAGAGTTGAAGTGTTCACACACAGAACTTTGTGAAATCAATCATTACCATCTAAGAAAAGAACCTCCAGCCTAGCAGAAAACATATGAAGCTCTGTGGAACTCCACCACCTGTAGGGCACTCTTAAGAGCAAACTATTCAGAAGAAATGATACGCAAAAGGCCTTGAAATATTCTGCACACAGGGTCCCTTGAAAACCAGAAGACTAATACTTGTTCGCCTGTGCAGCTTAGACAGGACATCTTCAGCTTCTGCTCTGTTTCTGAGGACTCTGTTCAAGAATTATTTGCAAGGCAGAAGGTGCTCTCCAACAAGGCTGAAACAAAATTATTAATTAGGAGAGGCTGTAATCTAACCTTCTATGTCTATGCTTGTTAATCAGTTCTCATGTGATACTGTCCAATACAGTTACATTTGAGTGGAAATTTCTATGTGATATACAAAAGTCATCAGATTTACACTTTTGCACTGCACACAGGCAGAGAAGATTCTTTCTAACATAAAGAACTCTGATGCAGAACTGAAGAGTCTAAATACTTGATTTAATGCATTGGGTTATTTTTTTATTATAAAATTTTAATTTCTAAGTCCACTTGCTGCAATAGGTAGACCATAGCCTGTACACATTTATACATGTCTAAACTGTGTGCTTCTCTACAACAGTAATAAAAGTTTTCAATGTTTTATTGCTAATGTTCTCCAGACACATCCCACAATAAGTCTGGATGACTATATTAAACAAAAATTTCAGTCCTCTTTGTTCAGTGAAAAAGAATGGTGATGAGATGTGCCCTTCAAAAAGATTAATTTTTTATGTTCCTTTTCTCTCCCAAAAGCTATAGTACTTTTTTTTTAAAGGGCAGACCTGACGATGTGTTGAAAACAGATTTATTGGATTCTTTTTTCCTTCTGTTGTTGGCATTTGCTGACAGGTTCCAAATTCGATGGATAATTCTGTAATAAATATTTCTGAGGTTACAAATGAAACACTAACAACAGTATATACCAAGAGTGACTTTTTATTTAAGCACTTCTTTTTAATTAAGTCCTTTCTGTAGCATCTATACACTTCAAATGTACTGACTGTTTAAGACCTCTCTGGATTTTTATGTTTTAAAATATACGCAATGATTATTCCCTTTCCCAATTTCATCTTACCTCTGTGGAGGTAACAATTTAGCAATTCAATTCTGACCTCTCTTTCACTGAAACAAGGCAAATGATTAGTCCAGAATTTCTGACCTCTCCCGTTCCTGGTACCAGGCTGAAGCAGACGAAGAAAAAGCAAATGGTCATCTGCACACAAACATTTATAAAAGCAACTTGAAAATAGCGAATGTCTTGATCTTTAAACTACCTGAAATTATGACTATAACCCTTATCTCTCAGAGCAAGTCTTATGAAATCAAATGAGCAGGCTCAGGTTGCCTACATTGTTGTAATAGGGCCTCAAACCCCTCTTTTTTTTGGAAGAGATTTTTAAAATATCCTATTTCTTCCATATTATCCTCAGCTCTCCAAGAATTTTAAAGTTAGCAATAGGATGTATTTTATAATATAACAAGTCACTGCTTAAAATTCGGGTTGGGAAAGAACAAAAGATTCCTTCTTAAGTGAGAACTGTACCTTTCCAGATTTCAGCACTGTTGATCCTTAAACATAAGTCATAAGAGAGGCTTCTTAGTGGCATACTTCTGATATAAACAATGAAGATGTTCAGTTTTGGAAGACTTTGTGTGATGAAAGAATTTCTCACTACCAGGACACAATTTCATGTCCATGTATTTCTTAATTATTTGCAAATTGCTGCTATGCCAGGTTACTTAGCATATAGTCTTAAAAGTGTTTCAAACACATACCTTTGTGACATTGCCATCTATCTGTATTTCAGGTATTTTGAATATTTCTCCAATATCCTGGGAAGTGTATGGTCTTGTTTCTCTCTATGTAAGAAGATGGACAATTATCAGTGTCTAAAAGTATGCTGATAACTGCACAAAGATTTTATTTAAATGTCACAAAGATTTTATTTAAATGTGAAAAGCAGTTGTATCCATCAGAGGTAGAAAAGTCAAGCAGCAAACACAATGTACGTTTTTCAACAAAGTTTAGATTTTTCTTCATTTTTCCTTTGAATTCCACATAAATATATTACTCCCTTGTTCCAAATATGCATAAAAATTCACTACGTCCCCTACTGCACCTGTGAAAACGTTACTTC
The DNA here is from genome assembly GCF_964199755.1 of Larus michahellis. Lineage (NCBI taxonomy): Eukaryota > Metazoa > Chordata > Aves > Charadriiformes > Laridae > Larus > Larus michahellis. The sequence continues at coordinate 38,619,655 of NC_133930.1, forward strand.
ATTGCTTGCATATATGAGAAAGCCATAGATGCATGTTCTTCCACTGTCCAATACTCATACTTTAACAAATGCAGAGGTCATACAGTTATCTAAAATAAAATTTTAAAAAAAGAATTGTATTTTTACACAACAAGCTCATCCCAAAATGAAGTCTTGTTCTTTTATCTCTAAAGTTTCCTTTTGAAAAAAATTCCATCTGTACTGACAAGTAACTCTGGAAAATCTACAAAGATTATATTCCATTTCTTAAAGCAGTAAGGCTTTGACAATGTCACACCTCAGCAGAAGAGTCCACTTTAAAACCACGGTGGCATGGGGGACTGTGTTTAGGACAAACTCTTCTATCTAGAAATCTGGGAATCCTCTTGGTGGATTAGTTCAATAATGAATTCATTAATTCAGCTACAGCTTTTGTGACAAAGTCATAGAATCATACAATCATTTAGGTTGGAAAAGACCCTTGGGATCATCGAGTCCAACCATCAATCCCACTCTACCAGCTTCTCCCCTACACCATATCCCCCAACACTACATCTAAGCGACTCTTAAACACATCCAGGGATGGTGACTCCACCACCTCCCTGGGCAGCCTGTTCCAGTGTCTAACCATTCTTTCTGTGAAAAATTTTTTCCCAATGTCCAGTCTAAACCTACCCTGTTGCAGCTTGAAGCCATTCCCTCTTGTTCTATCGCTAATTACCTGTGAGAAGAGACCAGCACCAACCTCTCTACAATGTCCTTTCAAGTAGTTGTAGAGGGTGATGAGGTCTCCCCTCAGCCTCTTCTTCCTCAAACTAAACAGTCCCAGCTCCTTCAATCGCTCCTCATAAGATTTATTCTCCAGGCCCTTCACCAGCTTCATTGCCCTCCTCTGTGCTCCCTCCAGCACCTCAATATCTCTCTCATATTGAAGTGCCCAGAACTGGACACAATACTCAAGGTGTGGCCTCACCAGTGCTGAGTACAGGGGGACAATCACCTCCCTACTTCTGCTGGTCACACTATTTCAAATACAAGCCAGGATGCCATTGGCCCTCTTGGCCACCTGGGCACACTGCTGGCTCATGTTCAGCCGCTTGTCAATTAGAACCCCCAGGTCCTTTTCTGCCAGGCAGCTCTCCAGCCACACTTCCCCAAGCCTGTAGAGATGCATGGGGTTGTTGTGGCCCAAGTGCAGGACCCAGCACTTGGCCTTGTTGAAGCTCATTCCATTAGCGTTGTCCCATCGGTCCAATCTATCCAAGTCTCTCTGTAGAGCCTCCCTATCCTCATGCAGATCAAAGTCCTGTCCTGGACTGTGAGTTCTTCAAGAAGAAAACAGTTGATGCGCTATATACCACGTGTGCAATCCCAGAGCAGTCCAAGTGCATCAGATGCCAGATGTACCACATGTGCACAAGCCAGCTTTGCAAACTCTTGTTTTCTATCTGTATTGGATCTACTGTACCTGTGGTAGATGTCTCATCTACACATGTACACAGGTACCAGATATACCTGAAATTCTGAACACTCAACAGCACATCTGGAACTATAGCTGTGGGATATCTAGGAAATACCAGAAAAATAAACAAAGCCCATTGAACAAGGGCTGGTGGAGGCAAGTGGAGGACTTACTTACAATACTCAGATACATGTTAGCTATACTTTCCAGAGCCACTACACTGAATGAGTTGTGTATCTATTACCAGCCCTTAACATCAATGTTGCGTTGTGTGCATGAATGCATATCTATCACATCAGCAGTACAACAGTTGATTCCAGCAGAATCAACATTTTAACGTCTGATTTTCCCCACAAAATTCGAGACTCATCACCTCCTTCCCTATCTGACAGCAAAACAGCAATTTCTAGTTAAGGGGAATATCAAGATCCAGGGGCCTGGCAATTACAGCAGCTGAAGTTCTGACATTAATAAACTGAATTAAGAAAACACTTATGGATTTTCACACAATTAATTTGAGACCCTATTCCCAGTGTACTGGATCTGATTATCAAGGTATAGGCATCTCATCTAGTCATATTACTGGAACAATGAAATATCCTCAACTTTCTTAATTTGACTTGAAGTGTTCCTTCCATTAGAATGCATTCTGTGATGAGATATGCAGCTGTTAGTGGAACGCACACCCCAGCCGCTAGTAATAAACTGCGATCTCCCTAGCTGCCTATGATGACAACATCATACTCAGCAAGGTCGTTAGCACAGGAGGCACAATTAGCTATAGCTTTCTAGTGCCATATTATTAAGCAGAGAAAAACACTCCTATAAGACTGTATGATTTCACTTCTTTACAGTCACCGCCTCCAGGAAATTAAAAATATTTTAACCTTTATGCAAAGGGAATACACCTGATATTTTCAGCATGAGACTAAAGATTATCCTCAATATCATGGCATTAAATAAAGTCAGCTATGAGACTAATTCTATCAGAAGTCTCTGTCCAGGTATGAGAATCACTTCGCTATCCTGTTATAATGCCAAGTGAGCAGCTGGAACAGCTGGAAATGGTCTAGGAAATGTCCTTATACAAATTTGCCATGACATTCTTTTAACCTTTGCCAGAAGTTTAAAAAAAAAAAAAAAAAGCCAAACAGACACACATATTTGGACAGGGAGTTTTGTTCAGCCTTGCCTCTAGTTTCAGCATTAAATGGTTTGTTTTATGTCACAAGAATTGTGACTATATAGAGTAGTACCAGATATTCTCACTAGCCCTTTCAGTCCTAGCAAGCTGGGTCTGAGACAACTGTAACTCCAGCCCACGCTCCAGCTCGCCTGACTCAGAAAGAGCCAGGTAACAGTTTGGGCATCATAATATGAACTACACTGTAGTTTGTAAGAAGAAGAAACAAAGGAGGAAAGGCTGCGGGAACCAAAAGAAAAATAGTGGGTAGGAGATATGCAATCAACCACGGTGCAGAATCATTGCTTCAAGCATCCTGTACTGGTCTACAGATCTAAAACCCAATGAAAAAGTGGGATGAGCCCATCAACGCTTTTCAGTATAATAGTACTTCTGCTCATTCTCCAAAAATAGCACAATATAAACACATCCTTATGACTCAACTTTCAAAAAGACTTTACATATATACACACACACACACACTTATATATATAAAAATTGGAGTGTGAAGAGAAAAATATGCAGAGATGGTAGTCTCAGTGTTGCAGAAAGTCTCTCTTTGAGGGAAAGAATAGAACAGTTAGCACATGCAAAGAGGATAGTTCAAGGAAGACACACACAGATAAACCACTGACTTATAAGAAAAATCTGACATTTCTATACACAATTAACTCCTAAAAAGGGGGACTGGGCTGAGGGAGGTTCAGACCATTCATCCCACAAGTGATGAAACTGGAAAAGTGGCACAAAGAGGTGCTTATGATGGGAAAATAGAAGTATAAGGATATTTTAGTTAGTGTGATCTACAGGAGTGGGTGAACTGCATTTTTTCCCTGAGACAAGTTAACTCACAGCACATAGGGATCTTTAAAGGGTTCTAAGTTTTTCTTCAAATGAGAAGCCCCTCCAACAGTAGGCACCAGTGAGGAGGATGCTTGTTACTCTCTCCTTCTTTTAAAAAGCAAAAGGAATAGCTAAGGCAAGCTTCTGCTTTAAAAGACATTTTTGTACAGCTGCCACTTTGCCATGACTTTCCCATTGAGGTACCACAACCAAATTGCAATACAGCGGTTGGTAGATTACAGAGACGCAAGCAGTGACTTACACTTAATTTATATCTCATAGTCATTGTGTATTTGGTCTGCAGTGATGAACTTGTGTCTGTACTGAACCAAAACCCAAACCAGCATCTCTGTAGCCTAGAAGCATCTTCTTCATAACAATAAGAAAAACACTTGATGAACAAAAATAATGAGCGTGCTTCTTTACTGATTCAAAATTCATCCTTTATTTGAGCAACAGAGGGGTATTCTCCGATTAGGTTTTGAATATATACTTCTGTAATTTTAGTATTTTGACAGTTCTACCGTCTGTTAACTACTGCAGAAAAATCATGTGATCAGCAGCACTGTGTCTCAGTTAATGAAAACACTGCTTTCTACTGTGCCATCATTTACAAATGTTGTGCACTGCAATCCACCTATTGTATTCTGCATTTTCTTAATTAACCATCTTAGATTTTCACCAACTCATTCTGTAGTTTAGATTTTCACCAACTCATTCTGTAGTGCCACCCTACTTGGGAACGTGAACTAGCATTTATACAGTCACACTCCAGCACTGACATAGGGACAAATCATTACTGCTCTACTTGCATCATAACCCAATTGATGCAATAGTGTGAAACAGAACATCTCTGAAGTCCTCTCAGTACCTCAGAGAAATAACCATCAGGGAGTTTTAATAAGGTTGTGAAATCTACTGACAGAGAGAACAATATAACTAAGGGCTTCCCTTCTTAATGGCTTCTATGAGTTAATTTTAAGACTATGACCTTTTAAAAGCTTTCAAGTGTCCCTACACTTTTACATTCTTATATCTAAAGGTTTTATATGCTCACCATCAGGGCACATTCCACCAACTTCAAACACATTGTGGCAGGAATGAATTTGAGCCACTGTAGTCTTGGTCCAGAGGCTGAAAACTTGAATTCTGATTAAATTGTATTTTCATACAACACAGTATCTGTGTTCTTCTGTTGTCAATGTAAATGATTGAGAGCTGACTTTTAATATTAGCTTTTAAAATAACTCTAATACCTAAACACTAGGGAAATATTTTCTTCAAACCAAAATGCACATCTTAAATCAAAGGGCCATTGTCTCCAGAACAATTGTATTGAATCAAATCCAGCCCTGTCACAATTTTGACAACTGAATGGGGGAATAAATATGTTCACCTCTGTGAGGAGGACTTCACTGCATCTACCTTCACAGCTGAGCTCATTAAAATCTTTCTTGCCTGTCTTGTTGCCTCAGTAGCTTTCCACTTGTCCCCAAGATTCATTCACAATTTCTGGTATTTTTACAGCCTTACACATTTCCTATGACAAATTTTTGAAACCCAAAGCTTCCCACCAGCCCCTTTGGAAATTACAAGTCAACCGTGTGCCAGAATATCCTCTAGGTCAGCGTAAGGGCACATTCTGGTGTTGCAAGGAATACTAATGGAGGTCTGTGCTTGGAGTCAGAGAATGGAAATACTAGGCTATTAGATCCACAGATTTATTACAGTCACCTCTGCTTGTTCATAAAGAAGGTCCCGGTTTAGCCTTTAGTCAAAAGCTTGTTTTAGTCATCAAAGCTTGACAGCTTTGAATGCAAACCTCCCCTCAAAAGAGCGTGAAGTTCACAGACTTTATCGTTCCGTAGCTAAAATTTTCAGAGCATGTACATGGATACGTATGGATACATAAGACCTGCCAGTCAATGAAAACCAGGTCTTTAATTTTTAAAACATGCAGATGATGATAACTACAAAGAAACAGCTTGTGCGATTCAACTCTTAGTTAACACTGCTAATGCTCCTTCTATGAATAGAACAATATTTCAACATTAATATCATGACCAACTGGAAGTAAGGTACCATTTATAAAGACAAATCAGCTTCTGCTCCCAGGAACTTTCTCTGCCTTTCTTGGTCTCAGATTTGGAAATCAGTTTCCAGTAAGTTGAGAAATACATATGCAAATATAAATATATACATACATATTTCTCCATTCATTTATTCTTGACCTTAAATGTATAACAGGATTAAGCATAAATATCCTGACATCACTGAAGCTTCACCTATCTTCATAAAACCTAAATTTTCCCTGAGATGGTCTATGAACCAGCTCAGCACAGCCACTAAAAATAAAAACTCTCTATCATCTGATGTGTGTTCATAAAAAGATAATTAAATATATGAGTAAAACGTTGAAAAAATAGTCACAGTAAATATCATGTTATTACCATTTTCAGTGGAAATAACGAGAGACTAAAGACAGAATAAATAGCTATAATGAATTAGCACATTACCATCAGATACTTTTTCTCATTACACTTTATTTCCAGAGAGCAAGCACTTAAAGTCTGGCAATAAGTCGCAGAAAGTTTTAATTTGGTTGTTTATTTAGACATGATATTTTATTTTTCTCTCCTTGCACCTCTGAAGTCACTGTGATTCGAAGGGTTTTATAACAAGACAGTTTCTCTGCAATTCATGATAAACTTCAAAAAGTTGCAACAGGGGATCACCTACTTGGCATATTCTTTACACAACACTTCATTATGTCATTAAAGCAAATCCGTTATCTAAAAGCAAAAAGAACATAAGAAGAACAGAAAAAACTACTTGTACAGGAAAAGAATAAGACTTTTTTTTTTTTTACATTTTCATTTTGAAAAGTGAAAGGATTGTCGAAGTGCTGCTTCAGCAGAAGTATTAAATATATGTCTCTAAAGCATTGCTTTCAGCTGCAAACACAGCAAATAGGTTAAAATGGGACGCTTGCATCACTTTCCAGCCAGTGTTAGACTAAAAAGTGCAAGTTGTGTCTAAAAATGTGCTCCTGTTTTCTTAACTGATATTAACATCTCAGATACTTTGAGAAGTACTCGTCTGTATTATGTTGTGATGAATAAAAGAATATCCTATAACCTTCGGGTGAACTCCAAAAGCCTACATGCATGCCTCACAGTAGTTTCTTCCTATGAAGAAAAAAAAAAGTTAAAAAAGTGTACCACACAACTCAAAAGACCACTGAGATCTCACTTGCAAAAGAGACTGTGAAAGGTAGAAGTGTCTCCTGATCTAGACACAAGTTTTTGTGGTCCTAGTCACAGGTGTAGGGATTTCTCATCTCCCCATACCACTTGGTTTCCTTTTTCCTTACTCTTAGATTCTTGTTTGTAATTTAAAACTTTTTTCTCTTTTTAATGAAATCCAGTATTTTCAGGCAAGACCTGAGCAAAGTGTACAGAACAGATAATAGATAAAAGGTCCTATAGGAAAGCCAGCCTTCAGGGGGCTGTTTTGGCTTTTTGCAGGGTGATGGGGACAACAGTACCTCTATGTCACCAACTCATAGACTACCAGTCCATCCACAGCATACAATTAGAAATGTTCAAGATTTTAAAAGATGTCTGTTGATTCTGGATGTTTAGTTTGAAATCAATCTTTTATTAAAAAGGAAGGCCAGCCACCACTTCAAAATTATCAGGCCCCAAAAAAGTAAATGAGGTAAAGTCAGAAATCCCCAATTACTAATAATTTTTGTGATTCTGCCTATGGAGTTTGATACTATCATTGTAATTATTAAACTTCCACCTCCTTTTGAAATACATGTACTTTGATTTCAGATACAGAATAGACTGTACATTAATAATTAATAATTATTATCTTCGCAAGAAAGAAAAGAAGTCTGCAAAGTAACTTCAGTTCTTAGTATTTTCTTAGACGCAATGTCTTCAATATAATAACCCCTGATGCATTTTCAGGGGAGACAAACAGATGAGAATTCTGGATATTGAACGACTGTTCTGTTTTATCATTTTAATGAGAATTCGTTTTTGCTCTTCATTTGCGTTTGGGGTTTTTTTTTCCTGTTTTCCTCATCTTCTGTGCTAAAAATCACATCCTAGCTCTGCAGTGACTTCCATCACATATGACTGCAGTCAGTTATGCCACACTCTGCTCTACCAGGTAGAGAGTACTACTTTCAAAAGCTACAATCATACCATAATTTATCATTGAAGGGACTTCGAGGGTTGCCTAATATAAGCATCTTCCAGAATTATTTAAATCCAAAATCTGAAGCTTTTCCTTCAGCCCCAAATTTAGCAATTTCAAAGTCACTTCATACTAATAACTGAGGATTATGGATGTTTTTCCAACATCAGGCAGAGCTCAGTCCACACAACAGAGAACTCCTTCACAAGAATGGCAACAGGCAAGCCAAAACATTTTCCTCGGAACAGTTCAAAATGTCCAGTTTGTCACAGGACAAAGTATTTGTGCAAAGAATTAGTTATGCTCTCTCCAGCTACCAAGAACTTTAAAAAATTAATGATAAAAATATTTTCTTCAAAGATGGTAAAAACAGATCAGAAGTAAAATTCATTACAACTCATCTCATGATGTGAGCCCTACAGCAGCACAACCTCCGACTTGCAACCTGCGCAAGCGCCTCTCGTAGGTTTCACCCACCCAAGCCCTCGCCTCACCTCCCGGTCACACCGCTGACAGAGATTTCTCGCTTCCATTTTTATTGGATTTTTTTATTGCTGTGCTTCCTGAGGAATGAAATGATCAGAAAAGTATTACGTTCAAATAATAAAAATAGTAACGGACACCTGCTTTTAGCTTGCTCCTGTGAGCTAAGTCCTCTAGCCGGCAGAGGCAGCAAGGAGCCTGGGCTGGGCTGGTGGGGGCGGGATGCAGGAGAGAGGGGTACACCCTCCCGCCGGGGCAGGAGGGAGAATGGCCAGGCAAAGTGTTACTTTCCATTTCACAATGTTATCAGGTTATTTTACCAGTCCATGCCCTGAGCTAGAACTACTCTTTTTGTTTTTCTTAAGAAGAGCGTTTTCATTACTGATAACCACTGTTGGTACGTTTTTCTAAGTTTTTCAAGAAGTTATTAAGATTATAGACAAGAGTTGCTACATGTGCTACTGTGCGTCTTATAAACTAATTCTCAAAGGACTTTTTACTGTTGATTTGCACAATCACAGGGTAACTCAGGCTGACAGGGACCTGGGGAGGTCTGCAGTCCCAGCCCCTGCCCAGAGCAGGCTTGGCTGGGGGGTCAGACCAGGCTGCTTAGGGCTTCACCCAGTCCGGACATGAAACCCCCAAGGATGGCACACCCTCCCCAGGCACAGGCTCCACCACTGAGACGTCCTCCTGGGGAAAAGGCTTCTTATCTCCAGCCTGAGCCTCCCTTGTTTCAGCTTGTCTTGCTGCTTCTCACCCTCCTGCTGCTCACCACTGTGAAGAGCCCAACTGCGTCTCCTCCATCCCCTCCCATAGGTGCCAGGGATGCTGTTAGGTGCCCCCAAAGCCATTGCTCCTCCTGCCAACAGCTGGTCCTGGTCCTGCAGGCTCTCCTTGTAGGGTAAGGGCTCCAGCCTCACCATCTCGGTGGCCTCTCCTCACCTCCCACCAGTTTGTCAGCGTTGTTCCTGTGTTGGGGACCCACACTGGAGGCAGCACCCAGACAGGGTCTGACAAGCACCAAGCAGAGGGGAGAGTCCCTGCCTTCCCCTGGCTCTCGGCCCATGTTCTGCTCACACCACCGCAGGCACCGCTGGCCCTCATTTCTGCCTGGGCACACGGGTGGACCCGGCTTGGCTCACTGCCCACCAGCACCCAGGGCCATGCCCCAGAGCTGCCCCCTCCCAGGGCTGCACATGCCCGCCATCCCTTCCTCCAGGTTGCAAGTTGGAGATGCTGAAGAGGACAGGCCATGCACAGACCCTGCAGGACCCCACTGGATACCAGCCTCCAGGCAGTGTCTGACCCATAACCACCACCACGTGAGTCCACCACCCAACTGGGTCCTCACCCGCCACCGTGTCCTCCTTCCCAGACTGTAATGTCCCAGCCCAGGTCCAAGAATATTGGGGGAGACAGTGCCAACAGCCTGACTATAGCAGAGGTAGGTGGCATCTGCTGCTTTCCTCTCATTCCCACCATTTTGTCGCAGAAGGCAGTCAGGTGGGTTAGGCATGATTTACCCTTGGTAAACCCTTGCCGACAGCTCCCTGGCACTGTCTTCTCCCTGCTGTTCCCAGATATGGGTGCCAGGAGGTCTCACTCCTTGATTTTACCTGGGAGTGACACGAAGACGGCTCGCATGTGGTTCCTCAGGGTGGCTTTTGCCATTGGTTGAAGGCAGGTGTGACATTTGCCTTTCTCCAGTTGTTGGGGACCTCCCTGATCTCCACAACCTTTGGGAACTGATGGAGAGCATCTGCACAAGGACATCAACCACCTCCCTCAGCACCTTGGGGTGCAGCCTGACAGGTCCCAGGGACATGCGTGGGTTGTGTCCTCCCTAGCAATCCCTGACTCAACCATCATCCCCAGCTGGTAGCTCCTCTCCTCCTTGAGCCCTGACACTAAGCACAGAGGCCTGACAGACATTGCTGGCGACAACAAAGGCGGCAGTGAGGACCTGCCTTTTCTGGGTCTGCTGTTGCTGTAGCGCATTCTCCGTCTGCAGTGATCCTTACCGGGAGACCACTGCACGTGAAGGAGTCAGTGATCCACATACCAGTTAATCCGAGTACACCTTTGCCCATGCTGTGCTGCACTGCACTACACATATGACTTGGCCTTCAGGCTGCATTGTGCTGCACAAATTGCTTAGCCGCAGGACAAACTCAGCCAACAAATTTTAGGGAGCTTGCGGGCAGCTCCCACTCATCACTGGCAATTACACCACCTGCACTACCTTGTGTTCATCTAAAAGTGCAGCAAGAAGTTCTCATGAGAACATTGTTTCTGCTTGCAAGCAGAGAAGACAAATAGAGTTGTTTCCTTGGAAGAACATCGTATAATAGCTTGAATGAGCAAAATGAGTCAGCCTTTCTATGGACAGGGTCTGCACGGTGTGCTGCACGAGGACTGGAGAACCACTTGATAACAAGAAGTTATCCTTGACACCCTCCAGCAATCTCCTGAATGGCTGGTGTCCTGACACATTAAAGTTCCCAGTGAGGATGGGGCTCTGTGACACAGAGGCTTCTTCAGGTTTTTCAGAGAAAGCGCCACCTAATTCTTGCACTTACCCTAGTCAGTGGTCTGTAACGCATCCCACCACAGTGTCACACTTGGTGACCTCTCCTCTGACCCTGACCCACAAGCTCTTAGCCAGACCTGAGCCCCACACATCTCAGCTGCTCCTTCACTCGGAGGGCAGCTCCCTTCCTCCTCTTCCCCGCCTGTCTCTCCTGAAAGGCTCGTCTCCATCCGTCACAGCACTCCAGCCACCTGAGCTGTCCCACCACGTCACAGGTATCCCAGCAATGTTGCAGCTCTATCAGCATACGCGGAGCTCTCATCCCTCCTGCTCAGCTCCCAGGCTGTGTGCGGATGTGCACGCACCTTGGAGGTGGGTGTCATTTTGTCCTGTTTTAACATGCATGAGCTCTGCCTTGCTCCCCCCGCCCTGCATTTTTGCCTTCTGCCCTTGCCCCACCATTTTCTCACTGAACTCCAGGCTGTAACCTCTCTCCGTGTGTCACTCCTAATTTAAGAGTGTCCTCATCAGGCTGGACAGCCTCTTGGCAAAGATGCTTTTGCCACAATAAGTGAGAAAGAGAAAATGACAGCTGATTTCTTAAGTTCACAAACGTGGAACTCAGAGGGCAAGCTGAGGTTTTTTTCGAGGCCCCCTAATCTGCTCCACAACAAGTCGCTCTGAAATCCAGCTCTTCACTCACTGGGTGACAACTGCTGTATGTATACCGTTCCCCAGCCATATAGACATGTAACTATAGCTGAGCTCTGCCATAAAGTGCGTGATTTCTCCATGCCAATCTTCTGTACTCAGCCCATCTAATTTTCAGTTTCCAGGACAGGACCAATGACCTGGTTCACAGCTGTAATTCCATTGATGCCACAGCAAAATAAAAGAGAAAAGTTACATTTCATGTGTTCATACATTTCTCACTTGTCATTTTGTTTCTGAGCTACTGTAAATATCCTGTGGGAAAATTCAGCTCAAAAGCAATAAGAAAAACATATTATCTTTGAACAATAAAGAAAAAAAGTTGCTGTAATCAGAAACTGTACAGCAGAATAGCCATTTATCTTCTTTTTTACTCAACTAGAACACTATACCGTGCAGCCCCTGGTTAAAAGGGGTTTAAAAACTCACATAATTCAGAGGCCATAAGTACCAATGACACTCAAGATCTTAGTAGAAAGAAGTCAGACATTGCTCTTTATGGGTAGAAATTTAAAATGATCCAAAATGTGATCTGCTGTTTTGAATGGCAAAACTTTCATCAATTTGAGCAGGGTTCCGACTCAGCTATCCCTTACCAGAGTTACACAGGCAGATGACGGAGAGAGGAAAACAGCAGCAAGGGCTTCATTTCTAAAGCAATACCCGTACTTTAGTCCCTCAATGTAACTGAAGTCAGTACATTAGAAACAAAGATAAGGGCTTTAAAGTTAGAGATTTTTTAGAGGCAGCCACATGTGTGATCTAGCCAATGTTAGCTCTTGCAAACCTTTTCTATCTCAAATATCCTTCCCTTCCTCAGCTCCTGCCAATAAAACAACTCCCTCTCTATCACTCAATGACTAATATAAAACCAAGCTAAATAAAATTTAAAAACAAACTGTTTTGGTAAAGAAATAAGACTACAAATTATTCTTCAGAAATTAACACTTAAAGAAAAAAAAAATCAACTTTTAGGATTATTCCTTGTTACTTTTTCATTGAATAAGTGAGAAATCAGGATCCGCAATTTCTACAATCATGTGAAGAAAAGGAAGGCTGGAAAATTCAGATATTGGCAGACAGCAGCTGATAAGAAAGACGCAGAAAAATAACATAGCTATTCTTACTACTAGCCACGATGTGCAATTACTAATCTAAAACTTCTGCATTTGACAGAAAAACTAAAGTAAGCCTTAATAGGGAGGAAATCAGATCTTCAAAACACAGAATTTGCCTTTTCTTGCACAACAAGAACAGCTACCTAAAAGGCTTTGCAAGACATTCAGATGAGATCCTTTAAGCAAAACAAACACACCCTCCTCCCTGGTTACTCTGCCTTTTCTTTTGCATAAATCTTAATTTTATAGAAGTAAGTTTGTCACATAGGTTAAACCCCAGCAATTGCTCTAAATAAGTGGTGACCAAAACTAGCAGTGCTTAATTAAAAAGGCATAGAAATCATCTGAGACCCCGTAACACTGTTATTAAGACAAGATTAGGGAAGAACCATGAGCAAAAAAATACACATGCATAGTGTCACTTGTGCCAGTCTTCTACTTCAGCACCGACCCCCAAAAGTCCTCCTCAGACCAGTGACAACCTTTAAAAAGTAAAACTGTGGCAGACAAATAAAAGTTAGTGCAAGAAAAACACAACCAGGGAGGCAGGGCTGGGGAGAGGCCATAATGCTGAAAGGATTTAAATTTTCGCTTTCTTTCAGGGATTGTTTGGGAGCAAGGGGGAACAAAAAGGAAGTTTGTGGTGGGAAATGTCTTAAGGATTAGTATTTTCTGGCATTGCTTTGGAAAATGATCCCAAGTGAATTATTCTTAGTAAAATGTGACTTCAGAAATCCTATGCTCTCATAAAAAAGAGAAGTGTATAAATGAAGAAAACACAAACTAATGGCTACCCATTCACAAAAATGAGTTTTATAAAAAAAACTAACACAAATTAAAAAACATTAAGAATCAACCATCCACATCCATCCTGCAATTTATGGAATTTAGTAGTTTAAGTGTAATGCAAATCCCCTAGTATAAATACACCACTTTAGTACTGCTTTAGAGAAGATAACAGGAAGAAGTTGCTCATCCATTCAGAAAGATTCTGAAAATGTAAAGATTAATCAAAGATTAATACTGACTTTTAATTCTGGCCAAACCTGAATCTCATTCAGGCTTCTGCCTGGAGAAAGAATTCAGCTCTGCTGTAAGCAACAAGAACCACTTTGTTTAGAACAACAGAAACTCAACGAGCCCTACAAAAAACCCTCAATCCTCCACTGCATTGTGCATTTTTCTGATAGTTCTGGTGATAGAACCCTTACCTGGAAATTAAGTTTAAGGCATCTACTGCAAAGCAGTGTATTCTGAAAAAATTCTGAAAAAAAACCACCCTTGGTTATAGTATTTTAATCTAAAGCGTGGTACAGATGAATGCAATGCTCCTCCTCTTCTCCCTCCATATGAGAATATTGTTACTTTCTCTGATGCTTTCTTGTTGCCATGGCATCTTTTCTACTGTAGGTCTCTTCACCCTCATGTTCTTTTCCCAATTGGCATTCAACCTGTGAGCATCTTCTCCCCGGCTCAAAAGCTCATAAATCTATGTTTCTTTTTGAAACAAGACATTTGATCTGTTGAATAAGGCATATATCACTCCAGATCTCCGAGAGTCAGCTTTCGGTAAGAAAACACAACATTGTTTCTAAACACATGAGGAGTGAGGTTGTACTTGAACAGGGAGCAGTTTGCTCAAAATCTCTGTTTGTATGTGTTCGTTCAGCACCTAGCACTAGGGTTCTGATCCCAAGGAAAAAGCCCGTCAAGCACTCTAATAAACGTCACTCACTTCTACTTGAATACTCAATTTATTCTCTCAATTTCCACGCATATCTTGCCAAGATGTTCGTTTTCCTCACATGTAATCTATGCCGTGGGCACGCATCCTCATCAAGATGTCTGGCCATCCACCTCAGAGATTCCCGACAGATCCCACCGAGCTGGCTGAAGGCAGACACACCACGAAGGAAGAAGACACCTTCCCAAGAAAACCTCCGTTTCCCAAGCGTGTGTTTTCAGCCTACCTGCCTTCCAGCCTTTGGCTTGTGATAGCTGCCCCTTCTCCTCTCAGCGGCACAACCCCAGGACAAGCCTCCAGCCGCTACTTTCCGGCCGCGCTGCCGGGCGGCTCCGACGGCCGCGACGGGGCTGCTCTCCCCCGGGGGCAAAGCAGGTACCCTCGGGCACACTCGGAAAGCAAAACGGGAGACTCGCACCTGTCGTAACTACAACCAGCGCTTGGGAAGGGGGATTCCTCCTCCCAAAGTACAACAGGTTCTCCTAACACCACCCCCACCCAGCGCTCGGGTTCACCAGGTGCCCGGACGGAGGATCCCGCTCCCGGTCGCGGCCGCGGGGCACTCACCGGCGGCGCGGCCGCGGAGGGTCCGCCGCGCTTGGCGGAGCCGCGCCGGGAGCTCAGCCGCCGCCAGGACTCCGCCAGCCGCCCGCGGCCGCCGCCCGCCGCCCCCTCGGCAGCACAGCCCCGCTCCGCCGCCCCGGGGCTCCGCCGCCGCTGCCCCATGGCCCGCGGCTCCGCCGGACCCCGGCTGGTCGCCCCGCGGCTTTGCGCGCCGCCCGTAGTTTTAACGATGCTGCCGAGACACGGCGCGGGGGGGAGTAGGGGAGGCGGGCTGGGGCGGAGCGGCGTCGCCCGCCCTCCGCGGCCGCGGGACTGCCCGGGGGGAGCCCCGGTGCCTCGGTGATGGGCGAGCGACGCGGGTTCCGCGGGGGCGGCGAGCGGGGTGGGGGGTGGAGAACACCCCGGGGAGCAGTTGCAGGAGGGCTGAAAGGGGGACACCCGCCTGGGGTTGGGAGGGGGGGGTGGTGATGGGGCAGGCGTGGGGTGCTTGGTGGCAATTACAGATCATCATATCCCATGGCAAAACTAAAGTTTTGATCTGGGGCGTGAGATGAAAAAGGTGCCCGGCGGAATTGGGAAACAAGCCGGGTAAGTGAAAGGGGCAGGTAGCTGTACTGTGCTTAAACGTGACAGGTTGCAACACCTGTTCACTTCAGGGTCTAGATCTTGTCAAAATCTTGACAGGAGGCTTCTTCTTACCAAACTACATTAGTTCTATGGAACTAAGTTATTTCCCCATAATAAAACATGTTCCTTTGTAAAGTCCAACAGCACTTAACAGGTGCACAGCTTCCACACCAACTCCAGCGTTTTACCTTCCTGTTTACACTTAGGAGGATGGAAACACCAAGTCAGAAGGAGAAGACAGCATGGTACCCATTGGTAGGGTACACCTTTGGCTGGCCTGCTTTTCTTTCTTAAATTCAACGAGGAGCATCGCTGGAATTAACAGCCTCTCCACTAACACTGGAAGGGTCTCCTGTGGTCCTGGCCAGGGTCCCAGATTCAATATGCCCTACCAGGCACTTTAGGGCTTTAGGAACATGCACATCAAGTTCATCAGCTCTGTGTGATGAGCACAGGGCACTGATGCAGGGCTGCAGCGGAAAGCCGCCTCTCCTCTGCCCTCTGAGATCACTGCTGATTTTTCTTCACAAGGTGAGAGGATGCTCAAGTCCCCACGGCTGAAATAAGTCAGCGTGTTAGCCTACAAGCTCAGGCAACAGCATTACGAGGTAAACATTTCATCTTGTTCTACACAGCCATGTAAAAAAAAAAAAAAAAAAATCTAGACAGACACTTGGGTTTTCAGGGACCATTAATAATACAGTGAGCTTTTTGTAGGCATTAAACCATTGACTTGTACTTATGATTTAACCATTCTTACAGAGATTTCTCAGAACACCATTTTGCTGAAAAAGTCAGATGTATGCTACTCTCTCGAGTAGCTGAACTTTCTATTATAAAAAGATGATATGACATTATAATGGATGATATTATTCTAGTTATAGCCACCATACTTAAAATGATTTATGTGAGGATATATTTTCCTCACAGTGTATCTAATTCCATAATAATAAGCAAGAAAGATGGGTCAGAGTTTCCAAAGAACATGTTAAATTCTCTATTTATCTCTAATATATATTGGAAACTAATGACTAAGGAATTTGTTATGGCATTAGGTAGTCTAATGCCTTCCACACCCCTAATCAGACTCCAGACTGATTAAGTACCTTCCATTCAGTGGACATAAATGTTAGCTGGAGTGTCTTTTCTTTACAGCACCTGTAACTGTAGCAAGTTACTTCAATTGGGTGAACTATTCTCGTGAGTGCTTTTAGCTTCATTTATTCCCCACTGAGGCACATCAGTGTTTGGTCAGCTTTGCTGATTAAGTCAATTAGCTTTATAATTTTTAATGACATCTATAGATCAAGTCCTCTGATGTCTCCTCTATCTGCTAGCCATAACTATCAAATTTCCCAGTTCCAGTGTTTTTATTTAATTATGCGTTAGAGGAATCTAAAGATTTTCAAATCCCACAAAAATAGTAAGCAAGTTATTTTTTAAAACCTCAAATTACATAAAACCCAGAAGACATGCTCTTAAGGAGTCGTGTTGAGAGGACAAGGAATAAGAATCTCTAAAGGAATTCATGGACAGGATACAAAAATATTTGTGTTACTGATTTTTCAGTAGTTTTGTTTAATTCTTTGGCAGCTGGAATGTGAATTTTGCTGCCTTCACCTTTTTAGTTACACAGACAGTGCTATACTACTTACTCAGCTGACAGTACCATGTAAGATACAACAGAAAAGCAAGCAAACATTCTTCTTTAAAATAGCAAAGCCATTTTAAATAGGCTACAAACTTCAAACTAAAATAGAACAAAATCATAAGCAAAAGCAATTTAAGGTAAATCTCATACATAACACGGGTCATTTAAGTAACATCAGAAGGTCAAATTTTGTGAAAAGCAATTCAGATGTCAATAAACATGAAAATATTGTTTCTTTTCAGAAGTTAAGGCTGAAATTTCAGCACAGAAAACATCTTTCTTCTTCTTACTTCAGTTCATAATTCATCTGAACCTGACGATCTAAAGGCCAGTCACCTTTTCTATAAACCGTCATAACAGTAAGTTTCAATTTGTTACATGGCCTGACTGGATTTAATGCAACATGTATGTTTAATAACCACCTACACAGGAGATTGATTTCTAACATTTATATTATACACACCATATGTTTATTCCTCATACGCTTGTAAACATTGCTGTTATGGCTTTAATCAGGCATACTGTATGCCTGGCAAGAAAGTATTTTCATCCTAAGCAGAGAAGGACATGACGGCATGTTATGTATACAGTAGCCCGATATCCTTATTTCAGCCTTTCTCGTTCCACCTACATGTTTGTTCTTCACAGTCATTTACAAGTACATTCAAATATTTATCATGAATTACAAGAAGGCACATCAATAGGCGGTGACAGGGCTCCATTTGCCTGGTTTATATCTTCTAGCCTAGAAGAATCCAAAACCCACTGAACTGTCTGGGACAAGTTTGAACTACTCAGAGGCTTGGAAGCAGTTGTTCAGGGCCCATGAAATGTCTTAAATTCACTTTGCATTAGCAAGACAGAAGTCAGAGAGTAATTTAGGTTGGAAATGGCCGCTATAGGTCACCTGTCCAACCCTCTGCTTGAATTAGGTCCCCTTAGATTAGCTTGCTCAAGGCTTTGTCCAGCCAGTTCTTGAAAAAACCCAGAATTGAAGACTTCATAACTTCTCTGGACATTTCAGTGTTTAAGCATGGTCTCAGTGAAAAAGCTTTTTCTTATAGCTGATTGGAAATTTCTCGTGTTCCTGCTTGTGTTTGTTTCCGCTTCTGTCTTCACTGTGCACCTTCAAGGACAGTCTGGCTCCATCTTCTTTACATCTTCCCGTTCATCAGTTAGAGGCAACAATTGAGACTCCCTGTAGGCTCTGTCCTTCGGGCTGAACAAGCCTATTCTACCAGTCTTTTCTTGTCAGTCATGTGGATGAGGCCTTCTACAGAGAGCTAGAAGTAGCCTCTCATTTAGAGGCCCTGGTCCTCACAGGGGAGCTTCAACCACCCCAGTATCTGCTGGAGGAACACTGCAGCCAGGCATAAGCAGAATTTGGTCTCTTCATGGATCTGCTTGAAAGAGTCCTATGGGATAAGGACCTAAAGCAAAGAGGGTTCCAAGAGAGCTGGTTGATATTCAAGGATAACCTCCTCCAAGCTCGAGAGTGGTCCATTCCAACAAGAAAAGAAGTCAGGCAAAAAGACCAGGAGGCCTGCATGGATGAACAAGGAGATCCAGGCAAAACTCTGACGTAAAAGTGAGTATAGAGAAGGTGAAAGCAGGGACAGGTACCCTGGGAGGAATACAGAGATACTGTCCTAGCACACAGGGATGACATTAGGATAGCAAATGCCCAACTGATGTTGAATCAGGCAAGGATGTCACGATCAAAGACCTGAGAATGATGGCCCTGTGGATATTTCATATTTGTGATGTACTTGTGATATAAGAAATAAAAAAGAAATGCAGTCATAAACACTGTGTAAATATGTACTATTCCTTGCCAAGTTTCTGAGAACAGTTTTTGGCGTCCCATTCCTGTTAGTGAAGAATGGACTTGGATTTATTTGTATATATGTCTGCTTTAGGCAGAGTCAGATTGCTGTCACAGCAGCATGGTGTTGCCAGATGTATTGAGAGTCTTCCTTGGGACTGCCGTCTTTGCAAGTCTATCATTGCTATGATGTTGTAGGGCACGGGCAACTGACTTTTGGCACAGGTGGCTTGAAAGTGATTCTGCTTTTGCCTCAAACTTAGGAGAGAAAAGATCACGCTGTTGCTTCTGGTGAGTGCTTATAAGTCTGCTGCAGAGCAGAGGAGTGCCATTTGCCTGGATGTAATCCTGGGAGCTACATATGTGGGATGTAATCCTGGGACCACGATCTCAGCTGATCGTGCCTGCAGTGAGACAGTCTTGCCTACCTCCTGGAAACAGCTGAGAAGCAAGAGGCCCTAAAGAGCAGGCTCTGTCCTCCATGCTCTTATCTGACAGAAAATGAAACCAAGAGGCAGCAGTGAGCCGCACCGAGGTGATGTGAGTGTAGCCTAAATGCAGGCTACGGTGCCACTGCCGAAATAGGATCCTAGGTCCATGGTGAGGAAAGTAGGAACTGGAAAGAGACTAAGATTGGGAGAGAGGAGAGGTAGGCTTTTCCCAGGGGATGGCAAATCCTTTGTCTGGTTTTGATGTTAATGGAAAAAAGTCTGGGATGAGTTTTGTCCCTTTGTTTATCTTCAGCATCCGTATGCTTGGAAAACAGTTGCAACTAATTATTCTATATATGTGTATGAATTATGAAATCAACTGTGAAGAGACACTCACTTTTGAAGATAGATTATTTTAATCTTTCAGTGGAGCAATATGCCAAAACACAGCATTTTTATTCTTTATTACCTCTTAAAACCAACTATTTATGACATACGGTCATTGGAAATAATTTGTGCTTACCCTAAGATGTAATGTCTATTTTAAAGCTACTTCAGCAGCTTCACAAATAAGCTTGGAAGTTTCTGCTACTCATCATCAGACATGATGGTGACTATTACATGGGTCTTGTATACAACGTGTTGTGTACTACAACCAAGCAAGCAGAAACTTGAGCAGATCAAAAGTTAGCACAGACCTAAACTACCCAAAACAAATGCAAAAGAGTGGAAAAATGAAGTCCATGTGGAAACATGGGCAGTTTGGGGAGGAAGTCTATAAAATGTTTAATTTTGTTCTTATGATATAAGGAAAGAACAAAGAGGCGCAAATGTGTTAGTATCTATTAACTTATTCTACATTCCGTTGAAGTAGCAAACCTATGATTAGCTATTCTAATAGTTCCTGTGGCAGGCTCCTTGGGCAATAGCTAACACTTGTTTCGACTCACACAGGGCTGGGTGAACATTGATAGCTTGTCAGCACCCAACTGGCCAGTGTAAAACCTCTGATTTGTTATTGCTTATTTATATCTCTCTACTTAATACAAGCACAATATTTTTGTTTGTTTGTTTTGTGAGATTTATGGGAATTTAACTAACTATCAGACTTTTTGCCCTTTTTTTTTTTTCTGTTTGGGTAAAACTGGTCAATAGGTTCAAAAACTAGGTAGTGAAACCAGAGGAGGACAAGACAGCCTGTTTTCTTTGGATACTTTCCTGAAAAGGAAGGAAGGACACCAGTTCAAGTGTCTAGTTATACTTCATAGTCATTTCCTCAGTTTTGCTTTCCTTCTAAAAACTAACTATAAACAAGATTAAAATTACAAATATTTAAATTAAAAGTTATTGTCAGAGACATTTGGGAAATAATTCAGCTGAAATAGTGTGGTGGAACTAAAAATGCACTAAGGATTTGTAATTTAGAATGTGTGGTCACATCCATATTTTTGGAAGTGGAAAAAATTCATTGCTTCTTTGTTCTTGTTTTCTGTCTTTAGTTGCAGAAATACAGAAGTTAAGATGCATGTATAGCATACTCTATAAGACTGAGGTAGTGCCCATGGTAAAGGTATGCTTAACCCACTGGACACATTCCAGTCCATGGGACCTCACAGGGTGCATCCAAGGGTGCTGGGAGAGCTGGCTGATGTCAGTGTGTGAGGCCACTCTCGTTAACCTTTGAAAGGTCATGGCAATCAGGGGAGGCTCCTGATGACTGGAAAAAAAAACCAAACAAACCAACAAACATCACACCCATATTCAAGATAGCGAAAGAAGACCTGGAGTACTGCAGACTAGTCAATCTAACCTCAATCCCTAGGAAAGTATGAAGCAAATACTCCTGAAAGCCATTTCCAGGATCATGAAGAATAAGATGATGATTAGGAATAGCTAGCATACTTTTACCATAGAGGAATCAAGCCTCACTGACCTAATTGCCTTTTGTCATGAGATAACTGACTCTGGGGACAAGGGAAGAGCAGTGGATGCTGCATGGCTTGACTACAGCAAAGCCTTTTATATGGTTTCCCATAGTACCCTTCTGGCTAAACTGCTAAGATATGGGTTGTATTAGTACATAATAAGATGGATGGGAAACTGCTAAATCATTGTTATGATCAGCATAAAGTATAGTACTTTAGTACTATACTACTTTTTTTTTAGTAGTTAGTACAAAGTCTAACTTGTGTCTGGTTACTAGTAGCATCCTTCCAGGATCAATACTATTTAATCTCTTTAATGACATATGTGGAGTTTCCTGTCAGTAAGTTCATAAATGATAGCACATCAAGGGAAAGCAGTGGATCCCTGAGGGGAAGGCAGTGCTGCTATTCAGAAGGGTCTGGACAGGCATTTTTTTTTTATTATTTTACAGTATGAACATTTTGTAAGATCTTACATCACAAGTAGATAACAAGTATGAAATATCTGCAGAGCTTTCATTCTTAGGCCTTTGATCATGCTTTCATGACTACCTCAAGCTCCACAAAATTATGCAACTATTTCATAAACTCAACTCCATGAAAAGACATAAACAATGATTACATGTTTTCTTTGATTAGCTTTTTATGGAAGTAATTACTTCAAGGATATTACACAATTGCAGAGGGGCGGAAGGGTTGTCTGTGAATTCTCCTTTTCTAAGTGCAGGTCATAATATAAAAATACAGGTTTTTCAAAGGCAAATTTCTCTGCCAAACTTTTTTTTCATTTTAGAAAAAAAGCAGTTCCTCACAAAGTTTCCTCCTTCTACAGAAAAAGAAAAAATATTAATCCAAGAGCAGATGTAAATTATTCACTTCTCTTAAAATGGGAACAGTGTTATGGTTTCTTTCATGTATCTGCTGCTAGGAGTGGGTCATACACGTCTGCTTTTTATCATCTGCATAATGGAACGTTTTTTTCCATTCTCCACTTTATAGGGTTTTAATTAGAAAAAGTTAAATACACCAGAAACAAAGTCTTGGAGGAGTCTTTTTCAGAAATTCTGTACTACAGTTGCTGCTTATCATTTGTATTGCCTAACTAACACATTTTTTTCTCTTTTTTTATACCTTCCATTTCTGTAGAGAGATGGATAAATCAAGGCCAATACCAATATTCTTTGGTGGAAACTTACAAAATGCTTGTTTAGTTCAACCATAACACCTTTTGAGAGAGGTAGGACTCCAACAAAAAGGTTGGACTCGATGATCTTAAAGGTCCCTTCCAACCTCAACAATTCTATGATTCTATGATTCTATGATTTTGGAAGAAAAAGTATGACCAGTCTTAACTGCTTGCACAATGAAGGAAGGTGGTCATTCACTTTTCCATGTCAGGCAACAAAACCAGCCCTGAAAGTCACTTAGAATTCGTATTCTGACTGGGCCACCAAAATGTTCTGAAATATCACATTTTAGGTAATAAAGATATCTATGTTGAAATTCTTGGTAATTACCACAATAAATTGATTTTCTAAAGCGCGCAGCTACAGCAGTCTCTGGATTTTGGAGGTTATAGATGAAACCTTTTACATTAAATACTGCTTGTGTCATTGATAGAAAAAAACCTCTATAACCCAAATAGGAATAGGCTTCTTGTTTCAAAACAAACTAAACATTAGATTAAAACAGTTTCATTTTTTTTACTTCCATCTTATGAAAGATATTGAGGTAGAACTTTGTTATACCAGATCATTAGAAAATGAACTTTATATCCTTACATTTACCTGAGTCATTGCTGTAGGATAGTGGAATAAAGAGGAAAGCACTGTGGCAATTTATGTCTGAAAACCAGAGTAAAAGTGGCCTCCTGTGTGTCATGACAACTTTAAAACTGAACCAGGTGATGATAACCTGTATCGTCTGAATTCTGTCTAATGCCCAAGCCACCTGATCATTCTTGCCTTGGAGTGTTTAGACAGGGGGACACTACAAACAGTTAGTTTGTTTTCTGTCTCACTATTGGAAGAAGCAGTATAGAAAAATAGTGGCAATTAATAACATCTATTTCTGAAACATGCCTGGACACCTCATTAAAGTATGACAGGACAAACAAAGGCATGATTTGTACGGTTTCTTAGAAGCCCTTAGTGTAGCGTTTATTCAAGCTGAACTCCCACTACAGAGGGAAGTCATTTTGAGTACAGACTGCAAGATCAAACTTTCAACATTTAAGTTTTAATTACACTCAGTTTTTCTTTCTCCCGTCTGTTCACATCAAAAGGTCACGGTCTCCACTACAGTATTCTCAGAAACATTTGTAATACCTTAGAGAGCAGACAGCATGAACAAATACTGTACAGTATTTTTGCTAAGGCTGTTGTTCATCTTATGCAAAAAAAACAGGCAGGAGATTCAGAAGGAAACAAAGAATCACTTGACTTGGAGTTTAGCCTATTTTTTACAGAAATGTTAAATTGAATATTCATTTCAAGACACATTTAGCAGTTGGTAATACAGTATAAAGAGAACATTTGATGACACAACATATTTGTGCCTAGACCATGAAACTTGCCTGTAATGGAAGAAGTGAACAATGCTTCCTAAAGTTACTCTACAGAGAAGGCACAGATGCTCATTCTGCGTTCATGAGAGGGGCCCTTGCAGTTCAAGATATATAAAGGCTTGGAAGCAGTGTTCCTCTTGGGACGCGTGCTGTCAAAATATCAAGTGCTTAAGAAACACTGTGGCATTCTCACAATATTTATGCTTTTGTTAAAAATATGCAACTGTCAATTAATGGAGACAAATAAAGAAGTCAATATAGCAGGTGATGGAACAAAGACGACACCGGTAAAAAACATTTCAATAGCAGCTATAAAGACCTGGTTGCAAATATCTGCTATATGCCCTGGTCTGCATTGCAGGTCAGGCCATATTGTTGGATACAACTCTCAGTGACTTTTCTTCACACATGTAAAACTCAAACAGAGTAAGAGGAGTTATAGTTTCAAACTGCACTGAGACCTACAATTTACATTTACACAGTAATTTTATGAAATCACACTTTCACAATCCAGCATGAGTGGTGATCCTAACCTTACACAACAATTTTGTGCTAATACAAGTCCACAGTATTTAATCCTTCAGTCCCAAGTAAGGCACAACGGTATAGTTAGATTAATCTCAGTACTGTTTGTTACATGTCTTTAAAAATTTTTGTCACTATTTAAAAAGTGAGTGTTTTTCCTCGTCATATGAATTAATGACTCCTTATTGCTCACTAAAAACCAGGTATACTAATTTACCATATGTTCAACATGAAAGATGGAAAAAAATAGCTTCTGCATCTGTCAGTAGTAGGTTTCATCCTACTGCTACTTGTTATCTTTCAATTAATTCCTGTCAATTAAAAAAATGTAGCAAACTATGATGTTCTGTGCAAGTTTATCTCTTTTGCTTTTACACCCCACTATTGCAATTATACATTAGTAAATGTATGCAAAGTTTTGGGACACAACTAAGCCTTAAATGAGTTGCAACGCTGGACTCCATACTGTGACAGTTTTGGATTGCTGAAGTATTTGTGACTTAAATTGCGAGTAAAGGATCTTCGTTGGCTACATGGTTGGCTGTCAGGGATAAAACACTGAAGCACTGAGGGGAACAGAAGTGATGCCAAGGTTAATCCATTCAGACCAGAGAAAACTGAGTCCTTGCTCTGATTTTGCATTTGCATTTCCCTGTTAGGCTACTAACGCCCAGAATCATAACCAACTCACCGGTCTGTTCTTTCTATAGGAATCTTGTCATACAAATGCTTGAATAGCAGAGGATGAACCTCACAGAATCAAGAAAACAGTTAGCAAGAAAGGAAGAAAATCTTCCAGGGAAAGAGGGAGGGACAATATTTTTCAACTAATTTATCCGATTTTCCCGTAGAGTGGACAGCAGTTCTGTGGCCCCTGCAATGTCCCTTTTATTTATTTAATGAAAGGGTAGAGGCATTCAGTGCAAAAGTTCTGGAAATCTTGGTTAATCTAAAAGATTTTTTCCTTTTTTTCTAAAATTTCTGTATTTCTACAAAAGAATTCCTTGTGAGAGGTGCCATACTGCCCTTCTTCACAGAGGACCTCCCAACACTTGTGAGAGGTCACCAGCTTGAATGAGGTTTGTGTTTATCTGCTAGACAGAACTGGTCTGTCTCACCCACAAAAGGTATTAATTCCCCTTTCTAGATAAAACCACCATGATCTTTATCCATCGCTGTAGGCCTGCCTTCGTTCTTCTAGCCGTTCTGCCAGACTTAAGGCCAAGCTGTAATGGCAGTGACCCCAGCACTGCTTCATCTGGCTACTGTGCATCAGTCCTTGCAGAAGAGAAGCCCTGAAGAGGATCAATATTGAAACAGTCCAGCCAGCATTAGCCATTAAATTTATATAAGAAGAATTTTGTGATCTTTTAATCTAATTCTTACTTCTGACACCTGGCAGAAGGCAGCTTAATAATTTATGTATTTTTCACATATGTGAAGACTATGACTTTTATTGAGTTGAACATCATAACATTTTGTTTCAAACAAAATTAAGATCTTAACCCAGCAAAGCACTTGGTCCCGTATTGAACTTCAAAGTCATAGAACTGTGAGTGATTTTTGTTGAAGCTACATGTCTGCTTCATGAAGTACTGCTGAATACATAAACATAGCTACACGAAATACATAAGTGCAAGATATTAAAGGTTTGATTTTCACGTCATCAATATTTTAGATGAGCAAGCTGGTCCTATACATTGTGTTCTGTAATAGTGTTATTAGATACAACGCCAGATTACAAAAATTACTTGCTGGGCACAGGTGAGTTTATCTCTGAAGCTATATACAAGTGTAAATAGATTAGCACTTGAACCTTTACAAACATTTGCGAAATAGAACCACTGACATTACTCTATTTATTCATTCCTTTGTTTATAGCACTTTGAGGGGAAATTAATTAATGAGTAGAAGAAAACAGTATTTTATGCAAAAACTGAATTAATAAGTGGGGAAAGGACCTATAGGGGCTGTTTCCAATTAATGTTCTATATGTCGGCCTTAAACTGTTAAGTCTTACACTGCAGTCAAAAGTTGTTAGTCTTTCAACACAGCTACAAGTAAAAAGACTTTTGTTAGTCTTAAACATATAGACAGAAGATTTTCTCAGGACTGGGATGAAAAATAAAACAATGGACTTCTTGTGCTTTATCTTGTTATCCTATGCAAGTTATTTTCCATAAATAATGATAGACATCTTTTCAACTCCAACTGTAATTTGTGAATTCTGGAAATAATAGTTACCATGGTACCCCAAGTTCTTTTAGCAGATTAATTCTTTCACAGATTTGGTACTGGTATGTCATTTAATGTGATCACATACTCAAAATGACTGATGATTTATATAAACAAGAGAATGCTTGCTACCACCTAACATTCTTCTTTTCTACTGAAGTGACAGTCACTTTGATTTTATAGCAGAGCTTCTTGTTACATTGAAATACAGATTAATGGCTTTTTACCTATTTTTAAGACATAGACTATACTATAGGTAGATAGCTAAGCAAAGTATTCGGAGTTTCTTTTTTTCCAAATACTTTGCCTTTTGATGTTGTAGAGGGTTTTAACAGAAATATTAAAGTTGCTGTATGAATGCAGTAAGGTATGAATGGAAACACATGCATGTCTGCTTGGATACATACATCTTGATGCTTGTGAGTATGTGCATGTGTGAGTGAACGAGTGAGTGCATGAAGACCATGAGAGGACAAGTGTGAATGCATAAAACCAACTTACTTAAAGATTTTATAAACAAGCATCACATTTTCCTTCCAAAAGATTTCACGCTGAGTTATATTGCACTACTTTTCCTGCAACATATGCATAATTCTTAAAGATCATTTGACAATGAGAAAGTAGAGCTCAGAGTCCAAAAGTCCCTGGAGCCAGCTGGAGACTTGGATTGGAAGCAAAAAGATAGAGGACACAGAATCTGTGCCACAGCCCTCCACTTTAGAGACTAAAAAAAGAATCATCTTTATTTATGCCAAAACTTACCTCACTCAGCCAAGGAATTTCAATGTTTAAAATGAGCAGTCCATATCAGTGTAAGGATCTGGTTCAATGTACATACAGTGCAGCTGGAACAAGAGCTTCTAGTAGGGCGTGGAATGAGGGGAGGATGGGCACACATCATAGCAATTAATTTACAGGTACGGAGTTATAAATGTACAGACTGAGGGTTTTCTTTCTGCGAGTATCAGAGTAAAAAATATAGCAAATAACATTAACTACTTAGGCTATTCTTTTTCAAAAAAGACCCCAGAACCAGTAATGTCTCAGGAGAAGTTTTTTTAAACATTCAGATGTTATAAACAGGTATAAAGGGATTACATTGAGGCTGAGGGGTTTTTTACATCAGATCTTGTATTAAATCTGCTGTAACAAGAAGGGGGGGGTGCATGACAAAATTTAGGAAGACAATTTATTTTAGCCTATTTTTTTGACTAAATAATGAGCTTGGAAGGATGGGGAAGAAATGGGGAAAGAAAAGAAAGAAAGCACAAGGAACTGAAGGAAAAAAGAAGACAAGCCAAAAGGATCCTACATGAGACAAGGAGAAAAACGGTATGCCAGAGAAGAGGTCTCATAAAGACATGGTGTGTAGGGGTGACAAAGGTGATCTTTTTTTAGACTTTAAGAAGCCTTATATTCCCAAGAATTTCCATCATAAAAAAAAAGGAAGTGAAATGGATATTTGTTCTGAAAGGGATTTTAGAGGGTTCTGAAATTGCTCATGACCAAAAAGATTGTGTACGTATGCATCAATAGATACAAGTGAAAATCAATTAGAGACATTGCTGGTTAATACCGTATTGGTGGCAGTGTAATAGTGCACGCCCATTTCATGGCCATGTCAGTGTACCACTCCATTGTAATTTTAGAGATTGTGGGGAAATATAGGGCATAATTCCTGTAATCTCTTGCCAAAACAAGGAGAAGAGGTTGTGATTAGGCCATCCCAGCTTGCACTGATATTCGGAATACACATAGCGGAAGTTATTTTTGAAAATCTCTTATTCAGGGGTCATAAGTCTGATTTTAATTTTACTGAATGATCCTGCTAAATATAAATAAATATTTACCAATAAAGAATATGCATTAATTTGACGCTACACAAAAAAAAATAATTTGAGATTCTTAATATTGCATTGATTTGCATAGCTCCCTAACACCTTGTACAGTACTTTTTTAATTGGCCACCTGCTCTTGTTATGCATAACATCTATTTATGATTCTGCAGATGAGCAATTCTAGGAAGTAATGGTAGCGTGAAAAGCAAACAGCTTAGTTTGACCTCTTCTAATCCCCAGCAGTCCCCATATAACAAATTATGATGATGATCTGCGAACCTGCTGACGCCCTCAACAGGTTAAAAAAAAAAATAAGAAAACAAACAAGTTATTTTCTGTGAACACATTTGTTCTATACACTTAAGAAAAATAAGGTCATTCAAACACATTATTTTTCTGGATACTGGTTGTGCTGCTGCAGCAGACTCAGTATCAAGAAGTGTTTAGCTATTTAAAAAGTATGCATAAAACAGGTTTTGTTTGTAACTTTCAGAAATAATAATTTAAAAATGTAATTCAGATATATTACATTAATAGAAACTTTTGACATGCTTCTAGACTAAAGTTCAGGAGATGTTTTCCTAGACACATTGGAAAACCAACTTCCTAAGTTCTCTGTCAATGTGTCAAGCACTGCATAATTCATTTACTGTAAAAAGCAGTCTAACAATATTTTCTTAACTTAATGGCTCCCACTATGTTTCGGAAATTAAAGAAAAAAAATCTAAATTGCTTACACCAAAATTCTCATTTATCTTGCACATGAGTCAAGGCCCGGGGGGGGGGGAGGGGAGGGAATTGCGGAGAAGAGAGAGAGAAAAAAGAAAGTGGTACATTTTTTATCCCTAGAAGTTTTAAACTGAAAGGAATAAGTGAACTCAAGTAGGGACAGTCAGTGTCCCCCAGGTGGGGAACAATGAAGCTAGCACCAAGAACATTTGAACATCATCGCTCACAAAAATAACTTTACTAGGAGACAAGACATAACCACAGGAACAAAAAATGATTTTTCACTCCAGTAAAAGAGGAAGGTGACTTACATCAGAGAAGCCTGGGATCTCAGGTAAAAAAAACCAGCAAAATAAAAATACTGAGAACAAGACTGCCATTTCACGAAAAGCAACATGAATGATGTTGATATTCTGGACATGTGGAAGACACTCTATTTATGCAGATTGCAATGATTCCTTGTGTCATCCTTGACTATGCTGAAAGAATAATGCAAAAAATTCGGTACTTTACATGTTTATTGGTATCAGTTGAGGGTAGCTTAGTAATACCAGGTATTTTTGAAAAGTATGTAAACCTGTAATTGCAAGACATGCAAAAAACATAAGAAACTTCAGCCTTTTATGACTCAGTGTTATAGGAGGTTTCCGTCGTATTGAAAGCACTCGATATCTTGATATGTAGCAGAGTATATCTCAGCCAACATTACTTGTGCAGGCAAAGATATTTCAAAATTGGCAAATCTCCAGTTGTCTTCTACAGCTGTTCAACATGCAGAAGGTAAGTATGGATGAAGCACCAGCCACTCTCAGGAGTTTTAAGATTGGATTTATGAGCTTTTCTCGTAATTTGAAGACTGTTGCATTCCTCCTTCTTCTGCGACAAATAAAACCCTTTTATTTCTATTAGTTAATTCAGAAGAAAATTAACTTCACCAATATAGTGTGAAGACAGCATACTTCGAGAAGTTCTGTGTAAAATAACCACCCGTGCAAAGACCCACATCAGCATTCTTCACAGCTAATACATTTCATACGGAATAAAGACATGAGAACAAATGTATTTTTTCTTTGTGTTTGCACACATCGATTCCTATTAGAGTCTTGCCTGCTTATTTTTACTGTTTCTAACTGAGATTATCCTTACCGCAGCTGCAGAAAGAGGAAAAAAAAAAAAAAAAAAGAATGATCAAAAGAGCTGAACTAGACAGAAATTGCATACATATTGGCATCTTTAGACTCACAGCCGAAAAAGAAGTGGCGAAAAAAATCTAACCCTGATGACTTGTGCTACGTTTCTCTGCAGAGCCTGATTACTGGTGCAAAATGAAGCAGTGTAGCTGCTAAGATTAAGAACTAGCACTGGTAAATGTGAAAACTTCCCACGACTTTCCCAAAGCCACTTTAGAGGTCAAAGCATAGAATCATAGAATGGTTTGGGTTGGAAGGGACCTTAAAAATCAGCTAGTTCCAAGACCCCTGCCACGGGCAGGGACAACTAGACCAGGTTGCTCAAAGACCCATCCAGCCTGGCCTTGAACACTTCCAGGGATGGCGCTTCCACAGCTTCTCTGGGCAACCTCTCACCACTCTCAGAGCAAATAATTTCTTCTTAATATCTAATCTAAATCTACCCTCTTTCAGTTTAAAACCATCAGCCCTCATCCTGTTACTACACTCCCGATATAGAGTCCCTCTCCATCTTTTCTGTAGGCCCCCTTCAGGTACTGGAAGGCCGCTACAAGGCCTCTCAGGAGCCTTGCCCTCTCCAGGCTGAACAACCCCAACTCTCTCAGCCTGTCTTCCTAGGAGAGGTGCTCCAGCCCTCCGATCATCTTCATGGCCCTCTTCTGGACTTGCTCCAACAGGTCCATGTCCTTCTGGTGTTGGGCGTCCTCAGGCTGGAAGCAGTACTCCAGGTGGGGTCTTAGGAGAGCCGAGTAGAGGGACAGAATCACCTCCCCTGACCTGCTGGCCATGCAGCTTTTGATGCAGCCCAGGATGCGGTTGGCTTTCTGGGCTGAGAGCACACATCGCCAGGTGATGTTGAGCTTCTCATCAACTAAGACCCCCAAGTCCTTCTCCTTGGTGCTGCAGCTCTCAATCCATTCTCTGCCCAGCCTGTATTTGTGCTTGGATTGCCTCAATCCACATGCAGGACATTGCACTTGTCTTTGTTGAACTTCATGAGGTTTTCACGGGCCCACTTCTCAAGCCTGTCCAGGTCCCTCTGGACAGCATCCCTTCCCTCCAGCATGTTGACCACACCACACAGCTTAGTGTCATTGGTAAACCTGCTGAGGGTGCGTGCACTCAATCCCACTGTCCATGTTGCCAACGAAGATGTTAAACAGCACTGTTCCCAGTACAGACCCCTGAGGAACACCACTCATCACTGCTCTCTACCCAGACATTGAGCCATTGACTGCAACATTTTTAGTGTGACTACCCAGCCAATTCCTTATCCACGAAGTGGTCCATTCGTCAAATCCATGTCTCTCCATTTTAGAGACAAGGATGTCATGCAGGACAGTGTCAAATGCTTTGCACAAGTCCAGGTAGGTGGTGTCAGTTGCTCTTCCCTTATCCAGTAACATTGTAACGTCATCCTAGAAGGCCACCAAATTTCTTAGACCTGATTTGCCTTTAGTGAAGCCATGTTGGCTGTCACCAGTTACCTCCTTACTTTCCACGTGCTTTAGCATAATTTCCAGGAGCATTTGCTCCATACATTACATGAACGACATAGAACATGAATGACATATGACATGAATGACATAGAACATGCTGCCAACAAGAATAAATGACGAGATTTTATGGCCCAGATCTCTTCTAGTCTCTCTTTCCTGTGACTACAGGAAGTTTCTGTGGTGCAGGGCCTTCTTTTCTATATCAGAGCCTGGTTGAAATTAAAGCCTCTAGTGGCAGTCTGACTGACATCAGCAAGGGGCATTCAATAAGGTGCTAAGAATAGGTCTCAAACTTTTCAGGCCAGGCTTAAATAATACTCAACACGGGAAGTGTTTTGCAATGACTGAGCTATTCTAATTTAAGATATGTGTAGTTAATCCTCCTCACTTGGAAGCCTTCAGCAGAGCTCCAGTCAGTTTTTTGTTCATTATTCAAATATTTTTTTAGACACATAGAACACAAAATCTCGATTTCATATTTAAATCCTCCAAGATTTTACATACTTAATGCTTTGCTCTCATAAGATATCTGTCCTCGTTTGCAAGGATTTAAACAAGAAAGGAGGTGAAATAAAACATGTCTATTCTTGATTTAAAGTAGAAAGTAACATTTATGTGACTGGTGCCCTCCATACCTGTCGTACAAGGTTAGGAGCTGAAGTTCAGCAACCTTTCTTGGAAGGAACTAAGAGCTTTTACCTACCGAGGAACACAGAGGCAAGACGGAATCTTAGTATGACTAAGATTACCCAAGAAACTCCCTTAGCATCCTCAGTTGCCAGTTGTCACAGAGCTGAACACTGCATTTAAGGAAAAAACCCACTGTATCCACTTTGATATCTCCTGGTTGAGAGAAAAGTTTCTCTCAGGTTTTCATTGAGTGTTGCCTGCCTTTCTTGGGTCGCCTCCTGTAGGGCACACTTACACCTGGTTCAGCCTTCAGGGGAATAACGTCGTTTCAGGCTGGTTTCTTTCCAAACTGGTTGCTTTTAAAGATTATCTTTCCGTACTGCACATCTTGAAAATTTAATGACCTTCTGGTGAACTCCTTTCCTCATGTTGGTGCATAAGATGTGAAAAGCTACATCCCATATCTCTTGCCAGTGGGTAACTTTCAGCAAAAATATAGAATGAAAAAAAGTGTCTGGGGAAACTGAGCAGCAGCTGTACAGAGTTTACTAAGACAGTTCTCCCTCCACTGGGATGAAAACAAGGACATTGAAAAATGTAGGTAAGATATATTCACTAGCATTAAATACACATGTTCACTTGTCCCACAACAATAAAAAAGAATCTAGATAATTCAAATAGCTGAGAAAATCCTAACCTGAAGAAACCATTCATCCAAAATGAATTATAGCCCCTCCCCCCCAACTTTTTGCTTTACCATAGCAACTACATACAATTATATTTCCTAGACCTCCAGAACAGATTATTCTCATGCATACAGCCAGTCAGGCCCAATCGTATAACTGTTGAAAGACTAAAAAGAAAATAAGGGGGCTGATCGCATATCCTTCCATGCAAATTAAATGTGGATATTACAGTAATTAGGGCAGGAGCAAAAGAATGAAGCAAAGGGTTGTATTGTAACAGAGTAACCTTGTAGTTTTAGGTGAAGACAACCAGTGCTAGCATTTGGTATAGAGTCATCTAGAAAATAAAATAATAGATACTTTTGTTTGTTTCTGTAAGGTAACTGCATGAAGTTCAGTGCTATGAGAAGTGACCCAAGGCACTCTAAGCATTCAAGGACACACAGGAAAGCAAGGACAGAAGTTGTGTTGACTGATCAATACCATGTGAGACAGCTGGAGGATGAGGAGCTCCAGAACATAGCTTTCCTCCAGAAAGGCTCCAGACATAGCTTTCCTTTCCACATTGGCAGAATAACTCTATAACAAAGTAGGAAAAAACTGAGAATAAAGTTATCCAATCTATTAGGGAAAATTATATTTTTGTGGTATTTTCCTTCTGGATTTTGCACGTATGTGGTACTCATATTCCAGGAGGCTTTTTTTTTTTTGTAGTATACTCAACAGTTATTACAGATGATGTACAGTGATTTGACACTCCTTTGGTCATTTCAAAATAAGCTGTAGCTATGTAATTTTAAATTGGTATTCTTAATCACAATGGTTAATGAAACAGATGCCTCTATATAAACCCTTACACCCTTACCTGCATTAAGATCTGTAAATGGATACACCTGTAGATGAATCTGCTGGTGCTCTGACCTCCCTCCCATCCCTGGATGATTGCTGTTTCCATGACACCCACATCCTCTCCACTCCTAGGAATCGCTCAGTGAGCCAGCCACATTAATGCACTAACCCTGACCCAGTAACTCATGTAAAACACTGCATGCTTTGGAGTGGGAGAGAAGACCTTTCCCCTTAACATCTTTTCTACGATTACAAATCACAAAATCGAGACAACCTTTCCACCTTTTTTTTTCTCCATTTTGGATGGGAAAGAGTCACCTGTAGTTTCCTTCTGCTAGTAGGACATCAGAAAGAGGAAAATTTGACTCCTGGAACATACTGCAAGGTTGTTGGTCCCACCTGGCCTCTGCAAAAGCAGCAGTAACATTGCCCTATTAACCACCATTAACAAGCTTCCTGCTGCATGTTGGGTGACAAAAAGGAGAAAAGGGGAGAAAAAAAACCCCACCACCCAAACCCACAAGTTCCAGGCAAGTTTAAGAGGTAACAGTAAGGTATGTAAATATTTTCCAAAACTGCATATGTTTTAAAGTGAAAAGAATCAAAATCGCTCAACTATGTTATCTTTGTGACTCATCATCAGGAGAGCAGAAAACCTAGAATACACATTACGTATCCAGTGTCAATTTACAACAAAATTCTTTGTCCCCAGAAGCTTAGTTTTGAAAATGTCTAAGTTTCTGGTTTGGAAAAAGAAGCCATGCCAGAAAAGATGCAAGTACCTTTTGGTGCATTATGCAACATAAATTGAGCTTAGGTCCAAATTCTTTTAACCGATCTTCTTTCGGTAACAGAACTTGGAAAACAATCTGCCTGCAAGGGGGTTCTTCAGTAGTAAGACTGAGCAGCTTTGACTAAAATTTTAAAAACCTTGTCCAAATGCTACAGCAAATTATATGAAGGACCAAAGTCTCTCCCTCTTAAACTTAAAGCATGGAGTTAAATAAGCCCTCTTGCTAGTCTTTACTATTGCACTCACTGTGGAAGTTATGAGAGAAAATCCCAATCCGTACAGGAAAAATTTTCTCTTAACAACATTTCACTGTATTTTATTGTGCTTTACTTACCTACAAGTAATTGAATGCTGCTGGTTTAAGTCACAGAGCTTGTTGTCATAGAGATTGGGAAATTTAATATGGTTAGGCTTATTATTATTATGATGTAGGTTTATGACACCACAGCTGAAACTTTCCACTTTGAATAGTTAGCTCTAATTAAAGCATAGTGTAACAGATAATGCGTTGCCTAGCCATATGCTTATTTTTTATCTTCTGTTTTGATTACTGAATTTCAGTCAATTCCAAAGGGGATTTATGTGTTATTCTGTCATCTACGTACTCTGTAAACAGACAAACAGCTACGTTCACAACATAACACATTAATACCACCTCACAATTTGATGTAGTTCACAGAATCCTTAACATTAACAAAGACAATAGTCTCTTCCCCAAATTCACAAACTCAAAAATGTATGATTTTTAGATCTTTATTTTACCTGAAGCTGAAATAGCTTAGATTTGTTTAAAGTTACTGCGTTGCATCTGGGATTTGTCTAACAGGTTAATGAGTCACAAAAGGCTTAATGCTCTAAAATCCATTTAAGTAAGTGTCTAATTCAGAATGTATGCCAGAGCCTCTGTGACGAGGATTTTATGAAGCTAATAGCAGTATTGTGCCTGCTAGGTTTTTTAGGTTATTACAAGTAAGATGAAGACATTGCATAGCACATGCATTTGAAAAAAACAGCTTCGTTTTATTGAACACATTCTGCTTGGACACAGAGTCTGTTCCCTGGTCATAAAACAGTTTGTACCAGGGTACTAAAGAGAAAACATGCAAAAAAAATTGTGCATCCCTATATAGAGGCAGAGAACTGTGGAACTGTGGTCAAAGCATCATCCAGGAGAACACAGGCTCTAAGATAAGGCACTCAGGTAGAACAGAAAACTCACCTGAGGACATCCTGCATCCTACGAACCCTAACTCTGCACAAGGGCACAGCTCAAAAGAAGGTGCAGGGCTTGTCCTGCTCAAACCCACTTCCAGATCATTGAGTGGGGCTCTCCCAGGCCTTACAGGAGGTGCTTGAGCCCCATCAGCCTGGGCAGAGCAAATACTCCAACCACAGCTGGTGGTGCTGAGCAGAACAACTTATCTGGTTATCATATTTCACAAGAAATGTTGCTGAAGAACTGTATATTTTGGGAAGGCTATAATCATACAAGTCTGTGTGAGACCTACTATGAGAACTAATCGAATGAGATCTGCCTGGTTATTGGACGTTTGAAACACAACTCTTGATCAGTTTTGGCAGGGAAGTGGGCTTGGGGAGATCCAGGTCTGCACAGACCCAGGAGCAATTTGGCGTTGTAGCCAAAATATGAAGATTTTACAATACTTAAGTAAGCTAGTGTGACTGAGTTCTGTATCAGCCTTTCCAGTTTCGGAGAAAAGGAGGAAGACATTTCATCCTGGAACTGTAAATAATCTTCTCAAAATTATCATCCATGTAGCCTTATGTAGGATTGAAGCCATCTCAAACAGAAATGTGGCTTAACTAATGTAATCAACCTGCTTATATCAGGACAAAGTCTTTTTCAGGTTGCTTATGTGACTATTTTGAATTAGTAAAGTCTTTGATTAGCAGAAGTATCCTGAAGTCAAAGTCAAAGACTTGTACAAAACACTGGTAGTACTTCATAGACTAGATTTTTTATACCCTACATTAGAGGTAGGTTATAAATGGGTAAGCTGCACAAAATAAGAGTTGTATCAGAACAAAAAGATTTACACGTATTAGGATACTTAAGAAGCTTGATAACACTTTAAATCAGATTCTCCAAGAAGGATTTAGTCATCAGATTGCCATTACGTGCTACATAAATGCCAACCCATAATCTAATTACAATTGTTTGTGATTAAACGGCTAAGCCACAAAATGCTTCTCAAATCTTCAGCAAGCTTGTGCCAATAGCAAGGAACTGTGACTGTATTTCTTCTTAATTTGGATACTTTGTTAAAATATGCTGGGTGTTGATTTAAACTACAATATGGAAAAGATCACTAAGCTTAAGTGACTCTACTACAGAACTTATTGTTCCTGCCCTATTTTGTACAGCAACCAGCAGAAGTGGGAAGAAGGCGGAGGCTAAAGAAAAAGGCAAGGGATTTTACAGCCAGACAGAAGGTGAAGGCATCTGCAGCAGAAGGCAGAGAATAAACTTGGCCTTCCAACCCAAATCACAACTACCTAAGTGTTTGCAGAAGCTGTTGGTATCCAAACTGCAGAAGGATACCTTCTGTCTCTTTGCCCGTGTCTTGCAGGTACCCGATCTGTCTTGATTTTCTCTCCTCCTCACCGACTTGGCCGCATCTATCAAGTGCCTGTCAAAGCCATTTTCCTTACTTACAACTTTCACCATATTTTAATTCTTGAAACCCTCCAACAGCTCACGCATCAAAATGTGAAAATCTTATTACCAACTTCAAGTTCAATTCTTTATTCTATCTTTCTTTTTTTTCTATTTATTCTATGTGGTTTCATTTACCCATTTGCCAGCTTTTTCACGAGTACTTCTATGTGTTTTTAGCTGCCATACGCTAGACACAGAAAGTCATCTACTTTCAGAGAAGTGCTCCATGTAGTACAAAATAAGTGATATTCTTACCACCTAAGTTTATAAATCCAGGCTTAATGTCTGCTTTGTAAGATTCACGCAATTATCGATCATCTTTATATTCCTTTATCCTTGGAAGGAGAAAAATACCCATAGAAAAACATAAAAGTTTAAGGAAGAGAAAAGGGAAAAAAGAAAGAGAAGTGCATTGCTTATTTATCTTCAACAATTGGGAAAAGCATGTTTTTAAAGTAAGTAGCATCTAGAATTTAATTGACTGAAAAAAAGAAAGGCTATGTTTTGGATGGACTATTTCACCCTTTCATCCAGCATTTTAATGTAATAAACCTGAAAATCTTAAGATTTTTAAAGTGTATAAACAATTTTTGCCAAAACCATAGATGATAACTGATACAGCAGCTCTGATTATATGGGTTATTTCTCTTGTAGTGATTTACTTCAGGGCATTACAGGCATGGTTATGTTAAGAAAACCCTATTTACTAAAATGGAATGCCAAAGATTTTAAGATTGGAATCAGAACCAATAGCAATGTGGATCCTTTTCACTGGGATAGAAGATAAGTAATTTCTCTTTTGTTTCTAAAGAGGAAACCAGCAAAATTGAAGCTGATAACAAGAAAGATCTTATTTGACTTTAAAATATTCACAAATATGTATATTTCAGTTTCTAGTATATTCCTTCTCCTACCATGGGTACAAAATGTCTCTAGGACCCTGTTACAATAGAATGGACAGCATCATTTTGGGTAAACAAAAACTTGTAATCTCTGGTGTAAAAACAACAAGCAGCTGATCTATGTGAGGGTTAAAGCTTTCCAGAGCATTGTGGCTTTTTGCTTATTATTAGTGCTTTGACATCTTTCTCAGGACAGTATCTTCTGAGTGTAGGGGTGCTTGGAGCGGTTTCAGGTGATGTGATACTGACAGACTAAAAAAAGCAGTACTCTTCATTTCTACAGAGCACAGTGCTTTGCAAGGCTTAAATAATTAAATTCAGGATGCAAAACAGAGGAGAGAAAAAAAATTCTTGCAAAAAGGGAGGTTTATGTGTTTATGTAACAACTACCTAAACTGAGAGATCAGCTAGGTGGGCTGGAGGCTATGATAACTGCAATGTCCAAGCACGACAAGACTAAGGCCCATGGTCTGTCTCTTATACCCAGGCTATTTCAGAAGGTGATGTAAAATTATCCTACCAGGATACCTGGCCAAATAAGTACTCTTGTGCCATCCTCCAGACTTTATTTAGCCATTTACCAGTAGCTATTTCCCTGTGTGATCTTTCCACAAATTATTATTGCACAGATTAGCCCTGCATTTGCATATCCAGTGTAAGTACGTTGATTTTCATTTAGCTGGCAGCTTTCTGCTTGTGAATGCTAAAAGAAGTAAAGAGGGAGGACCTGGTTTGCTTTCTTATATGACTAGTTATAACAATAATTATTCTGAACTTTTTTCCTCCAAACTAAAAAATCTTTTACTAATGAGAAAAAAACCCATCCTTTCTCTGAAAAGTATTCATCTCTTTACTCCCTAGTTTAAAGTAGCATGAAAAGCAGCGAAAACATTAAGTAAAGCTACATCAAGACATTCAAATTGTGCAGTTTTTTGATATTACCTGTAACAACCATTCTCCTTCTCAAACTGCAACACACCATTCTTTGTTGTAATTGCTGCTCAGCACCTGATTTATATCTGAACCACATTCTCAGATGAGCGTTTCTCTCCCTTATATGCTATAAATAGCTGCAAGTTCCTTTTTCAAGAGTGGAAGTGGAAGTTTTATTCCCACATGCATAGGACTGCCAGCACATAAACTGCCCAGGTGGAAAAAATCAAACCATTACCTCCCCTCAAAATGCCTCTGCTTGTTAAATGAAAGGCCAGCCACACTTCATGAAAGCCCCTTAGTGTTGCAAGCAGCTTTCTGAAGGCCAGTCAGAGAATACCTCTGATTAAAGTTCCCAATTCACAAAAGTTCTCCCTATTACTGAGCTACAGGAGAGTCTCCGCGGGATATGACCTCATAACCAGGTAAGGAGCTGAGCTTTAATAAAACAGTATTTGGTTTTTAAAGTTGTAAGCGTTTGTCATGTCAAAGCGTTGCTCAGGGCAGCAAGGAACCGCATGTTAGCAAAACTCCTCGTTAAGCTTGCCTCAGTAGAGGAGCACTGAACCTTCCTGTCTCAAACTCTTCCTCAGCATCCTCCTTGGCCTCTGCAGTCTTGATGTCTGCAAGCCGTCCCCATCCTTTAATCTTTACTATTACGTTCATCATGCAAGCCTGCTATTTCGTCAGTTCTTTTCGGCCTCTGAAGCCTTTTCCTCTCTGGAGCCTGGTGAATTTTTCGAGAGGGGACCACCAGAGGGCAAAGCCAGATCATGAACATCTGAGCTCGCCGTGGCTCTGTCCTGTAGCCCAGGGTGCGGTGGGTTTCAGGACAAGCCTGGCAACTCCCTGGATCCTCGCAGTTCGCACGGTATATGTCACGATTGTAACTATTTGCAAGTGCCAGGCAGCCAAAAAATCCCCATCTTCAGGAAAGCCTCAGCATCTCTGGGATCAGGAATCAAAGGCCTGGCGGTGTAATTAGACAACAGCCTCATTAACCTAATAACCTCTTTCAGTGCTTGTGCGAATCTTAAACATTGTGCTGTAAGAAATTAAGGAGAACATGAGAAAAAGGAACAGAATGATTTTCATGTTAGGCACTTCGATTCTTCATTTGAACTCATTAAGTGATACTGCACTGTAGAAGTCTCATTTATTTAGAGAGAGAAAAGCTTTGCAACTTCATCTCTAGAACTATTTGCTCTGAATTACCCCCATCACCGTGTTCATGTAGTGCATCTGAAAGCACTGTACAGTAACCAGCTGCCACAAGAGAACCCATCCTATTGAAGATGATAGCTAGAGGATGTTTTTTATGTGAACATTTATTTTTTATTTGAATTTTATTGATTCAGTGTCCTCCAAAGTATTTATGTTCTTCCCACTCTGTGTGCTATTCATACTGAAGATAATTAGTGATCATACAAAATCAAATTAATGATCAGCCCTTTTGAACTTTCCAACTAATTTTGTTAGCACAGTTTTTCTCAAGCAGCAGCCAGCCATTCATGGCAAAAGTGAGGAGAGGCTGTTTCATGCCAGGAACGCTTCTCAAGACAATAACCAACCCCCCACGCCACACACACATACCCATCATCACTGCTGGTTTTCAGTTTTAATAAATATCTGCTGGCCCAGACACTGGCATATTACCTCTCCAGCCTGAAGCAGTGAGCCTGCTGGTAGAGCATTTACTTTCCAGTGAGATACGGTTTGGTATGCACTGAGGATCCATGCAGCACACCACATCGGCAACAGCACTGACCTCTGGAACACTCCAAAAGCAGGGAGGCAATCACTCGACCAGCAGAGCTCAGTGTCAGAAAGTGAAGCACATTGATACCCAGATGGATGGAAAATGGCAGTGTTAATAATCACTGCAAGCCAGTGGGCTGCTATGGCC
Organism: Larus michahellis; assembly: GCF_964199755.1. NCBI lineage: Eukaryota > Metazoa > Chordata > Aves > Charadriiformes > Laridae > Larus > Larus michahellis. The sequence continues at coordinate 38,660,904 of NC_133930.1, forward strand.
ACGGTCAAGAAAATGATCCATCTGGTACTGATTCGGGAAGGCATCCATCCGTTTAAAATCTGTGAATGGGAAGTGTTGTGTTGTCTAATTCACACACGCATTTTGGCCTGACTGTACTGAAAACTTAACATGGGAGCGTGCCATTGCACAGCTGAACTACCCATTTCAATGTCCGGAAGCGAAACATGCAAACAATTAATCCTTCAATCTTTATCTTTATTATAAATGGAATCTTCTAAATTACATTCCTATCCATTATAAGACGTACTGCTGCCTTTCTGAAAGGAGCCTTGCCCTTCAGAAGAGTTCCTGCTATCAGACAACATTTTTTTTAAATTTCTCCTCCTTTTTTAATATTATTTTGTTCTCATGTGAACTTATGTTTATTGTTTTAGTGGTACTCTCCTGTTGATTATTACCCCCTCCATCATTTGTGACATAACATTTAGTATTGCTCTGGAGAACAATGTGACACTGAGATCGGCAGTAATAGGACCTTAAAAATCACCAGATACCTTGGGTTTGTGCATTTCTTTGCATTAAAAGAGGAAAGTATAAATATACAAAAAGCATATCAGAAGATCTCCATGAGACAATTTTATGAAACCCAGCAACTTTCAAAGGGTATTTGTGTGATTATAATTGCATGGAGGGAGTGGGATTAGAAAACTAGTTCTTGTCTATCATCAAGCTATAAAAAATGAGATCTTCAAAATAAATTTTATAGAGAATTTTAAGCTACTATGAAAGTATCTTTGAGATCCGGAGGCTACAAACCATTTTGATGTCCAGTCCTGAGCGGTCCCCAACCCCCCATCCCCATATAATTTTCAAAGAGACTTATAGCAGTATAGCTAACAATGTAAACATGTATTTTTAAGAATCCTTCAGAAGCAGTAACTAAACTCTAATACTTTTCACTTGCTGGGGAAATACTTATGGATGTCTTCAGCTCCCTTGGTAAGCTTTACAATGTGAAAGCTTCTACATCTCTTCCTCCTGCACTGCACAGAAGCAAGACTGACCTGGCACTCCCCCCTCTTGCATCTCAAAAATTTGTGCTCTAAAACCTGAGGTGGAAGTGGAAAGACTCAAAGAATCCATTTTTCATTTCATCTGTCCCTTGTCCCAGTAATGAGAATGTTACCGTTTCCAGCCATCTATAGACAGGTCTTAATGAAGCCAACAAAACAGCAATCCACAAACCTAAAATGCAGGTCCTTGCTCCCCTACACCAGAGGGCTGTGTCAGCGCTTCCACGTATTGTATATTTTTTTCTTGTCCGGCCCTTACTCTGTACAAAAATGTCTCCTTCAGCACCCACCAATACTTCCACTGTCAGGCAACAGCTCTCAGCACTTACCTCACTTAGCAGTGCCTCTAAACCAAGAGTTCTGATAAAATCATAGTATGGAAAGCACAGGAAGCAAGACAAATCACATCACAGTTTATCTTTTAAGAAGTACTAAGATCTCTTACCATAGTTGGAAACCCTTTCCAAATCAGCCTTCTGTGGGAAAATTCCTTTTATTTGTATAGTTTTAGTCATACATGAATGTTCCATTTAAAGTACAGTTCACAGAGCAAGAATGTTTCTATGATTTTATCACCTAAATTACATAAAAAATAATTATTGCACATAAAATAGTCTCTTTAAAATATAAAACTGTGAAGTCCAAAGCAATAACAAAGCAAAACCCCAGATGAAAACCTCTCACTTGTATCCAAAACCAACATCCCTTGTTTGAAGTTCTCGACAGTTAAATGTCAGCCCTTGAAAGGCATTCACATAACGCTTACAGAACAGGGAGCAGAAGAAAGCTGTCATTTTGTCTAGTGGATACTTCCTATCCCATACAACAAATGTTACTGAAAGAGTACAAAAATTCTACAGGTAACAAAGACCAAATCAGCGTGCACTCTGTGTATACACTTTGTGTACATGAATTAAACATTCAACAATCAGAATAGAGAAGGAAAGACACTAATATTCTTTGATAGCTTTAAAAATGTAACTTTTGTTTATTTTGTATTTATTATTTAAGCATTATGAACTAATTAACAAAGTTATATTACATTAAACTGTGTGGTAGTTTTGAACTTCATCTTTTCGCTTCCATGGACAGTGTCAATTTAAGAGATTTGAAACTTTTCTGTATTCATTATTTTGTTTGCCTTTCCTGGAACAACAAATCTGAAAACAGCTTATCACTGCATGATACAACATCTCCACCACCCTGACACTGCATCAGCCAAGAAGATTGATATTTTCGGAGATTTGTGGCTTCACAGTCATTCTGCTACACAGTGCACCTGATCTCAGAGGGAATTATTAAAGTAAATTTCCTTTCCGGAGTTTCCCAGCCATAGCAGCCTCTAGAGACTTAGGAAAGAGCAATCCCAATGTCTGAAATTAACTTTTTTTAGAAAAAATCACCACCAACAAAACTCTTACTTCATTTCAATACGTTTAAATATAACGGGTAACTCACCAAATTCACCTGTTTATTCTTCATTTGGGCAGCCAACTCTCCACAGAAGAACTGCTATGAATCCAGCTGCCTACCCCTCATTCTGGGAGACGTAGGAGATGCGGCAGGTTCAAGTCCATCAGCAGAGTGCAACACGGGTGCATTTCTACAGCAGGGAGGCAGAAAAAGCAGGGGTGGAGGCAGAAGAGTCAGCCCTCACAGCAGTTTAGGAGTTCTTGCATGTTGTTATTGCTGCAGGTTCCCGTGACTGGCTTTAGCTGATCTCTCCTCTGACATTGCTGCCTGTTGAGCTGGGGAGCGCAACTGATCACTGTGCACCTCGAGCTGCCTCCTGCAGCAAGCCCTGGTGTTTTATCAACTGCGGAGACAATCGATACCTGGGGAGGACAGAAGTTTTGCCACCTGTCACCTGAGATAAAATGATCAATTTCCTAATTCTAGTACTAATGCTGGATTCAAAGCCGAGTGATAATTATCCCAGCTGGTTCTTAAAGCAATCTATGAATGACACTGATCGTGATTATTAAAACTGGTGTGAAAGGCATTGTGGCACATGAGTTCATTTGGTCTATTTATAGATTAATTTTCCTCTATTTATGGAGTTATGTTGAATACAGGAAGGGACAGGAGTTTTCCCTTGTGAGAAGAGCTTCCCTTTTCCTAGTAGGTATCATTACTTTCTGGATGCATAAATTGGCAAACCTTTCAGACTAATGGCAAACTACAATAAAACAGTTGGTGGTTACTTAACAATTCACTTTATTTATTTATGGCTGAATAAATAAAAGGCTGTAGTGAATCAGCTTTGCCGGTGTCACATGGGGACTGAGAAGATGCTGTTTTCTAACATCTTGAGGGTCACGGGCTACCAGACAAAGCACCCCTACAGCCTGAGCTCTGCTTTCAAGCGTTGCTTATTGCCCTCAAAAGCAACATGCTCATCAGATCATTTCACCTCTTCATAAGCAGGCAAAGGAGATTTAAGACATTTCAAGTCACAGTTAGCAGAAGAAGAACAAAATTGTATTGTGTTACTAAAGCTTGCCTTAGTGTGACTTTGCACAAGTTGCAGAATATTGAACAACTTACTGGTGAAGTAAAAAATAAGACTCTGAGCAGAAATAATAATAAGGATGAGGTTTTTTTTTTTACCGTAAATTATATGTGACTTCATTTAATTTTATTTTACCAAATATGAAAAAGTTCAGTGACTCAGTAAACCCAGACCCTTTTCTCTGCCACTCTCTAAAACTTGACTAAGTTCCTTAAATACCCCCATATTCATTTAGCCTTAAAACCTTCTAGATACTAGGAAGCTACAGGAACCTCAGGTACAGGTTTCATACATAGGCCTGACTGTGACCTTCAGCCAGAAACATTCCTGCCTCAGCTTCCTTAGCAACGGCCTCTGTGAGACAAGCTATACCTCAGTCTGAATATAGATACAGCCTTTTAGCAGACCTCTGTCTGTTCAGAACATGCTGGCAAACACTGCTGCCAATTAAAATGGTCACTGAAGGCTGGTGAGGGGGAAAACAGCTCCCTCAGTTAGCAGTGTTACCTGTTACATGACAAAGCCAAATTCAGTTCCTGTCTCTGCTCCAGAGGATCTAAAACACCTCTCCCATCTCACAGCAGTCGCCCTGCCTGCTTCACTGCAACGTACAAGCCAAGATTCATGTGTGACTGCGAGAAACCGAGGACGGTACCCCTGTGCAGCTCAAGTGTCCTGGAGGGGATACAGGTTCTGATCCACACACAAAGGCTTCTTATACAAGCTAGAACATGCATTTGTTGTCCAATGGCGACTTAATGTTAGGAATCACAGAAACGGGGTTCAGAATTCCCTCCGTGCAGGACACAGCCTTGTTGCCTGCTCCCAGCGTAACAGTTGTTCTTGCAAACCATCCCAGCAGACCTTGAACATTTTCCAGTGGGATGTAAGGTTCCCGGCTCCTCTTGCCTGTCCCTGGGTTCCCGCAGGCGCCTACCACCCCCCAAGCAGGCAGACTGCATTCATACACATGTGGATTTTCATATGTGGATCTCCACAGCAAAGAAAGGAGCTGAACTCTCTCTTTTTCAGGAAATTCTAGACACTATTACATACAATGACACCCAAACACTATTTTCGGCATCTATAAGCCAGTCTTATTTTTTTGCCTTGAAAAAACAGGATACCAGGACCAGGTCCTTTCAAGAATTTCTTCTGGAGCGTGTGTAGACACCTCTCTGCAGCCTTGAGTGTAATATTTGGAAACTCTAATGAAAGTCCCTGTTCATATCAGTATTTTCTTACTGACTAGCTTTAGGCAGTGCTGTTTTCGGGTAGTTTGTTGTTCAATGTGTAGAGGACTTTGAACTGAGGTCTGAGGTGCACCATACATAGAGAGTTCTCATGCCAAATTTTATTCCAGGTACAAAAAAACCTGCATTCCAAATATCAAATATCCAGACCCTTTCTGCATTTCAACTACATTTCCTTTTTTTTTTTTTTTGTCAAATGTTTAAGAAAGTAGAATTCTTCATTTTTTGTATATTTGCAGAGACTTTTACTCTTTTTGCAGTAAAAGGTAAAAATTTCTAAATTTTTGAACAAAATTTTTTTTGTTCAATAGTATATCTATTATTGAACAAAAAAGAAAGGAAAGAAAGACATTATCTTGGTGAGATACATCATCTTCATCTCACTCATATTTGCTTCCAACGAAGGTTTTGACAGCTAAGATAACATGTGGACAAAACAGCAGGTGTGAGTCAGACCTTTCTCCAGATTTCATCCTGGAGAGAAGAACAACTAAAGTCCAGTTTATTCTAAAACAAAAGATAGGAGGATTGCTAAGAAAAACTAAATAATCAAGATTTCTCATTAAAATGTAAAGCTACAGTACAAGCTTAAAAACTTACAATGTAAAAACTTAGATTATCCCTACCACCTTAAATATGTCTCAAATCAATGAATCCTAAGAATTTAATTGTCCTGTCAAAAACACGCACTCTTCACAACTCATAGTCTTCTATGTTGTGGCAATGGAAGAAAATTTATTGTATTATTTATTATGTTCTTTTCTTTCAGTCATGCAGCAATGTCTGGGTTTCACATTTTATGAATACGTTACTATTTAAGAAATAGTTTTCACTTGTGTATATGTATGTAGTGCAGTGAAAAATTTTTAAAACGTTTTAGGGTTTTTAAAAGGTAGGGTTTACGTTTCAATATTGTGGTGGGCTGACATTAAAATTGTTTGGTTTGGAGCATAAAACACAAAATAACAATGAGAATGGCCAAACTGTAGTGTAGCCACTGAAATTTAACGTGAAAGAAAGTGAAATGGTAAGCTCCATAAACAAAGCATTCACTGCCATTAGCTCTTCTCTGGATTTAAGTTATAACAACATAATGCAATGAACAGTTACTCTTGTGTAGAAGTCAAAGTTATTTTTGCTTTTAATGAGGGTGGCTCTTTCCTTGCAAGCAGCAGGATAACCTCACCAGAACTTCTTAACCCTTGCTACAGTCGTTCGCTGCTGCTGTTTTACGAGTGACACGCGGTTCACAGAATCATGGAATCATAGAATCAGTTGCAGCATAATGCAACAGAGGTGACATATGACAAGGAGGTGGCATGTAATGTATCTTCCTCCTTTTTTTTTTTTTAATTACACTAAAATTCATGACCCTTTTTGAGCAGCCATAAACATACACAGTATTTCTCTGTGAACTTTACTACTATTCCCAGGCTTGCCTAGATGATCACTGGCAGCTTGGGCATGTAGGAGTAAGTTACAAGCTTCTTTACCATCTTTACAAAGATGCTCTTCTTGTGTTGTACAATACTGTTCTTTTAAAACTCTGCTTGGTATGTAAATGTGCATGCATGCATTCAAATCTACTACAACATTTTCTTTTGAGACTTTCACCAGCTAAAAAGCCTTGGAGACACCACTACGATGAGTGCAAAACCTTGAAATAATCTTATTGGATACCCAACTACAGTTAGAAGCATTCAATTTACAACAAGCACATTAAGAAAGCTTTTTTCCAAAATCGTGTATTAGACTTGGATCTACAAACACATGGTTTTGCTTAATCCTCGTGTATTCAAAGAATTAGTCTTTGTAATCACATAACTAAATATCTGTGAGATTAGGCTGAGTAGCTGACTTGGAATCAAAAAAATCTGAATTCGTAAACCTGAGTCTTCCTTGTCATAGCTTGTACAATTATTACCAGTGAAAAGTAACTTTGAAAAGGTTTGCTAGAATGTGTTTGATTTTCCAACACTGAAAATTGAAGTGAAGATCTCACCTGAAGTAAGAGTTTGAAAGTGAAAGACCCTAGTTCTTTTTTATTTTTCATTTATATGTTTATCTTGCTGTTTGTTATCAGATACCCAATGACTTTATCGATTCTCTAATTCTGAACTTTTTCTTCTCCTTTTTTTTTTTTCCAGAACCAAAACTGGAAATAAGGTCAAATGGAAAAGATTAATATGTCCAGAAGAAAACCTTTAATATAGTAGTGAATGCTTTTCCTGAAACAATAGGTCTGAGAGATACTGAGAGCGGTTGCTATAGTAATATAGTTTGAGAGAGACCTGTGTTGATGTTGTGCATATGGGGTAGAAATGCAGAGAGGAAATGAGCCAGTTTGTTTTTCCATGCACAGCAGGGCCAGCCTGCACAACTGTAACAAATGAGCAAAAAATGGCACAGATTGGTAGCCAGTTGGAGGTGGGTGGAGGGGGAGGTGAGTGGAGAAGAAACAGGTCAGATCTGCACCGCAAAGTTGGGGGAAGGTGTAAGTAACAGCTATATATATTCTAATTATCTCGTCAGCTAACAGGGAAGATACCAACAAGAGAAGGGCATTGTAGAAATGAGTTTCAGCTCTCTAATTGGACCAATGCCTCTTGCTTGCTCCTCTCACCTCCTCAAACCAGCTCCGACAGCCACCTGACACCCCAGTTCAAAGCCTTCGCAGCAAAACTTCGCTAACTTCAGAGGGTTTTTTCTTGACACTAGAAGCTAACAAGCAAGACAAGTTTTCTTGGTGAGAATGAGCCATTGTCTCCCTTCTCTCCATTTCCCCCCTTTACCTTTAAAAGTGGGGGAAATGCCTTTGAATACATTCAAAGGTATTGGTTGCCCTTACTGGCCAACAATGGTGCCACTGTGATCCTTCTGATTGTGAAAAACAGAGAATAAATTGTGCAGTGGCATTAAGGGCCTCTTACTGGACTGCTAAGAACTTTTCTTTGATGCACTAGGTCCTTAATTTTCTTTCTGTCAGAATGCAAACTTTTAATTTTTAAATTCTCCCACGTTATGGCATTCACACAAGCTGTAACTACACAGACTCACACTTTTGAACGGCTCCCACTGAGGTGAAGCTGGGGAAAACAGGACAGGTGGAGCTTCAAGAAAAACTGGTGTCCAAAATAATGATTTTTTTTTAAGTTAGGCAAAGCTTGAGATACTAGTATCAGTCTAATAAGCTAGGAAGTGATAATGAAGTGAGGAAGAAAGGTGCTTTCCTAGTATAGAGCTCTTGTTTAATTGCATGGCTAATTGCAAAAGAAGAATTATGGGAAAATGGAGGGGACAAAGAGAGAAACTCAGACTCTGCACTCTCCTTGGTGAAGAAACCCCTTGTAGGACTGGTGACCCTGGATTCCATAGGAAACTCTGACCCATGACCAAGCGTGGTGGAGAAACTCAGATAAAGAAAATGTTTGTAGGGACATGCATGGTTTTGCCAAATATTTGAGTTTGTTACCAACCACTAAGCATGTTTACTGTTTATGTTTCAGTCTAGTCACAGTCTATGCATCTTCATGTGCCTGAAGAATTAACTATAAAACAACAGCATTTGCAAGCTTTGGGCTTAAAAAAGGAGTGCCAGATATAGGGAGTTCCTATGGGATCAGAACTGGTGACTCTGTTCTCCTGAGACCCCACCTGGAGTACTGCCTCCAGCTCTGGGCCCCCAACATAAGAGGGACACGGACCTGTTGGACTGAGTCCAGCAAAGGGCCATGAAGATGATCAGAGGGCTGGATCACCTCTCCTAGGAAGAAAGGCTGAGAGAGTTGGGGTTGTTGACCATGGAGAAGAGAAGCCTCCAGGGAGACTTTGTAACAGCCTTCCAGTACCTAAAGGGGGCCTACAGGAAAGATGGGGAGGGACTTTTGCAATGGTATGTAGTGACAGGACAAGGGATAATGGTTTTAAACTGAAAGAGGGTAAATTTAGATTAGACATAAGGCAGAAAATTGTCACTATGAGGGTGGTGAGACACTGGAACATGTTGCCCAGGGAAGTTGTGGATGCCCCATCCCTGGAAGTGTTCACGGCCAGGCTGGATGGGGCTTTGAGTAACCTGGTCTAGTGGAAGGGGTCCCTGCCCATGGCAGGGGGCTGGAACTAGGCAACTTTTAAAGTCCCTTCCAACCCAAACCATACTATGATTCTGTGATTCTATGAACCTAACTCTTGGGGAAATCATTCCTCATTGGCTGTAGTTTATGCTATGATGGATTAAGACAGAAGCAGTGAAACTACTGCTCGTTTGCCTTTATAGACTCTGCTGTGAACTTCAGAGGATCAGGAAAAACTTCTCGAACAGTTAGGTCTTACCAGGTACAGGTTGGAGGGTTTTTAACCGTGTCAACCTTTCCAATTTAACCTGCTGATGTCTGAGACAAGAGACACTGAAATCCCTCTGGTCCTAGCTGTGGGGACAACCTAGAGCATGTTGAGCTGGGAGAGGTCAACCGTAGTGATGACAAACACAGAGGGAGGATGCAGTGCCAGATCATATGCTGACAGCTGGGATGGTCACTGAAGGAGCTCCTGATTAAAACAGACAGACAAAGATCTGATCTTAGATTTAACCGTCTTTGTGAGGTGTACCAGAAATAAATCCCTGCACTGCGAAGAAGGCAACGGTTTGTTATCCTCCTCTGGTTTCCAGCCATTGCTGGGAGATCACCGCTTTGTTTTACTCAGCTAATCAGCTATGGGTACTCAGCTGCCTGCTTGCCAGGGCTATTTCTCTCTCTCTATTTTCTTCTCCTGTACCACACTTTTTAGCAACACTTGACTGCCTAAGTGGTGTTAGTCTGGATTCTTCTGTCACGGGGCCACTTTCGTGCTCACCCATTAGAAAAGAGGCTGACAAGACTGCCAAGTGTCTGTGACCTTGCTTCATCAGTTCGGAGGCACCAGTGTGAACTGTCATAAGAGGCAGCTCTGAAGCAGGCTGCAGTATTTAGAGTGTAAAAGCAGAGAAGATCAAACAAGTAAAACAGCTTTGTGGATTATCTTTTTTAAAACTTATAAAGCAATTCTGTGATTCTGTAATTGCTTCTTTCCCCCCCTAGTTTGACTCACTTGTTCCAGTTCCACCACAGTTTAACAAAAGTCTTGAATGAGCTTCCTGCTACAAGCTGCACATCTAGACAAGTCACTGAGAAGATGGAAATCAACTGTGCAAAACAGTGTTCAAGGCTAAAGCAATGATGTGTAAGTAACATCAGCTGCTTGCACCTCTCTCATCTGTGAGTGCAACATTTCAGCAATACAAGTAATTGTAAATGAGAATTATTTTAAGCAAGTTTTACTGTCTGTTAGTTCAATGCTGCTCAGCTCAGTCTGTTTTCATCAGATAACGTCAATGATAAGTTAAGGAGCACAAAGAACACAAAGAATTAATTGCCCACACTTCACAGAGTCAGTTTCGTAAGGGTTTCCAAGTGATAATGAAATGCAGGTAAACACAAATTTTTATGCAAAATTATGGGCAGTCACTTCTTTGGCAAAGAAGCATTTGAGAGAGGATCACATACAGACTGCACTATTCAGGCTGCACAGAAGCAGAGCCAGAGCCAGACCCAGGCTATCCTTAGTGCAGATTCTGGGTAAATGAGCCTAGCTGTGTTTGGTGTCTCTCAGGCACCAGTCTTGATTATAAAACTTGTTTTTATTTCTGCACACTCAAGTAACTTTAGAATGATTTAAAGAAAAGATAACATTCTAGAGGAAGTTATGAGCTTGATACATACAAAATACACAAAACATGAGTGGATTTATCTAAACAGATTTTTTTTCATGTTTAATTTTTTTCCAGTACCATGGAATCATGGAATCACAGAACAGTCCAGGTTGGAAGGGACATCAAAAGATCATCTGGTCCAACATTTGTGGGAAAGGGAGCCTAGGTGAAATTATCTAGCATCCTGTCCAATTGCATCTTGAAAACCTCCAGCGATGGGGACTCCAACATGTTTCTGGGGATGTTGTTCCAGTAATTGATTGTTCTGATTGTGAAAAATTTCTGTCTTAAGTCAAGATGAAACCTCTCCCAGTGGAACTTTCACCCATTGCCACTTGCCTTCTCCATGCGGCTCCTTGTGAAGACAAAGCCTCCATCCTCTTCATATCCTTCCTTTAAGTACTGGAATACTGTGATGTCATGCCCCCGAGCCTTTTCTTCTCCAGGGAGAAGAGACCTAATTCCTTCAGTCTTTCCCCAAAGAGCAGGTTCTCCAGCCCTTTGATCATCTTCATATCTCTCCTTTGACCCTCTCCAGTCTGTCTGCATCTTTCTTGAACTGTGGGCCCAGAAGTGAACACAGTACACCAGGTGTGGCCTGACAAGTTCTGAGTAGAATGGGATGATCACGTCTCTACCTCTGCTAGTAATGACCTTGCAGATACAGGCCAGGATTTTACTTGCCTTGCCTGCTGAAGCAGCAGGCTGCTAACTCCTGTCAAACAGCTCCTAGGTGCAAAAAGGGCAGGATTTGAAGCCAGTACTGCCAGTACACTAACCCATATATCCCAATGGCTCTGGTTAGATACCAAAATAAATAATCACATTTCCACTCACATATTGTGTGCACGTTAGTGATCAGTTATAATACAGGAGAAGGCAGTTTAGCATTCCAAATCCCACCAGTAAGTAGTTAATTTAATTCTGTATTTTGACTCTCCAGGGGAAAAAAAAAGAGGCATCAGAAAAGAAAGACCAATGAAATGTATTTGTCCTTGAAATGGAGTTCGTTATAGCAGAAAGGCTTTTTTTTTTTTTACCCTCAAATGAATAAAAATGTTTGCTACTAAGTATTATATGTAGGCAGGAAATTATCTTCCTCTCTGTTGTGAACTTTCAAGCCTTTCAAAAGAGTCTATCCCAAATTCAGACAAGACTTTGGTTTCTGGTTCTTAATGGAATGGCTAAACAATTGCCCTGAATGTTTTGCCTAGATTTCAGCTCTTTTTATATAATTAGTTGATATTTTCAAGATGAAAAATTCTTTCAGTTCTTGCCAGTGGGATTGTGCTGGTTTCAGAATTCTTTTTCCTAAGGATTCTTTCAATGCCAGGGAATTTCTTTAAGCCAACTTATTCAGAAATATTTTAGCTTTGACCACTGATATTTCCCCACAAACAGTTGATAAACGTTCATACATCTCCATATCACAGACTGTAGAACACAAACTGTGAATTTTATTTGTAAGCATTCCAAAGATATGAGGGTATGAAATAAATGTTGAAAATCAGATGAAGAAAACCTTTGAATATTTCACAGCATTATTGATTCACTGTGACAATGTAGGAGGTCTGGATTATTGTTACATTTTTAAGGGATATCAGTACTGCCAACTGATCTGATTTCTCTATCTGTAGATAAAGAAGTAGGTAGTGCAAGGAGATCTGTAATAACAATAAAATGATTTTGTTGACAGCTCTTTCTGTGGCACTTTGCATCTTTTAAATTATTTTATTGGTTTATTTGTTTAGCTTAGCTACAAAAAAATATAATTTTATCTTCCCTCAGGTTTGTCTGCTTGCCTGAAAGAACATAGCATCTTAACCGTCCCTGCTCCTCTTACTTTTTATTTATACAAAGTAAAAACAGAAACAGTTTGATGTTGGAAGGATACATGGCCCCTGTGACCCATTTTCACTTGTCGTTTGCCAAGTTTCCTTTTGTTCAACTTAGCTGGGGGTTTGTGTCTTTGAATATGGAATATCTTCCGATGGTAGTGAAGCTTAATTTTGTATCATACCTCTTGTTTCTAAAGCACTTTGCAGTCTGTCTGTCTCATTTCATGTGCCCACACACAAACATAGAGCATCAGCCATCTCTAGTGGGAGGGTGACAGCCACACAAGCCGACTGGTAGCCAGCCAATGTGCTGCATGGCAGTGGGGAAAGGGAATATTGGCCAAGGATGCCACATCAAACCCTCCTCTCCAGAGTGTGCAGGGGATTTTCAATATCCACAAGGAGCAGATGGCTTTAATTTCTGATCGTTAAAGACGAGGAGCATGGCAACAACGCAGGTTAGCAGAAGGAGGGGCAATGCCAGCTCGTCAATGATCTGGACTGTCAGTCTTCCAAAAGAGAGACAAGGCAAATAATCAGAGCATAAAAGCCATCATTTTTGTCTTTGATGAACGACCGAAGAGGAGTCAGAGATATGAGGAATCTATCTAACTGCAGTGGGAGACAGGCAGCTTTGCAGCCTGTCTGAGGGTGTTCAAGTAGCAGGCTCCATAAGCCTCAGAATTCAAAAGCTACCTCAAAAAACTAACTTTGACACAGCCACAGAAAGGACAGATATATGCAACCAATGCTAATGTGCCTCAGGATTGGATTTCATGCTTCTGCACGACTGACATTAAGCAGCTGGCCTATACTGTACACTAGCATGCTGTGAGTGTTCCCAGCAGAGGGTCCGATCCTCCATGGTAACGCTCTTCAGGGAGCTCTGGAAATGCTTTAATTATTAAAATGAATAATTCCTACTAACACATTTAATTGGAAAATATTACATGTTTAAATGTGCACTAATGGAAGGGCTCTGAAAATCTAACAATATAATAGAATATGCTGTTTGAAGTGAATTCTAGCAATATTTTTTCAGCCAATAACACCATGCATTATTTATCCTATCTCTTTTTAATCCTCTCTGATAGTTCATATGAAGAAGGAATCACTGGAACCTCAGAGATAAAATGCAAATCTGTGAGTCACCCCCCGCAAGCTTAACCTGCCACCACTACCTCACCTGCCTTCCTTGCTTCCTGCCCCCTAGCTTCCAAGGAAATAGCTCGATGAATTTATTGCTGCTGTATAAACTAAACCCCCTTGTTTCTTCCCCAGCACTGGGAGGACTGTGCAGACTGACGAATTACAGGAACACTTGTTGCCCAGGTTTGTTACCACAGCGTGACAGAGACTGGGCACGTCCACAGGCCAGAGAAGTGCAGGCTACTGGGAGTCACAGGGGAGAGGGTAGAAGGCAAGGCTTCAGGACATAAACGTCACCCAGCCAGAGGAAGCAAGGATAGGTGCAAACAGGGGTCAGAAAACACATGGGTGCAGAAGCAGAGGTGCTAAACACCTGTTAAAGATATGAAGCAGCAGCACAGAAGGATGCTACCTGAAGGTGCTTTTAAGATTAAGTAGCAAATACAGAGTTTTGCACTTGGAGGTATCTAAACTAGTGAAATTGCATAGTGTCGTGGGGAAGGGGCATTCAGAGAAGGATTTGTGCCTCCAGATTAAGTCCTGACAGGACCAGAGGCCACAGTGAGCATTTTCAAAGGGAAGGACTCGCTGGATGTGTTGCAGCCTTGTACTGGCAGGCTTTGTCTGATCTAATCTAAAAGGATTAAGCTAATATCAGTTTTCGTATTTCTTTGCATATTTTTTTCCTCCCCAGAGACAAAATGTGTTACCTTCTGGATATATGCATAGTGGAAAAATCAAGAAGCCACTTTCACCTGAAAGTTGCACTCTCTCCCTCAAAGTCTAGCAGGAACATAGTGATGCAGGAAAGGAGCATTCAGGACAGTTTTTTGTAAGAAACAAGGTCAACAGAAGAGGAAAAATCAGAGTATATTTTGAAAAAAAATATTTTTGCATTGAAAATTACATCTATTATTTTAACTGATGCTAAGCAGGACCTGTAGGCAACAGTGCAAACCCATTTTGTTCTGACTGGTTTCTGAAATAAGCAACCACGGTCCTTTTCGAGCTCTTTCTCCCCATCTCAAACTAGACCCATTGTTTGCCATCTTTTTCTGCACACGGTGACATGAAAACAAATTTGTGGTGATTTTCTTATTTACTGCAAATAAGACACTTGTCAGGTCTGCCTCTTTTCTGTCTCCCCCCTCCCCACTCCCCGCCCCCCACGCCCGCCTCTGTGCGTATTCATTAGCGGCAGGAATGCCTTGAGAGTAACAAGTTTTCCCGTGTAGCTGCTGAAGATTTCACACTCCTAGATTCTAAAAAGAGAGGTTTCGTAGCTATCTTCTCTGCCCAAAAGATCAAACACAGCATAGCATAGCAAGCTTGGGAGAGAAGCCAGCAACCCTTGGTGGACCACTGACGTGTTTGGGATCACAATATTCATCGGTATCACACGATTGGCAATAATTACCAAACAGCCCCACTGCAGTGCACAGATGAAATGCAAGCATACCCAAGAGCTCTGGGATTGGCACAAGCCCCCCTGTTCCCTTGGATTTGATTCCGCTGTAATACTGTATCTTGTCTGCAGTTTGGTTATTCTTATTAACAGCTCCCCTTTGATTATGTATTTTCTGCCTAACTTGGTTTAACATCTAACGTGCTGTGCTTCCTTCAGCAAACTGCTTGCACTTTGGAATCTCTTGTGACCATTCCTGATGAATCGGACATCAAAACTGAGCTCCCTGTAAGGAGTCTCTGATATTTACACAAAGCTGTTCTTAACACTTCCAACCCATAGGTGTGATTTACAGCTCTGAGTAATTTGTAAATTATAGCCCATCACATCAAGTCTCAACACATTTCAAAACAGAAACAAAATAGGGAAAAAAATAAGCCAAGGATCTTTTCCAGTTAAGAAATGTAGATGACAGGAGAAAAAAATGGCACCTATTTGAAAAGAGCAAGGTGCCTGCAGACACTTCAGTGTCTGCAGGCTGCTAGACTGTAGTAGAGCAGGAGCTGGAAACACGGCTATACGTCACAAGGAGAATTTCTGCAGGACCCTTATGCTTGCTGGAAGACACCATGCGAGCAAAGAGAGGAAAGCGAAAGCTGTTGTATCCCGTTTGTTCACATCACAGATTCCTGCCCACATGGTGAACTGCCTTGAAGATTCTGGAAAGCCATTTTTTTCCTTCAGGCCTCCAGAGATACAAAAGACAAGGGCTTTTGGCTTTGCACGTTCCTCTTGGGAAATTTTAATACATAAATTTCACTTTCACCACCATACAGACGGGTTCTGAAGTTCATCAGACATAGCGTGTGACTCAGAATCATACACTGCAACGCTGTTTTGATTGAATTAGGTTGAAACTACTTTCTTTAGTAAGTCTAAAATTCAGTAGTACTTTTCACATGGCAGAGACTGTTCTAGGAACACTCATAAATGTTAAAAAAGACACAAGAAACATGATCAACCTAGCGCAGGTAAAAGTAATTTGATGCTGTATGAAGTATGGTTGCACATAGAAAGGTGTTTTATGAGTTAAATGTTACAGGGATAGTTGGTAATTTCAACTACTATTGAAAACGGTGAAGAAAAGTTTTAATGTTGTAAGTTAAGGAGAATAAATATCTTTCATTCAAGATAGTTTTAAGATGTGATGTAGGCTTTTCTATGGAGCCAGAAAGCTGAAACACAAAGAGTTTCTGTCTAAAAACATCTACTTTTGTATCAAATGTCTGTTTCTAACAGACACATCTAGCTAAAACTTTGCAGCTGGCATGTAGCTGATATCTATAATGAAAGACAAAATGCAAACCCCTGTCACAGGACAGCACAACATTTAAATTACCCATCAGCAAAGCAGAAATTAATTTAGATGTGATGAACATCCTGCTCTTTTCTTTTATCTTTGCTGTTCTAAAAGCAGATAAGTCTTGAAGGCAAGGCCTGTCCAGGCTCTGAGCCAAAAGATACTATCTCTTGACATCTAAAGCTTGATGAAAAAGGTAACTATAAAATAATCAAGGCAAAATCCATTTTATTTGCAAAGTTAAAAATATTACATTATTTCCAGCTGCCTGCTGGCAACTACACAGAGAAAAATGAGGCTGAGTGTTCAGATGGGGTAGTGTAGTCACACACTCCAGACATGGCAAAAACTGAGTCTTCCCTAGTTTAAAAGAAAGGAAGGGAAGTGCCAGCCGGATAGGCTTTTGTGGAGAAAAGGCTGAGCAGAGAGCTGAAACCTAGAACTGCAAGTAAGTTTTGGAGAGGTTCAAAATTAAACAGGAGATACACTCACATTTAATCTTCAGTGAATACAAGCAACGATTTTGTTGGTGGTTTTTTGACTTACAGTAACACAATTTTAGAAAAGGCATAACCCACCAGTCTTCCTGGGGGTTCCAAAGGTGTTAGTGATGTTGTTCACAGAACAGCGAGAAGGATTTTTGAGGGGTTTTTATACTTAGATTGCATCCCAGCTTGACAGTTTAATTTCTCAAATTCAAAGAAAATCACATCAATATTCAGGTATGCCTTTCCCCATCCCTTTGTCTTTGGCTTGAGGCTGTCAAGCCACTTCAGCATGCCATCTTGCCATCTCTGCCTAGTGTTAACTCTTCACCAGGAGGGACATAGCTCTCTATCCCACTCTGAACACTCTGAGATGACACGGAGAAAATGCATAACAGAAGTACTGAACGATCAAGGCTTTTTCATGGTTTTAAAAACCAGCATTGCATTCTTGACGTTCAGTTGTTTCACCTGCCCTGCTGGCTGACAGCTGGGGAATGCTGATAATTTTGGATCATCTAAGTTTCGCCAATTTTCTTAGCTATCTAAACAACAAAGTCTTAGCATTTGTTCTAGCCTGCAAGTTCTCCTTATAAAAAAAATACAGAAGTATGGCAAAGAGAAATGCATTTTTAAGGCTTTTTTCTGACCTCTATGGGAGAAACTGATAGACTGATTAAATGCAGAGTGCTGCTTCTGCACATGGCCTTAAACTGCCTTTCCCTCAACACATGCTTGCACCTGTGTTAATTTCAGTGAAAACTCCAGGCTGCCACCCTGTCCCTTCCTTTCTTTAAAGTTAGTGAAAATATTCCAGCTGAGATTTACTTTAAAGGTGTGTCCTTCTTCATAAAAAGTTGCGGCAATCTTAGGCAAACAGAAGAACAGCAGGCAGGAGGAATTCTTTAGCTAGCCAATGTTCCATATTTTATTTTCCAACAGAGAATCTTAACAATCACCCATCGTGTTGGAAAGCCACATGATGATAATATAAATTCACTGATGCAAGCCAAAGAGCTACAAACCTTTCTAAATCAACATAAACATATCCCCAAATCCGTGCGTAAACCAGACGACATGCGTTCCCTCTGTTGTCCTGGGAGCCTTGCCCAAGGCTGGTTGCGCTCAGAGCCACGGGTGAGTGTGAAAGATCAGAGAAGAGCTGGGGTTCACTGCTGCAAGGCACCAACCACCCTCCGCAGCCAGAGGGCCTGGCTTCTTCCTTAGCCAATGTCAGCTGAACCGTTTGTCCGACGATACATTCGTACTGCCATATGGGAAGGGAATGCCATCCGTGTGTGCTGTGTGACCTACAGATCTTATGGCAGACGTTTCAGAAACTGCTAGCCCTGTTCTCAGAACATTATTCTGGTCTATGAGTTTCTATTATTGCAGAAGAACTTGTCTGGAGACACGGGACAGTGTGCACTGCTGAAGAGCACCCCAGGGTTTGGGATTCGGAAGTCCCATCCTCAGTCTGTGACAAACCTAAGCTTGTGTTTTATGGAGAAAATCATTACATGCTTCTCTCCTTCCGGTTCTCCTTCAGTTAAGTGAAGGAGAATAATAATTACACATTTAGAAAAAGTGTATTAAGAAGTAGTTTTCTGGGTACAGAACTGTAAATAAGATACGTAATTTTTATGTCCTAAAGATCGTTATGTTTGGTCTATTTGTAAACATGCAGAACAGAGTACCCCTGATGTAGAAACTAAACCACTCAATGTACTTCAACTGCATTTCAAGCACTTAAGTATTACAGGGAACTTATTGCACAGCCTGTTTCCCACAGAAATAAGAGAGTTGAACCGATTACTTATATAACATGCATAGCCATCATTTGCACTCTGTATCCCAACATCATATGTAAACTCTCCTTCCCTATCACCAAGGGTTCAAACAATAGTTGATTTTGACATTATCAGAGTAAGCAAACAAAACTATGAATGTAGTAAATTAGGTAATAAAAAGGATCAGCATGGTAGTCTTGTGGATGATCCATAATGCAAAACACTTTCAAAAAGAGATTGAAAATATTTGGTGTCTTGAGCCATTTCACTACTGAGAAAAACTGAGTGCTGCACTTTGTGCTGGGAATTTTATCTTGTATAAAGGGAACTAGGCAATAGTAATTTTTTAAATAATTTAAAAAATATATAGAATTGCGTGAGGCTGTTCTGAATTTCATTTATTATTTCATTACACATTTATTATTTCACTTATATATTTCATTTATTTCATTTATTTATTTACTTTTCCTTAAGACAAGACTTCTTTAAATTCTCAGTGCTTTCAACTGGAGAAGAGACGCAGAAGACCTAGCTACACTAAGGACTCTACTACTGATGCATTTTGTAACTACAGAAATGACTTTTTTTCCCAGCACAAGCATGGGAGTAGTGTTTTTTTATGAAGTAATTTAAAATTCTTCAAACAAAATGTGTATATTAAAAGATTAAAAACAAAATAGCTAGTGTTGGCCAAGAAAACCTATCTGGGGTGCTATCTCCTTTGACCCTGGAAAGTTAACGTCTGTTGTCACTTCTGAACAGAACCAGATCTTTGTATGGTTCACATACTTTATTCTCCGAACTATATAACTGGTAAGAAATACAATCCCTTGGACGGACAACATGGGTCACTCATGACACTTCACTTTTGTCCATTCTTTTAAAATCAGAAATTCATTTGCAAAACGCTTCTCATCTTGTTTTGATAACATATTTAAAATTTATCCTTCAAGCAAAGAGGAGTCTGGACCGAGATTTAAGGAGCCAGCTAGGTGGCATGTTGTTTTTTAGTGGCACTCATGTACAGACTCTTACATCAGACCTCCAGAAAGACGCCACAGTATTTTCAAACTCTAGTGGCTGCAGTTCAGTAGCAGAAGCAGTCTACTGTCCATGGCTGAGACAAGCAGAGCAGATGTCCTAACCTACCACCAGCATGCAGGAAGGTGAAAGATTCCAGAGGGGCTGGCATTGTAAGGGAACATCCCTCAAAAAATCCCAGATTTCAGATGTCTTTTTGGCCAATGTTTCTCATTCTCAGAAATGATAGGACACTTACAGACAAAATACTAATGGAGTTTTTTTGTTTAAGCTTCAAATTAATATTTGGAGGTAGATGGAACAACCTAGTTGATAATGGATTCATTAACAAATTAAGCTGTTACTCAATCTGTGCAAGCAAGCATTTAACGAGAAGAGAATTAAGCATTCGTAGCTGTTTATATCACCTCAAACATAATTCTGTACACTGATTACAGGTGCTTACTTGTTTTGGTACAGAGTCAATCAATTTTCTGTATTTTTAAGAATTTCCCTCCCACTGCAGACATATCTTATATCTATGGAGGACTTGGAAAAGACAGTTAGTGATCAAGCAGAAGGTATCAGATTCACTCTGCATATATGCTAATAAAGGTTATGAAGATCACTGTCATTTATTTAACAGCAAGTTAGAATTTGTGGTCTCTGTGAGTTCCGTGCTGTATTTCTCTCATGTTTGTACCCTCTAGTAGTAAAAATCTGAGACTAAACTAGCACAATGAGAGAGCGACTGTGTCATGACCATGTTACGGATATAAATATTTACACCATTCCTGTTACATTTGTGTGCTCTTCTGATTAAACGATTGAAGATAAGCAGGGTCTAATCACAATTTTGAAACAGTTCAGCCTTCTCCAGAGTCTGGTGACAGATTAGAGGATGCTCCCGTCACTGTGGCTAACATAGAATAAAACCACAAAGGAGAAAACTAGATGATGCTGTTGAAAATACAGGTGGTTTGCATCAAAAATCAGCTGACAGAAGAGGACAAATGGTTGGATCTGCAATAAGTATCTGCCATATTTTCCATGTAAAAAACCTGTAAATCTGGAATTTTTTTAATTCATAGAGAACTACATCAGACATTTCACAGAATCACAGAATGGTCAGGGTTGGAAGGGACCTCTGGAGATCATCTAGTCCAACTCCCCTGCCAGAGCAGGGTCACCCAGAGCAGGTTGCACAGGAACATGTCCAGGGGGGTTTTGAATGTCTCCAGAGACGGAGACTCCACCACCTCTCTGGGCAGCCTGTTCCAGTGCTCTGCCACCCTCAAAGTAAAGAAAGAAGTTCCTCCTCATGTTTAGATGGAACTTCTTATATTCAAGTTTCTCATAGGATGCTTGCATTTTATACTCAATTTATTTTCAAACTGCCTTTTTTTTTTTCCTACAGCAGTCTTAGGTCCTTTCTCCTGCTGTCCACAAAATAAGATGGCTGTCAGATGGTAACATCAAAGCAGAGCTAAAAAATCAAAATAAAATTCACTAAGCATGCCAGGTGGGAAGTCCAGAGTAGGAAGCCACACCAAACCTTTGGAGCCATACAGAAAGCAAACCATCATTAGAGGGTGAGAACAAAGTGGTGGGTGGGAAGCAGTGCGGTAGGAAGAGGTGCAGACTGCTCCATAGGGCCTCCCATTCCCGCTGGGGGAGACACACAGTAGCTGCAGAGGGTCTGGGACCATGGCCCCAGGCAGGTGCAGGAACAAGTTCCAGATCAGCAGGGAAGAGACACAGGCTGGGATGCAGGGTTAGGGGGGCCACTGGGGGCTGCTGCCATAGACGAGAGAAGCACTGCAGGAGCTGGACCGAACAGAGCAATTGGAAAACAAGGAAACAGGAGGGAACAGTGAGATGAGCAGCTAGGAAAGCCATCCCCTTAAGGTGCTGAGTAGGCAAGACTACCCACTTCAGACCTAAAATGAACTAACTCCTAACTTGAGAGAAAGGGAAAGCACCATGGTTAATCTTAAAGGTTAACCTTAACGGTAAAATCAAATTAAATTAAATTAAATATATATGAAATTAAAGTAATAAATAAACAAATAAAATTAAATTATATTACATTACATTACATTAAATAATAAAACAAAATAAAATACAATACAGAGGACCCTAGAATAACGTTCTATTTCAAATCCTTATAGCCTAGACAGAATTTCACACGCAGCAAAGCACAGGCAACACTGTTTCTTAAAGAACTACAAAGGGAACTACATGCTTTCCTATTCAAAGAGTACCTCTGGAGGAAGAGAACTTTCACACTGCAGGTAATCAAAGCTTTTCTGAAAGCGACCAAACGCCTCTTGGTCCTCACATTGGCTCCAAATAGGGCTATGTCCTTGAGACTTAATGTTCTCCCTCTCCCATAACTATACACTAGTCTCCACAAGACTTGCCTCACTCACATACCTAGACTACCATGGCTGCACAATTCCTGCTATTTACTTTCCTATAGGTGATATCTTCAGGAAACGAAATCTTCTTTTGTGCATAAGACGCAGCTGTGATTATCAGTATATTGCAGTAAAATTAAAACAAGACAGTGGATGTTAATTGTGAAATAGTGCATGCAGCTTTCCAGATAGTGTTAAATTTCTTTCAAAGAGAGGGAAAAATAATCCAAAACAAATAAAGAAAGTTTATCCATAGAGGAATCGGACTGCTAATATAACTCTGATTTCATGTTTATGCTTCAACCTTATACCACTTACTCAGGGCTTGGCTTGGGTTCATGTAAGGGTAAATGGTACCGACAAACCTCATTCGGTGATTTTTCATTCAGCAAAATGTTCTGAAAGTCATGTGCAAGGTAGCAATTCTTGATATTTAAAAGCAATTAGAAAAAGTCATTTGCAAAATTTTGACTTATACTTCCATCCTTGAATACGTGCTTCTACTCTTTCTGCCAAGGTAAAGTTTTAAGTCTAGTTTAAGACTGTGATGCACATGCTACACTGCTGTCTTCACACAAGATTTCCAATTATATTATTATCTCCTAAAATAGGTATAAGACTGAGCCAGAAGACTATGTTGAGCTGTGTAGTTTTAGTATTCTGCAATATAAACATGTTCAGACTATCTAGAATGGTAGTCCAATAATTTCAGCACAAGGTGCCAAGTTTTCAAAGGGTTTCCGTATAGCACCTGCAATATTTTTAAGGCATATATTTGCACTTGAAAGAAAAAGACTGCAAGAGTTAGACATACATGTATGTGTCTGCTTTTCTGTGTGACTATGTATCTTTTCATTTAAATAGAGCCAGGTGGTTATACTTTGAACAAGAAAAAATAAGATAAGCCTTCCAAAATTCAAACCGGAATTAGTCTTTTTATTATTGAATAGCAAAGGGTTTCACTGGTACAAATAAAAGCACTGCGTGTTTTGCATCCTGGGAGATGCCTAAGCAGTACTGAGGTTAATAGCTCCAGTACAGGCCGAGCACATGCTGGGCAGCGTTAGCAGGAGCGCAGGCATCAGGCTGAGGGAAGGGAGCCTGGGGCTCCCCAGCACCAGAGGGATGTCCATAAATGATCGGTGGAAGTTACTGACGTGGTTACAGGGCAGGAGCCCCTGGCATACAAGGAGGGGCTGAGGGAGGAGTGTTGGTTCAGTCTGGTGAAGAGAAGAGGAAGTGGAGGGCTGATACAGTCACAGGACAGAAGTTGGCAGGCTGGAGGGGCCCCAGGAGATCTCTAGTCTCACCCTTTACTCAGTCAGGGTTGTCTTGAGCAGCTTGCTCAGAGCTTGTCACATCTGTAACAGTTTCAAGGGTGGAGATACCATGAACTGTCCACCCAACTTAGCCACAGACCACTCTTACAGAAAAAAGATTTTTCCTAATAGCTAATGGGAGCTTCTCCAACTGGGCCATTAAGTGGTTGCAAACAGCACCATGATGTTTCCTTACCCTTCGCAAAGCAAAGATGACTTCAGTGGGTCTTAATAGCATATTCAAGGATTGGAGGTCCTTCTTACCCTGAACTTGTCTTTCTACCATGTCTACGTAACCTTGGAGTGAGCGAAAAAGCCCTAGTCAGGCATGAACTTACACTGTGAAAACAGTAAAGCTTTTGTATCAGTTGGCAGACGTGGTAGCTGCTGCATCACAACTATGCATGCAATTTTTTTCATTGGGCCCATGTGAGCATGACCTTTATCAATCGAAACAGTTCGCTTTCATATAGGTCCTCACAAACTGAAAGAAACATGAAAGAACCATATCTCCACCAGTATTTTTGCTTTTGAAATCAAATGTTTTTCTTACAAAAGTCTGGCATGCACTATTACAGAACATCTTAAAGTTCATTAGTTTATGTTTTTTTAAGGCTGATTTACAAATGTGTGATATGCCAACTCACAGGAAAATGATTATGCCAAAACAGGCTTCAGACTGGAGCAAAAGGCTTACAGGGAGCACAGTTTTCTTTCTTGAATGTAGTCGGACAGGAGAGGGAAGAGCAGAATATGATCAGAGAAAAACATATTGGAAACCTTAGTGGAAGACATAAATCTCTATTTTTCAGGCAGGCCATTAATGAAATGTTGCATAATCTCTTTGCTCTCATTACCATCTCTTTGCTTTCATTATTGAAAGCACTCTTAAGAGATAGACGGGAACACGAAGGAGTGGATAAGATAGCTGTCCCTGTATCCCTGGTAGGACAGAGAGCAAAAAGCATTACTACAAGGCTAACTGGTTAAATCTAGACATTGGTGGCAGCAACCCAGCATGTAATTTAATTAGATAACCATTTTGAATCTGACAACTTTTTGATGGATGCGACTTATTTTGCTTCAAAAACCTTTATTTCTTTTCCAGGCTCAGAACTGCTAAGCATGCTGAACAAATATAGCATATCTATAAATTCTTACACAGCTTAAGTAAGGCCTCAAAAAAATGCTTTTCACAACAATGCACAGCAGTGGGAGAAAGTCACTGTACAAAACGTGTTGAGACAGATTCCCATGCACAAAGAAATGTTGGCAGAGTCGGTAGGTGGTGGCATTTATTAACTCTAATGGTCAAAGTTACCTACAGACAAAAACCAGGCAGAAAAGAAGGGGGGCAGGGAGAGAGAGAGAGAGAGAAGAAAGTGCTGGAGTGTCCTCATAGGAACATCCTCCCAGGTGTAGGTGTCCTCTCTCATGCAGCAGATGATATACCACCTCAAAACAACTTCCCATATTAACACTGCAGGTTTTCATCAGGACCTGCATGAAGTTCCCTGCTGGCTTTTGTGCTTATGCTGCCATCACTGCTGGCAGGAGTGTGCTCTGGTGTGGGCAGGTCCTGCACACCTGGCCAGCTGTTGAGGGTTGTGCAGGCACGTTACTGTGTCTCCAAGTGAAAGCCAGAGCTGCAGATGCAGGATAGCGAAAGGAGGGAAGGGATCTCATGCCATTGGCAACCTCTTCCCATGAGAACCTGCAGTAACAACAGCACAGGGGTGGGCACGTGCCAAGCCGTGAGACCAACGGCGTATCTACAGCAGCGTGGAGAAAATATGGGAAAAATACTGCACTGGATGCTCTGGGAAACGCTGTCTCCACAGCCTGGGTGAAAGGGTATGGAGCTGTGAGCAGAAAGCAGCTGTGGCATTTGCGCAGGTAAGAGCACCCAAGGTGCTGAGCAGCAAAGCAGCGCCAGTGTCAGAAGGAAAAGGGGATGGTTATGGGGTCAGTGACATTAAAAGCCTCAGGGCAGTCTGCCTGTGGCATCCATGGAAACCGGTGTGGAGCACAGGGTACTCAGCCTATAAACTGCTTCTGGCTTGATCCTCATCATTTCCCTTTCCTTCTTCAAATGTCAAAGCAGTGGCTTCCATCAGTTCTGCAGCTGATTAAGTTAGAGTAGCTGATTAGCAGAATCCTAGCACATGAGGGCTACTGATACCACTCCTTTGCGATATTTACCTATTGCAAGTATCTGTGCAATCTGCAATCCAGCACTTTTGGGCATAGAACACGCTCTTCTGCAGAAGGCTATTTTGTGTCTAGGTCACTTTTGCAAAACAAGGGAAAAAGAGCAACAACAAAAATAAAAGATAAATACTACAGAGAATCAAAACAAAGGAGGAAAAAAGGAAAAATGATTTGTTCCGTAAGTTCCCTAGAACTAAATCGTGATAAGAAAAACACAATTACTTATGAAGTCCAACATAAACAGGGGAAGTTGAATAGTGAAATGCATGGTTAACTTGAATAGCTCGAAGGTATTTGATGAAAAAATAAATCTTGCTTCAAAAGATTTTTTCCCAAAAATCTCCATTTGAGATTTATTTACTTGTTGCAGAGCTATGTGACAGAAAAGTTAAATTTCAGGAAAGAAAGTTTCCTCATCAAGTTGATATGTGATAAATGAGGAATGAGCAAAATAGAGAAAAGCCTTCTGCAGAGTTGGGATACAAAAGCTTTCATGTAATTATCTCCGATGTAAGGGAGATAATTTCATGAATCTGATGATATTTCAACTTGAGCAAATGAGGGTCCCAAAGAGCAGCTGCAGTGCATGCTGCATATGAGCACTGAAAGCCAAAGTTACTGCCAGTATCCCACAACTATTTGTATCTGTAAATATCTATCTGCATCCATTTTTACTCTGTCTTGTGGATGGTATCTCAGTATCTGAACAGTACTTCTTGCCTGCAGAAAATAACAGGTTTAAAAATATTTGTATTGTAATAACTACCTGTCTAACAGTTCTCTCCTGCTAAAACAACCATCGAAACTCTTGCCATAATACGAAACCAGCAATTACAAAGCAAGAAGAACTAATTGGGAAATACAGTTGTTACACAGGCCAAAATGGATGTCTTTCCCACAGAAAGGCTTTTTTCAAAATCACTTCATCAGATCCTGGTAGTACAGAGCAGGCTCACTGGAAGAGGCTCCCCAGGGAAGTGGTCACGGCACCAAGCCTTTTAGAGTTCAAGGAGCTTCTGGATGACAGTCTCAGTCATATGGTTGGACCAAATGATCCTTATGGGTGCCTTCCAACTTGAGATGTTCTGTAGCTTTATGATTCTATGTGAATATGCCTGGAGATCTTCATGCCATCAGCATTGCAGGGTAACAAAGCTAGGTCTTGAGGTAAAAACATAGTCTGCTGCTCTTGGCTCTAAACTGTGTTTGAGAGCGTTTGTAATACAGTGTTGCCTGCTGGGTTAAACATGTGCTTAGATCGTAAACTCATGGGTTTGAAGGACGTACTTTTGTAAGCAGTTGCTTTTGGGCTGACTCAAGATTTTACTGTCCTTACCATGCCACTCTGTTCAGGTCAAAGTTTCCAAGCCTCAGCACAGAGAAGACCCTTCTCTTTAACCGGTGTCTGTATTCAACAAATTTTCGTAAAGCCTTGCTTGCCTTGTAGCCTGCTTAGACGAAGACAACCAAATCTCTGCTTGGAGAAATAAGTTACATTAAATCACAACATCCAGGGCCTGCAAATATTTGCTAGCCTCTCAGTATTCAGAAAACAGGTATGCAATTTTCAGCTATCCCCCTTCATATTACACAATGAAATGTATGTGTTGTCATCCCGAGAGTTTGTAATAGCTAGACTCAGTCTGTGTACGTAGCAGCAGATGTTACAAAAATCTGTTATGAAAAGCACTGCTGAGCGAGCTAACCAAAAATCTGCAGAACTGTATTAAAGACTGGGAGAAGGGGAGAGCAGAAAGAAATCAGCAACAATTGGTGGATTTGCACACAATTTTTAACGAGAAACCACAGCCAGTGTTAACTGTGAGGGGGAATCACTTTCACAGCTATCAGATCTAAATTAGGCAAAAGTGATTACAAAATAAATAATCACAATTTAATAACACCTTGTACCCCTTTTAAATGAAAACATAGCCATCATCACAGAATCTGCAATATTTGTAAAGGGAAGAACATTAAGCCCTGAAGGAGCAATTTAAACAATTTGCAAGGAAAGAATCAAATAGGATTGATGGTTTAAACATATTAGTATATTCAGAGTCATCAGCATAGTTAGTGTAACTGATAGGGACACTGGGAGAGATGCTGCCTCTGCAGGAGGAGTATGTAAGGAAAAGAAGAGAGAGGGCAGAGGAAAGGAGCTGATGGGGAACAAATGCTGAACCAGATCACCTTTCTCCTTCTTGAAATCCCCACTATAGTCTCCTTGCACTCTCTTCTGCCCAGTGGAAGTTCCCCACTCCTTCGTCTGCCAATGGCCATGGCAGAAATGTGCCCCAAACATGCAGCTGAGGGGAGATCTCACAGGAAACCGCTCAGACACAGGATGCTCTTCCCCTGAGGGCACTGGACTCCCTTCTCTGGCCCTGAGAGAGCCAGCTCCACCACCAGCCCCAGTTGCCCACAGCCACTGTGAGCAATCCTGCATTTCCCCCAGCTCCTGCCTGCAGCCCCCCAACTACCCCTGGGGCTGATGGGGCCACCCAACCTCATGCTTGTGTTTCCCATGTCTCAGCACCTGCTCTGCACCGCAGCGGCTCCTCTGCACTGTTGTCCCTCTCTCAGACCACCTTGTCCTCTCAGACACACCTCTGTGTCTAGATTTGGCACTTCAGGGCATGTGCTGAAGGGCAGAGATTTTAGTTCGTTGGTTTGTTTGGGTTTTTTGTTGTTTTTCGTGGTTTTTTTGGGGGGGTTGTGTGTGTATGGTTGGACTCAATGATCTCAAAGGTCCTTTCCAACCATAAAGATTCTATGATTCTATGAAATGCTGTTACACCAAACTCAGTATTTTCTGCAGTCTGCTGAAGACTGACAGGGCACAGCTGTGCTTTCACGGACTTTGCAATTTGAAATTTAACCCACAAGAGATGCAATCTTACATGACTAAAATGCTATTTACACAGGCAGACTGGAGTTCTAACTCATTTCTGTTGCAACGGATTTGCCACAAATTATTAGAAATCAACTAAAAAATATGATTTTTTGAGAAATCCATAGGTAAAAATGACAACTTGGTTACATAGATTCCATCTTCAGATGAAGTGAAGGGTTTATACCAGTCATGCCATGGTTTGTTCTCATCACTGTGGTCATCCCATGTTCCTTTTCAAGCCAGTACAGGTGCACAGTGTGTCTCTTTTCCTCCTTCTCCTTTCCATAACCATTTAGAACTTCCTTTAAAAGTCAAACAACCCACCTTATTATTTTCCATGACTCCCATTTTATACAGGCCTGGGGGTGGCAAGTAAAAGGCAGTGTAATAGGTAGGATTTCTTTGTACATTTCACAAGACAAAACACCAATGAAAAGAATAAGTGACAGCTATATTGTAAGTGTTCAGAGTAGAGAGGTGAGACTGCTTTCTTAGGAACCAGCACTACCTACAGACTCTCAACAAAACACAACAGAGAGGCTTTTGAACATGATGGGAAAGGCATCATTTAGAATCAGCAACCAATGCTAGGGTCATTATGGTTTTGAAGTTGCTTGATTTTGCCATCCTGGCCAGAGTGGCCAGAGAAGGGGGCTGTGGGGGAATGTACCAGGCAAATGGAGCCGGCCTGGGAAACCCATCAATCTTCTGACAGCAGCAAGGGTGGTAAAACGTCAAATGAAAAACAGAAGTAACAGAAGTAAAAACCAAGACATTGTTCTCAAGTTGTCACAGAGCATCCCTGTCAGCTTCAGCTGTCATGTTTACCCCAAAACAAAACACACAGAAAAGGTCAGAGAAATTGAACTTCTACAACTCTTCCCATGGGTGCTGTGGGTGGAATAGGAACAATAACTAGCCAGAGGCCACTGTTGCATGGCACATGGCTTTTATGTGCAGGTAGATCTGTTATTTAGTACATTTTGACGAAATAGTTGTCTCATTAGAGGGATTCTGCTGACGGCTTCTAGTAAGACACCCTGTCAACAAGGTGGTGGGCAATTTTGCCACAAACTTTTGGCTACAAACAACGCATATCTATTGTGCTTGCCAGGTATGTTGCATGCCCATGGGGCTAGAAATAACGCTTAGGATATAGGACTCCAGCATGGCAGGACTCTAACATGTTGCCCAGAGGAAAGTCTCCTTTTTTGTGTTACATGTTTCCAGCATTGGTATTAGATGCCTGTAAATAACGAGGAGCCTCACGCTCCCAGAGGTGTTTTGGTACATAATTGGTGAATAAATGGATCACAACCAACACCAGCTGGTCAGCTATACAGAGTGGGTCACAGGCCACAGAACATAATAGGTGTCTAGCATCACAGCACCCCTTAGTGCCCAGCATTATAATCCTGCAGTCTAAAGCACAAGTGACTGCTCCTCATATTTCTGCTTTGCAGAAACAGCACATTTAATCCCAGAGAGGGAGGCAAAGAACACGGTCATTCTTAGAAAACAAACTGTTTTTCCTCAGACATATGCTACCATCAAAACCAAATGGAAATACCTTAAATAAGCTTTTCTAGTTGGGGAGCTCAAAGCAACCATTGTACCTCCTGATAATTTATGTATGGTCTCTGAGGAATTAATACAACTATGACCTTCGGATAAAATATCAGCTAAAAGTTTTGGATATAATCCACTCAATGCCGAAAATTTAAAGGATGGGGTTACTAGCTTGTATTAGTCTATTTTCTTTATCCTGACCTCGTCTTTTCTTTGTTAATAGCTACAAATATACACATGCACACCTGAAAGAATGATTGATCGATCTTTTAGGGAATATTATCAGCTATCTAAACCACTCACATGAAAGATCTCTTTCTATTAGATGCTATCTATGCTTTTATTGGCATTTTCTGCGTAGCAGATGAATAAATTGAATCAGTAAAAGTGCAACTGGCAGCAACACCTTTGCTTCCTATTCCCACAGGAGTTGTTCAGCTCACACCATTTGACAAAGCAGGGACCGCCTCACACCCAGCTTCTTGCCAGAGACTCTGTGGCTGCTATACCTTTGGTGAGGGCAAGGGCACACTGCTGGCTTGCAGTAGGTGATGCTCGTGGCCTCACTGCACCACAGGGCACCATCTTGCGCCACCTCTGCTGCTCCTACCTGAGCCTGCCATTCTAGTTGTGAGACATTCATCATGAAAGGCTCCGCCGCAGAGCGAGCTGGCACAATGCCAGACATCGCTGCCCGATGGGGAGGAAGGCAGCGGAAACCCTCTTCCTTCTTTTTTTTTCCTTGCATCTTCCTCATTTTATCAAACTCCTGGTGCTTACCTACTCCTTCAGCAGCCGAGACTCAAAGCAAGCCTTGGAAGCCAATGTGCTTGTGCTGAAATGCAAGTGCTGAGGCCAAAAGGCAGCCGGGGGCTGGCTGAGGCTCGCAGCTCAGGCTTGGCTCCCAGAGGAGAGCGGGGATGCCAATCTGATGGTCTGTCCTGGCCTCCCCCAGGTTTAATTGCAGTGTAGGTGGGTTTGGTGCTTTTGCCCTGTGTGGGTGGTAATGCACAGAACAGCAGGTTGTGCTTCAGGGAGTTGTATATACCAGTGAGGTCTGGGAGTTTTGAAGCCTTTTTTTTGTTATTGTCTGATGTAGCAGCTGCTGTAAAGTCTTTGTTAAAATGCCTACACCAGGGGTGGTACTGTGGGAAACTATTACCCTAGGGGGAAAAAATGTCCAAGCCTTCATTTAGCTAATTTTCCCCTACAGAAAAGTAAGGAGATTATTTATTTTTTTAATATATTAATTCCACGAAGTGTTTTTTCTCACTTCCAGCCTTTTAGCCACGATGATGAGGCAGTGATTCAAATGGAGAATAAGTAAATCCTGCATGTATAACCCTGTGATTTAAGGACTGACACTGTGGAAAAATGGTATAATTTATTTTCATGCTCAAGTAGCCCAATTAACAGATTGAGTTCTAAGTAAGGTCACAGTGCCCTCTGCTGAAATTTAAAGCCCTACATGAGAAAATAAACAATATCTAAAAAAACACCAAACTGGCATAAGAATAACATAATTCCTATTCAACATATAAATGATAAAAATTGTTTTGAAATGCTATTTGGGACCTTAGGCTTTCCCTTCACAGTAATGTGGTTGGGAACAATTTTGATTCTAACTTTTTTGCTCTGCTATGTAAACTGTCCAGCATGGCTCATGAAAAAACCTCAGAAGCGCTACTGATATTAGTGATGCAGATATAAATGTCGGCGGAAATATCTTTCCCTTACATAGAGGAAGAACGCAGTAAACTGGGGGCAGTAGTTCAAAATAGGCAGTACAAAGTCCGAAAACTTGATTTTTATTGATGTTCTCTAGATCATATCTATGCTGTTAGTGTTTAACCTCACCCTCCCGTTGGAAATGGGAGGGTTAATACTAAGTGTCGTTTTGCTGACTGCCTTTTTTCTTAATGGGTGTGTGAAACCACGATGACTAAGAACAGGAGAGAGAAGAACATCTTATGGATGTTTAAGGCTGAACTAATGTCGACTAATGAGCTTTAGACATTTGACATCTGGAGAAAAACTGATCCAGAAGGAAGAACTCTGGAAAAGGCAAGGAAGAAAGGATTCAGATGACAGAGGTGGAAATGGCCCCTTCAGATTTGACGTGCCAGGAAATGCATGGGGCCTGAACCCTTGCACAGTACTTAAAGAAGATACATAGGCACTGGGTTAGGAATAAACAGCTCCATAGGGTCTGCTATGGCATTTTTGGAGCAGGCTGTTATTTCAGTTATCACCTGGCACCAAATATCCCAGTGCAGTTGCCATCCTCGGCCTCCATCTGTACCTTTCAATCCGGTACTGAAAGACCGAAGCTCTCTATTGCCATGCAGATCTGCTCTTTAAGAGACCACGGACTAATAGCTGTTACTTTGATGGAGGCATAGCTTTAAAAGAAAAAAACACTAGCTAGCAAAGCAAACCAGACTCCTACCTCCCAACTGAGTTCAGTTGCTCCTAGTCTCCAATGCATTGTTGCTGTGTTTTGTTCAAGAGGCAACAGCTTCTGAGGTTTTGTTGCTGTGTTTTTAATTACAATGTTAAAATGGCAAGAGAGTTATGGCAGAGCTATCTGAGAACATCTTTGCTGGTTGATTAAACCACGATCCTCAGTCATGCTGAGAAACAGCTTCAGATTTTACTCAACAGCCTACTCACAGGTTTTTATTTGAAGATGGACATCTGTTGGAGATTTTCAATGGGGAACATCTGGAACTTAACACTCAAGATGGAGTGGGAGCTAAGAGGCAAGAGAAATCTCTTCTTCAGTAATTTGTTTTGTCTCTTTTAATCCTTCCTTCATTTCCCCAGCGCTCCCACCCAAGATACTCTTTCATCTGTGCTCACAACAACCCACGCTTTACATTTCTTGATGCAAAGCTCGGCAGATAACTCCAACTAAGTTCACCCAGAGGTTATTCTAATTCCCTCCATCGAGATTTCAATTTAGAGGCTCACATTAACCCATTAATTAAAGTGACCCCCTTTTTATTATAGCAGCCTCACCTTAATCAGTTAATGTGATGGCAAGCCTTTCTTTGTTGCTTTGCCTGGCAGGGAGATTTTGTTAAGAGGATGCAATAGCAGCTGGACTGGTGCCAAGTAGTAAAGCAATACCAGATCCCTGCCATTTGGCACTGCCTTTTCTGGGTCCAAGCACACCCCAGCAAGTGACTGCTCCTCCCAGACTGGCTCCTATCAGCAAACCATTTCAGGCTTTAGCTGGGACACACCAAAACCCCCTTTCGCACATAGGCGCAAGCCTCCCAGGGTCTGACATGCCCTGGAGCTGTTAATTCTCCTAAAAAGCTCAAGGGAAGTTGTGCTTCAAGAAGCCTGCCTCACTACAAAACATTTCGTTTCAGAAATATTTGGCTACAGATTCTCTTTTTTTCTGGGCTGCCCAGCCACATCCTTTCTCTCACTGGCTGCTGGCTCTGGCCAGGCAGGTGTGACACCTCTGCTGCTCTTGTGGGAGCTCGTGTATGTTTGAGTGTGATACCACAATATGCACAGGAGGGCTTTTTCTGCATCTATTGGCAGTGTTTGTAAAATCAGTAGGGGTAGGTTGGGGGTTTGCACATCATAGCGCTTCTTGCTTCATGAGTGTCGGCTAACTGGAGGAACAAAAATGTTACTTCCTTCAGTCGAAGCACTCTATAGCCTCATGCTAATCTTTTCTTGAACAATTTCCTTCAGAAGACAACTTCCCTTTTTCTGGTAATATCTCAGGGAAATCTCTTTTGATAGCAAATATATTCAGCTGCCTGAATTTGTCTTTGCATAGGTGGTACCTTTTGATCTAAGTATCTCTTAGGATGAGAGCATGCATTACTCTCTATCTGAATCAGAGGTGGCACCTGTATTAAAAGCTGGAGTAATTGCTTCTTTGCAGCTCTGCAATAAATTACACTGTGGCATGACAGAGGAAGGAAATCAGTAGCTGCTGTACTTGTTTTGTTTGCTCTGTCACTGGCTTGGCCTAATACACTCTGTTCCCTGGCCCCTTTTACGGAAGAGCTGTTTCCTGCATGGGAACCCATTCCTGTTTGTGACATACTTTATCTGAAAAAGAAAAGTCACACCAGCATTTACAGTCATTTCTTTCCTAAACTCGTTCTCTTCCATGATCAATCAGCTCTCTTTCTGGGTGTTCTGTGGCCCCTCCACATTTTCTCTGGGACAGTCTCTACACAACCAATGAAAGAATCTTTCTAGATGAGCTTTGGCTACTTGGCTGAAAATTAAACTATTTATATATATAATTACTGGTTTGGATTTCAAGACCAGTCCTGACGATCTGAAGATCCTGAAGATCCTAATGCATTATGTATGTACATGTGGGCTGCGTTTTCTTGGTGCCAGTATAAGAGTCTGCCCATCTTCCAAAAACAACGATGTGCAATTGTATCCATACAACCTATCTATCTCACATGAAAACATAAACTGTACTACTGCAAACGTATCAATGCTAGCGAAGATGCAGACAGATCTGCAAGAGAATCAGTGTACACATAGAAAACTGACAATCCTCCCTACCCACTGTTACATTGTGAAAGAGTTTTGTCGGGGCTTTTTGTCTCAAAAATCTCACTGATGGTTCCTCTGCATGTGGTTGGGCTAAATGATTGTGTAAGAAGAAACCTTATAGATCCAATATAACAACAGGGTTTGCAAGAAGTAAAAGTTAAAGCAAGAATCAACAGACTACAAAAAGAGAAGCAGAATTAAACACTCTCTTTAGGTATAAAATGCTGAGTGACTTGTGCAGCAATTCTCGTGAACAAAAACCCCACACTTACATTCAAACGCTTGTTCCTATGACCTTAAGCTCGTGTAGCTGATTATTCAGAGGTTAAGCATTTGTGTGATGACAACTTTAAAAAATTACAAAGATGTCAAGAGTAATGACCATCTTCAGAGATGAAGGATTTGCCTGAACCCATATTGTGTCTCTGCCTAATGAGAAATGTCATCTGACTTTGTACTTTCACATCACAGGTGTATTCTAGCAAATGGCATGTCTCTGTTCAACTTCATTACTTTTGCTTAACATTTCTGAGAATTCTTAATGTTTACAATGAAGACACAGAGTGCTTGAGTCTTTTAAGTGCTTGATAAGAATTTGGTTAACTGTAGATGTGGGTTCACATATTGGTTTTAGTGGATGTATATCCACCTGTGAGAGGGAAAGCATGATTTTAACTCAAACTTGCAGCACACTGTGCTCCTGACCAAGCATTTGTGTCCTTACTAAGCTCTGTGTCGAGACTTCGTGATGTGGGCCCCTTCAGCAACAACTTTCCTTGATGACTTCAGTAAAGATTCCTGACAATTTGCAATGTCATTTACCCTTTCATAGATCCTGAACACCAGGCTTTTACAGGAAAAGAGAGGAACTGTTTGCACACAGACATTTTTTGTAATTTTAGGATCTACTTTGGGAAATATAGAGTTACTTACACACTCATGTATTAAGCACATATAAATCTAGAAAATGCAGTTCACTTAAGACCCTGGTTTACTACTTGTACAATCAGTAACTGCTAGGCATATGCTTATTAGTATGAACTTAATTTATTGGCTTCATTTTAGAAACTGGCTTGTATGTCACTGTTAACAATGATGTCATGGAGTTGTGTAGAACTGCAGGGAGTGAGGGGAAGAGTGCACGATGACTTAAGTGTGAAAGTAATGAAACGGAAGCTTCGTAAGAAAAAACCCAGCCAATTATTCCCATAAAGAGTGGATATCAACATTTGTAAGCTTCACATTGGTACTTATTCTAATTCTATACTCTGAAGTGTAAAGTGTTTAATCTGTTTCATTCAACATCAAAGCTATGGAAGAATTCAAATGCACTCTGACTCCCAGATTACAAAGGGCCCGTTTAATGCTCGGCAAGGAACACTGCACACAAAAATAGGCAGTGGAGATCAACATTTTTACACAAGTTCTGTGCCGTTATTCCTTCGGTTTGACACGGGCAGTGTCCCCACACCTGATGCTTATTTGCAGAAGCTATTTCCATGCATCTATCTGATCTTGAACATGTTGCTACAATGTGAGTCATGGGGACAACAGAGTTTAACAGAAGTATATTTTGGGTAATGGCTCTGTTAAAAGAGACAGATTAATTTTTGAAATTCAAGTCAGTCTTGGGTAGACTAATAGGGTGGGAAAACAGGAGAGGTCCCACGCACTCCCCAGGGTGTTTTGGAAACAGAGTTAATGGAGAAGTAGTATGGACAATTACTCAGAAAAATCCACAGGCAACAAAACACTGGGAATATTAGAAACCGAAAGTTCTATGGAGTAAGATACTCAGCCACAGCAGCATCCCAGCCCTTATGGGTGATAGTGGTGAGGAAAATCCTGTCCCTACAAAGCAAAAGGAGAAAGGTGTGTATGGCTTATAGGGAAAAGAGACTGCAAACAAATTTTTCTTGAACATGTAATTTTTCTCTTCCATGTCCAACTATTAAAGCCTGATATGAGCTCGTCTTTTACATTTGTCGGCTAGCTAGCAGAAGGAACCCAATGGCAGTTGTGCATGCTGCGATGATTCATGTGACTGTATGTGCTCATATCTTCTAATACTTTGCACTTCACTGTTGTGAAGGACAAAAAAAATATGATATCACCTTAGGAATATTAAAAAGAAAAAATTAACCCAGAACATGCTGCAATATGGAAATTTGTATTACACTATTAAAATACTATTAAAAAGCAGAAATGTGCAATATATGCTACTGAGTGATGCTCATCATGGAATCATTTCTCAGAAATAAATAGTATGACACCACAGATAACTGTCGTGTTGTCTGCTGTTACTGAGAACATACACAGTCATCTGCACCAGAGATGGAAGAAAACTATTAGATCATAGTTCACACCCTGCAGATGGAGTAAACCATCTTCTGCTGAAGAACCTAACAGATATTAAAAAGATGACACGTC
This sequence comes from Larus michahellis, assembly GCF_964199755.1. Lineage (NCBI taxonomy): Eukaryota > Metazoa > Chordata > Aves > Charadriiformes > Laridae > Larus > Larus michahellis. The sequence goes on from NC_133930.1 coordinate 38,697,886, forward strand.
ATCATTTGAGACCCATTCCTAAAAGCTACCCATTACACAAAAGCACACCCTGAACTGACCGTAGTGTATCTGTTGAAAATGTCACTGGAAAAATGCTGCACAGGAAAGAGATAGGTCTATTTCTAACTGTTTATAGTAGCTCTAGTACAAAATTACTACTTACAAACTTGCATACACACAAAAATTATCCCAAAATATCACTACATGTTCTGTTAAAAATAAATTATATATAAAGACAGGCCATTGCATGTTCTAAGAACATTTCCTCAGAAAAAAGCTATAAATCAGAGTATTCAGCTATCACGCCATTCAACCTGGACAAAGATGAAACAAAGAATTGGCCTCCCAGGCACGACAATTAAGCCTGCTTTGTACTTTAAAATACAATAGAAATCAGAAAAGTGAAAAAAGTTGGCCTTTAAGGACAAAGTTTATGCAGACTGATTACTTTGAAATTTCTCTGTGATCTGACCAAGTTGATTTCTCACTAGTACAGCAAACGCAACAACCACAAACCTTTCAAGAAAAGCACAAGTCTCTGAATTTTTTTAGTATGAATTAAGGGAAGGGCACAAGAGCAGGCACAAGATGACGTATCAGAAAAAGCTAGGCTGATCTCGGGAGAACCCCAGATTGCTCTGTCCCAAAATTGTTCCTATTGTTTCCAAAAACTATTTATTTTTCAGAGTTTCATCACAGAAAAAGGAGAAATGGACTTCTATGACTTGACAGTTCCATCATTCCCAGTCATGCAAGTCAATGGTCAGACAAGCCTTTTCTCTTTTTTTGTCAAGTTACAATTGTTAATACACTTCAATATGTAAAATTGCAGTACTCCCAGGCCATATAATTTAAAAGCTCATAAATTCTCTCCAGCCAAAGGTGGCCTTCAATAGTGAGTATTATTTCAGAATTTTAACTAGCACAAGACACAGGAAAAAAAGAAGGCATCAGAAAAGAAAAATATGGTTGTGAACTCCAGGAAAAGACAGAACATCCTATAAGTGCCAGAACAAGTATGACCAGAAGAGGTGGAAAAGTAATTACTGGGAAATTGTCACATAATTGCAATTTTGAAGTTCAGAAGTTACTGCTTTTCTTTGCACATCATAGATGTGCATACAGTAGGATGACACCAGAATCACCTTAAACAAATATAGTCATGACATCCCTTTTGACCTTCATTGACCGCTGCACCTTATGATACAGCTATCACCAAACCCAGTAGACTGGGCCTTTCAGTCAGAGCTGGGTGACTGTCCTCAGAGGTACATCCTTCCTACATAATGTGAAAAGGAGTTGAGGGGAAGAAAAGGAAACCACAAGACTTGCCGCAAACAGGAAAACTTATCTTGTCCTGGGTGAAAAGTTATCTGGGGCCTCAGCTGTCACTGCAGTCCCAGAATATGCAGAATTAATCTGTCTTTTCCTAAAGCATGTCCTTGCCATCATTTCGGCTCTTTAGGGATGGGTCTCCAGCCCCTCGTATAGTGGATTCTCAGCGCTGTATTTGGCCAGAGGGAGTGCCCTACTGATAATACACTTAATCTGACCCCTGCTCCAACTTGTTTATTTATTCTTTCATTGTTTCTTTGTTGCTGTTTTTAAAGCATTACAAGAGTTAAAAAATAAAATGCAAAAACAACCTGTGGAGCAAGATTGTGAGCCCAGATGTGCCCTAAAAAGGTCTAACACATTACATTAGAGCTTTAAATGCACCTTCCTTTCTCTAGCCCAGTAAGTTTTAATTTCTTTACTGCAGAATGACACCATTTGAGTAAGGAATGGAAATCAATCTATCTCTATACAAAGCCTGACCACGAAGAGGCAACTACAATGCCTTTTGGACTGGATGTGGGGCAGAGATGCCACATTTTTAAGATTTCACTGAGTTTCAGGAATGAGGTGAAAAGCGTGTGGCTCAGCCCTTGCAGGCTGGTACACTTCGAAGAGAAGGTGGCCACACCGGTAATTTTAACTGCACACAATCACAGCAGCACCCACGCTGGCAGCCACTTCTGGAGATGGCCCAGGACACTACATGTCTCAAAGCAGGGTCAGCTACAGGTACAGGTGCTCCTCCACAGACAAAGACTCCGCAGCCTCTCTGGCAACCAGCTCCAGTGCCTGACCACCCTGCTCAGTAGAAGTTTTTCTTCCGCTTATGTGGAGTTGCCTGCATTTCAGTGTGTGCCCGCTGCCTCTTGTCCTGTGCCACTGGGCACCATCACGAATAGCCTGGGTCCAGGTGAGCGACCTGCTACACCACTTAGACACACACAAGTCTATGGGGCCAGATGGGATCCACCTGAGGGCATGAGGGAGCTGGCAGAAGTGCTCACCAAGCCACTTTCCATCACTTATCAGCAGTCCTGGCTAACCAGGGAGGTCCCAGTTGACTGGAAGTTAGCAAATGTGATGCCCATCCACAAGAAGGACCAGAAGGAGGATCTCGGGAACTACGGGCCTGTCAGTTTGACCTTGGTGCCAGAAGGATGGAGTAGATCATCTTGAGTGCCACCATGCGGCACATACAGGACAACAAGGTGATCAGGCCCAGTCAGCATGGCTTCATGAAACGCAGGTCCTGCTTGACAAACCTCATCTCCTTCTATGATAAGGTGACCTGCTTAGTGGATGAAGGAAAGGCTCTGGAAATTGTTTACCTGGACTTTAGTAAAGCCTTTGACACCATTTCCCACAGCGTTCTCCTGGAGAAGCTGGCTGCTCACGGCTTGGATGGGCATATGCTTCGCTGGGTAAAAAATGGGCTGGATGGCTGGGTCCAAAGAGTGGTGGTGAATGGAGTTAAATCCAGCTGGCAGCCAGTCGCAAGTGGTGTTCCCTAGAGATCAGTTCTCTTTAATATCTTTATCATCTGCCTCGCCAAGGGAATTGAGTGCAGTGTCAGTAAGTTTGCAGATGACATGAGGTTGGTGAGGATAGGAAGGGTCTACAAAGGGATCTAGACAGGCTGAGTTGATGGGCCGAGGCCAAAGGTTCAACAAGGCCAAGTACCACGTCCTGCACTCGGGTCACAACAATCCCATGCAGCGTTACAGGCTTGGGGAAGAGTGGCTGGAAAGCTGCCCGGTGGAAAAGGACTTAGGGTTATTGGTCAACAGCAGTCTGAATGTGAGCCAACAGTATGCCCAGGTGGCCAAGGCCGCCAACAGCATCCTGGCTTGTATCAGAAATACCGTGGCCAGCAGGAGTAGGGAAGTGGTCATCCCCCTCTACTCAGCACTGGCTAGGCCCACCTTCAATACTGTGTCCAGCTTTGGGCCCCTCACTACAACAAATACATTGAGGTCCCGGAGCTAACGAAGCTGGTGAGGGATCTAGAGCTCAAGTCTTATGAGGAGCAGCTGAGGGAACTGGGATTGTTTAGTCTGGAGAAAGGGAGGCTGAGGGGAGACCTTATTGCTCTCTACGACCACGTGAAAGGAGGTTGTAGCAAGGTGAGGGTTGGTCTCTTCTCCCAAGTTAACAAGTGACAGGACAAGAGGAAATGGCCTCAAGTTGTACCAGGGGAGGTTTACGTTGGATATCAGGAAAAATTTCTTCACCAAAAGGGTTATCAAACATTAGAACAGGCTGCCCAGGGAAGCGTTTCAGTCACCATCCCCGGAGGTACTTAAAAGACATGTAGATGTGATGCTTAGGGACATGGTTTAGTGGTGGTTTTCGTAGTGTTAGGTTAATGGCTGGATTTGATGATCTTAAAGGTCCTTTGCAACCTAGACAATTCTATGATTCTTTACTCCCCCACTAGGTAGTTATAGACATGGATAAGATGCCCACAAGTAGACAACAATATTGCACTAGCCCCTACCAAGCTGAAATGACTCTACACTTAGGCTAGCAGCTCAGACAGGCTTTAAGATGACAGACTTTGGAGACCGACCCATAACTTCAGTCACCGTGTCTCCTTTCCCAGTATTCCCAACTTGTCTCTGAATGAAGAATAGGATACATTCCATAAACTTCACAGGTCTATCAGTGTTTGAAATAGAACAGTTTACAGCATTCACGCAACACATACTACAAAAGTTACTTGATACAAGAACAGCAGAGACCCAAGATTTTATTGCCTTGTCAGGTGTAAAAATTTATTTATGCTATTTATCAAGTGTTTAAATTTACACAAAAGACAACACTTCAACTTCAGGTCCAATTGACCATCAGTAAGACCTACATCAGAATACCCCTGACACTTCCAAGTTTTTACAAGATGGCTTAGAACAGTAGAATCTCATAAACAATGGCTAACTTCACCAGGCTGAAGGTCACTGCCTCAACAGTATTTCTCTGCTGAGCATGACCCACAGAATAGCAGAAGTCTTAAAACCATTTTAATCCCCAAACACTATCACTACTGCACTCAGGGCATTTAAATCACACTGCCCTGCATTAGTAACACCAAACATTATACCTAGTCTTAAAGATTTACCACATCTTCCCCTAACAAAATGCCTTTTTTTTTTTTTTAAACATTATAAGAGAACTGTGCATCAAAACAACTGCAAAATACACAATCATCCATTTGGCTTGGTTTTAAAATAAAAATAGCATCAGTCATCTATTTGTTAACTCCATCTCTTGTGTTGTGCTCCTTTCCCCTCCCCTGTCACTTAGGAAACTATACTAGACCAGGCAGTTTAATTGTAGCACTGAGGTAGCATATTTTAATTGAACAGAATAATAGGCTTGCTACTGTGCCTCTTCTCCTTTAAAGCACAAAAAAAAAAAATCCCCACAGTTTTTCAACTTCTTTGGAGAAGACAGGCGTATAGTTCATTTCCAACAGCCACTCCATTTTGAATTCAAAGCACAAAACATCTCTGAATGGTAGATACATTATACCAGCTAGAATGAATAAGAGCATATACAAGAAAAAGGAACTATGTCAGTTTTACTAGACCTACGGTTACATTTCAGCTCTATGGCACCTATTGTTCCCTATTATGAAATGCATCTTTACAGTCTCTGAAATTTGATTTCAAAGACTAGGATCCTGAAAAAGGGCAGCTGTGCTTCAGTTCTTCTACATGATTTTCACACTATCTGCAGAAAGGTGAAATAATTGCAACAAAACCAAAAGAAATCAAATGGACCTGATATAAAAGTCAATAGGAATTAGCAACATGAGTATATTAAAAGAGTTGAAGTTAAGGCAAAAGATATAACATGCCTGAATGACTGAGAGCACTTTCCATTCACTTAAAAGTTAGAGCTGGGATAGCCTTAAAAAAAAAAAAAAAAAAATCCCTGCAAGAGTAGAAGCTTAGTTTCCTAACAAATTGAGAATAATAATCTCAGCTTTGCCCTTCTGGCTAAAAGCTTTAAAAGAAAAAGCTGAAGTCAGGCTGTACACAAGACTGCAGCCTTAATACCCAGGCTGATTACTGAAGTAACTCTTGCAGGCGTCTGTATATTTAGGGGTGAATAGTAAACAGTGACCCCAAAGAACGGTAGTCATTTTCTACTCTGTATGCCATGCTGGTACATACAGCCGTGTTAAACTCAGTTGCACAGTACACAATCCATACCCAGCCCAGGGCTGGATCTTTGAATCCCTCCTCTCCATCTTTCATGCAGCAAAGCAAAAATTTTACTGCGGTTAAAATCCTTTGAGTCAGCTGCACACGTAAGGTAAATTGGCTTTTAACACCTTGGAAGGCAGATTGAGAATGTAACTGAGCTGACTGCTAAATAAACCCTCAGGAAAACACCTAAACAGCTGAGGATAACTGCATAAGTTATAATGACCAATTCAAGCTGTTTATTGAGACTTTAATGATAATCTTTCAAGTAATCCAATATGCACTCCAACACCTGTTATCAAAAATTTAAGGCTTTTATGAACACCCTCTTACATACAAATGGAGTATTAAACAGAAGGAACTTGTTTACAGTAAATACAAACATCTGAAAAATCTCTGAAACCTGTTTATACAAATACTAATAAATTCTTTAATATTTTGTACAACTAGAAGGTGCACAGATTGGCATTCAAGCGGTCAATGCTGGCAAACATCTGTCAGACAATAACATGATTTACTTGGAAAACAATATAGTTTAAAATGCCATAAATTAAAAAATAAGTTAGTTCACATTTTTTCCCCCAGCTTTTATGTACATCTTAGTCTTTATTGAGATCGTGTAGCCTTCTTCAGAAGCTCGAGGTCTTTCCGTCGGCTTTTGTTTGCTCTGGCACAGCCATACTCTTCCAGTTGTAAAGGGATATACTTTTCTATTTGAACGAGCCCATGCCCAGCAGGACCGGTAAACAGCTTAACCCAGGACGGCTTAAAGTTTCCTCTGAAGCCCAGAAAGGCCAAGCTTCCTGTGACAAAGACAGCTCAGTGTTACTGAACCAGCCAAGCCCGTCCAAGCACAACACAGGACAAGTTGGGAAGGAAGCGACAAGCTCCTCAGAAATTCTTCCCCCACATTACTCAGGACACTCATCTACTCCCAGCTCCACGTGCACCTCACAAGGAAACAGTGATTTGCAATTTCCTTCTTCAATATTTGGTATTAAGCGCTCTGAAATCTTAATTTGAAAACACAGCTATTGGGACAGCTATAAAACCTGCTTTCTCAGACAGGACTTGTGTCAGGGCCCGTTCAGGACATGTGCTACCCCTTGTGGCCTATAAAGTGATCATCCCTCAAAATAATGACAGCTTCCCATCTCCATCTTCAAATTTTGTTAGAACAGAAAATACTAGCCTGGCACCGGAGACTGTTTAAAAATAAATTTGCTGGGTGAGGCACAAAACACAGGCTTTGGGAAAAAAGCCTGGGGCTCTGTTTCTGTAATCCACAGGCACAAAGAACTGCTAGTAACTTCTCTGCTTGCAACAAGCTTCAGACAATGCTCTTCAGGGCAACAGAAACGGTTTTCTGCCCATCTGCTGAAGGGGTGCCCATCCTCCCCGCTCTCAACGAGGGCTGAAACACAGCAGCCCACACCAGTGCAAACTGGCAACCATCCTCCGCCAGCTGCATCCTCTTCACACACCCCATGAGAAACCCACCACGCCAACACAAACACACAGACCAAGGCGGTGTCAAAGAAATGTGCAAAATTTCCACCAACCGTTACTCTGAAGATAAGGCGGTTTGGCTGTCCCCAGGGACATTAAGGCGTCTGATAAATTATTAGGAATTGCTACATCACCTCTCGTGCTCAGTAGAACGATAGACCTGCAGCAGAAACAGTGCAGAGACAGCAGCTGTTATAAACAAGTTTTCTTAATATTCAGCTACAAGATTATACAGCTAGCTGGCCTCATAGTCCACTTCCTTAAGAGTACTCACGCCATGTCATTTCATGACATGGAAACAAAAAAAAATGAAGTTTAAATATTAATCAAAAATTAGAAAATTAAAATTTTGATTTTTCTGACACTAACTTTTCAATCTGTCTTTAATGATAAGTTTTCTCCCTAGATAAGGAGAGAGCTGTATGATACCTTGTCACATAGTTCTTCTCAGTGTCCTTCAGTGACCTTATTAAACAAAAAGTTATTTTTGCTTTAAGCAAAGAAGTGTTATTACATGATGTTCTGTTAAAAAAAAATAAATCTTTTTAAGGTGAAAGACAAGCAACAGTGGAAAATTGTACGTGTTCAAAATTTGAGTTGCTTTGTCTTCTCAAATAAGGTTAAATTGTCTGTGAAAATGCTCCTATGTTTCTCCTTCCCCCTCAACTTAATGCATGTTTGCCCACTTTCAGTGCTCCTGCATAGATTTCATTATTCAAATCTTCATTAGAGAGCAGAGCTACAGCTTACAGGACATACTGGAAATAAGTGCTCATTACATGTACCTTTGTGGAATTCCAGATTTTAAATATCCGTCTACACGCTTAATGTCTACTCCAGAAAATAATTTGTTTCCCGACACTGTGCCAATGCAGGCATCAACTACAACAATAAGTATACCATTATCCTTGAAGGAAAACATAGTGTCATTGACCTGAATGGGAGGAGAAAAAGAGAAATGAACTTTTTCTTTCTTTCTTAAAGTTAATATGAATTCAACAGCGATTCTACCGTACTAAGCGTTAATCTTCAACTAGTTTAGACACAGTGGTGCACTAATTTCCTTACAAATACTTGCTTCTCCCTCGCACCTCTTAATTCTTCTCCTTGAGGGGAGGCTTTCAGTGGGACTTCTGAAATTGCACGGGAGCCTTCAGTTCCTGGCTTCTACAGGGAGATCATACGTTTCAGGTGACTTACCATCTGCCTCAGTCATTGCTCCTGCTTTGGGAAGCTAAAATTCAGATACTGCACCACCTGGACTTCTTGGCAATAGTACAGTTAATCTGCCCCTGAAGCAGCACACTTTCTTCCTACAGAGTGCTCTTACTGCTTTGGATACGGCACGCACGTTCCCGTGGAAGTCCACAGCTGCTACAGTCATGCTGCTCATGTGCCATTCATCTGTCTAGGTAACTCAAGGGTTTTACTACAACCAAGCTAACACACTGACATTGCAGAATGTAAACCACGTACAGACGCAAAGCTTTGTGGCGTGAGGATGCCTGCAAATGCTATTACAGCATCACGTGCAAGTCTCCTTCAGCACCCAAATAGAAAAGCTGATGTAAACTACTTGATACGTTTATCACATCACTGGCTTATCAGAACTGCATCAGAATAAATACAGAAATCTCTATGGATTCTTTTGTAAATGCCATTTTGAAGAAGTTTAGCAAAGCTTATTGGCTTGCGTAACTCATCCCATTAACTCACCATCTGTCAGCACAAAAATGGATTTAACTAACAGGTTGTTTGTGTTTGGTTGGGGTTTTTTTTTGTCCAAAAGCAGCCATTAATAAATGTACATCCATCCAGGTTTCAACATGAATCTCAAAGTTTTTAACTCTCCCTTATTGGTATAAATTTTCTCTCCAGCAGGAAACAATTTGAATATGAAACAAAGCTTCGGAGCCTCATTTTCTGTGGTTAAAACATCAGCTTTTTGAATGCTTGGTTTTTAAACTAAGAACTGACACTTTCCGTTCAGTGAAGAAAAGTGAGCAGCATTATGTAGAGCTGTACAACTGCTGTAATATAAACTGCTAAAAAGAATGACAGTTAGAAGAAAACCATGGAGAATACTTACAGAAATAAATGCTTGCTGACCTCTGCCTAACTCTTTACCAGATGAGTTAATCTGCACAAGGAGGTAGTTTTTGTGAGGATCACTGGTGAACACCATCTGGATATCAAACAAAACACATTAAGTACACTGATCCATGTATCTTCAACACTTTACCATGCCAGACAATTTACAACAGGCCACCCGTGCTCCAAAGCAAATGCATCCATTTGTCAGTGGCATTATTTATGGTACTAGCAATGCCAATAAATATCATGCTGTATAGTGTAACCCACTTTATTCCTTACTTTCAGTATGTTTCTTAGCTTGTACAGCTAAAATGGATAATGCAATTTCAAGTTCATGCTCACAGGCAAAGAACAGAGAAGGCTGACCAATACCATATAGATCTCTGCAGCAAAGCTACTCTACATGGAGTACAGACAACGCTGTTGTACAAGACACCAGATCTACCTATGTCCCTTCTCAGTAGCACTCAGTGAGAGGTGAAACAATATTTTTCAAATAACAAAAGCTGAAACCTTTGCGCTATGAGGGACTCCCCGCCTTCTAGCGTACAGGACATTAACAACGTGACCATGACAAGCTGGTAGGTGCAGTATTCTGTGCTGCAAGACTGAAATTCTGCCTTGAAGTGAGTAAACAGAAACACCAACTATACAGTTCATGAAAGTTTTTGCTTATTTTATCTCACCTGAGTTGTGCCACATTTTGTACATGGTACAGTAGTTTTTACTGGCATCCGCTTTATGACAGTTGGTCCTTGATAGTACTTTGGGTAAGCTTTTGCCATGCAGTTACTGATTCCTTTTGCTGAATCTTTGGTCACAATCTTGATCCTTTCACATCCCTGAGATGAGCAATAACTGTGACCATCCCTATTATATTTGGCTTGAAGAAATAAAAACAGTAATCTACACAAGAGGGGGAAAAAGAATACAGATCAATTGCTGGAAAGATAGCTATTTATGTTAAACCTAAACAGCTGTATTTCATGATTTTCAGAAGCAGAGAAACTACAGTATTCACTTCACCATTGTTCAACCTTTTTCAAAATATTTACAGTTTATTAGAGTTAGGAAGTCTCTACTGATATATCTGAAATCCCCAACAATTAAAGGAGATATGCATTCATAAAGATATGCTTTGAAAAGAACCGCCTCTCCTCAAATCAGTGACTTGCAGGAAACAAAAACCAAACCGCACAACACAAATGTTTTCTTTGATCACAGATCTTTGCAGATACCCAGCAGTAACTGTTTGGGTATTCCGCTTCACCCACCAGCACTGGACAATGTAATGTACTGTTGCAAATGCCTGGAAATGCAATTTAGGGGGTACCGGTCATTAACGTTCATAGTACACAAAGACTGGTAATTCTCCTATTATATATTTGACCGTTAGCTCTCAGACAAAAGAAATGTAAATGTCTTTTCAAAAGCTACATTCCTCTGCATATTTACTACAGAGAGACAAAGTAGCAGATAAGGGAACAAAATAAATAAGAGAACAAATTATAAATTAAAGATCAACATGCAGCCTTCCAGTACACAAAGGGGGCCTACAGGAAAGATGGGGAGGGACTCTTGAGCAGGGAGTGTAATGATATGACAAGGGGTAATGGTTTTAAACTGAAAGCGGGGAGATTTAGGTTAGATGTCAGGAAGAAATTCGTTACTGTGAGGGTGGTGAGGCACTGGAACAGGTTGCCCAGGGAGGTTGTGGATGCCCCATCCCTGGAAGTGTTCAAGGCCAGGCTGGATGGGGCTTTGAGCAGCCTGGTCTAGTGGGAGGTGTCCCTGCCCATGGCAGGGGGGGTGGAACTAAATGATCTTTAAGGTCCCTTCCAACCTGAACCATCCTGTGATTCTATGTAAGACTTATTTTATTAAAAGTTGATGATATCTTTAAAACTTTCAGAAGGGTCTCAGTGGCCTCTGTCCGAAGTACTTTTGAAAGAGAAGTGCTTTCAAGAAGGCTGAAAACAGATTAGGATTTTCAAAAATAACCTTCTTAAAGTATACTTGGAACAGAAAACTTCTTGGAAATTTGTAGAATTTTCAGTTTAACAAGGCAGCACATGTTTTCTTTGAAAACTTAGAAGTTCCTTCCTGAAAGACACTGCTCTGGCAACACACCACATACCACATTTTCCCCAGGTGCAAGGTAAGAAATATCTGTAGTGACTCTGGTGCTCTTGAAAAAGTATTGGAACGACAACCACTGTATTTTGGAGATTCAAAGTCACATAAAATATTCTTTCAAATAGGCTTTGGGCTCCTTTGCAACAACTTTCCTCTTATGCGGATGCCTCAATCAGTTGTTTTTAAGATTATCAAACTGGACATTTTAAGGTTAAACAACATCTTCCAATAGGGTCAAGTTACAAAGTTACCCAGTACTGTTGTCGAAGTAAAACTTCTTGTCTGATCGATTCTTTTCAAGCTCCATCATTGAAGATACAGGCGTGTAGCGCTCTACCTTGCTTGACAGAGCAGATGACCGCCTTTGAAAGGCTTCCAAAACTATAAAAAAATCTGTATTTGGTTGATAACAAAGACCAACACGAATCCAGTCATTCCTGAAAACAAAGTAAAATGTATGATTCACTGTAGGAACAGTTTAGATGACAATACGCAGCAAACAGATCACTCAAAAACCAAGGAACAGGAACACAAAAATCACCCAAACTCTCAACTGGAAGATCTTTCTTTCCCTCTCTACACAAAGTGTTCAATTAAATGTTACAGTAATTTTGATACTCTCAGGATATATTTGATTTTATACATTAGACATCTGGCAACAAAAATCACGTATGCTGAACTATTAAACTCCAACTCTGCTCTAGTTCACTATTTGCACGCTCTCTTCTCCAAAGGATTTTCCTTAAAGACACTGTACTGAACAACGGTTTAAGTTTAGGTGCAGGTCGATTGTTTAATCTCTTGCTTTTCACACTTCAGTATTCGTAATGATGAAAAAAGCCAACCTAAAATCCAGTCTTACTGATGACTGCAAACTCACACATGCTAATTCTGCAGGACATTACTTCAGCATTGCCTTATGGATCAATGACATAAAAGAAAGTAAACATACTTGTTGAAGTTAATGAGATAAAGATAGGTGACGTTTGGAGCTTTTCCATTCCAATGTATTGTGTAGCCCTTTTGGAGCATCACTACAGGCTGGTATTGTTGAAAGACGGCTCTCTGATTAATACCTCGAAGAACCATGGGATTAGCTGGGTACTCATCTCGAACAATAGTCATGGAAAGATTCTGTCCATTCCAGGTTTGGACATAAACCTACAGGATATTAAGGAGGATAAAGAGGAAAGATTCGGATACCGTGCAAAAGGAAATGAACAGTGAAGAATGATCAGTACATCATTAGTCAAAACGCTGCAATTTGATGTTCTGAGTTATGCCATACACAAATATGTCCTGAAGAAGAGCCCTATTTGAAAAACTTCTGTAGATTTTTTTCCATTTTACAGACAGAAAATGGGGAAGGAGGGAGAAAAAAAAATAATATGTAGAATCAGCTATGGGACTTGGCCAAACTCACCTAGAATGGAAATCACACCTATATGAGATTTGTATTCAGAAGGTGGTATTTAACATCTCCATTTAAAAAAAAAAAAAACAAAAAACAAAAACCCAAACCCCTTGGAATCCACTCTGTGGAAAAAAAGACAGACAAAACTCCAGTGGAAGAAAACACCTCCAATAAAAAAAAAGTTTTAGCAGTTAGGGTTGCAACATGGAAGTCCTGGCATGCATACATGTTTGGTTTTACCTTGCAGCATCTAATACTGTACTCCCAGTTTGCATGCTGAAGGGAACACGATAAACACAACCAGCTGAAAAGTGTAATATGCATAAAAGTATTCTTAAAACATCAAAGATTTTTTAAATACAAAGATAGGTAATTTTGTGGTTCTTACACTTCCCATGCCCCCGCAAGTTTTTCATATTGTAGATTTGCCCCAAACAGAAAGCTACAAGAGTACTAGCCTGGGCATAGGTCCCACTGCAAACCACTCCACTCCATTCTGTAATATTAATGCATTTGGGGTGTTGAATCAAGTAGTTATCCATTCTGCCCACATAGGTATCCTTGTAGTCAGTCACTGAACCATCTAGATCATGGAATATTGAGTTCTTGTCACCATCCAGATCTCCTTCTTCAAACCAGGGACCAGGTTTTCCAAAGAAGACTTTCAAAGAAACCTAGCAACAACAATTAAAATATTTATTCTTTCCCCCCAGACGAAGCACAGACTGACACTTGTACATCTGCAGAGACACAGGAATTTGTCAAGGTTGATTAAAAACCTTACGGCAAGGACAGTGGCATCTGGCAAAACAGACAGGTTGATTTTTAGTAATAGGCTCAGGCCAGGTCTTGCTTTTTAACAGTGTTAATATTTGCAGCTGAAAACTCATTACTAACGATATGCAAAACCTTACAAAAGTCTCCTTTCAGCTTTACCATTAGCCATGAAAAAGATCATTATTACAACATATCTCCTATGTCTCCCTTGGTATTATTTTTTGCTCAGGAGACAAAGGATACACCTTGGGTGACTTCCAACACAGAGAGAAACTCTGTAGTAGGGATGTATGGAAAAGATGAGCTAGGACCCCTGCATCTTGATTTTAAATACAGCAAGAAGAAAAGAAAGTAGTTTCCAAGAATAAAAGAAAACTTGTAATAAACTTACATTCGGACCAAACTTCACAAGAGAAATGTTGTTTTTTGGTGTCATCTGCCATGGATTTTTCATCAAGAATCCAACTGCACTGGTAAATCTGTCTGGAGTTGGCACAAAGCTTTTGAATGTGCACTTGGTAAGGTGAATAGGTCCATCATAAATTTGAAAGCCTCTGATTGGAAATGTCCTGTTAATGCAAGCAAATATTTATAGCATCCTGTAACAAAACCCATGATAACCCTGAATCTGTGTAACAAATACATTTCTTCACAAAGGAATCACGAAAGCAACATTAAGAGAATGACTTGCAGGTTAGATCTTAGTAAAGGAAATCTTTTTTCTGCACTTACCTAATGAGTCAAAAAATCCCCTGTTTATTTGATTTTTCCTGTTAGAAGAGCTATCTCTGTACATTTGCAAATGTGCCCCTTTCCCAACAGGTGAAATACAGCATGAGAATAATACCACCTGCTCTTTGATCAATGATGGCAACTCGGAGAAGTGCCCATAGACTGGAGGAAAGCAACTGTCACTTCTAACTTCAAGGCAGAACACCCAGGGAACTGCAGGCTGGAAAGCCTCAGCTCCATCCCCAGGAAGGTGACGGAGCAGCTAATCTTGGAAACCATTTCAAGGCCCATGAAGGACAAGAAAGTCATCAGGAGTTACCAGCATGGATTCACTAATGAAAAGTCATACTTGACCAACTTGATAAACTTCTGTGATGAAATGATTGGTCTGGTAGCTAAGGGGAGAGGAGTGGACATGGTCTACCTAAACTTCAGTAGTTTTTGACATTGTGTCCCATAAGATCCTCATGAAGTATGGGCTGGATGAGAGGATAGTGGGGTGGATTGGAAACTAGCTGAATGATTGGGCCCGGAGGGTGGTGGCATGAAGTCTACTTGAGGGCAGTGGTGCAGCCCCAAGGGTCAATACTGGCTCCAATCTTGTACAACATTTTCATTAGTGATCTGGATGATAGGGATGAACATAGTCTCAGCAAGTTTGTAGAGCGGACAAATGTGTGAGGAGCAGCTGATACACCAGAGGGTCATACTGCCATTCAGACAGACCTCAACAGGCTGGAAAAATGGGAAGATGGGAACCTCATGAAGTTCAACGTGGGGAAGTGCAAAGTCCTGCGCCTAGGGAGGAACAACCCTATGCGCCAGTGAGAAGGACCCACAGGTCCTGGTGGAAACCAATTTGACGACCATAAGCCAATGTGCCCTTGCCGCAAGAGGTAAATGATATCCTGGGCTGCACTGGGAGAAGTCTTGCAAACAGATGGAGGAAGGTGACCCTTCCCATCTATTCAGCACTGGTGAAGCCACAACTAGAGTGCTTGTCCCTCGTACAAAACAGACATGGAGCTATGGGACACAGTCCAACAAAGGGCCTGTCCTGGCTTGAGTGACACAGGACTAATCTCTCTTCTAATGCTAGGGAAAATTGCACACTTAGAAGACGCTAGTGACTGAATTTGTGAAAATATTTACTTTATAGCCAGCTATGGTGAGTGGGTTTTGAGGTCTCAGTGTTTTTGAGTTGGCGAGGTGCAGGAACGAGAAAGAGCGAGAAGGAGCGAGACCCTGTCATTTGACCCAGGCTGGCCAACAGGATTATTTCATACCATGAATGTCATATTCAATATAAATTAGAAAGTTTGCTGCGAAGCTCTCTCTCTTCCTTGATGGCGGCAATCCTGAGAACTTCCTGCCCCGGTTGCCAGACCCCTGAGCCCTTCCCTTCCTCCCAAAGCTGCAGTGCTCGCAGTGTCCCACGTTTGCTGTCTGCTGCGGGGAATGCACAGCTTCCCACTGATATAATTGGCCAAGTATCATCCTTGTATATTTTATATTGGTATCTATATAAATATTGGTTTTTTAGTATTATTAACGTTAATTATTTAGTCTTATTCTATTAAATCTGTTTATATTTCAACTCTCAGGTTTCCATGTTTTTCCCCTGATTCCCCTTCCTGGGTGGGAAAGGATTCATCAGCTGAAAGAGTAATTGTCTAAACGACAATAAATTGTTGTTGGTTCCTCAAACCATAACAGGGCCACAAAGATTATTAAGCAACTGGAAACACTGGGAAACCTCAGACTGTTCAGCCTGGAGCAGAGAAGGCTCAGGTGGGAATCTCTGAAGGGAGGGTGCAAAGATGATGGAGCCAGGCTCTTTCCAGTGGTGCCCAGTGATAGGACAAGAGGCAATGGGCACAAGCTGAAGAACAGGAGGTTCATCCTGAACATAAGAAATTTTTTCACTGTGAGGGTGACTGAGCACTGGCACAGGTTACCCACGGAGGTTATAGAGTCTCCATCCTTGGGGATATTGTAAAGACAC
The DNA here is from genome assembly GCF_964199755.1 of Larus michahellis. NCBI lineage: Eukaryota > Metazoa > Chordata > Aves > Charadriiformes > Laridae > Larus > Larus michahellis. Next base: position 38,714,099 of record NC_133930.1, read on the forward strand.
CTGAACGTGATCCTGGACAACCACCTCTAGGTGGACCTGCTTGAGCAGGGGAGTTGGACACGGTCCCTTCCAACTTCAGAGTCCCTTCCAACTTCAACTATTCTGTGATTCTGGTCAACTGGACTGAATACCTTATATATCATCACCACATTAACTTCTTTTCACTAAATGGCTAAGCAGCAAAAATCCAGGGTGGCCTAGGCCTACCTCACCCTTCTTTTCTATTCTCTGGCGAGGGTAGGACTTGCACTATGTTAAACAAGCATCACAGCAAGCCAGAGAGAAGAGACAAGGATCACGGTCACAGACTGGGATTTTTCACGGACAGACTGTAGTTTCTGATCCTAAACCGACCCTTGGAATCCTTTCACCTGAAAGCTTTTCCTTTCTCTCTTCCCAGCCCAAATGTTGTTTCATTAAGTAGGTTAACTTAAATCACTCGGGAAGAGTGACCTGTGGCAGCATCAGCTGGAAACTGACTCAGCAGAAAGGTGAGAGTGACACAGCTACACACAAATTGTTAAAAAGAAAAAGACAGGATCACCTTCAATAGGTTCCTAGTCTCCCAGGACTCAAGCAAGAAGGGTGTTTGCATCTGGTACAGAGAACATTTCTCATGTAATTTCTACTTGCTTCACTCATAACATACTTACCGATTTCTAGGCAGAGTGCGCGTCTTGTTGTCTATTCCTCCAGTTCCCGCGTATTTGTTTCGGCCACCTGGAAACCCATAATTCTTGCTTTCACCTATGAACAGTGACTCAGATACCTCCTGGCTGGCACCTTCATCATTTGGGAAGCTCCCATCACTATCAAAGCAATGTCAGAGACAAGCTTTTAGCCAAGACTCTTACTTTTACATCTATAACAGTCCTACTTCTTCTTCTATTTCTTACAGTCCTACTACTTCTTCTGTAACAGTCCTACTTCTGTCCTGCTTTTACTTCTGTAATAGTCCTCCTAAAGCAGAGCAGTCTAGACTTCATTTACAATACACAGAACAATACATTCAGTCATAAACAGTATTACAGGCTAAGTGTTTGAAATGCTAGCAGAGCGCTAAGCATTAAATTTTCTATCTCCCCTTTGTAGTGCAGCACTCCTCCTTTCACAACAGCCCACTTTTGCAATCCTAGAACCAGACTGTCATAACCTAAATGGCAGCAGTTTTGGCTTACTACTGGAGTTACTCAATTCTTTTTTATTAGAAAGGGACTCTGCCCCCTCTAAATGCTCATCCCCGTTCTTTTTCTTTACTCACTTTCAACTGTTCAAGAGAAAGTCAAAACTGCCTAAGGAATCATACAGTACGAAAAATACCTGGATAGACATAACCCTTCTGGTGAAGAGGTAGCAAACTGTTGTGTAAACCAGGCATAGGTTGAATTAAAGTGCAAGCTTTGGCAATTGTGTCAGTTTACAGCCTTTATAACATCATCCGCATCACTGGAAATAGAATCGGGCCTTATGAAAGTATACCTATTAATTTTAGTAGACAGATGTATAGCTTCTAAGATTCTAGACAGGAAAAAACATAAGTGATTAATATTAAGTACTCACCTAGCAAACGTCAAACCTATTCCATTGTCTGCAAACCTAAAAGAAAGTTAAAAGCTTTAGTCATGCTTTCTGGATTATCCTACAGTAAGCTCCTGTAAGCTACACCTACCTACTACCATGCCCTGAAGAAAACCTGAATTTTTCTATTCACAGAGTTTAGAATCACCACAGACTTAATAACTCTCATAGAAACGCTGCTGTTTAAAAAAAAAATCAAATAATTTTCTATATATTCTAAGTAGGAACACGAGAGTTTCAGGGAAACCATAGATGCCTCATAAATTTACTGTGTCTACCAACCTTTAGACTTCTTTTTATTACACATTTTCTTTTTGCTGTTTAATGTAGATTGTCATCTAATCACATATAATCTTGTTTCATTTAAAGCAGTGGGATGGTGTGAAACTGGTTCAAGATACTGAGAAGTTCGAGTTAAGCATCAGTCTTCTATTATAACCCTGTTGTAACGCGCTTTCATAAACAGAACTTCAGGGGAAACTTCTTAACAACATGCAGATGTTTGCTTCCAGATACCTACCCAGAGTTCTGAATGAGGATATCTCCTCCCCTGACCCAGGCCCCGTGATCGTTGTTTTTGAAAGAGATTAATCTGTCAATCAGGGCAGCAACTCGGGGCTTTTCAGGGTCTGCATCTTGATGAGGTCGAAACCTGGCATAGATAAAAACACAAACACCCAATATAAGAATGTAGTTTCTTTTACACATGCCGTATACGTTGGGCTGAGAAAGCCTGACAGGTAAACACTCATGCTCATCTGATGGGCAAAGTCCGCTCTGCTTCGCGTTTGGAATGACAGAAGCCAAAGCCAGGGACAGGTCTAGCGCTCTATTCTAAAAAAAGTGTCTTTGGGGTATAATGAAGCGAGAACTTAAAACTTCCATTTTCCAATAACTCTCACGGGACTTTGCTCAATCTCCCCAAGTTTCTTTAGCTGCACCTAACTTTCTTTTATCTCCTTGCTTTTTCTCTTTGCCCTCCCCAGAGTAGTCCCTCCCCACTTCTATTGCAGCATTAACGTGAAAGTTTGATGGAGGGAATTAAAGCTCCTTGGAAGGATACACAGGGCTGACACGTGCTACACAAAATAAAAGCTGAAGGTTTGTCTAACTGCTCCTTCAAAACTTTCAAACTCTTCTGATGTTGAGGAGTGCTCCTTCTTTGAGCACACCTGAGATATTTTTCTGTTCCAACCGAGACACTCTGCATTGCCACCAAGATGGTCTATTATGGTAAGTTATGGCTGGAAACTGTTTTAGCAACAGGAAGAAAGAGCCTGATTAAAGACTGGTGGAAGCTTTCACTTGATTATTCCCAAGATCCCAGAGAAAAAGTAATACATTTTAAAAAATTACACAAATACATTTTCAGCAGGTAAAGACATATATGCCCCTTATCCTGATCACCTTGTGCTTTGGATCTGCCCTGTCCGCCCCAGGGGAGAATGGGCAAATGTTTGTTTTTGACAGTCTCAGGCTCCTCAATTAACATTTAAACCCCTCCAGTTTGGTTACATGCACAATGCTTAGTGGCCTCATGTAGTTACAGAGTGCCTCAATACTTCCTTGGCTGATGTGAAATGTGAAACCCATCTCATGCACTGAGTTTCTCGCATCCTCTGTCGACGCCCTGTCAACACCCTACAGACTCTTACCGGGCATTTTGCCCCTCCTATGTCCCTCTTGACTACCTGTTATGACTGAGGTAATCCACAAGGGTTGTACAGGTTTGCCGTCAAAACTTCAAACTAGCAAGTTCATTTCCAAATCATGAAGTATTGAGTATCACCAAAATTAGGAACTTCACTCTCTGCAACTATCACTTAGCTATCCTCATTCTAAACACAGGTCAACCAGAAATAAAGATAATCTTATGAAATACATTTTCAGTCCTAATGCTTAGTTATCACAGTGAAACACTGACAGATACAGTTATCCAATATTGCCACTTGGCCACTATCTCAGGCTATTTTATTTGAAGTTCAGGACAAGACTAACAGGCGCAGTATAACCTGGAGTTTTCCTAGACTCTCCATTATTTTCTCTCACTCTGTAAACTGAAGAAAACATGGTTGATTGTACTCTCTCTCTAAATAGTGTTCAGTAAAACTACCACTGATCTATTATAGGAAGCATTCAGCAGTACAAAAGGCGTATTGATGTATTCCTTGGCTCTATTAAGCCTTTTTCTCACGATTATTTAAAACTGAGTCATAAATCAGAAGAGCCGATTTTAAAATAAGACTTTACTTTTAACAGCAATTCCAGAAACCACTTTAAACATGATAGGAGAGCATGTTTAAAAACAGTAACTTCTAAGAGCATGAAAACTACCCTGCGCAAGGGCTCAGAAGAAACAGCCACCTCCCTTAAAGGCACACCATGCTCTGTTGTTCCCAAAACAGATGAACAAATAAGGGAAAAGAATATATATGAACTTATTGTTTGGTTGTTATTTAGAACTAGTTAAATATTTTATAAATAAATTGTAACATTAATAAATTGTAACATTAATAAACTGTAACATTAATAAATTGTAACATTAATGAGCAATGGTTAACTAATATTTTATAAATAAATTTTAAATAATTATGTTGTTTTAAAAATGTTTTTCCCTCATGTGAATGTAAGACCAATCTCAGAATTTTGCCACTTTTCACTCACTTGAAGGACAATATCCTTTACCTTGCATTGTTGTCCAGACAAAGATATTCTCTGGGATCATCAACGCTAGCATTAGTTGTTTTAACACCCTTATCAATGAACAAACCAGCCTGAAACAAGCAAGGAAAGAAAATTCATAATACCCAGAACTAAAAATCACGTAAACATTAGATTTTTAAAATTTAAACTTTACATTGCATTCAATACATGTATTTTCCAATACATGTACTCTTTGGTCTTTCAGTTTGGCCTTAATTGACATTGTCTAAGGAAAAAACAGCATCTGTCTATGCTAATTTGGCAGAGGAAAAGAATAGCCTGGGACTAAAAAAAAAAAGTAATGGAAAAATCAATAAAGTTAATTTCAGATTTCTTTTGCAACATCTATTTGAGGTTTTACACTTATTTCCAGATGCTGTTCTGGAAAATATGGAAGTCAATCTTGTGGTGAATTCAAAATACTGTCACAAATGGGAAAAAAAAAAAACCACAACACTGTGAAAAATACTTTGTATTTCACTTTAAAAGTAAACTACCTTCACCACTGAAGCTGGTTTTTGCTCAACCAATCATCAACTTGAAACTTAATAATCCAGCATGAAATAATTTACTTGAGAAAACAGAAGTAGAAGGAAGCATTTGTGTTGTTTAACCTGAATTACATACACAAATACCTGCAGCTCCTTTCACCTCTGATCCAAATTATGATTACAACTGAGTGCTCCTACACAAGAAGATCCTCAGACCTGCTAGTGGAGTTTGCTCTTTTAACACGGAATTTTAGAACACGAACTGATACTCTTGTTTAAAGATAATATGAGCCACACAGCTGAAACACTTTTTTTCTTTACAATGCACTTTTGTATGCAGTATGTTTTAATTCCAATCTGAACAAATGCCTTGCAGTCCCAAACACACCATTAACACAACTGTTATAAAACAGTGCATCATTTCTTGGTATCCCAGACACCCAACTGTCAAATAAAATCAATTTCACTTGGTAAAAAAAAAAAAAAAGCAATAGTGATCCTGATCTTTATTAGGTAAGCTTCAAACACAAATATTTAAAGCTAGGTGGCTTTGTAACTGTCATTACATTTTTATACATATATGTACACACACAGAGCAGCTAGATTCCAAATGAAGTCATTAATGTAGGGACTGTAACTTCACTTAGCCGAATGTGGAAGAGATACTAAAGTCACATTAATGAAACAATACTGAATGCCTGTATCTACGCGGAGAACCCTCTAACTCTTGCCAATGAGTGGGCTCCTGAGGGCGACCTGGAAGCTCAATCTCTAGTCAGAGACTGCTACCGTGTGCAAACACCTGAGTTCCTGTAAATTAGCAACTCAGGAAAACAAGTCACAGCTATTCCAGGAAGCTATTAGATGAACAACCACCGTAATAAAATTTGATGCTGCAAGGGTCAGCTTTCGTCAGAGTGGAAAACAATGCGGTCAGTAAGGGTGTAGCATCCAAAATGCTACTTCTGAGAAAGTGTGTTTCATTAGACGTATTAATTGATTTTAGTTGTTTGTCCCTTACAAGCACATTATACACAGTGATTACTTGAATTGTGGCAAGAAACCATACACATGCCGATATACACCATTCTACAACACCTAGATAGAATCATGCAGTTCAAACACAGCATGAATCCACCACCTAACCAGCTTGAAATGTAAACAGACAAGTCCTAACATAGAATAGTTACAATCCTTGAATTTTTTTTAATGAGATAGTACATTACCTTAAAATTAGAATGAACCCGGTTGTTATAGAAGATTCCTAGGGGTGTAAGCTCTGATTTGGTTTCAATGGCTAAACTATGAGAATCTCCTGTAGCAACTCTGTGGAACAAATACCATATTCCAGCATCCTGCAAGTAAGTAGAGAATGACATTACTTATAAGTGAGTCTGATACTACTACCACCACTGATGCATCTAAATCACAAAATCAGCATACACTAAGTTGAACTTGGATATTTTAAGTAAGAAAGCAAGTAAGAACATAGCCCAAACCAACTGTGCACAATAGAATATGTTTTTCAAAATGAAGTCTCCAAATGAGAGACCAGCGAGAAAGCAGAAGTTTGCAAATAAGGCTATATTCTAGTGAATAATATGCACTTAAGAAGTGTATTGCTTCTCAGCAGAGCCATGTAAAGCCACACATTTAAGATTCTCTTGTATTTCAAATCAGAAAAGTGACGGAGTTAATGTAATTTTTGCATTTCAGTTACATTTCATCACACACGCTTGATTTTCCTTTGTTTACTAGTAAATCATACCATTTACAGTAAAATACTCAAAACCGCTCCTCTCCTCCTTACAGTTACAGTCTGACGAAGGTTTGTTCATCTCTGCTCCCATCAGAATTTAATGACACAGCCAAAAAACCCACAAGAGCTTTCAGAAGAAGGGAAAAAAAAAAAAAATCACATCAAGAAGTCTGGCCAGTTCAGAGCACTGTGCCAATAACATGCAGTAATAATTTCAGCGTCTGTTCATTTTCTCCACTTCTTCAACATCCCTGGTCTTAAAGAAGCTGGATTTATCTGCTAAATGAGACCCATAAAAGTTCCCCTTTCAACCACATCGGGGTTCACAAGAGGTGGCATTGCAACAGCACCTGCACAGCAGATACCTCAAACATGAAAAATTTTGTCTGACCACACGCTCTGTGCCCATATAAAATAATAATAATAAAAAAGAATCATCACGTAAGGCACAGTAAAGCGTTAAACAGCGGCTAAAGAAACCCTGCATACTAAGTGTTCCATCTCATGAAAAATGGTCATCATCCTCATGTTCAAGAAATGTGGATAAAGAAATTCACTCTGACTTAAAGGATTTCACGCATTTCACTCTGAGGACGTACTAATTTTCCAAACAGTCCTGGAAATTCTGCTTCTCAGTAACATATTCCCATCCGTAATGATGACACACTTTGACATTGCTGGTGATTAACAATTCCAAAGCAAATGTGGTTGTTCCATTAATAAAAATGCCAAAATGTTACTTCACATATAATTAAATGCAGCTCTGTGCTTGGCAAACTCAAGCAATTTTTATCCAAAACACTTCCTGATGCTTGGAAAAAAGTTTAATAAACTTAAAAGCTCCTGAAGCACTTGCAAGCATTCAGAAAAATGAAAAAGGTTTTTTTCCAACCCTCTCTCTCATATACAACTCAAACAAAAGAAACATCTATTGCCGAAACACCCTTACAATAGGCTTCATTGTGTAATGAAGGAGCTGGGTGGGGCAATGGAATTATTTTATTTGCTGGTGAATTGTTATATTTTATATACCAGCAAAAGCTCTATAGTGCAGATTTTGTTATCAACACAGTTGAAGTATTCTGTTTCTGAAACAACGTAAGCTGTAGTCCCTTTATACCAATATGCTTAGATCCATGCATGGGAGGTATATCAGAGTGGCAAGCTTCGTAACATAGACAAATGTTACTCCGACCAGGCACGTTCTGGTAATAGAAGTTAAAATTTACTGTGATACTCTACAGAGGCAGAAAAAACTTTGCTGGTTTTAAGCATCAGATCAAGAAAGCTATTTACTTTAACATAGCCTGCAATGACAAAACAAGGTAAAGGAATATTACACAAAGCAGGGTAAGTGGAAAGACACTGTGTTGGGAAGAGAAGAATCAGCTTGATTTGCTAAGTGTATCCAGATCCTTCCTAGTGGTAGTCAACCAGAAAAGTTTGTCAAAAAAAAAAAAAACCAAACAAAAAAAGCCAGGCCACACAAAAAGCAGAAAAAATTTTTCTAATTGTTTTTTTATACTCTAGGTATTTCAAATAATTTAAATATTTTGAATTCTGTTCTATTAAGAGCAGTTTATTATGTACTCTGTGCCTAAGAAGAAACTGACACACGCTCATACTCTACTTCCTGCACTGGAGCCTTTGCAACAACAGTCTTCCCTGTGTTCCGTTCCCACTGATCTCTTCAGAAAAATCCACTCAAAACCACACACATCTCAGCCTCTCATTCAACGAAGAAGAGGCTTCAGCCCCCTCCTCCACAACACACACTGAGTAGTCCAGCTTTACTTTGCAAGCAACCGTGACAAGAGATTTGCACCAACATAAGGGTCACAACAAGTAAAAACATTTATCAGTAGTCACTGCTGGGACAAGTGACTAATGACTGACAATAAAAGTGTTTTAGCTGTTTCTTACACAACGTACTTTTTTTTGTAGTCATTTCTCATTCCAATGACTACTGCTATGCAGAGAAATCTTGCAGAGCAGTCACACAGTAAACTCACAACAACCTACAGAAGCTACAGAAGCCTTAACATGAAATGCACTAGTTCTTTGGAAATAAAAGATTTGTTTCTATGTACACACATTGACACTATTGTCAGGTCTATTAACTACAAAGAGGAAGATATCTCTTCTGTTCCAGCCAGAAAAAAGATTTTTGGCATCTCTTAAATGCACACCTAGACAAACCCAGCACTTGTAATGCCAATATTCTGCCAAATATAAAAAGAACATATTCATATATAAAAATAAAAAAGTGTGTATTTTTGGCAGTGTAAATGCCAAATGCCAGTTTTAGAAATACCACTGCCATGAACAGTTTCTGTTGAATTACATCCATACGCCTTACCTGTGAACCTGCTGCTGCATTATTTATAAGATGATTGTTGGGATGAGAAATCCAGAATGTCGAAACCGCCCTGAAATATTATTCAGAAAGATGTTATGAAAAAATTCTAGCTCCTACAGAAATATCTCCCCTTTGTAACAAGCACATCAGAAAAAGTTAAACTGATGTCTGAAGTCACTACTTCACATATGAAATAAAATTCACAATCCCCCTCATTTAGCAGTCAAAAATGCTTCCTTTTTTAGTTCAATTCACGGTATTTTTTTTAATGTTGTTCAGGTACTTCATGCAATGATAAACTTGTTAAAAAACAAGCTTCTCCAAGAGATTAGTAGTATGCAGAAAAAATAGTAGTGACAACTTGAGAATTGCATGCCTTTACACAGAAGATGCACCCTTAAAAGTCTGTTGAACAAGCATCGCAAAAACAAGAACCTTCCTACAAAACAACTTATTTTCTCTCTTCAATAAAAGACTAAATGCTAATTTTTATTTTTTTTAACACCACCACTATGTGAACTACATTTAAGGTGTCTGCATTCATTAAATTATACATAAAAATGTTCCCATCTTATGTGGTCAAGAGATTATCAGCAGTTTAACTGCTGCAGCTGGTTTGGTTTTACTTTTTCACCATGAAATACTCACATGCAGTCTGTGGCTGGCACTGGGACATAACTTCCATACACTTTATCCCTAATACCAACACACATGCTGCTGTTCCTATCCGTAGGAAGAAGAGTGCCTGGTTTCGTGACTAGCCCAAGGTTGTGGAAAAAAGTATTCCTCTGCTCAATGCCATCTTCTGTGAAGAAACAGTGACCTAGTGTGTCATAGCCAATGGTGTCCTTTATCTGCAGAAATACGAGTTCATTATGTCAGTAGCAATAGCATTTACTGAGATTTATTTGACAAGTACCATTTAGTTTTACTGTCTTGGCACAGCTGCAGAGTGAAGCTTCAGTATCAGCAGTTCAGATGATTCAAGCACACAGTTTTATTTATCCCTTACAAACACACTACTATGTCTGGAGAGCTTAGCTGCCTGTAAGAATCTGAGAAAACAGAATGGCAAGAACTGTTAGAAGTAAGATACTGTTTGTACTTGTTCATTTGTTTGTTGCAATACAAAAACATTGTTGAGCATTAAGGTCAAAGAACGGAGAGGACTATTTTTTCCTCTAAAAGCTCTTTATAACGCAGTATGTTTTACTCTCCTTGCACCTACCAGCAAGCCATTAGTTCCATGAACAGTCACACATCTGGAAAAACAGTGATGAATGGAAAGACCTTCCAGGTATGTCTTAAAACTGTAACCTCCTTTTTCATCCACATCCCCACAAAGGTGAAAGTGAACAGGGTAACTCCCAATCTGCTGCTGGCCCATTTGCTTCAATTCCACATAGGAGAGATGAACAGATGTGAAATTCTTAAAAATCTAAAATATAATGAGAAGTCCAGAATGAATAGCCAACTATTTGCTTTTTAACCAACAGAAATGTAAGTTAATACATCATCCACACCAGATGTACAGAAGTTAGAGGTACACAGTTACCACAGGCCAACACAGCAAGAGTTAGAACAATTGTTACTGCCTTGTAAAAGAGTAACCTTCATAAAAGCTAAATCCCCATACGGCTAAACAAGTCAATTTTCACCAGACACATTGCCACACTTCACTGTTTGGTCTTTACCAGCTGGCACATTAAATATTCTTTATGTATAACCACATACTGTCCAAATAAACAGAAGCCATCCACACCAGGGCCTGTCTATACAGAAGCTGTACCAGCGTAGCCCACCTGGGACAGGCTTAGTTGAATAAAACCACAGAATAATACAGATTCAAAGGAACCTGTTGAGACACCTGGTCCAATCACCCACTCAGCACAGGGTCAGCTTAAAGACAGCTGCTCAGTACATTGCCCAAGGAATACCTCCAGCCACAGAGATGCTCGTTTGATGTCAACTGGTTCTTCCCTTTAATTTTCCTGGTACCCAAGCAGAATTTGCCTTGTGGAAGCTTGGTCCCATTGCCTTTTGTCCTACCACTGCGCACCTCCAAGAATTGCTCTGGCCTCCCTGAACCCTCCCCAGTGCCTAAAGACGGCACGGAGATCCCTTCTCTCTGCCTTCCCCACACCAAACAAGCCTTGTTCTCTCAGCTGCTCCTCACCCATCATCACATAGACCCACACACTGGCTTCACTGGACATACCCCAGTGCGTTTACATCCTCTTTGCAATGGGAACCCAAAACTGGGCACAGTAGTCCAGAGGAACTTCATTGTTAAGGAAGATACGAAATTGCCTTTGAAATCATACAGCTTCAACAGTAACACTACCTAAACTAAAGTAAAATGGGGGCTGTACTAGTAACACAGGAAAGCAAAAGTATTTTCTTCCACCTAACCTGCTACAAAACCAGAAACCAAGTGCAACAGCTAAACTGCCAGGAGCTAAGCTGAGAAAAAACCCTTTTTTATTATTTCATTAACTTACCTGTAGTGGGCATTTATCAAAAATAACCATTTTCATAGGTACTTTGTACTCTGGGGAAATAAGTAATACTGACTTTTCCCCCCCTCTCCTCTAATTGCACTCCTAAGATTTATACACCTAAAATGCAGACAGATGGTCAAAGATAGGCATCCCTGAGATCTCTGACTCTTAACACTTAAAAGCACTAATGCGGTTGTATAACTTCGAACCAACGCCTCTCCTCACTGCCACCAAGCCTCCTTTATGCTATTGTCCCCGTGACCAGCAGAAAATCCAGGATGACCAAAACCCCTGAGGCCATTAACATTTGCTAATGTGCCTCGGCTCCCTCTGCTTGAGCAGCAAGATTATCATAAGCCGAAAATGCTTTTAGTGCTGAAGTCTGGGTTTGGCAGCTGAAACTCAGCTACTCTGAACCGTCTCCTGGGAACTGTTTAACAACTTTGATGACTCAAAATGTTTGTTTTCTGTTCTATCTTCCAGACATCCCAGGGGTCTGCTGTATTTGTGCTATTGTGGCAATCAAGGTCACTCTTTGCAAGATTCACAGCTTGTCATTACCTTCTTTCATTACATTATCTTAAACACAAAAGAGTGCTTTGAGCCCACCTACTTCGCCTTCACAAAACAAAAGCTGCCACACAGTGGGGAAACGGCATATTTTCTTTCCCACCATTATGTCCACCACTATAAAATTGAAATCTGCATCCAAATATATTAGAAAGAGAAATTCAAACTGTGACCAGCACAGAATGAGCACAAATGCATTTGCATTTAAAATAAAAGAACTCAAACTTCTCCAGCATCAGTGAAGAGCTGGTCACTGCTGCTCAATCCTTTCATCTAAAAACATGTGTAAATACAAGTTTAAATATTAGTTTCGAAATCACTACTGTGTCCCAGCTTTCTTTATGTTTATGGTAATACAAGAAATTAGAAGCAGTTTCCTTTACATAACCTTACTACTTTCAATTTTTTAAAAAAATTAAATAAAAAACCACCATGGTCCAACTCCGTTTCTTTCCTCTCCATGCCTCTCTACTGCCCAATTTCAGATGAGGCAGATCTCTAGGATTCAATGCTCAACACTTGGGGAAGGAGAAAGGCAGTGAAAGCAGGGAAGCCAGAAAAGGGAGATCAAACTTTATTCTGGTGTATTACAGGATACACGTGCATGGACGTCACTTATGAGGTTTAATCCCTGCCACACAACATTTCATGCATTGATATCCCTTCCTCCAATTCTGCAGACTAAGTCCTATTGAGTTAAACATAATTTTGCAAAAGCTGAGAACGAAGTGACTTCTACACAGAGCAACTGTATGAATTGATATGAAGTTTTCAAATCCCTCCATGTTTAGCATTCATCTTTTTGCCCTCGATACGCCTTTACATGACAGAAAGCTACTTTAAAGTGTTTTCCAGACCTTGATATGTCCACCAAATGTATCGTAATTGAAGAACTGACACTCCTTTTCACGATAGCAGGTATTTTCTGTCTCCCCCTTGATTAAGATGTTCCTCGTAAGAACTCCGACTTCTGCCCTCATGTCCACTCCATCAATAATTTCTCCTACATGCGGAAACTGTGGATTTTCTGCCCAAAAACAGTTTTGAAGGAAAAGAAAAAAAAAAAAAAAAGAGTTGTCATTGATTAAAACCAAACCAAACTTATTTCATATAAGCAAGCTAATCGCACCAACAAACCCCCTGCATTTTAATACCTCAACGTGCTGCTCTCTCTTAGCTTTTCTGTGCTAAGGCACACAAAAAGCATAAAACTGTGAGATGACAAACATTAACCCAGCTAACCCCAAGCAAATTCCCCCCTTCCAGACTGCAGTTGACTCAATGATAGTTAAGCATGTTGCAAGATGACAAATCAAGTGCGGTACTCCATGTTTCCTTCCAGAACAAAGTGCCATCTACATATTTTTTATTTTAGTAAGACAACTAATCCTAAACAAATACCAACATTTTATTTGGAAGTGCATCTTAATCTCAGTCCAATAATTTGTGAACAGAACAGACCAAAAACAAAGAAAGTTTTAAATGAATCCAAGGTATCTAGAAAACCTTTAATGAAACACAAATGTAGATTGGCTTTAAAAGATGCTGGCTCCTAATCCATTCCAATGAAAAATTAAGAACTGAAAATATGGCCAAAACACCTTTAGAAAATGCTGTATCCAACCCTCTCTGAAAGAAAAGAGGAGTTGCTTTCCTACCTAAATTTGCTCTTTCTTAGACAGCTATTCTGAGGACGCATAAACTATACAAACTGAGAAAATTATCTGGTCCTGTAAACTTAAAAAAAAAAATTATGTGAGGTTTTTTTTTAAAAAAGATTTCCCCCCCCGCCCTTGTTTTTTGTTGGTTTTTTTTTTCCCATTTATTGATAGCCTGAATACAGACTGTCACTATCCCTTCAAAGCTTACAAAAGGATACAAGCCTAAACTGGTCATGACCACAATACGAAGTAGAACCAAGAGTGGTATTAATTCTGTACCTGCCGTTGAGGATTTGAAAAGACAATAGATGTCTTTAAATGGGACTGCACTCCTCTCCTTGAAGGCTTACCTATTGTTTTTCTCTATATTTGACTAGCGTACATAAATCAAGTGAAGAAGGAGCAATTAGGCTTTCTGCAAAAGAATACTGTTTAGTTTTCTTACTACAAAGGTGCCAAAATAGCTAAAAACTTAGCAAAAAATACAAGAAATAATTTAAAAGTATGGTGAGCTCTTCAGCATGTTAAGTTTGCCATTCCATAAAAAATTCATTCTTTGAAGAACAAATATATAGGGTGATTTGGGGATTTTTTTAAACAGTATCTCTAACTATGACAAAATAAACTCGATATTGGGGGCAAAAAAACCCAAGATGCCCAGAGAGGTGGTGGAAGCCCCATCCCTGGCAGTGTTCAAGGCCAGGCTGGATGGGGCTTTGAGCAGCCTGGTCTAGTGGGAGGTGTCCCTGCCCATGGCAGGGGGGTTGGAACTAGGTGATCTTTAACATCCCTTCCAACCCTGACAATTCTACGATTCTGTGATTCTAAGATAGGCCAGTTCATCTGCTTTAACATCTTTTAAAGATCTATATATAGTTCAGATAGCATTTATTTAAACAAAAAAAAAAGAAGCCAAGATTTTGGATTTTATGCCATACTTTGTATCTTGTTAAAAAAAAAAACAATTCCTTTTTTATTTTTTTAAATCCTTTAAAAGCAGCTGCTTTTTCACAGTACAAGAATTCCAAGATGAAATGGAATTTGCACATACACTGTTCAGTGGTGACAAAAACCTTCTTAAACTTCATACTACAACCTTCAAGCTAAGCTTGCTCTTTAAAATGCTGTGCCCAATAACAAACAAAACGTGGGACACTTAAGACCAAAGCCCAGGAAGTGTCATGCCCAATGGCACTAAGCCAGCTCTGCGGCTTCACACACCCGGGTATTCTCCAACATATAACGTGAACTTAGAGACACTTTTTCCATATCTTCACAATGCAGCAAAACCTGTATCTGACCCATACTAGCAAATGCTGTGGGATGCAAACTGCACCTACAGTCAGTCTTTTAAGGTATAGGAACAGGAAAATTTGAGCGTGTTCACAGCAAAACTTCTGAGAATGGAGAAAGAGAAGGGCAGAATGGTTCAAAGAAGAGGAAGTCGCACCGTACAGAGGTGAATGGGAGAAAACCAGACCCTGAAGAGTGCTGATCAGCTGCTGCAGAACAGTGTTAGTTAGTTTGTGCTAGAAACTGATACTGCAGCCCACCAGAAGGGAGAGAGAGGGGAAGCTCAGGACCTGAGGCTGGTGGGCCACCAGGGAGGAGGGCGCTGGCACAGATGGGGCACAGAGTGGCAGAAGGGAAACACAGACGCCAGCAGAGCAGGGCAGCTGGTCCCATGGGAGGCTCTCGTGAAGTCAAGCAGAATGACTCAGATAATAAAAAAGGAAACAGTCAACAACATGCGTGACCATTTTGCGTGCATCACGCCTAAAGGAAAAACAGTTTGCAACTACTCAGGGATATCCTGTGTGAGCAGGGGCTTGGAAGCGCCACATATTTCATATGCGTTTTGCTGGTAGGGGGTGGAGGGGAAACTGAGGAAAAGGGAAGAAAAAAGTTCAAACATTGACATTTTCTTTTTTCTTCCCTCCCCCCCTCCTCCTTTTTTAATAACAACAGAAAAAATTATAATGATAGCACTTCAAAAGATGGAAAGGGCGCTAAAGTCAAAGGAAATGGTAATCACCACAACAGCCATTTAAGCACGTATAAAGAGAACTAGTGAAAAGGAGCCAAGAAAGTAAAACAAGCATAATCTCCTTGGAAGAAAACTAAACTGTTCAATGAGCCTGGGAAGACAGGAGAAAGAGAAAGTCAGTATGGTAAGCTGTGAGGCAGACCTGACATTGTGCGCAGCAATTTTACAGCAAGGAGAAGGAGAAGTACATGGTCCTGTATACAGCAACAAAGAGAGAGAAGGGGAGAGAGAGAGAGAGAGAGAGAGAGAGAGAGAAGGGGAGAGAGAGAGAGAGAAGGGGAGAGAGAGAAGGGGAGAGAGAGAGAGAGAGAGAAGGGGAGAGAGAGAGAGAGAGAGAAGGGAGAGAGAGAGAGAGAGAGAGAGAGAGAGAGAGAGAGAGAGAGAGAGAAGGGGAGAGAGAGAGAGAGAAGGGGAGAGAGAGAGAGAGAGAGAGAGAGAGAAGGGGAGAGAGAGAGAAGGGGAGAGAGAGAGAAGGGGAGAGAGAGAGAAGGGGAGAGAGAGAGAGAGAGAGAGAGAGAGAGAAGGGGAGAGAGAGAGAGAGAGAGAGAGAGAGAAGGGGAGAGAGAGAGAGAGAGAGAGAGAGAGAAGGGGGGAGAGAGGGAGAGAGAGAGAGAGAGAGAGAGAGAGAGAGAGAGAGAGAGAGAGAGAGAGAGAGAGAAGGGGAGAGAGAGAGAGAGAGAGAGAGAGAGAGAGAGAGAGAGAAGGGGAGAGAGAGAGAGAGAAGGGGAGAGAGAGAGAGAGAAGGGGAGAGAGAGAGAGAGAAGGGGAGAGAGAGAGAGAGATATGAACAGGCTGCACTGCTCTTAATAAGTATTTCGCACGCTTCTTCAAGTTGTGACTGCTCATACCTTTAACTTTGACCTGATGCTTGGTACACTCTGGGCAGGGAAGGAGGGTGAATTCCTCCGTCTGATACATTGAATAGTCTGTGCTTGCGACCACAATCCGGTCTCCAGGCGCCCAACTACTAACATCATCCAGAAGATTAAGTATCACTCCACCTACAGCTTCCACCTGGAAGCCTGAAATTGGGACACCTAATAAAAAAAAAAAAGTAAACACAATGTAAGATTATATTCACCTTTATATGACACCATCTCCAAGAAGATACTAATACGAAGTGTTATGAGATTTCACAAGCTCCAAAGCCTTCTTAAGTACAATTTTGCTCTGACATGTGCCAGTATGAGATACCATTACAGCCTGCTTGTTTGGTGGATATCAAAAAAAACAAATGGAAGAGATAAGAACAGTGACAGGAAAAAAAAATAGTCTATGACTTTTTTTAAAAAAAAACCCCTAATATCATATGGCAACAATTTGTAGGTCCAGCTACCTCTGCTCGCTTCAAGTGACATTTTTCTGACGTTTAATCGAGGATCTGGCAAAAAAAAGTAGGGGGACTTTCCTTTTAATTCACAACTAATAGAGACATGATTTAGTGGTGGTTTTGGCAGAGTAGGCTGATGGTTGGACTCGATCTTAAAGGCCCCTTCCAATCTAGACAATTCTATGATAAAACAGTTTGGCAGGCAAAATTACACACACATGCTATTTCACTGCCTGGCAATGGATTTGCCTAAGTTCAGCAATCTTGCTTACTCTTGACCCTAACTCCACAGTACCAACAAGTAAAAGATGCATGTTGGTGGATTTTTATTTTTTTTAAATATATATATACTTTTTTCACAGGGCTGTAATGACAGTAAAGGAGTAGTAGCAAATAGCTCAATTACTTAAAGAATAAATACCCAGCTAGCTTAAAAAAAAAAAAATCTTCTAAGGCAAATACAATATTGGTTAGTGATTCTACAAACAGAAAAAGATGACTGTCCCTAGAAAGCAAAACTCAGATCAAAAATATCTTAAATACAGAAATCAGTAAAGGATGAAAGCAAATGAGTAGTAGGCCTTCCAGGCTCTTTACACCACAGATTCAACTTGGTATGAGAAAAGCTGTGTAAAGTTCAGCATCAAACAGCAACAGAAAATTCTAAAGAACAAAAGATCTCTCTTGGCTTCTACCACATTTTCTTTTTAGGATCATAATCACCACCTCAGAAGCTTACATTTAAAATATACATGGCTGAAAAATTACTAAGCGGCAAGAAAAAAAAAAGTCTGTTTCAGCCTTTTGTAAGACCCCTTATCTCTTATCTAAATATATTAAAAATGAAGACTCTTAATGTTATGCTGTTCACATCCTGTACACAAACAGACTGAGAAAATAGGTTGTACTGAAGAACTGTGTCCTCACGCTTCATCCATAGCAAGGAAAAAAAAAAAATCTCAAAAAACTTACAGTAGCACTCAGAAATTTAAATTGCAATCAACAGTTCCAGTGAAAAAAGCACACACAATATTTTTTTTACTGCTTCCCCAACTGCAGGATTTCACAAAATGCTTTCCTACCATCATTCCATTCGCTGTAAGCTCTCACAACAAACTTCTGACCATCCACTGTGAAAAACTCTTTCTGAGCAAGAGCTTTCCCACCAGTGCTGTGATTTTCATAGTTTCTCACTGATTCATTACAGGAAGAATTTCCACCACCTATGACACCAACGAAAGCCCAGGCTTGCCTGTGAAAAACGTAAGCAAGTGTTTAAATAGAACGGTCCTTAACAAATTCTTTACAAACAGGTAAAGGACAAGACAAGGAGCACAGAAATCACATATAATCCTTTTGCCTGCTCTTCCAAAATAATTTTAAAATGCAACTTCCAAATGCAGAAGAAAAATGGGCAGACCTCACTGAAAAGAAACAAAGTTTAAAATAATTGGGTGTCCTATATACAAATTGGCAAATATAAAAGAGCAAAAAGCTCTTAATGGAGAAGACTTTCACATACATTTTTAGTACAACATCCAACAAGATACACTTTTCCCAAAAAATGCATCGCATGAGATGAGCGACAGAAGCGATACAGGATCCTACTCCCAAACAGCTTTACTGGGGCACAGGAGGACCAGGAGCCGGTGTCCACATTCCAGCTGCGGCTGCTGCCATCATGGCGCTGTGGCAGGCAGCATCCCAGCGCAAGGGCCAGGAGTCCCAGGAGGCGGCACGTGCATTAGGCCGGGAGGGATGGACACAGCCAGCGCCAGCCACTGGCCATCACTGTACTGGATGGGCAATACCTTTTGAATCTTTCAAAATGCGCAGACCCAGAAAAGGAACCACATACAGTCACACAACCTTTGCACAAGGTGTCACCGATGTTTCTGGAGGCTGAGACCAAGGATTTTTTGCTTTTCCCCCCTCACTGGCCCTCCCCTCAGCTTATCACCTACTTGGCCAAACACCAGCATGCAACAGCGAACTGTCCTGGATGCTGCTTCCCCTTCCTACAGCTCTGCTCAATGCATCCAAGTTTTTGGAAATGAAAAACACATCGCATGCCACAGAAAGCTTCCATCAAGGTCAAAAAACAAGACTATTTTGCTGTCCTTTACTGCTGTGTAATGGCATAATTATGTGTGCAGAGGAAGTAGTCGAGATCATCTATTAAAAAGCTGAACAATTTTGCATCATTAAGTTGAATCATTTGCCCCAAATGAAAACAGCATCAGCTAGCTGGACTATAGTGTGTTGCCAATGATTGATTCAAAGTCAGATATTAAAACTACCTTCAACCTGGTTGCCTTTATTTCGGTGCCCTCATGGTGTTCTCATTGTTTGGGATTAAAAGGCCAAACTAAACTGTTTAGTGCTAATGTGTCCACAGGAATAGTACATACTGGGCTAGCTTTTCAGTAATAGCAGCAAACAAACTGAACATTTAATATACCAACATTTAAAATAATTATCAAGATATTTTAATGCATGCTGTTTCACAGGGAGAGGCAAAAGAGGAGAGGGATGTAACGGCGTATTCACCCCCATGTTGAAATATACTTCACTAGCTTTACAGTCACAGCCCTGCTTTTCCTCAGTGACCACTCGGGGAGAGCTCCTCATCCGCCTTCCACAGTGGAACGAGCCACTTTTATGTGCTTACAGAGCCTCTACCGGCTAATGAAAACAGACAAGAATCAGTTCAGCAGAGAGGCTGCTTCTTCCCAGCTGCGGGCTGAACCTCCTCATTTCAGACAAACCAGCGTGGAGGTCATGGCTGAGACCAACACCAGAAACCCACACCTCCAGGCCAGGTCGGGGCTGGCTGTCCAGACACCTGAACAGCAGCCACATGGGCTTCCCTGCTTTCGAAAGGTGGCACCTATTAGGGGATGTACAGGTGTCAGCACCTCCGACCAAACTGCTTCAGGGGCAGCATTGCCAGCACTTTCCATCCCACGACCACAGGTTTACAAAGCCACTAGACACAAACGTGCTCCTGACGGGAACCGAGGTCAGAACACGCCATCCGGACTCTCATCCCACCTCTGCCAAAGCAGAAGGAGGAAACTAACTGGAATCCAGATGTTGAAGGATCGTGAGGGGTAAGAATAGAACGGAAAAACTAAACGACCGATATCCTGGAAAACAGAAGCAGGTTATACAACACCATCTTAATGGAAGCTGAAGAACAGACTGACAATTAGTTGGGAGACTTGGTGTCCCTTCTGCTTGTATTGCTAACCCTGTGCAGAACAAAGCCAAGTTCAGAACATACAATGCAAAAAGTCATTTGCAATAATTCCTCTTGTATCTCTTCTACTATCCCACCATCCAAACCATGTAGACCATCTGAAAAGAATGGTCAAAAGATACAGAAACACCTTACAAGTGTACTTCAGTAACAAAATACTTTTACAGATCAGTTCCCTTGTAGAATCAGTGGAGGGGTAATGTACTTTCATTTCAGCAGTGTACATGTATGAAATAAGATGCTGTTTGATATACTGGATTAGCATCCCTTTCCTGTATTGAGTTTCTAGCTTGGCATTCCTTTCTACTCCAGACAAAATCATATGCATTAAAAGCTTCACCTAGCAACTGTTTTCTATCGGTGCGTTTGAATGAGAAAAAGATTCCTCACACACAGTTCTGTAAAGAACAGTGAAAGAGAGCAATTATGAATAAGTAATAAAGTCTATCACACAGATACCCGTAACTGTCAGTCTCTGCGCTATCAAGATACTGCACACTGAACACTACTACTGCAGTGCTACAGGAAACACCAAGAATCCTCTGAAGACTTTAAGAACAGACACGGCCAAAGTTTAATCCCCAAAAGGCAGCAGAATCTGTATCTATTCCTTACTCTGCACAGGAAGGAAAATAAATTATTTACCTGTAACTCAATCCTCTAACAAATTTACTCCCCAGAAGATTTTGAATGGTCACTCTGGTTTCCTCCAGTAGATTTTTAGCAGCTGAGTCTCCTACAGCAATAGCAACAATGCGACCAGGACTTCCATTTTTCAGTAAGTTCTGGAGCTTCAAGCTTTCTTCTGCGAATTCATGAGTATCAAACTTCAGCACATCCAAAATCTCTGCTGTGTCCTGATCGATCACTCTCACATTTAGTCCTCGGGAAAAATTCCTTTTAAATGTATAATGACCATAGGCCAGCCCTGAGAAATACATAGTCTTTGACAGAAGAGTCCACGATAACTTCTGGTGCCCGTGCAACTCCAGCGTTCCTTCAGGGCCCACGCCAATAAATTTTTTGCCAAATTCTGGCACATCAGCACCTTCGTTTGACTTCCCATACAAAATAATAGTTGCTTTGGATTTATAGCGGCATTTCTCTGCTCCAACATGAAGCATTCCACCATCCTTTATCAGGATAAATCGAGTTCTCAAGGTAATATTTTTAGAACCTTCTTTATCATCACCAAAAACAAGTAATCCTAAAGGAAAAAAGAAAAAATTATGTAAGTCAAAGCAAAATTCAGATAGACTCAAAGAACCAAGTTCTGCAACAAGAACAACAGAAAAATTACAGATTTATTTTTCACATCCATTAATTAAGCTGTTATGCTCTTATATATGTTTAAGAATATTTGGGAAAGTACCTCCTGCCAATTATGATTTATCTTTCTAAGAATTTGGTCAGTCTATTCCTATTTTCTTCTGTCTGTATGGTAGAATTACTAAAATACCACAGTCCCCATCAGAAGACAAATCATATCTTGTACAAGGAAGGCTACTACGCAACCCTTGTTTTACTATACCCTACCGAAAACCACGCCAATGCTCCACTGAAAAGACTCTACAGTGTTCATTCATCTTTTTAATTATATTCCTGGCCTGACAGCAGGCTGAAAAGTAAAAGCAGGAGAACTGATCAATATGCAGCAACATAAAATTCCAATACCTTTTTCACGTAATCACAGAAGTAAAAACTATGCAGTAAACTGAAGCATGATGTTCATCATGCCATTTCATACCTCCATCCTGTATAACTATAGAGTGTACTGTGGCGTCTGAGTTCAGACGAAACAAATCCCCTTTTTTGATAAAAACTCTCTTTTCAGGATCTTTTCCAGGGCTCCAGTTTTTAAGACGAGGATTCTGATCAGGACAATTCTCTGCAATACAATGTGAAATTCAGCTTTTGAAAAACAAGCATCATCATGTCAATCAAGACAGCACCAGGATGAACACAAGCAAGGCAGAGTCGGTCACCCACAAGCGACTCCCACCACCTTCTGTGGTTACAACACTGCAGCCACTGATGCTACTGTTTGTATTCAAGAAGCCAAAAAGTTATCTGAAAGGCTGCTAAACTCTCAAGGGTGGGAAGGCATTCTTACACTGAATTAAACTACTGATGACCACAGACTGAACTGTCAACATACACTACTGACGGTAGGCACTTCTGAATCCCATCTGATTTTTTTGAGATTTTTCTACACTAACTCCAGCAGATGAGGAGAGGGAAGTGGGAAGCACGCGGATCCACAGCAGGCACACTGAGCACTGGATGTCCTAGGCCAGCTACCAACACGGTTGTAAAGCATCTAAACATCTCGCCTCCCTCAAGGTCTCTCGCTGTGTAAGAAAGGCTGATCCCTTCTTGCTTTTAAGCATCCGAATTGCTACTTTCAGTGTAGGTTTGTCAGTAAGGGATAAAGAGGGACAAGACATCCTTAGCATACTTGGTATAATACCTCACTGGTTAGAGCAGTTTCCTGGGAGACACGACATTTGGGTCTAAACTCATGGTTTGTGCTCCTTCGGAAGTCAGCTTCAAACCACGCGAGAGCAGAGACACACGCAATCCTTGCTGAAACCCTGATGAAGGACTGGTGCTACACAGGCAATAACGCCATACTGTGAGGCCAGAACAGGAGAATCAGCAAGAAGTGAACAGGGTTGTGCGATTTCAGGCGAAGTTAACAGCGGTGTGGTATTTACAACATGCACATCTTTAGCATATTAAGCAGCTGAGTAACGCAGCAGCACAGACATACTACAAAAACGGGAAATATATTCCTTTGATTTTATTACCAAAAGAAAAGCCGGACTGAAAGTGTTTTTCTTAAGCAAAAGACAACCCAAAAGATGCCAAAATAAACAGGCTACCAGCCCAACAGAGTATGAGTCAAAATAGCCTTTTCAAGTTTTATTTTCTGGAGAAAAGCACCCACACATCTGCAGTGCAACTTTGGGGGCAAAAAGCTGTTAGTAATAGCCCATTCTTGCAAAATCTAAAGAAAGCAAAACCTATCCACAAGTTTAACACAGGCCAGCCTTAGTTTTGCTGACAGAAATGTTTTTCCTCTGGTGTTACTCTCCACATTTCAAATCCTTTCCAACTCAGGAAACCCACATAAACCAAGATTTGACTACCAGTGGGAAAAAATTAGCAGAACTGCACAAGGGCAAAAGGCATCCAAGCAGTAATATAAAAATAAAAACAAAAGAAAATCTTTGGGGGGGGATCCTAAGAAGACAGCATTTAGAAAAATCAAATTCAGCACATGAGGGAAAGCCAAAAAGCAAGAAGCATCGCAACCAGCAAGACTGCTGAGCACTCCCCAGATAAATGCAGGTCTATTGCCTGACTCATGCAGAGTCACTAAACCCCTTCCCCCAGACACCACACACACAAGCACTGTGAAGAAACACATATTTCCTGGCTGGTAGCAAAGGGCAATGAGAGGAAACCATGAGTCAGCAACCTGATCATTTCTGCTTAGCGTGATTCACAGAAGAGAAGAACTAGTAAGTGTGTTTTTTTCTGTTGAGTCAGAAAGAAGAGTTACAGCACAATAACTCGGAAAAAAAATAACAATTTATATCTATTTTACA
The DNA here is from genome assembly GCF_964199755.1 of Larus michahellis. Taxonomy (NCBI): domain Eukaryota; kingdom Metazoa; phylum Chordata; class Aves; order Charadriiformes; family Laridae; genus Larus; species Larus michahellis. The sequence continues at coordinate 38,737,974 of NC_133930.1, forward strand.
TTACAATCCAGCAAGGAAGCCATCAGCATCAGAAATACGCGCTCCTACAATGCGAGCTTGCTTCTGAAGCACGGTGGATCAACTTTTTGGCAATCAGATCAGATGTGCTTAGAAAAAGTATTTTGAAATTCTCCCTTAGCAACTGCAGTGGGGTGCAGGGAAACATCAAATATTTAAGACTTCACCATATGTTACCTCCAAAATTACTGATCAGATTTTACAGACCACAGTCGTTGCCTCTGCAGTTAGGGTTAAACAAAAACAGAAGCATAGACCAGAAAATGTTAGGTAGTTTTGGCCTTGCCAAATTTAACCACTCATGTTGAGAATTTTCCAAGTCAAGCCTCTGCTTTGAAGCGTTTTTATAGAAACGGGTCGGGTCGGCTCTCCTTAAGGTTTAGTTGCTTCTAATTGAGTTGGGAAATGGGGGGAAGTGACATTTTTCCAAATGGTGGGGAAAAAAAAAACACACAAAAAACCACCCTGCCAAAAAAAAAAATATTCTAGAACCTTCCATGTGCTGGAGCATGGATATGAAATTTGGCAGAAGAAAAGGCAGGAAACAGTTCTCAAGATGTAGTTAAATAGTTGCTTTCTACCTGCTTAGCCACCAAGTCTGGAGTTTTTAAGCCCTCTGGGAAAAAGTTATCAGTGTTATATTATGCTTAGCAGAAGTTTATCACAGTTTGGCAGCTACATTTTCTGAGGATCCTGTTTACCCTGGGCAAGCTCCAGCGGAGAGCTGCAAAGGCCAAGCAGAACTTTTCCTCGAGAACCTCCCCAGCTTGTCATCCTGACCCTGCGGCACAAGCCCTTGGAAACGAGGAAGGAAATTGCATTTCCAGTGCTCTCCCTGATCTCCAGTGTTCAGGACTCCTTGGAAAAAAAGATGATGACAGGAAGATAAAAGCAAGGAGGAAGAAAGAAAGCAGCTGACAGGCAGGAACAGAAATGCAGACAAGTATCATTTTCCCTTTGGGGAAGGTACGCCGGAGGTTTAGGATTTACACACAATTAGTGCTAAGTCTCACATTCCCTCCACTGCCTTTTAAACAGCCATCAAAATTACTGACAATATGGATTTCCAATTAGCCCTTACGAAGAACGCACCTAGCTGGAACTGGTGCCGTTGGCTGCAGCACCACGTGTGCTAGGCTGGAGCTGAGCATATCAACGTTTCAACCTGTTGGGAGACTTTTGGGGAGCCGCTGCGGCAACAACACTGCAAGATTACAGTTCCAGACAGGCTTTCCTTGGTGCTTCTCTTATGTCAGGGTTTCCAAAGGATTCTACAGGTGCATGTTGGGTTTTTCTGAAAGCATAATACAGGATTGAGGGAGGTCATCCTCCCCCTCTACTCTGCCTGGGCGAGGCCAAATCTGGAGTACTGTGTCCAGTTCTGGGCTCCCCAGTTCAAGGAGGACAGGGAACTGCTGGAGAGGGTGCAGCAAAGGGCTACCAAGATGATTAGGGGACTGGGACACCTCTCTTATAAGGAAAGGCTGAGGGATTTGGGTCTTTTTAGTCTGGAAAAAAGACAGCTGAGAGGGTGATCTTATCAATGCTTATAAATACTGAAAGGGTGGGTGTCAGGAGGATGAGGCCAGGCTCTTTTCAGTGGTGCCCAGGGACAGGACAAGAGGTAACAGGCACACACTTGAACATAGGAAGTTCCCCTTAAACATGAGGAGGAACTTCTTTACTTTGAGGGTGGCAGAGCACTGGAACAGGCTGCCCAGAGAGGTGGTGGAGTCTCCGTCTCTGGAGACATTCAAAACCCGCCTGGACGCGTTCCTGTGCAACCTGCTCTGGGTGACCCTGCTTTGGCAGGGGGGTTGTACCAGATGATCTCCAGAGGTCCCTTCCAACCCTACCATTCTATGATTCTGTGAAACTTCAGAAAGACACAATGCAAAAATTAATGCTGAAAATTGCCCTTGACTTCCATCGAGACGCAGTGGGACACTGAAGGAAAGCACTCGCTATCTTGGATTACTCCTTAGTCCTTACATTAAGTCACTACCGTAGACAAAAAAAAGCCCATCTACTAAATCACAGCAACTCTTCCTGCAACATCCTCAGTACCTCGGGTGATCCATCAACCACGTGCTGACCATGCATTCAGTGCAAAAAAATCCACACAACTCAATGCCTCTGGAATGAACTAATGCAGATGAAGCAAAACCATTCCAAAACCACCTACACTTTTAAAAAAGGCAAGCAAACTCCTTCACATTTTCAGCTTTTAGAGCATAAAGGGACTATTATTTTACATATCCCGCAGCACAAGATAACACCTCACTTCTACTAAAGCCACATTAAAATCTACAACTTTTAGTTAATTAAAAGTTACAGTCCTGATATCAAAGCAGAAAGATGTTTTCCCCCCCGCCAAAGTACTTCTCAGAGTCAACTGGTTAAGTCACCCTTCAGCCTTCTCTTGAACTTGGCTGTAACCAAAGTACTTACTGCAGATATGTACCCGCTACCAGTGGTCTGGGTCACAACATCACAATAACTTTCCATTCACTACTCCCTCGGGTTTTTTTTGTTTTCCTTCACAATTATTAGGAAAACTTCAACCAAGAAGAAGGTGCCACTGCCAAGGGTGTTCCAGTTAGATGTGCACATTCATTTTCTATTGTCATCTGAAATCTTCAATTGATTATCTAATTTGTTCAGCGTTTGTTGCACTGACTTTGGAAACTGAATCTTTTGGGTTACTATGCCAAAAGCTACTGAAGAGTCTAAGTCTGTTGTGTTACAATACCAACAGTTCCTACTCAAAACCCCGTTTAACTTCTGCCTTAAAAAAAACCAAAACAACCAAAACCAACCAAACAACAAAACAACCCATGCTCCACCCTATACTACCAACCTTCAGCAACTGCACCTCATAGCAACTCCTAGCAGTATTTGGCCAGAGGGATGTACACTTAGTGATCAGTGGTTTATCACATCACCTGTTGATGCTTTATAACCACTGACACATTTGGCAAGTTTTCCAAGTTCTATGAAACTTGCCCTGTTTTCTAAGATCATCTGAAAAAAAAAAAAAAAAAATAATCAGGGCTAATAGATCAAAAAGGTCCCTGCCCAATTTGTGTACTAACAAAGGAAACACATGTTGGTGTAAATTCTCACAGATTTTTCAGTGTTTTTACTTGAACGCTCTTTTACTACCTTTCTCGGTTACTGGTTAAACAGACCCGATTTCATTTTGTCTGCAATGTGTGAACGTTATCAGACAGCTTCTTCTGCAGACAAAAAGAATTACATGTACACAACATTCATGCTTCTTGCTGCCTCACCAGTAGTCTTTTTTTTTTTTTACTGTTTACTGTTTACTGCTATGCCTGTTTGCTTCATGTAAGTAAACCAAATCATTCACAGTAAAAACATATAAAAATAACACTGATAAGAGAAAAAGGAGCTGATCTTAGCCCCCAAACACTGCTTCTCTCTCTGTTAAAATTGCTGTAAGTGTTCTATTTTTGCACTTAACTTTTAACACTAATCCTGATGCTGAATTACTGAACTACGTTCAAGGGGACCGTAACTTCTAGGATGATTTCGTTTGCAAGAGAACTTACCATCTGGAGCATATTTTGAAGCTATTCCCAAAAATATCCCCAGTGCAACAAAAAGTGAAAGGCTAGAAATGGCAAAGCAAATGAGAGTGTTTTTATGCCTGGCAGCTTCTGCCTGGCGGCGGTGCTGATCCACTGGTAAGGATGGGAGTCTTGTCCGGGCTTCTTGCCTCGCAGAGGTAAATTCGGCTGCAGCATGGCTCTGCGAAGGCGGTGGGGGACGGAGAGGGGCAATTCTCCCCGGAACGTACCCCGAAGACCTGTGACTGCTCCCGTTCTGCGGCCGGAGGAAAGCAGGGGAGCTCCCCCTGGCATCAGTGTCTTGCATGTTATAAAGTCACTGGAACACATACAGAGGGGAAAAAAAAAAAAAAAGTCAGGCTTTCAGAATACAGAGTACAATACATAAAAGAAAAAAAAAAGAAACAAACAACAACAACAAAAAAGAATTTCCAAGCCACACGCTTTCTTAAGAAAAACAGCCTCTGAAACTGTGGCCATTTACAAGGCATCCATCACTCAGTTGCTACTGGTCATCTGCCATGGTGTAACAGCTTGAAACAATAGCATATATATATTCAACAAAATTAAACTCAAGAGCATCTGGTGTATGGGAAACACAGTACAGCACAGACCATTTCTTCAATAGTTCCACTAGGTATTTTTCACAGTTAACTTGTATTATGTGATTAAGAAACAAGCTGAACAACGACAAAGCTAGCAACCCCTTCTTCCCCACAGTTATGCAAAGAATGCCTAAATGTATTTCTTCTGCACGCAGAAGCTGAACAAACTCCTCATTGTTTTCCTTTATGGAAAAGAAGCTGAAAGAGACAAGCCTTCCTTCCACACTGGAAGCAGTAAAAAGCATTTAAATTCAGTAAGTAAAATACCAAAACCAATTTTATTTATATTCACACTGATGAAACTCAGTCAACACTTTTAATTAACTCTCTCTCTAGAGCCTGCAAACTCTTAATTCGCTCACAGTGGGATTCGGTTGCCAGTAAAGGTGCATCAGGAATGGTCCTGTAAGAAAGTCATATGCGTCTCGTTCAGCAGACCTCGTGGTTTTTCTCATTGCTGAGAAGCCTGGAAGCAGCATGACTGCTCCAGATCTCTGTACCTATCACCCAGAAGTGATAGGTGCTACTTCCCCCCCCCCCCCCCCAGTTGCTGGCATTGTTTCCATCTTTTTCCAAAGCAACCAGTGAGGAAAGCCTGCCAAAAACATCACTGCCTGGCCCATCCTCACCAGCAGTTCTACCTACCATGTTTTTCTGGTTTGCTTTGAGACAGGCAGAACGGCATTCGACTCTTTTCCCAGGCTTTCTGGTCAATTGTGTTGTATTGTATGGAGTATTCACAAAGCTGGCATGATTTATTTTTTTAGTTTTTTTTTTATTAACAGGGATTTTTTGAGAAGGCTGCTCAAGTTTCAGCTAACTGAAACCTAACTTTCTACACTAAATCCTGAAGGGGATTTAGGCGTAAGTCACGTGTACTAAATAGCAAAATGAATTATGAAAATAAAAACTACCAATAACGGAAGAGCATAAAGATCCTCTTTCTTTTCCATTAACAAAGGGAAGTCTGAGCTATACTCTGAAGTGCCAGGCACGCTGGTGAAGGAGAAACGTGACAATTGCAACCTTATTCTGAGAAGCAGCAAAGGAGCCTTTTGTCTCACATCCTGCAAAATCTGATACTTCACTGTTTCAAGGCAAAAGAGTTGTTACTATTGAACAGGCTGGATTACCCTTTCATGGGAGACAATGCATCTCCCGATGTACGCACAATGGCAATAAAGGCACTGAAACATTAACTGGAGCAGCCATCCCAGAGTGCAAAAATTATGCCAAATCCTCCAGCAGCATTTCTCACACCTGTTCATTGTAGCAAATCGATTTTCAACATTCTCCTTTCTGCTCTTTGAGAAAATATGTCCCAAACCTAATCCTCTGCTCTCAAACTTAACTGCTCAATGCATTATGAGGACTGTGGAACAGTTTGCTTTCACCACACGTGCTTTTACACTCAACCAGTCATCTCTCAGCATTGAAAAGTCAAATCATTTCTATGTTTTAGAAGTGGTGTTAAAAGCCGAGTAGAGAAGGAGCTTTTCAACTAATTCAAAGGCAGTAATTATGCCTAGCGGAAACAAATACTGAAGTATCTTTTTTTGATTAAAAATTTGAAGCAATCTGATCCAGCATTGAGATTTTTTTAATGGTTTGGATCCCCAACTCCTTAAACTTGGTTTAAAAGTTTTCAGACATGGCATGTGTCTATCAGACTGTGAGAAGTAAGTTCCGGTCTGAATGAAACAGGCTCAGGCAGAATCCTCTGCGAAGCACATTTTTATTCATGTTCTTGCAAGAGTGAGTGACCTAGCAAGTAGGCACACTTTCATTCTTGAAACACACGTTTTTATTTCCTAATCCTGGCCGAATTTTTCCCTCCCCTGTTTCCCATTGGTTAGGTACTCCAAGGCTCACAGTCTGTCCGAGGCACCTAAAATTCTTCCCGGATGTCCTGCCTCTGTTTACTTCTCTTTACGCTACACCTAAAGGGATTATCTGACTAGTTTATTTCTTTCCTTTTCAGTAAAAATTTGCTCAGTGTCCTTAGCCCTGGTTAAATGTCTGACCACCCTTCTAGACATTAATCCAGTATGAATCAGTTTGTCCTTTTGTCTGTGTGATAAAAGGTGCTCTACAAGCCTTTGCTGGAGCCTCTTTGTCTTAGTCATTCCCTTATGTCACCTCTGATGGAAATGGCTTTTCTCCTCTGCAAAAGCAATATCTGCCTTTCTTACAAGGCTGACAAAATGAGTACACAGCGTTCATTATAACGTGATACAAAGAGTTAACAAGTTTGTTAATTGCTCAGCTGTATCAACTAAATCCAGAACGATTATGTAAAACTTAACTTACTTTTCCCTTTAAAGAAAAAAGTCATTAATTACAACAGACAGCAAAAACACTTGTGTCATATTTCAAGCATATTTTTTTTGTACAAAGCATTCTGCCTTGTTTGCAAGCCTCATTTTGCAAACTGTAAAGGTTTTCTGACTATTCCACTCAAGTGCAAACGCAGGTCACCCCAAAGGCAGGTGGAAAAGAGACTGCAGAATCACTGTCTTACCCAATACAAAAGAAAAATAATAAAACAAAGGCATAAGGAGATACTTTGCACTATTAAAAGATTTACTATATAGTTTTCCAGTACAACAGGAGTAACCATTTCAACACTTCCTTCCCTCTTCCTATGTTATTTGAAATTATCTAGCTGAACGATCTTCTCTATCCTGTAGAGCAGCTACTGGCTTTTCTTTAAAATTAAGACACATTGATAATCTGAGTCAAATCACTGACTTGTTTATTCCCAGTCTGTGGAAGTCTTTAGGTACCACCACACAAATGCAAGTGTAATGATTTGCTACATGGCTAGTTACACCCTAGAGAGTGCAGTTCCTTGGTTGCACAAGCACTGTTTGAGTAAAATGCAGCAGGAGGAGGGGAAATCTGTTTGAACTATTTAAATACCACATTTCCTTGCAAGTGCCAATGCACCTAAATTTTTCCATGTAACATCTTCTCCACCCAAAGTCTGCCATTTCCTTTTGACCTATGCCTACGCTGTGTTCCTTCTGAAGAAAAAAAAAAAAAAAAAAAAGGAGGGGGGCACAAAAAATGATGATATGTTGATGTCAAAGGCCACAGGAGATGATTTGCAATTAAAAACACCAGAAAGGGCTGGCTTCTGTCATCAGGTTCTCCTAAACCCACAGAAGTAGAAGTTCTCCTAAAGGAGCTTGTGATCTGGGCATCTCCTCCTGATGGTGTAGTGCTAGACAAGAACACCACTGCTTTTACAACTGCACTGTAGTATACAGAGTGATGCAGTATTTCACTTTGCGGCTTGCTTCAGCATGATTTCAGTAAAAGTCAAGTTCTTGCGCAATATTCAACCAGTTACCTTATCTAACAGAGTTACACAGAACTGAGCCTCTGTAAATCTGTTATTTGCCATGCCATTCAGGCAGACTGCTACCTCAGTATTTCTAAAACTTTTTACCCTTCAGCCTTCAACAAGGTACTATACAATATTCTCAAATCCACTATTCACCAGGGGACTTTTAGCCAGGGACACACGTAAGTACGTGCTGCCAGCTCACCACTACCATGGAAGCTTCCAATGCACAGAGTCAGCTAGAGCATCTCAGATGTTTCAGCCCGCTATGTACTCCTTACCGCCCATCTGCTGGAAGGCTTCACTGTTTGCATGTCCCTCTTCTGCAAGAGTAGTGCTACTCCACACAACCCAGACTTCTGCTTATGCACCCCTTCCCACAACATAAGAAAGCAAGCAAGTACTTCTCAGACTCATCACATCAGCCAACACAGCTTAAACCACCTTAAAAAAAAAGAAAAAGTTTATTTTGCTCAGCATCTAAGTAACAACAGTGATTACCTGCATGTCTGGCTCTGCCAACAGAGCATCTGAGCTGTGGACATCAAACCCCAGCAGGCAGACAGCAACGAGCCTCCAAACAGGCTGCAACATCTCCAGTCTCCTCACGTATTCCTTCACCACTTTTAACTTGTGCCACTACTACACACTCATACAAGCCCACATTGTTCCACACTGGCAGAAACTAGAAACATATGCACTGTACAACCAAGGGATAACATCTGAACCTCCTGAGATGTGAGCCTGCGCTCAGAAGCAAGCAGCATGCTTATCTGTTACTCGTCCAGGGCTTGTTTCCTGGAAAGGAATTGGATTCTTTTAGGAGGTAATTCAAAACACCACCTGACACCACCGAAAATGTGGGAAATATACCAAGATATTTCACACTTTTCCGCTGTTGAATGCTTAGTATAACAAAACACGTCAAACGCACTAGAGAAGTCCCGCACCCTTGCACCTTCTCAAAACTTTGTGAACAAAGTGCACTTACCCCCACACAGTGCAAAGAAATGAATGCTTCCCTTAAAAACGTGTTTTAAGGGTGCACAGTTCACAGGCGTTAAAAGTAAAATAAAAGAGAAAGTAGAAGAAACCTCTCTTCTGTTGCTCCGGGCTATCAAACACCAGCAGCTGTAGCACTGGCCTACTACCACACCATTTAATCTGAGAGTATATAATCACTATTAAGGAAAAGACTAAGGAAGGGTGGGGGAAAACCACACACATCAAGAAAAGTACTTCCGCATGCAACCCAGCGCCAGATTGGTTACTGCTGCTTTCCTGGCACAGGCACTAGTCTGGTACGAGATCAAAGGGCAGTGAGAAACCCAAGAGAAGGGAAAGTGACCAGAAGTCAGCATTAAAAAGCTCGTAAGTAGCTGTAATTACTGAACAGAAAGTGGTGTAAAGCAAACTCCCAAAGCACGACGTGCACACCTTCACAAGCCTCCAAGCTGGTCAACTGCAGTGGAGATACTAATTTCAGGACAATGTTTCCAGCGCCTTAGAAGTCCCCACTTCAATAAATCTTAACCTCACTGTTACGAAAATTAAAGGTTCCCAGTAAACACATGCTCTCCTATCTGGTTCCACATTTTCTTCCACTGCCTTGTTTTGAAATTACACTATGATAACAGGCAGCATGTTTGTAGGAACCCACTTTTCCACCCACCTGTGCAAAACCTGGAAAGAATATGTGCACGGTAAAAGACATTAACCCAGTTAAGTAATTGCTGGAAATCACAACAGTGCGTCTAACAGGCTGAAAAATCCCAGATGACTAAAAAAAGCATGAAAACTCTAAACATCTTCTCTCACATACGCTGTTCGCTGCAGGTCACCACTGAGCCTTCTCCCTTGCCCAGCAGTTTCAGAAAAAAATCAGAGGACAAATAGCAACAGTCAGTGAAAAACAGATACACCAACACAGTAAGAACAGTAACTTCATCCAAAATAAGTTACACTGTACCAGATTTTCTTAATTTCTTGTGTAGCAACTACTAATTTTAGTGAACTTTTTGGCACACAGAAAACACATAAAATTGCATGATACGCAACCACTGGAAACTACTCAAGCTGAGGACCACATTTCCTAAAACAAGTCTTTCCAAAGCACCACAGATCAAGAGACAGAAGTGCAAGCATGCATAATATTTACAGTATAAGACAAGGTCTGTAGATAGAAGTTATCTTCATTAGCTGGTCTAATGAAATCTTTTGAGCACACAAATCTCTCTCCAAGTCAGAAGCAAATTTCAAACCTATATTACGAGTAGGGAAAGTTTAATTACATATTTAGGTGGTGTGCAAAACGATTTACTTATCTATGGATTAGAAAGGACGCTGGGGCAAGGGGGAGAAGATGGCAAGAAGATTGCTTCCCAAAGGAAGGAGACGGGTAATTTGTAGCCTATGGAATATGAGTTTGCCTGCAGGAACAAGTATGAAATTACAGCAGGACAAGCAAAACCACTCTAAGGTTCATGGCTTACAGCATACAGGAGAGCCATGAATTTAGTTCCTAGCCTCTTCTGAAGGCGTTTTGTAGATCTCCATTAAGGATGAGGCAGAAAGGTCAGAGGGAAAGGGGGGGTTTTGTACAAGAGAAATTATTCCCTTCTCCAATGACAACTGGGCTTTTGCCCTTCACCCACAGTTTGTGTGAATGAGTCCTGAAACAGTCACGTGGTTTCACTGACATAATTGTCAGGAAAGCATTTGATGCATCAGATGAAAACATCTAACTTTTCATAAAGTTTCATGTTTTCATATGCAAAAATTTAGGGATTTTCATAGTTCTTTTGAAAGATGCATTTTACTGCAGAAACTGCAGGGACGTGTTGGTCTTTTCCAGTTTCTGGGCACCAAACGTTATCCTGCAAGCAGTCAAGTGTTCTTAACTGACCTCAAGGCACTGCCATTTTCAGTGTGCTCTAATACATTGGTAACATCTTCAGATCTTGCGCATTGAAACAAAGAAACATAAGCCAGAAACTACAGCATCACTGTGGTCTGTGTATCTAAAATGATGCCTGACACTTACAGTGACTTCATTTTTTTCCTCTGTTTCTTTTGGACACAGTTATTCTTTATAAATCACTCACAAATTGGGAAACTCTGTTCTGTTTTTCATGCATTGTTAAAACAACAGCATGTTCTGCTGGAGGAAATTATTCAGAAATCATTCGTTTCTTTGCATACAATCGACCAATGACTTAGAGAGGATCCAAAGGAGCACACAAGGAAATACTGCACGTGTGCTGAAATAGGCAACACAAACTCAGTGATTTTTACCATTTCTCTCACTTTCAGAAATTAAAGATTTAATAACACACCTAAGAGATCAAGAGTGGCAACTTGCATTTTACTTATGCATGTGCCATTAGCTTGCTGCGTGAGTCACAGCTTATTTGGGCCCCAAGCCTGTAACATGAGGAAGAAAAGCGGTCACTAGCCTCACAGGGATATTGTGAGGGTTAGTTTACAGAACACTTTGGTCTCCCTCAGCTCAGCGATGCATCTGAGTACAAGCCTACTTTTAAGCAAATAAATAGCTCTGTTTAAGTCAACAGCTTCCACGCGAAAGTAACGGATTTGCAGCATTCACCTTAAAGAACCTGAAGAAGATGGTAGGAATAAAAATTAAGAACGGGAAAATAAGTATTTTTAAATGACTTCTTCTATTGACAATAAGAAACAGTGGTATCTACAGATATGTGCAGTCTCTAGAACACAAACCCCATCCAAAACAGCTACAGCTTAGGACTTCAATGCAGAAAATTTTTCTATGTGATGGTCATATACTTCAGCGAAGTGAAATCCAGTTCTGGCACTACCTTGAATCACTGATGAAACAGAGAAGAATTCTTCTCTGAAGTCCATTTAAGAGGACGAAGGTGAGATTAGATACCTATTTTCTTCCTATTAAATTAGAAGAGCTCTCATAAATAGATTATAAAGATATATGACAGTACAGGAGATAAGAGGCAGTAGGGAAAAAGAGTCAGATCCTGTATTTAGCTTTGGTCAACAGACATAAGGATAAATACTCCAAGAAACTCCTGAATGTATTAACAGAATGACTTAATAATCAGTGGGTTGTCATGTTTAAACTATATTTAAAACATTAAATCACTCATATCACATGCTGTCTTCCATATCAGTTTATGCATTTCTTTCTTCTTTATCCTGGTTCTTTGTACTTAACCTGGTTTTCTTCTCAGATAAAGCTCTCAAGTTCTTACAGGTTTTGGTTTTTTTCAGTCGAACTCAAATTTCAGTAAATTATATGCCATCCCTTATTCTGCTTACTTGAAGGACTGTCTCTGCAGTTTTCAGTTGCGCATCAGCCACAAAGAAAACAATGCTGCTTGAGAAGCTGAATTGCTGTAGCTGCACACCCACATTCTTTTAGAGTTGTCCTGCATTTGTATTAGCCAAGTTAAATGAGTTTGCATTAAAAGATAAAATTAAGCTAAGAGCTCCAAATCACATCCACTAAGCAAACAGCTGTGACATCAGTACCTCTTAGCTGGCTGAACCCCCAAAGGATTCTTCATCCTGGAGAAGGATGACTAAGAGAGAGGATATATGACATGGGTCCACACAGTCAGAAGTAGCACTCAGAAGGCAAATGACTGTTCATGTCTCTTCCAAGAAGGGGAAAAAAAAAAAAAAAAAAGAGAAAAAGCAGACATACAGAGGTCTCTGAACCTGACTCAGTACTGGATGCTATTGACTTCAAGAATTTATGTAGGTTGAAAGAGCAACAAGGTCCAGAATAGAAGTCAGTCAAGAATTGTTGGATAAATAATACTGCCTTGAGCTTAGGAAGTCCTTGAACCCTAAGCTGTTGGAGGCTGGAAGCAGTAGCAACATTATGCAGTATCTTTACCAGACATCTATTACTCATCACTGTCAGACATCGGGTAATTGTCTGGATGGACACTTCGCTCGATATGATATGGTCATTCCTCTACTGTGCTTCAAGAGCTCATTTAGCTGCCTTCTTCTGCCCCCACTTTTCCAAAATCACCTCCTCCTATAAGGGCCAAATACCCCCTTCAGCTCAGCCGCTGCAATGGTCTGTTGACACTATCAGCACAAAATACACCTTTACCCGATGGCTTAAATTAACGCACCAGACTGACATCTGGTAGCTGAAACATAGCAACAGTTTTCATTTTTCTGTAGGAATGGTGGCCTCCAGCAGAAGGGCAGGGCACTTACCAGCTAAATCCGTGAGAGCACAAAGCCTTAAAAGTAACAGCCTTGTGAAAAGAGTTTCCACAGCTAAGCTAACGCCGGATAACTTGACTGCATGTCTGAATGACAACATCCTCTGTGGCTCTAAGGTATTGCAGGAGTCACAGAACTAGGCAAGTCGAGAGCCTGGTGAATAACGTACAGCGAATTAACCTACACAACATAAAAAAACTCTTGTACAATTTTAGAAAAGAAAAAAACATTTTCTATCATTTCCCTTTTATAAAAATCACCAACAGCGTTATTTGAGATATCTCATAACAGAAGCAAGTGTTCAAAAAGCAAAACAAAGCCCGCTAATCCACCAATAAGTATGCATTCTGCTGAGCTGGTGGCTGCATTCATATTTTGGATTACTGTGGTAAATTCCTTTCTAGGAAACTCCAAGGACTTTGCACCCAACAGCCAACTCCTGCAACATCCTGCCAGGCATAGCTAGTCATTTTGCATGACTGCACTACCCCTTTTTTTTCCCCTCCTTCTTCTTAATCCCATGCACCAAAAAAACAGAAGAGCTACCAGTACATTCCCTTTTGTTAACTTACTCCACAGCAAAGGAATAAAATCAGTTACAAGTTCTTAAGAATTTGCATTCTTTAGAATTCTTCAGTACTTCCTTTCCATATTGGCAAATACATCACTTTTCTCCCTCACATCTTTCTTCAAGGTATATAGTTTTCTACTCCCTCTCCATTTCCTTTCTCAGTATTACTATTCCAAGAAAATACTTCTGTGGATTTCTACACCCACATCTACAAACAATTCATTCCCATTTGTCTTGCCAAAAAAATCTCCATTAAATCAGTAGTGAAATCCTTTTTAGTAAAAATAAACTGAGAATGAAACAAATTTAATAATGATTTAATTCCAAACAAGAAACTGTAATTTACAATACAGATTTTTATCATGTTTTGATGTATATTTTAGCTGATTTTGTACAATTGCCTTGCTAATGCAAAGGATGAACTTTACCGATGTACTTTGGACTATGCTCCTATCACGTAATTTTTTAAAATACAGAAAGTGAGATTTACTAGATGATAATAGGGGGTCTACAGGAAAGATGGGGAGGGACTCTTGAGCAGGGAGTGTAGTGATAGGATGAGGGGTAACAGCTTTAAACTGGAAGTGGGGAGATTTAGATTAGATATCAGGAAGAAATTCTTTACCGTGAGGGTGGTGAGGCACTGGAACATGTTGCCCAGGGAAGTTGTGGATGCCCCATCCCTGGAAGTGTTCAAGGCCAGGCTGGATGGGGCTTTGAGCAGCCTGGTCTAGTGGGAGGTGTCCCTGCCCATGGCAGGGGGGTTGGAACTAGATGATCTTTAAGGTCCCTTCCAACCCGAACCATTCTGTGATTCTATAATTTTCCCACTAATTTCTCTCATCAGTTTTCAAATCACTGGTGCAGGCAGGCAGAAGGTGAAGAACAGAGTCACTGCAGGCACTGTGGGACAAGCTTCCTTGCCGAGATGCAGGATGAGACCCGTCAGCTGCTCCTTTAGCTGTGGGGCTGGGGGGTACTCGGGGGTGGGGGGGGCCACCTCTACAGCTGCGGAGGCTGTAGCATCAGCCACCAGCAACTGCTGGGGAATAGGTTCGCCCCCTCCTCCCCGGCTCCCCCCCATCTCCTGGGCAAGGCAGAACAAAGAGGAGGTGGAGCTTTGATCCCAGCATAAGAGGGTGGTCAGCGCCTTCCCAGGGGTAAAGAAGCAAAAGGCTACCTCACACAGGTTAAGATAAACATAACTGAGTCGCTGAATAACACCCTTGACATTTCCAATACCCATCTTTCTTCCCTCAGGTGGAGGAAAAACAACTATGGGCAGAACACTGCTCATTTTCTGCAAACAGGATTTCTACGCCAAGAAGCTGAACTGACTTACTTCAAAATGCACAAACATAGTATGCTAAAACTGTTTATTAAAGATTTTTCTGCAACTTGCGGGACACAAGATAAAGGAAGCTATTGACTGTGCTTGGCATGAAAAGCAAATTAATGAGTTATCTGCAACTAAAGAACAGTTTCTAGTCCAGATTGTCCAAGGTAAGCTGGCATCTATTTGCATCTTTGGTGATAAGAATGTTGCTTTCAAGTACTTAAAATCGGACTGAAAAGCACCTGTCTCACTGCACCCTACCATTACTCAAGGAAATAAAGCCTCCTAACCTCCTTTCAAGTACAAGCTATATCAACTGAGATTTAGAAACTAAATAAACTGTAAAATAACGGGAAATTCCACAATTTGTTCTTCAAGCTTCTAGGATCAGTAGATCTCCTTGCGCTGTACCTGCTTTTATATTCACGCCATACAGGAAAAACAACCTTTTTGTTCCCCTGCCCCATCCCCTGGTTCGTCAACTTGCAAGAAATGTGAACTGTGCCACCAAATGGTAACTCTTCCACTCATGGGACCAGCTACAGCTGGGACGCCGTTAGTGGATTTTACAGGGCCTGCTGAAAATAACATTTCTTCCACACAGGGGTCACCGTCCTCTACTGCTTCGTATCTCCACCGATTAGCAACAAGTCTGATGGGAAGCTTAAAAGCTTCCGGCCAACCCTCACCACCACTTTCCCCACAAAATATTGTGGGGCTTAAGTGTTAATGTTACCAATTAAAAAACCCTACAGTCTGCCACTGAGAAAATACCTATCCACATCACAAAACAGCACATGCCACACCTACTGTTCAGATCAGATGCTAAATTTCAGGAGACGCTTCAGCAATCTCACTTTAGCAAGGACCTCACAGCAGTCCTCTTGTCTTCCAGCCCACCCCCGCCCACCCCCCCCCCCTTTTTCTTCTTTTTCTTCCTGAATCCCTTCATAGCTAGGGGCATTACTTATGCTTTACAAAGAACTGTTATTCTTCTCGACACTTTGCCTAGATTGAGCCCCTGGCGTACACTCTGCAGGATGCTGTATTACTAGGCAGAGAGCAAGAGGAGCAAGCCCAAAAAACTTGATCTGGCAGAAGATTTCACATTCCCGCAGGCAGTGCGCAGCATCCGTGTAGACAAAGCACCTCCGGGAGCTACGGGCTCCAAAGAACAAAGATGAACCACCCCTCCTCCCTACTGCTACCCATGGGCCACTTCTCATCAGGAATGCAGATGAGCTGCTACAAATCTTTTTCTGTGATTCACCAAAACTTAACTGATGCCACCCCAAAATCTGAAGCACCGCTTTATCTTCCTTAATGCATTGTCTTTGTCAAGCCCCAGGCAGTATTTTGTTTTTATAACCATTCAGGAGTATCAAATCTCTTCCCTTTTGAAGAATCCGTGTCATTAATTCACATTTAAAATATAAACTAGGATAGCATCTTCAGCTCACCCCCCCCTCATCTAAGATATGATGTAGCGCATTCATCACCGCACACCCTCTTTTATTAGGAGGGCTGGGACATACAACACCCACTCCGTCTTTTCCGTGCCTCTGGGCAAGCGGGAGCGGGCCGCTGGCTACCAGGCAGACGAAGGGCAACCCGCCACAGCCCCGGGCGCTCGGGGACGCCCAGCGGGACAGGTCCCAGCGGAGCCACTGCCGTGGACACGGTCCGAGCCCAGCCTTGCATGCCGGCCCGATTCCGGGAGCACGGGATCGGGAGCGCCCACAAAAGCGAGGAAACCCTGCCAACCCCCGCCCCCTTCTCTCCCCTCCCCCGCGCCGCACCTGCCGCCAGACCCCCGGCGGGGCGCGGAGCCCACACCTGCCGGCCCGGGCGCGGCTGGGGAGGGGGCCACACGCCGCCTCCGCCACCGGGACGCGCTCGCACGGCCCCGGGCGGAGCCGGCGGCTCCTCCCGGCATCCGCGGCTGCGCCCGCCGCCGGCCCGGCCCTCCCCGCCCCGCCGCCCCCGCTCCCTCCCCTCCCTCCTTCTCTCCCCTCCCGCCGGCCCGGGGAACAAAAGAGGCCGGTGCCGCCGCGGCCGGCCGGGCAGCCGCCACAGGCCGGCCCGCTTCCCGGGCGGCTCGACCGCCCCGGCAGCCCGGGCCCGTCCCGTACCGCCCTTCCCCGGTCCCCGCCGCCTTTACCCAGCCCACGGCCCCCGGCCCCGGCCGAGCGCGCACTCACCTGGGCCCGGCGCGGCGGCGCGCTCAGGGCGGCGGCATGGCGCTCCCCGCCCCGGACACGGCGGGAGGCCGCCCGGCTGCTCGCCACCTCCCACCGCTCCCCACCCCGGCTGCCGCCCTTACGCAATTGGCAGCGGCCGCAGCCCCAGCTCCCCCCTCCCCGCCTCCCCCGGGGCGACGATCCCCGGCCCCGAAAGGAGGCGGCTGCGCCCCCGCCGTCGCGGTCCCGCCTCCCGCCGCCCCCGCCTCCCCGCCGGGGGAGGAGCGGGGACGCCCCGGGACCGCCCGCCCCGCAACGCGCTCCGCCCGGCGCCGCGCTGCCCGCACCGACCGGCCGATCACCCCCGGCACGGCCATCATCGGACACCCCCGGCCCGGCGGGACTGCAGCAGCCCCCGGTCCCGTCCCGTCCTCCCCCTCCCCCCCGGCTCCTGCAGCACCCCAGGGCTGGGGCGGCGGGAGCTTTGCCCTCCTGCCCCGATCCCCAGCTGTCCTGCGGGCGGCGGGGAAAAAAGCTAAATTACAGCTAAAGACCAAACACGGCGTTAGATGCTCATGTCTGGTTAAAAAAAAAAAAAAAAAAAAAAACAACCAAAAAACAAACCCCCCAAAAAACCAAACACAAAACCCCATATATACATATATATATACACACATACATAGATATATATATATGTATTAAATCCACGCTATAAGCGCAGACAGAGGTGCTGCCGGGGGAGGTGTAAAAGGTGCCCGTTGTGGGAGAGCCGGTAAAGGAGCAGGAGGGCAGGGAGGGGGGACACAGCTGCTGTCCCCGTGAAGGCCGCAGGCAGGGACGTGCGGAGCAGATGGGAGGCAAGGATGGCAAGAAGCAGAAAGGTAGGACACGATTATCATTACCTGTAGGCTCACTGGGCTGCAAGGGAATAGAAAATAAAGGTACTTACAAGAGTCATAGCCCGGGAAAGTCTCCAAACTGTGAAAAGAGCTGGCTGGAAAATCTTGATTCCACTTTCTGGTAATTTTTTTATTTTTTTTTATTTTTTAAAGTCCGATTTGGAGTAAAATCAAACAGAACCCCCTAATGTTCTGAATTTCAAGGAACCAGTCCCTGCAGCTGTTCCACTGCAAAGAACATCAAGCTGGTTTAGAAACTCATAAGGACTGTGAAGCCCCAGGACTTACCTTTGCTGGGGACCCACAGCTCCACGGCACCTCAGCCTCTCAGGCTGCCAGCTTTGATGTAGATCCGAGAACGGGCTTCTTTTAAGTTTGGGACCTCCCACCGTCTCCAGAGCACCGAGGTTGGGCCAAACTCATTACCAAAAAAAAAAAAAACCCACCCAAAAAAAACCATCCAGAAAAAAAAGGCAAAAGAAAAAAAAAAAAGGCGCCCTGATCAGATTCGAGGGACTTTCAATGAAATGGTTCGGGAAATACAGCCAGCGCTTTCCAACGTAATTATTTCCTTGGGAAAATTCCAGACAGCTGGAAACGAAGTGATAAGTCATTTATATTCCTATAAAGGCTGCTCCACGTAACTTTAGTTCTAGCGATTTCTTCTTTGTTTACCAGCAAGCATAGTCTGTGTTTGCTTACAGCATATGGAGACATCTAGTGACTAAACAACAAACTGCAAATAAACTGCAATTGGTCTGAGATTTTAGACCTTATACTAGGATCCTCCACTTGGCAGTACTTCACGAGGACTGCAGCATTCCGGATAGTACAACTCTAAACCGCCCCGCCGCAAAATAGCAGTTGCCGAATGCAAGGACTGTGATGGACTGAGCAGCTGCACTAACTCAAGCGGTGTCTGTGGCTGCAGCTCCGCTGCACAGCGTGAGCTTCAGGCAATAGCTTTCAGGACTGAGATTTAGAGTAATACTTCACTCAAGACAGGGATTTGCCTGTACAGACACAAAAGGGGTTGGGACAGTTCGTAACTTGCCCTTCTCACTACATCACAGAGAAGGAAGCCCGTAGGTGCATAAATAAGGCAGTTTCTTCTTCACTTTGATCGCGTCTCTGTGTTTCTATTCCTTCTTGTTTAGGTTAATTTTTTTTGAATGCCCAGGAGCACAATCCTTCTAACACGTGTGGTTGTAAATTTTTGCCTTATTTCGACAAACGCACATGTAAACTGTGTTTTTACATTTGCCAATGACTTCAGCTGAAATCAAATGGAAGATAGTTCATCTTTGTTTAATGTGAAATTCAACTATTTCAGCTGAAGAAAATGCCCACTTAAAAAACAAAATCAGTATGGCACTGGGCATCCATTGTACACATGTAGTATTGTGTTTGTCCATGAAATGCACATGTCCAGTTATTAATTCAGTTTCCTAATTGGGCAAATCGTGTTCATGTACAGTGAAACTGCAGCAAATAACTAGTAGATGTAGTGTTTTTACTGCATGCACTGCTTTTAGTACGTCTGACCTTCTGAAAGTTGTTTTTTTAATATGAAAACACTCTAAATTATCCTTTGTCATATAACCCTGTATAAAAAATAATGATGAATTATTCCTCAGGAATGCCAATTGTAAGAAAATGTTCATGCCATTTAATTTGTGGAAATCCCTGTATTCCATAAATTATTTAGGGTTAAGTCTTCCCTCTCCTTTGAAAAATTATTTTCACTTAATCCCGTACTTCCACAAAAAATATCCTGGAAAGCTGATTTTGCCAGATGGATATGTTTTCTGTTCTCATTAAATAATAGAACTAACCTCTTCAGATGTGTTATTCTTCAAACACTTTTGTTTTTCATCAACACAAAACACTCCTTATCCACTGGAAAGGTGGAAGTCCAGGAACAGAAAGTATTTACTTTTTATATACATGTATGCAGAATGAAGAAACACGGGCTGGTGATCAACATTCCCAGTTGTAAGCCTGCAAAGAGCTCATTTCCGTGACAGCTGGGTAGACGTTTGCTAGTGCTACGATATGGGGGCATAAAGGACAAGACACTTTTACATAGTTTAAGTAGTCTGAAACTAAATATATTGCATTATGTATGTATGTGTGTGTGTGCTTGTGTATTTTAGACAATACACGCAACACATACTTGTCAGGCAAATCACAAGCACCTGTCAGCTGTAAAAACACTAGATCTCTTATAGAATGGAATTATCACCCAACAGCTATAATTTTTTGAAGTGATGAACACATTTGAATAAAATGGTCCCTAAACCCTCTAAGTATGTGAAAGATTGGACTGTAAGATTACCTGAGTGTTTGAAATCTGTGTATCAAACACAAATGGCGCACTGAAGCATTACAACTCCACCTGGTATGACTTCTTTTGTCATACAGCTTTGGGTGTAACCTAGGCCAAGTGTACCATCCAAACCTTAAAAATAGCAAAAGATAGACTTGGAAGAGGTCATCAATGCAGTCACTATGGTCTGATGATTTCAAAATAAGCGAGAAGGAAGCCAGCTTTCGTCCTTCTGAACAAAAAGACTGGGGGAGAGTGGTAAGTATATCCAGTTGCTAGTTAAAATTATGTCCTATTCTCTGAATTCATATCCAGATCCTTGCAATTTAGAAACTTTTACTGTTGGTCTATTGAGATAAGAGAGCAAACACACATATTTCTTCCCTTATTTAAGCCTTTCTGGCATATGTCCCAGGTACTCTGTGGTAATACCTTTTCCATATAGTAGCTGTGTTTTAAATTATCATACTAAACACATGGATTTTTAATTACCTCTCTGTGAGTCCAACACATCAGGTGGCCAAAAAAAAGTTAAGTTCCTGAAATAATACAAAGTCTGCCTAGGCTGAGGGGAGGTTTGCTCTTGGTAAGAGCCTATTCCTACTTTGACATACTGTGCTTCAACCAAAGTTATCAGCAGTTAAAAAAAAATAACAACAGTTTAAGGGAGAAGATGAGTTTAAAATGCATATTGGGGGAATGTAGAGATAATTCATAACTGGGTTTCAGTAGGGAACAGTTTTAGTGAGGGGTCATGCCCGTTTCTTTATGCTTATCAAAACAGACCCATATACAACTGATTTGCTTTTTGCAGGTCTATGGAAAAGTGTGAAGAAGGTTATTGGAGAATTCATTTATTATTGCTGAAATTAATAACATCATTAAAAGCAAAACCCAAAAACCTATGTTATGTGGCAAATGCATTCACTCAGGGGTTCGTAAGTCTGGGTTCGGTCCTGACCTATCTCACACAAAAAGTCTTTTAAATCACTGACAATGACTCTACCCTACAGCAGTGATGCTCTCAGGAGACACCTGGCCTCAAGGCCGCGGTATCTGCTCTGGGTGCTTAAAGAGTTTAACCAACGTCCCTAAAGCTTCACCTAATGACTCAATACTGAGTTCTGCTTAAATCCTACCTTTTGTTCTTCCCCCTCATTTTGGCTGTTACCAAAAACTTAACAGTGGAGAAACATGTCAGAATGTCAAGATTCTGGGTCATATGACAAACCGTTGAAAATCAACAGCAAAACCAGATAAATTTTTAGTGTCTTTTAGATTTTCTCCTCTGTAACCAGTGAAACAGAAAGATAATGTCAAAGTTCCTGTTAATGGAGTATAGGCTGCACTGAAGGTTGAAAAGAGGATTCATAAATTGGGTTTTTAAAAGAATATTTGAAAATAAATACAAAGAGCAAATGTGAATGCCATAACTGTGAGGAACCAGATATATATAGATGGAAAACACAAAGAGGAGCAGATAACTGAGACAAAGAAAAAAAAAAAGAAAAAAACCACACAATGCAAATATGGGTACAAGGAAATTGTATTTTGCCTTTTATACTTCTCCTAAAATGCAGTTTGATGAGACAAAATGCAATTAATTCATATTGCATTAATTTTTAATATCATCTGAATAAAAGTCACAATTCCCTACCAAACCAATCCATCCACTCGCATTAAGAAACACGGATAATATTTTCTCATTGTGTTTACATTTTAGTTCAATGTTATTATAAACACATGATTGTCTTCTGTATTTAAACACTTTTTCTTTGGGAAGGCTTCCCTTGAAAGGTGTCCACCTTTCAAGTCACTTCAATATTTGTTTTAATGTTAATTGGGTTGACATTTATACCGATTTTACTAGCAAAGTGTAATAGTAAATTTGGCTTGCATTTAATGGAAATAGTGATGGCAACTTATTGCTAGATAAGTTGCCAGAAACAAAACCATAAGGGCTATTGGTCCTGTTTGCTTGTTTGGTCCAGAAACATAAACAATATGTAACCACATAAACTGTTAGGCTGGTCAGTCCCATGAGAGCTGAGTTTGGAGTGCTGTGCTTGTAAGTCAAAAGCCACGGTCTACAGACCTTTACACATCTGTCAGAAATTTTTTGATATACAACAGAGTATAAGACATTCCACAATCCGTAAGGTAGACAGAAAATCGTTGTCAAATACATAATTTCCTACAAGTTGCTTGCCAGCCATTAGTTGAATCTATTTGGAATATCAATGATCATTTGTGTTTCATCTCGTGTGATTGGTGTAATCACTTTTTTATGATTTTTTTATGCAATGATATTTTTATGCAATAAATTTGTGTCCTGAATTTTTTGCTCTTAATTTTTTTCTTAAAAGAGAATCATTTAGGTTAAGATTCTGTGAAATTTAGAAGAAGTTGTAAACCACAGATTTCTGCTCTGCATCCTCATTAGCAGATATATACAAGTAAACCAGATACATGACAATATTGTGTTGCTTTAATCTTGGAGAATGACAGAGAGTCTCGTTTCCACTGTAGAGAAATGCATTTTAAGTGCTTTGCTTTTATGTTTATTCATTACACATTTGATTGAAGAGACAATATAAATATTTTCACAAGTAGAAATGGAATATTGTAGAATTAAAAAGCATTAATAAATACCCGTGGAAAAAGAACAAAGCTATAATGCTTCTAGGTTGTTGCCAAAAACAGACGTGAAAAGTGCTGAAAACCTGTATTTGCTGGTAACTCACTTCCTCCAAGAAGAAACGTATGCAGGTAGGAATGCTTTTTGTGTCTTTGAAAACGTAACAGGTAAATTGCAACCTTAGGACTCCAAGGTAACGTTCATTTCTGTGAATTAAATCCCTTCAATCCAAGTTTGAAACAGAACTTTCATTTCTTGCACAAGATGGTTTGCTAGTGCAAATCCTTGTACAAAACTTCGGGCTCTCAACTCTGATACACATTCAGACCATAGTCCTCAAAATTATACTCTTTTATAAAAATTGATCTAAAATTCAGTGAAAACACATTTGACACATTTTTAAGTAATATTGTAGAATAAGGCTGTTATGTTGCTTACCTTGTTTTGTATCAAAGCAATCATATGCGTATGTAAAACTGAAGGGGTTTGTTTCCAGTAAATTTTCAGTTTTCTGTCAACACAGTGTGTCACCAAATGGCTGACTGAACCTTTTTCCTTTTGGGAAAGAACAAATACAAAGGCTAATTACTGTTACAGGAAAAGTTATCTGTTGGGTTCCCTGCGTAGGATATCATCCTGACCTTTTGTTTTTTACAAAAAACAGGAATTGAGGTGTCTCATATGAATGACAGCCAAATGTAAAAACATGAAGTAGTTGTTTGCCCATCAGAAATTAATCCTTTGATTCTCAGAGGTGCATTTGCAGTGCTGCAGAACGTGTATCACCCTAAACAACTGGAAGTTCAGGTTTAGATATTCAGTAATCCTAAAAATCATGCCACTTTTCCAAAGTCAGCTCCTAAAACAAGAGCTTCAGGTAAAAGCACAGTCACCATTACTAGCTTCACAGGTTTGTTTCTTTAAAAAAGCATAAAGTGATATTAAAATTAGACTCCCTATACCAGAGCAGAGGTTCATCTAGCAAAACAGTCTGTTTCCAGCAGTAGCTGATGACAAGAGATGACAAGAGTATATAAAAAAAGTTAAGTAAACACACATCAACACTTGGTGTACTACTTCCTCATCTTCCAATGATTCGCAGCTGTGTCACCGTTGATATAATTCTTTTTACCAGCTTCTGTCAAAATAATCTGTTGTTTTCTGAACTCACATAAGTTTGTAGCACCCATGACATCCTATGACAAGGAGTTCTGCAGCATAACTGCTTCTTGTAACAAGAAATACCTCTTTCTGTTGGGTTTGGAGCTTTCACTCACTCGTTTCATATGATACCCCATAGCTCTTATGTTGAGAGAAACAGGCATTTCTTATTTACCTTCTCCATGCCACTCCATCACATTCTCCCATACTTATCTCTTTTCCAATCTATAAAATAGATATTAAAAATATATATTCCTTTGTCCCTTACATGGAAGCTGTTTCATATCTTGCCATCCTTATTGTTCTTTTGCCAATTTTGCTGCACCTTTTTTTAAAGATGACGGAACCAGAATTGCAGTAGGCTCTAGAATATGGGCACCTTGGATTAAAACATCTGCTCTCTTTTTATTCTCTTCTCTCCCCACATCATCTCTAAAGTCTTCTTGCTTTGTCGGTCACCACTGAATATTGAGCTGATGTTTGCTTAGTAGTATTCATTGTAATGCCAAGACCTTATTTCTGAACAGTAGCTGTTTAGAAGAGCCTGTAATTGTGTACATAAACTTTACTTAAGATTTCCCAACAACTTCTAAGTACCGTATGCTACCATGAACAGATCAGTGAGTTTTTAAGAAGGAACTGCCCTTCAGATTAATTGCATTTCCTATTCTGTGTCAGTTACAAAATAGGAACAATGCAAAAATGATAACTTTTGCAACACACCAGCTCTTTTAAGAAAATAGAACGTCGCTTCCCTGTTGTGTCCTCAAACACTGTCATTTAATTTTAGATAAACAATGAGTTTAACAATTTAACAAATTTAAACAATAAATAATGAGGGGGAAAAAACATGAAAAAATACCTAATAAAGTATATAACACGCGTAAGGCAAGACAGAGTTCTCAGTGCAACCTTGCCATTCTTTATACACTTAAGGTTAGCTACGATTAGATCAGGAAAGTTCTTTTCTGCTGACCCCTTAATTTTCCGTTAGGTTCTCTTGCTACCAATCTATTGTTTCTCTCCTGCTTTTTGGTTCCACTCCCTTCCCCTATTGCCTGCTTTATTGCAGTAGAAGCACATTTACTAAGCAAGCCAGATGTACATGTTGGACTGACACCAACATTTTATAGTTAAGTCCTACCTCCACAAAATTCCATGAAGCAAGCTGCATGGGGCAAGAGGACAAAAGACAAAAAAAAAAAAAAAAAAAAAGAAGACTAGACTACAGCTGGGAACATACTTCATGTTTGTACGTAATGCAACCAAAACTCATACAGCAAAGATTTCTTAGACAATGATTTCTCATCTGAAACTTCAATCTGAGCATACAGATAGCGTAATATCTGTCAAAGCAATTTTATCCAAGTCCGAATTAGACAGAGCACAGACTTTATGGAGATGAAAGAAAAACTTAGCTGTAATTGAAGCCAAGTCCTGGGAAAAAGAATGCTGCAGTTGAGGGTCTACAAAAAATCCCACACAACCAAGCCTTTAGAGAATCAGAGGTAATGACTGCACAGGAAGAGGCGTTGAACAGAAAAGGTGCTGCAGGCTTCACGTATCACACAGCCTGTCTAACAAGACTCGTTTGGCCAACTTTTTCCACGAACAATGGTGTTTCATACCACATATTTACATCATTTACAAGCATAAGGAACCACCAGTGGTGCTGAGCTAATACAATGATTAGACCTTTCCATGGGTTCAGATTAAAACTCAGGTGAGGCCTAAGCAATGCAGCAGCTTCTTATTGGGATGAGCTTCATGCAGGCTTTGGAGTAAAACTCCACCTGTATATGAATCAGATTCATGCTCTAATCCTAAGAAATTAAGAACAAAGGAATCAAGAGTTGAACTTGGTAAACAAATTTAAATGCGTATGATGAGAGAGAGTTATGCTTTCAGAAAAGGAGGTGTTCTTGAACAGGACTGGTCACAACAAGAAGCTGTCTGAGTCTGGGAAAATTTGTGCCCTCTCCTTGAAGCACTCAGCAATTGGAACATTCACAGTCCTGCTAACCAAAAAGGCAAAGAGTGGGATACTATTGTTTCACAAAGCTATGGATGCTTTTAGATCAAATCCCTTGCTATAGACAAAGGATTGTTTGTTACACAGTTATACAGATTATCAGGACATTTGTTATTTTAATTAATTTCAGTTATCTAATGTCTAACACTTTTAACATTACTGTTTCAACTCATACACCTTTCAGGAGATAAAAACCAAATCCTACATGTAAATTATTGTATTGGGTTTGCGTAGGAAGGTTTTGGTAGCAGGGAGACTACAGGGGTGGCTTCTGTGAGAAGATGTCAGGAGCTTCCCCCATGTCCAATAGAGCCAATGCCAGCTGGCTCCAACACAGACCTGCTGCTGGCTGAAGCTGAGTCCATCAGCGATGGTGGTAGCGCCTCTGTGATAATGTATTTAAGAAGGGGAAAAAACTGCTGTGCAACAGCATCTGGGGGAGAGGAGTGAAAATATGTAAGAAAAACAACTCTGTAGATGTGGAGGTCAGTGGAGAAGGAGGGGAAGGAGCTTTTCCAGGCACCGGAGCAGAAATTCCTCTGCAGCCTGTGGTGAAGACCGTGGTGAGGCAGGCTGTCTCCCTGCAGCCCATGGAGGTCCACACTGGAGCAGATATCCACCTGCAGCAGGATGATCCTGTGCTGGAGCAAGTGGATGTCTGCTGAAGGAAGCTGTGATCCCCTGGAGAGCCCATGGTGGAGCAGGCTCCTGGCAGGACCTGTGGACCCATGGGGAGAGAAGCCCACGCTGGAGCAGATTTTCTGGCAGAACTTGTGACGCTGTGGTGGGCCCCCGCTGGAGCAGTCTGTTCCTGAAGGACTGCACCCTCTGGAAGGGACCCACACTGGAGCGGTTCATGAACTGCAGCCTGTGGGAAGGACTCAGGTTGGAGAATTTCATGGAGCACTGTCTCCTGTGGGAGGGATCCTACGCTGGAGCAGGGGAAGAGTGTGAGGAGTCCTCCCTGTGAGAAGGAAGGAGTGGCAGAGACAACATGTGATCAGCACATCACAACCCCCATTCCCCAATCCCTGTGCCGCTGGTAGGGAGGAGGTAGAGAAAAGACTTGAGCCCTGAAGAAGGGAGGGGTGAAGGGAAGGTTGTTTGTGATTTCATTTTGTTTCTCATTATCCTACTCTGACTTGATTGGTAATAAATCAAATTGATTTCCTGTTATGGTTTGAGAAACGCACAACAGTTTATTGTCATTTAGACAATTATTCTATCACATGATGACCCCTCCCCACCTGGGAAAAGGAATTGGGAATAAACAAGGAAACCTGAGGGTTGAAATATAAACAGATTTAATATAATAAGTCTAGATAATTAACATTAATAACACTAAAGAACAAATACTGATCCCAATATCGATATAAGACATCCAAGGATTGCAGTCAGCCAATTCCACCAGCAGGAAGCTGTGCGCTCCCAGCAGTGGACAGCAAACGTGGGACACGGCGAGTGCAACGGCTTCGGGAGGAAGGGAAGGGCTCAGGGGTCCGGCACCGGGGCAGGGAGTTCTCTAGACCGCTACCATCAAGGGAGAGAGAGACTACAGAGCAAACTTTCTAATTTATATCGAATGTGACATTCATGGTATGAAATAATCCGGTTGGCCAGCCTGGGTCAAGTGCCCAGGCCTCGCTCCTCCTCGAAAACACCAAGACCTTGAAACCCACATAGCATAGCTGGCTATAAAGTAAGTATTTTCACAACATCAGACACTAGGGTCTTTTAAAAGTGCAGTTTTCCCAAGCATTAGAATTTAGTCCTGTGTCGCTCAAACAAGGACATTTCCCCAAGCTGAGTCTGTTTTGGCTGTGACGGTATCTGCTGAGTGATCCCCCCGTCCTTATCTCGACCCATGAGCCCTTTGTTGTATTTTCTCCCCCCATCCTGTTAAGGAGGGGGAGTGACAGAGTGGCTGGGTGGGCAGCTGGTAGCCAGCCAAGGGCAACCCACTGCAATTATACGGCATCTTCATCTTTGTGGCCTGTCATTTTAATTGAAATAATTTTTTAAAGGTTTTTCCCTGTTTATTTTGCATTTTTGATAACCGCTTACCTCTAGTCAGCCTCAAAATTTGTATTGTCTGTCACAAGCAACTACAAGAAAACACTTTTTTAGAATCAGAGAAATGTGACAATAAATCATAAACTTTCTGAAAGCCAGACAGTATAGAAATCACTTTCACTTTTAAAACGTCCTCCTCGATGCAAAACATGGACTTGATGTAGCGATAATGAATTAAAATGAGATAATGGACACAAA
This sequence comes from Larus michahellis, assembly GCF_964199755.1. Lineage (NCBI taxonomy): Eukaryota > Metazoa > Chordata > Aves > Charadriiformes > Laridae > Larus > Larus michahellis. The sequence goes on from NC_133930.1 coordinate 38,766,194, forward strand.
TGTGTTTGCATACTGTTATTTCAGATCTCATAGAATATTAAATTTGAAGCTGTACTACCTGATCCATCTGCCCTGTATAGCAAATACTCAGTGACGTTGCTAGGTACAAGTCTAAAGGATGATTTGCTAGTAGTTACCTCTTTTTTGGAAATGTGTGGCTTTATTTGGTCTCCAGAGTTTAAGCTTTGGTTTACTGCTCCTCTCTTGTCCCCCAGAAAAAGGGATCCTGTTTTATTCAATGTATTTAAAATGGAGCGTCTTTAAGTTTCTTGTGAGATACTATACAAGTAAATTCAGGCAGTCTTAATATCTGCCTTGGAAAGCTTGCAGCTCTACAATTAAGTTTCAAAATATGGACTGCATATCTACTTAATGACAGAGATTACTGACTGGTACCACAAAAGGCATGAGATATGCATGGCTCCTGTATGTCTCATGGGTGCTAATCCTGAAGCTCAGTAATCACACTTTAAAGGGAAATATTAGTAATTACTATACTCGTGATTGGAAAAAAGAAAAGTACTGCTGATAACTTCCCATCACTCTTAGTTAGTGCCATATTCCAGTACAAACCTGGAGTGGAAATGGTAGTTGCTATCTGGAATTGCTTGTCTGGAATATGAGGTTTCTTCCTCCCTTTAAAAGAATTTCACTTCTATCCTGGTATACATGATGTCCCTTTCACTAGCGAAATTTTCAAATGATTCCTCAATGAGGAAGGCAGACAAGCTTTCTCTTTCTTACTTTGTCAATAAAATGCTGAATTTTTCATATGTGGTTGATGACACCTGAAATTTCACAGGAGACCTGTTTTTTGGACTACTCTTGAGCTAGAACTTAAATTAGACAAGTATTTAAGATCTGAACAGAACTGTCAGGTGAAGGCCATTGTTTTCCTTGGACTTGAGCAGGGCCAAGGATGGAGACAGCCCTCGAAAAGATGATGGCTTTGCACAGGAACTGGAAGGAACAAAAGTTTAGGACAAAGTTCCTCACGTCTTAAGGTTCTTCTGAACATTCAGATAATGTTAGCAACGGAAGAGCTGCATCTCACTACGGACCAGTCAAAGCTAAAGCATGAGAACACTACATTTGTCATCTGGTTGACACATAGCAATGTATTTAATCTTCCAGTTGCAGCATTGAATCTCCTCTGGATTACAAATGGCCTAAACTAAAAGACATCACGGAATTACACAGGCCAAGCTGTGATCATCCTTGTCACATACCCCAAGGTACCCATCAGTTAGGACCTCAGGCACCTGTCCATGACCCCTCAAATCCCAGCATGCCTGATCTCAGAACTGGTCCTGTAAGTAGCAGCACATAAGGAAAAGTACAAACTCAAGCACCTTTGGTGTTGTTAGCTCCCCTGCCTTTTTCTTTAGCGTCAAGTTTGATTAAATGTTTACCTTACAGTCTCTGGACTCTCTATTCTCTCTAGAATGCAATGTTTCCATCAGAATCTAAGCTTTCTTTTAAAAATGAAGTATTTTTAGCTTCCATTTTGGAGCTGGATCTTGGCAATATAACTTGTGTGTCCTTTTCAGGTTCAAAACGCAGGATGTAGATTAAAAGGACAAGGCTTGGGTTAAATTCAGGGATAAACTCAGGACACTTTGTGGTCCAACATATGTTTTTAATATACCGGATTGGGCTGGGCTTGAGTTCACTGGTTCCTCCTTGTTGAAAGGACTCATAAACATCCTCAGGGAAACAGATCTCTTCTAAAAGTTCTCAGAATGCATTCTGTTTGGAACTAAATTCCAGACACACTACCTACACACAGATTTATAGGAGACTTTGGTTGTTTTTTTTTTTAAATTACCTCATTGATAATATCATTCTATTTCACAATGCAGTATTGTCTTCCTATCATTCTGCTAATATTGTCTCACAAACACTACAGTCATTAAATACTACTTAAAGGGTAGCAGACAGCTAACAGGATACAGACGCTTTTATCTTTGAGTCAACTTCAACCAGTGCTTCAGCAGATGAAAAGAATGATGAATTTGTGTTTATAAAGTGAGTTAAAAATAAAGCGCAGAGGAATTGCCTGATGCCACCGTGGGGAAGCATACTGAAGACAAGCAATCTCATCCCAATTCTATGCTGTTTTGTAACAACTACTGTCTTATTTGATGCTCTCAGCAGAAAGGTCAAGCCCACGAACATTAAACACATCTTTTTGGGATCTACCTATTCTAGTCCTTAAGTGACTAACAAGGACAGTCAATACCATTGATGGACTCTTTCAAGAAAATTTCCTTCTGACAAGGAAGTCAGAAAAAAACACTAACCTGCAAAGTACATATTTGAAACATAAGTATAAATTAATCCGAAGAGGATAATATAATTTCCCAGTTTTCATACTGGCATAAATTCCTACATTCCTACAGCACTCAAACCCAGAGCCTTTCCAATGAACCGAAGACTGTACCAACTCATCTGCCTGTAACAAAGATTCTTTCTTTGCTAAAAATACTTCATTTTTAAAAGAAAGCCTAGAATGTTAAATATATTAAAGCCTGGTGATTCAGGTATATGTCAGCAGAGGGCATAAAGAAAGTTAGAAAGCTTTCCGTTGTAATCTAATCTAAAAATACTTTTAAATAATCCATTGCATACTTTTGTTTCACTGTCAACGTTTGCCTTTTGTTACTGCTTGAAATTGCTGCTTCTAGGCATAAGGCGATGAATTTTATAAACATTAAATGTAAATGTTGTTAAACAGAAGTAAAGAAATATTCTTTAAATAGAAGTCTATTCTTATCTTCTTACAGCTGTTACTTTCCCATAGCCTTTGTTATATGAATTTCCACAGGAAAGCACACGGGAAGATGACAAAACGAAGGCAGGTGTTTGCAGACTTACCTTTCTCAAGAAAGCCCAGTATGATTTATTACTTAAGTTTTGAATGTCACATTAATGTGTTACATTATTACATACATTTGAAAATTAAAAGCCAAGACATGTAAATAAAGTTATCCCTGAAGCAGTTAGTCTAATCTTATTAGTGCAACTGAAAGCATGATTGCAGGTCTAATTCAAAGAACCTGCACAACTCGCTTTAATTTACTTACCCTACCTTGCGAAGAATCTTAGAAAAATGTAAAAGACCTTAAACAGAATAAAATTCTCAATGTCTTTAAGCAGGACTAGAAACTTCCAAAGTCATGGCCACTACCTTCAGTAAAACGTGCATATTTTTTGAAAATGTAATTTTTGTCCTTTTAGCTGGTAAAAATAAGATGACAAGAACCTACAAAGTTGAAGTGTGGTCAGACTGAACAATCATATATTTGATTTTGACTGTCCTAACTAGCGATATCAGGATCTGTTCCTGCGCAGTGCTGGAAACACTCAGATTCCACCGCCACGAAGAGCCGAGACTGCTCTGCACCTTGTGATATCACCAGAGCCGTCAGAAATGTCAGCAATAGCTTTGGAGAGAGCTCATCACGAAGCTTTAGACATTACATTAGGGTCTAGCCCAGTGGTCTCCGAAGAGAGGGGAGAGTGGAGAGGTGCACACACAGGCTGCGTGCAAGAAAATCCACTGGGATGTAGGAATATATGTTTTTTACCATTAATAAATAAAATCAAATATTTTTTAAATAGTGTTTTTTTCATCTCTATCTCATCCTTTTTTTTATTTTCTATTTTTTTATATGTATTATAATGTACATAATATATTAGTACAATAGTACATGTATATAATTTATAATAAATAAATAAACATCTATTAGTGGTGCATACTCAAAAATGTTTTACTGCTAAGAGGTGTATGATCAAAAAGATTTGGAGACCACTGGTCTGGCATTAGTACAGTAACAGGATCAATGAAAAAAAGTAGAGGATGTGCCATCATTACACTTAAATTCTTTAATCAGAATAAACTGATTCCCCACGGACATATGACAAAACACAGGAACTGGAAAAAATAAGGAAATTTGTAGGGTGTTTCCCCGTCTCCTCTCCTTTCCGCTTCCTTTTACTTTTCCATTTTCCTTCTTCCCCTCCATTTTCCATTATCTTTGGCACTTCTCCATCTATTAATTTCTACACTCCCATTTGCATTAGTTACATTTTTCTTTCAAAAATGTTTTATTTTATAAAGCCAAAAGCTCTTAGTTTCTTTTGTCTTTTTCTTTGTATTTTCCCATGTTCTCATTTAGCCTAGTTCCATCATACTCGCCCCATACTCCCAGCATCTCCCCTTTTTCTGTCTCATTCTGCTTCTTTTGCCCTCCTCTACCTAACCTTTTATCTGGTTTGCAGACCCATCTTTGGGCCTCCCCATTGCCTGTTTCCTCCCACCCCCACTAACCTTAACCTCTTTTCTTTTCCCCCGTGGGACTTTACATTTTCCACATCCTCTCTTTCCTGTTATTTTCTTTTCCCATCACAAGATGGAAGAGAAATACTTGGGAGCAGAGACGTGCCTTTGTAGTGTTCTGTTTCCTCTAGCCTTTCGGCTACCCTTTCCCTTGGCAACAAATCCCCCCGTTATGAACGCAGGAATAGCTGTGGCCATTTGCTGCGACAAGTCCCTTCCTGTCTGAGGGCCCCCCCCACGCCACCGCAATGCAGGACACGGCACGCAGCCAGCAGAGCCTCATCCACTTCTGGCAGCAGGTTGGAGGGTTTCTGGGAGGATGTACTGCATTGCTGAAGCACCGAGACGAGCACAGGGAACAGCGAGACGGAGTGCGAGGGCGAAAAAATGGGAGCTGGTAGGGATCTGCAGTGAGAAGTGGGCGTGCGTACGTCTGAGAGCTGAAGAACGAGACAATCTACAGCCAAGGGAAGACCTCCTATATTCGCAGGTGGCAGTTACATGTCAGATCACATTACTTTAATCCAAATATCGTTACAGCCGCAATCAATACAATAAGCACTCTGGCAACACGCAACTTAATGGTCAAAAGCCTTTGAGGACTGAGGTTATTTATTTCATTGTTTCTCTGCTGCTGCAGTTTTCAAAAAGTCATTACCCTGGATGTTCAAGATACACAATGTTGAAGAAATTTTAAGAAATTTTAGAAAGAAAGTTTAAGAAATTATCAGTTACAGTAAAGTGTAAGCCAAAAAATACTAATATAGGTATTAAGGTACTTAATTTTATTTTTTTCTTAGAAAAATTCCTAGAGTGAAAAGAAAGGGTCACTACAGGAATTATCAATGTATATGTACACCTTTGGTCAAAAATATCACATCAAAGTATTATAGTACATATCAGCTAACTTTATGAACAAGTCAAAGACGAATATTTAAATTAGTCCTCAAAATATATGTTGATACATGGTTTTACTGCTTTGACTGCGTTAAGAAAGTCTAAGTGCTTTGGAGAGAATGTTTTCCTTTTTTGACGTACTTCTTTCTAACAATGTTTTTTTCTGAATGATTCTATTGCAGAAACAATATCAGCACCCACATTGCAAAAATGTCATCTCTTTTTCTACACTAATGGTCTCAAAATTCACTAAAAATATGTCTACAGAAGTATTGATCCATAATGTAGAACAAGTGCTAAATTCTGTATTTATAAACTTCGGGTCTTCTCTCTTTATCAGATTATTTGAAAGCATGTGCACATATTTTTCAGTAATGCAGTTTCTTTGTGCACTCTAATTACTGCTCCTCCAACAGGACACAGCAGAGGACAACTAAAATCACAGAACACCAGGTTGGAAGGGACCTGAAGGATCATCTGGTCCAGACTTTCTTGGCAAAAGCACGGTCCAGCACCGGCTGGCCCAGCACCCTGTTCCAGCTGAATCTTAAAAGTGTCCAGTGTTGGGGAACCCACCACTTCCCTGGGGAGATTACTCCAGCGGCTGATTGTTCTCATTGTGAAACATCTTCCTCTTGTGCCCAATTGGAACCTCCTCAGGAGTAACTTGTAAAATGATTAAGGAGGAAGAGCTCTTGCTTTACAAACAAAAATGGAGTGAAATCTGCTAGGGGTAAAATGGGTAAGATGATGGCAGAACTGTTGACCAAATCTTGCAAACATGAAATGGAGGACACTCATTTAGGAGTGAAATTTTTAGGAGCTGGCTTTAAAACGGAGAAAAAAAAGTACTTCTTTTAGAGGGAGTAATTCAATTCTTGGATTTGTAGCCATGGAACAACAATATCAAGAAGTTCAAAAAAGGGATAAACGAATTTGCATACAAAAGATAAACAGATATTAAAGGGCAAAGGTCTGGATGTACCCTTTGACATTGCTAGTTCTGAAATTCAGGATGTCAGATGCCAGATCTGACAACAGAGAGTACCCAGGTCTGCAAGCTCTTCCCAAATAGAATCCCTATCACCATCGCAGACAAAATCCTGAGACAGATGAACAACTTATCTGACACACTAGGGCACTTTTTAAGAGAATTTACTGCAAGGAAAGCATTTTCTGTGCACTAGTTGCTAATCTGTTTGCATGTTCTGACCCACGTGTAACGGTGATGCAATTAAAAGAAAGAAGCATAAGTAATCCTGCATTCATTGTGGGTAAGGTCACAGGGTTATTGCAGAAAAACTGACATACAAGAAATTTATATGCTTGCATAAGTAAAAACTTTATTGTGCATCCACATCCCATTGCTCCACATGAAGTCTACATAGTGCAGAAAGCTGCAATAATATAAAATTTAGATGTGGAAACAGTTGTCTCTGTGTTTCATGGAAGCCTAGCAGAGTGGATCAGCTCCCATCATCATAACCAAATTGCTTCTTTAATTAGACCTATGTAACAGGAAAAAAAAAACTAGGAACCTTAAACGGTAAGCAGAGAAAAGCACTGCAGCCAGTTAAATCATCCACTGTGAATAAGAATCAAATCCTTGGCTATCATAAATGATCACGATTGACTCCAATGAAACTACATAATTATACAACAACTATATATCTAGCAGAGTCTTCTGTGCACCGACAGTGATACATGAAATATTTGTATGTATGTATATTTAAAAATATTAATCAAATACTTAAACACACACCTGTACCTTAGTGATTCCTGGTTACTTATAAAATCCAATTGTTCACTGAAGTCATGCAGTACTAATTACAACTCAGAACTAGTGATGAAGTTTAAATAAAAGAACCACAAAATCACTGTGAAACACATACATTCTCATAGATGGCCATGTCCTCACATACCACACAAAGAGAAAGAGAGACAACTTGGCACAGAAGAGCTGTTGAACACTGACGAAGCAATAATCAAAAATGAGTCATAATGCTTTGTTGACACATGAACACTCTTGTTCATATGTTTTTTAGAGTAGGTATTCCCCAAACACCCATGTAAACAAATCTGTTTATGCAAATTTCTGTAAAAGGCAAGCATAAATGTCACAGATCAGAGTGTCATGGGCAAATACAATGTGATTTTGTTATTCATGAACAATGCCTTATGTAAAATGCATCTCCTTACCATTACTAAGTGAATATCTAGCATGACAATAACGCATTGTAACAGCACGGTCTGAAATGATCACAGCTTAGATTTAACATTTACCTTAACTGCATTATTCTGGAGGTAATTCCAGGACTGCATACTCAGATTTGTCAGTCCTCATGGCTTTCACAGAATCATATAATCGTAGGGTTGGAAGGGACCTCTGGAGATTATGGAGAGCGGCCTGGCAATGACTTCTGCCAGCTTCCTCAGCACTCTTGGGTGCATCCCACTGGGACCCATGGACTTGTGGATATCTAATTGACCTAATTGATCCCTCACTCGATCCTCCTCAATCAAGGGGAAGTCTTCCTCTTTTCCTGTTACTTTCTCCAAATAATGGAACTCCTGAGGGTTGGGCCGAGCAGTAAAGACTGAAGCAAAGAAGGCATTCAGTAACTCCGCCTTCTCTGCATCCTCCGTCACCATGGCTCCAGTCTCATTCAACAGCGGGCCCACAACTTCTGTAGTTTTCCTTTTGCCTCCAATATACTTGAAGAAGCCCTTCTTGTTGAGCTTGACATCCCTTGCTAGGTTTAATTCCAAGGAGACCTTGGCTTTCCTCGTTTCATCCCTGCACGCTCTGGCAGCGTTCTTGTAATCTTCCCAAGTGGTCAGTCCCTTTTTCCACTTACTGTAAACTTCCATCTTCCACTTGAGCTTTTTCAGAAGCTCCCTGCTCAACCACGCAGGTCTTCTGCGTCCCTTGCCCAATTTCTTGCTCTTAGGGATGCACCGATCCTGAGCTTGGAGAAAGCTGTGTTTTATCATGCCTTACGATATCTCAAGTCTCTGAAGAGCTCTAGGTACTGACAAGTGAATCTCAACTTTTCCTTAAAACAGAACCCTCTCCCCTTTGTGAGAAAATACAGCCTATGTATCATCCTTACTTTTAGAATTACTACAGTTCTTTTTGTTTAGGAATCATAAATGACAGAATGACAGGTTTTCTATTACGCACTTGCTATGGTGGGCAAACTGAGAGCACACTGGGTTATACGACTACAGCAGAACAGGAACTCACTTTTTCAAGACTGTTTTCTTCATCTGTCCTCCTGTTCTGGCTCCAAGCACACGGTCTGTGTTACACTGCTCGAGTGGCCACAACAGGTAGTGGCTTTTATTCAAGCTTCTTGCTCACTATAAATAATACTACAACACAGAATTCTGCTAAGTAAACCATGCAATACTTTGCCCTTCTCTGTACAGCATGCTACAAAGGAATTGTCCAAATACTAAATAAACTATACATTTAGCGCTATCACATGCCAGGTTGGGTAGCAGAAAGGTCTGAAAACCCCAATGCTTCTTGTCAGAACTTAGGTTTTATTACCCAAATCTTTTGTGAATGTGCTTCTAACGAATTAACACATAGCCATTAACAAAATAGCAGCATTCTGGGAGGCCATTTCAAACCAGTGACCAGCACAGTTCTGTTCGAGTTCTGAATAGTGTGCAGCATCTACCAAATGCACCTAGCAAACTTATTTTAATCAAGATTTGCGGCTGTGGAATAATTACTAAATTGGCCAAGAACACAAAAGTACAGCATTGTTCACACGTTAAGGAAAGTCATAAAATCAAGAGGCTTCTGAGCCTCAGCTCAGAGCTCCTGCCAGCCGCAGCTGGCACATGAAGAATGCAACATCTGCGGTTCCCTGTACAAGGTTGTTTGCGAAACTACACGAGGGATGGAACAGAACGTGATTGTTCCGTGGCCTTCCCTTGTGACGAATAGCAGATATGGGAACGAGATGGTGCTACAGAACAGGTAAGAGGCCTACACGCTACCCGAGCCAACTTTTCATCAAACGTTGATGAAATACTGTCCTTTGTGTGAACTTTGCTCATTACAATGTACCAAAACACACCTCCATCCCGGAGGCTACCTGCCCCCAAGGTGCGACCACTCCTGCTTGAGTACACCAATCGTAATAAAAGTATTAATGACTACAGTCACTCAAACTCCACTTTGAAGATAAAAAAATAGTATAAAAATAGCCCGAGAGAGGGGGGATATCGGGGAAGACACCATCGCGAACAAGTCAGGAGAACTCCATCACTGACTCCCGGGACCAGCCGACGGGCTGAGCCTTTCTTCCCCCTCACAGGGACGCCTTCGGGTAAGACTTAGACTATACCGAGTGTTTCCTCGAGGAACTCAGAAATTTCTCTGGAGAATCTCTCTCCTACCTTTATAGCCAGGCTGTATTGTTCATAACTTTGCCGCGCGTTTTGTATAATTAACAATATCTTTATTTGCACGTGATTTGCAGACAGCGTATTTATCACCGACGATCCTAAGAACCTATATAGCTGCTGTTTAAATAAACTGCACTGTTCAAGTAGCTGGTCGTTTTGGTTTCTCACTGAACGCGACCAAAGACTCGAGAGTGGCCGTGCTAGTTCATGAGCACAACTAGACTGAAGGTGCAGTCCACTATTAGTGTATCCAAATCGTAATAGTTCAATACATATTAAACGCGATTGGACTGATAGTGCTGAATTGGGCATCACTCAGAATTTAAACCTAGCCGCACCTGGCCTCCCACCTCAGTGAGGAGTGTCAGAACGCAAGGGGGTTTATCTTCTGCCAAAACTGCTTGGCCCCCTTTCACGCAACAGGGGCAAAATCACAATGAATCACATATGCCTCCAACTCAATTTGATAAAGCTGCTGATGATTTTGAGTTCACTTGTTCTCCTTAGGATGGTTTACAATCCTTTTACATTTAAAGTGTCCTAAGATTGTATGATCTTTAAAACAAGATGACTTACCTAACCAAGGACCTCTGCAATGCTTAAGATGCTTGAGAAAGACTTGCACTGACATTATATGTCTTTGAGGCACTAGGTGAGTTACTGATCAAATGACTTAAAATGCTGCTCTCGCTCATTTGGATCTTTGGTATAACTCTTGTTTTTGAACAATTTAGTAAATCCACTATTTGCCCAACTCCAGAAGGAAACTTAGGGCGAAAACATTTGTGGCTTCGTAAGAAAAAAATATCCCAATATGAGAGCCTGATTCCATTCATACGGGGACTCATCAGGGAGTGTAGCGATAGGACAAGGAATAATGGTTTTAAACTGAAAAAGGGGAGATTTAGGTTAGATATTAGGAAGAAATTCTTTATGGTAAGGGTCATGAAACACTGGAACAGGTTGCCCAGGGAAGTTGTGGATGCCCCATCCTCGGAGGTGTTCAAGGCCAGGCTGGACGGGGTTTTGAGCAACCTGGTCTAGAGGGAGGTGGAACAAGATGATCTTTATGGTCCCTTCCAACCTAAAGCATTCCATGATTCTATGATACACCCTGTGCTTTAGGAGGAAACAGGGCACAGCTACCTACTTGAGATGTACATAGCTTCTAGCATAATAGGAAGGTAAATTGCCTATCTCATCTTCAATAATCCCTCTTCCATGTCTTCTCTTCAGTGCTGAAGGTTAGAAAACTATTTGCCCTCTGCAAGCAAAAAAAAATAATAATTGAAAATGAAACACTAAAATTACAACCATTTGTGTGATGCCTCATTTACCAGCCACAAAACCTCTTCTAGGCAACAAAACCCTTTTGATGTTTTCTAATTATTTTGAAATAGATTATTACACTAAGATACCTTACTAATACCTCTAGGGAAAAGTTGATGATGAAATACTTCTTTTTAACATTGGCCCCTTTCTTGCTGGCACAGTAGTCAGTTTTTAAGAACATTTCTTTAAACACTATCCTCAGTCTTAAAGTATTTTCCTTGCCATTTTACCAGAACTATTCTAGCATTTTATTTCCTTTCACAGAAAGAGGTCTTACTGGAGGAATTAAAAAAAAAAAAAAAAAAGGGAAGAAGGTATAGTGTAGAATTTATTCTTATCATCATATAATGGAATTTCTTCACAGGGAAACATTGTTTCTATGGCTGTTTTATAATATTCTCTCAATGCAAATTGGTTAAGAAGTTTCATATGTTAGAGGGTTCTAAGGCTATTTGATGCTGAAATTTGAATCTGGAGCTACTTAAACTCAATGGGTTTTTACACTAACTTTTAATGATTGGAAAGAGTCAAATGTTATCTGAACTGTTTAAGTGAAGGGGAGCAAGCCTGATGCAGTGAGTAGCTCCTGAAAAACTTTTTTTTTTTCCACCCAATGAGAATATAAACAACTTTTCAGTTTTTTGGTTTTTTTTTTTTCCCCAAATACTGTTCAAGTGAAGTAGAACAAGCCATATTAACTAAATTTATTAAAACAACCCACAACAACCCTATCTCCCTTCAGTCTCCTCCGCTGCTTGCCAAGGACATAGGGTAACAGTAGTTGTGAATGCAACATTCCCACCTTTGAGAATGTCTTTCAAGCACTTTTTTTGCTTTTCAGGATAGCATGCCTATACTTTACATCTAGCTTTTCAATCTTCCTTTTGTAGTAGGGTAGCAATGTGATCTCTGATGACACCATCTGTGGTACAAATTTTTGGTATTAAGAGTCAGTCTCAGCAACAGCACATCAAACAGTGATAGTGTCAGGATTAAGAAATAAAGGGCTTTTTCCATAGCAGTCTTTTTGTTGTTTTCTGTTGCTGAAAAATAAACTTCCAAAAGTGGAGAGCAGTAAATGAAGATAATTCTTGTAACTTAACAGTCTCCACTTCTGAGCTGGTGTATAGTGATAGCACAGAAATATCTAAACCATCTGCATGCCATACTTCACAAAACCACAGAATGGCTGACGTCGAAAGTGACCCCTTGAGATCATCGAGTCCAACTCTTGTGCTCAGAGCAGGGTCAGCTACAGCAGGTTCCCCAGGGCTGTGCTCAGCCGGGTTCTGAAAGATGGGATCACCACAGTTGGGTCCAGTGTTCTAGCACCCTCCCAGAAAAAAAAAAAAGTTTTTTCCCGGTATTCAGATTGGATTTCCTATTTTCCTTGTCCTCTCAGTGGGCAGTACTGGGAAAAATCTAGCTCTCTCCACTCCCTCCCTCCATCAGATATTCGAACACATAGTTAAGATCCTCCCCCAAACCTTTTCTTCTCGAGGTTGAACAGCCCGAGCTCTCTCTGCCTTTCTTTCAATGACAGATGCTCCAGTGCTTCAGTCATAGCTGTGGCCCTGTACTGGACTTGCTCCAGTACATCCGTATCTTCATGACCCTGGAAAGCCCAGAACTGGAGCCAGCACTGCCGATGTGTCTCCACTCACAGTATGGAGTGGAGGGGAAGGATGACCTCCCTTGACTTGCTGTCAAGTCCCTGCCTAAAGCAGTCCAGGATGCTGTTGGTCGTCTCTGCTGTAAGGGTGCAGAGTCTGCTCTCCACCAGGGTCCCCAACTCCCTTTCTGCAGAGCTGCTTTCAAGCGATCAGCCCTCTACTTATACAGAATGTGTTTTCCTCTGGTTCTCAAAACACTATTTTCTTTATCTTTGTCTTTAAAATATTAATAATGCCTACTATATAGCGAGAAAAACTATCTGTAGGACCTGGAATAGTCCATAGGTACCAAGTAGCTAGCCCAGATACACAATGTCATTCAATTAAAAGAGTCCAGAACTAAACATGCCATTTTATTTTTTCACTAAAAACCACACCACCTTGAAAAAGTAGGCATGTTTGAAAACAGTCAATAAGAGTAGCTAACTGAACATACAGTAGAATTCTTTGCTGCCACAGGCAGACAGTGAAGAGAGGGGACTTTGGTTTTTTTCTTAATGTGTAGCTGTGAATGTGACATTGCAAGGCCTGTCCCCAAAGACCCCACGTTTATGAGGTAAATATTTTACATAAATGAAGTTGTTTTTAAAGTTGATTTGCCAAGGTTTCCAGAACTGAAAAAGATAGTTTACTGTCAAGTATTTGTGTCTTAAAGAAAAAAAAAAGAAAAGAATGAGACCACGCCACGTGGTTCACAAAATGCTCTTTTCTTTTTCCCGAAAATACAACATTGTCCTGTTAATGAATGCTGAATCAACTGTTATTTATCATGAGACAATTGCATTTATAACACAAAACAACAGCCCATTGTCAGTTTCACCAAAATGATGGTTTAAAGACAAGACAACCACCATGTCAAATGTTTTCCTCGTAACTGCAATAGCTCAAAGTTGCTTTATGTTGGTAACAAGTTTGTTGCCATAATATGATTCTCAGTACAAGCTAGGCAGTGACTAAAACCAATTTTAATTCCTTCAGTAAACAACTCATCTGAAAAATCTAGGTGTAAAATACAAATGAGAACAAACCGGTAATGATTAACCATGCATAAGTGGTCCCAAAGAGACCAGAACCTTTACTCACCAGTGTAATCCAGCACAGCTGCATCTACTGAAGACAAAACACTGTTAGTCAGGCCTTTTGTTCTGCTTCAACAAAACACAGAAACAAAAGCAGGAAAACTGCTATTCCACCTTTTCTCTCTTTTCAATTACAGGGTGCCATAATATTCCCTGGCACAATCACATAGTTCTTGTAATGACACTTGATCATTTGCCTGCAGTTTGCAGTACTATCAGCCAATCCGTACCACTTACCACTGTAGTTCTACATTCCTTACTTGTGAATTTTTGAAGAGGACTCTCAAAACAGATTTCATTCATCCCAAAGAAAACAAACATGTAATGGTAATGATTTCCATCTAAGTCAGAGATAGTGGCTGGAAGGTAATAAGAAAATAAAATCAAACTGTGTATACAGTATGATGTAATAAAGCAGAGTTACACATCTACTTAAGCACACTTCCAATTGCAAAATCTTGGATTAGGATGAAAATCTTTAAATCTAATATTATTGTGCCCAAATACTAATCTGAAATTCAGAATATACTGAAGCATACCTGATCAAGATGACAAACAAGAACCCGGTTGCTTGGGAACAAATTCGAATTTCTTTCTAGTCGATTAACCAACCAGAGAGCATACAACAAGAAGTTGCTGATGATTTCAAAGAAAGATAAATTTTAATTCATTACAGAAGAATGTTTATAAGTAGCTCTGCAGCAGAAAATCTGTATGCTGAATGGTAGAAAGAAATAAAATAAGGCATGGGGGTGGGAGGGTGATCATAACAGCAGTTGCTGATAAAGAAGTGTGCTGACAATTCATAGCAGTGGGTTATTGCTTTAGGTCTCAGATTTCCTAGAGTAAATGGGGAGTTGCTTATTATTTTTGATATCGCAAGCGACTGTTGCTATTTCTTTTTAAAGAAAGAAAGGAAGAACAGCATGCGTGTGGAATATGTTTACTGTTAATCAACACATCTTAACCAAAGTTTTCACGATACTTGAATCTACATTTAAGTATACAATAGTCTCAATCACAAAACCCAAGCAGAACAATTAAACTACATAAGGCCTTAAAATTAGAAGCACAGTGTATATTGTTGGAATATCACTTTGTTTACAAATAGTCTACCTATAATTAAGTTTATTTTTCATAGTTTTATTCAAGCAAAATGCATTCAAGGGAAAGGCAACTTACAAAGTTTATTTTACTGTGAGTTAATAGAAAAGTGTCAATGTTCTCTTCTTGCCCCGCCCTCCCACCCCATCAAGGTGCGATTAATAAAATTTCCATATAATACTCAAAAAACAGTAAGCTTTTTACACTGAACATCCAAAAGTAAGTCTGATCAGACAACGGCAAACTTGCAAATTGTTTATTACAAAGCTGGATAAACTTCCAGGTTCTTTCTAATGAAATATTGCATCTCTACGCAATCAATGTTTAAACTACATTGTCCACAAAGTCGCCTAGGCTCTAAAAGTCTTACTGGTTTCAATGAAGTACTTAGTGGCCTCAGTAGCAATCACGTGAATGATATTTACGTTACAACAATGGTAACTTGTGGCATTATTTTTGGCAAGATTAGGACAGCTGAGAAGATGAGTGGGTAAATTTGTTTAGTCTGAAAGGTAAGGGACAACACAAGAAAAAAAACAACTAAAGTAAAACTAAGCACAAAAGATAAGAAAAAATATGGAAAGAGAGATATATTTTGACTCCCTCCCCCTATAACAGGGCATGAGTCATTTCCAGTGACTGTCTATTCTTATTACATACATTAGTATTTGCTCAAATTTCATGGCTATTACATTTTTACAGACCAACTGCTTAAAAGTCTGGTTTTTAATTTACACCTGTGCAACAGACTAAGTCACAGTACATTTTGAGATGTTTAAAAAATATCTATAAACACGTTTTTGATATGCTAAAGCATTTGGCAACACTTTTACAGCATTTGATTTTATATAATTAAAATTTCATACAGTACTCTGATTTTTTTGTACATCTCAGAAGAAAAAAATCCCCCACAAATACGAACTGCCAAGCTTGACTGTGTGATCATGTAATTCCAGTTTATAACGCTGGTATTAAAACCTTCATTAATTATGTTGACAAACCATTACCTGTATATTTAATGAAGGCAACCAACATGATTTGAAAACACAACCTTCAGGTTTTATGTATTTATCAAGGCGGGCAGTTCTGCAGTGAAATGAAAAAGCACGTAAATGTATAAAGAAAATTACAAGTTCACTAGTTCCTGTGACACAAACTGTTTTAATCTTTCAAGGTACTGTCCATAGAGTTCCACATCATTGTGTCCCGCTCCTTGTACCCACAGTGGTTCTACTGGTCTCTGGCAACGCTCAAATAATGCTAGGCCATGTGAAAAGTCAATTACTTCATCTTCAGTCCCATGGATTATTAACACAGGAGATGTTATTTTAGAAATTTTGTCAATGCTGTAAGAAAAAGATCACATATATGAACACAGTGTGCTTTATTATATCTTTTTGAAGGATCAGACTGTTAATTTCACTTTTTAAGTACACATTGTAGTTTAAATGATTTAATTCTCAGGTTGTTTAAATCATTAGAAAATTAGATCTTATCAACACCCTGGAAGCCATTACAGTAGCACATGTAAAGCCACACAGAAAGGAAAAACACTACTAGAAACTATTAGGATCAAATAACAGAGCAATCCATCTAAAAGTGGTATTCATTACTGTGTTCACTTAAAAAAAAAAGTCACTGGACTGATTAAAATATTACTTCAGAGTTCTTCAGTAAAAAAGTGCTTGTCAGAGGTGAGAGAATTTTAGCACTAAAAGTTTGACCATCTATGGGGAAAAAAGTTAGATGCTCAAAAGTAATTCTTTGAGAGAAGCATACCAGTTTGTAATGACCAACTAGTGGTATAGTTCTGAAATACATGACAGGAATTTTCTTCAGTTAAGGTCTACAGAAGATTTTGTTCAGTTACCCAGATTAACTGCTTGTTAGAATTGGTGATATTAGGGGTTACATATAAGAAAACTAATCAATTCTTTATCAGATACCCACTGAAATGAATCGAGATGTGAAAAACCTAGAAGATTTACAAAGTTTGTAAACTCCTTCAAATCAAATATTCCTCATTGCTGTTATTCACCCTGATTTTTCTCCAACTGTTTTTTTAAATCTTTGAAAGAAATTTCAGAGAATTTGTTGTATTACTTGTTTCCCTAGTCCCAAAACTTCTGTAATAGGGAAAAATGCATGCAGAATACAAAATCCTACAACTTACTTTGGGAATGCATCAAAGCAATAGGTCTTCTTTGTATCAGGAAAAGCTACTCGCATTCCTGAGGTCAGTGGAGAATGAAGAATTACAGCAGCACTTTCATACCTAGCAGCAAGATCCACAGATGGTACTGTTCCTATACTCTGGCCATATATAATCACATTTTCAGGGCGGATACCGTACCTAGAAAATTAAAAATGTTAACAAAAGTGGCATATAAAGTGAAACAGACAAAATCACAACTACATAGCAAGGCAAAAGGAAAAAAACATTTCTGAGGATGAAAATTTATATTAAAAATAAACTAACTATGAAACAGGAGCTTGGTAGAAGAACAAAAAAGTATATTCTATAACATTCCTGACTTAAGGAACAATTATTTACTTTGTATTTGCACTTTTTTTTGGCGTTATGCCTGAATGATACTGAAATATGGTGGGTTTTTGTTTGGGTTTTTTTTGTTGTTTGTTTGGTTTTTTAATCCAGATTGTGAATTCTGTACTAGCTGAAAGCCTTTACTGGTAACTCTAGTGGACCTACAACAGAAAACTGATTACAGACTTACTAGCTCTATGGGTATCATCAAATGGAGCATAGTCAAATCTGCAAAAATTTGATTAGCTTAGTCTTCTGATACGTGATAAATACTACAAGTTGATAACATTGATCAGCAATTTAGTTTGACCTAGATCATGCCCATAAAGACAGTGGCAAGAATGTTATGCATTCTATGTAATAGACGCTTCTTTCTTATCACAGTTGATTGGAGATGCAAGCTAGCAAGAGGAATACCCAACCTAATCCACAATTAAGACAGCCCAATAAGCACTACAAAATTAGTCAAAGCCTCCCTCCTAGTAAGATGAAAACACTCATTTTTTTCTGTAATTACCTGAGGCAAACAAGAGAGTCATGAAACAGCTAGTTAACACTTACACAAGTCAGATTTAATATATTTTTCTGCAGTAGTGTGGGTACAAAGAGCAGCTGGTTCCCAAGTAACACTGGAAAAGCGGAAAGTTACTCTGGCAAAACAGTGCCCACAGCAGAAGTGAGCTGTATACATTGATCTATACTAACATATACAGCTATACATTGATCTATACTAACAAAGTACTCTCAGTACAGGTTCAGACTGCAAAACTGTATCTATCTGGCTACCTTTGTTGAACCTATTTGGGAAATGAAGTACCTTAAATAGGAAGAGATGCTGTACCGCATTACAAAAAAAAAAAATTAAAAAACCCCACCCAAAACAAATAAAACAAGACCAAACGAAAAAACCCAACCACCCAACAAAAAATACTCCACCAAACCAAAATAACCCAAACATTGCTCTCATGTATTATCAGCAGCTTATTCAGCTTTCTGAGTTTTGTAATCAAATTAAGAGTTCTAACATATGAGGACTCAATCATCAGCCTGGAACTACAGGCAAGCCCTCCATCTCACAACAGTTTTCAGAATAAAAAAATTCAATCATTCTGATTAACAAATATTTTCTCAAAATTCCAACACATAAAAATATAACAAATTAAAGCTTTGAAACCAAAACAAATGTAAGGTCTTCACTATTTCTGTATTTCTTCTGGAACTGTGAACAGCTAGCACCTATTCTTTCACAATGAATGTCCCAGTTCAAAATAATTCAAATCACATTTGTCCATTCTAAAAGCACAGTATGGCCTTCTATCCCTTTCCTATAATCTGAACAAAACTCACATTAATACCTGACACGTTGCATCATTAGTATGGCATGAGGTTTGCAGTGTGTTATGACATTGCATAGTTCTTAAATAAAAAACCTTGAAAATTATCATACTCACATTTCCTCAAATATTGAGTTCTACAAGATGCAGGCCATTGCACAGAAATTTAAAGCAAAACTTAAAAGTACGACTTGGAGGATATATTCTCCTCTTTCTCATTATTCTTCCCCCTATTTTTAGATCCAAGGCCTTCAGCCTAAAGATAGCTAAATGCTAGCTGCAAAAATAATCCCAAAAAAAGCATTTACTATATTTGGATTAAAATAATCTGTTCTCCATCACAGCCAAACAGACTGCCTTCACAGCACCCACCAGAAACTATTTGTTTCACAGTCTGGAAAGTAAAATATTGGGGGCAATCACCAGAAGCGGTGGTTCAAAGTAGTCAGACTTTTGAATATCCTGACTTGAAAAAAAAAAAACCAACCACCAAAAAAATCCAAAAACAAAAAAACCAAGAAGCTTGGAAACCAGAGAACATCATCTGCTGTGTCTGTCTCCATTTTTCCCTTTCCTCTTGAACAGACTCCTGAAGAGTTTGGGGAAAAAGGAAGAGCCCAAACATCCCTCAGTTCCTCTCTCCCAAAAGTATTACTTTCCAATCTAAGATGGAAGAATTCTTGAAAAGATAACTATTAGTTCTCCACTCATAAAATTCATCTACTCCTTTTGACAGTCCTGTAAACTCCAAGAAAACTCCAGGAGTCTGGCAGAAAATTATTAGTTGACTTCACACCTTGTCTCCCAAATAAGGAAATGCCAGATCAAGAGAAAAAGTGGCAGTAATGTTGTTCTCTTAATCAGTGACTTAGAATTACAGGCCATCCTGAGGAAGGGGAATGTGACAGTTACAGAGCCATACGCTGTAAGTAGCTGTTCTGGTGACAACAGCTACAAGACATGCTGTAAAAACTGTTGATAACTTTGAAAGCTAATTATGTTGATCATAAGAATAATGTAAACATTAGTGTATACTCAAGTTATCTTAGATAACTAGTGTCAGAATAGACGGGCCTTCAGTTTGTTGGTGGTGGTAATGGTGGGGTTTTTTAAGCCATAATCACCAGAAAGGACCTTGGAAAAAGACCTTTAAAGTAGCCATGCACAGATTTACCTTCTCAGAGAAAGAACTGCTCCTCAGGGACAAGTTATACTGGACTGAATCTGGCATAAAATTTAGATAGATGTATTCCACAGTTTAAAGGCTGCCCACAACATCTTTCTCTTTCCCACAGTAACTGGGATTTCAATTCTTTTCAACACCCGATTCATCCTTTATATTCACGCACCTAAGGGCTACCTGCCTGGAAAGCACATAGAACTTGAAGAGCAGTTTTTACATAGAACTAAATGTACCTCTGTTGCCATAAGCTTGCTAGCATCCACACAGAATGTCTGAGTACTCACAAACTTCTGCCCTATCATCACACCAAAAATACAGGTTAATGTCACTACAAAGCTAAGCTACTGCCAAACTGCAGAGAACCACTTTCCTATTTGCATCTTCAGTCACATGTTGCTCCTCATTTGGCTTCACCAATTAGTTCAGGAAACTGAATTAGTCAGAAGATAGAGCAATTACTTTTCTGCTCCTTTGTGCTGGCTGTCTTCACAGCCAGGTAAGAAATGACATGCCACTGGTGGGTTAAAGAAAGCAACAACGCAAGAAGTTTTTGTAACTACCATCAGACCACTCCCTAGAATCAGGGCCCAAGCTAACACAGGGCAACTAATGAAGCCAGTATCCTCTTCTGCAAGCCTACACATGCTGATCAAATATAGATGGTTTCTTTTAAAAGAGGCAACCCTCAACACCCCCGCCAGATCTTTTCAGCTTCCGGCAGGAAAAGAAAAATTGCTAAGCAGCAATGAAATACTCTTTTTTCCCCCCTTTGTGACAAACTTCACAATGTGTTGTAGCAGAAACTCTTTTACCGTTTCCTTTACATTTCTGTCTCTGCTACAAGACCTTTTCTGCACTTTACTAAACACTTATCTTAGTGGCAGTCCACCTTTTTCCACCCCTCCCACCTACTTTTTTTTCTTTTCATAGCATCATAGAACAGTTTGGGTTTGAAGATGATCTAGTCCAGCCCCGGCACCATTTTTCACTAATGGTGAAAATTTTCACTAAATCAGGTTGCTCAATTCCCTGTTTGATCTTAGCTTGAACACTTTAATTGGATATACATCACATTACTATGATGTGCAATATGCAAGCTACAAAATGCATGTCTGGCTGTAACAAGTGTGTTTTGGTTGTTTTTTTGTTTTTGTTTTTTTTTTAAATTCTGTTACCTGTAACAACCAAATACCAGCTGAAATTATCATACTATACTTGCAGGCTCTTAGAATACAAATCATTTTGCCCTTGATATACTTAAGGGAGACAGAAAGCAATTTATCTTTTTACTTCTGAACTACTGCTGTTAATCTAGAAGACTCGCTCACTTTACAATAATAAAATAAAGTATCAATAAAATCAACCTTAGAAGGGTACATTTTCAATAGTACCTCTAAGGCTTACACTAATGAAGAGGTGCAATAGATGCTCTGGTGAGGCCACTCTGTGTGAAGCTATTGCAACACATGCATTTAACCAACGGCCAGCAGTGCTTGTGGCACAAGGAACAAGGGAGAACATCCAGAGGGAATTTTCAATGCACATTTCAGAACCTTTTGTCATCATGCACATAACACACAAAATTATAGCTGCAAATTGCAGAACATGAAGGGCATCAACAACCTCCACACCTTTAACTAGCAACATTCCAGGCCACGAATAAGATTGATGAGCGTACAGCTCTTCCTCAACTCAGATGCACATTCCCTTTCTTGTGTATACAACACGTAACATTGCTAGAAGAAAAGGGGAACTGTTTTATGAGAGGTAAGCCCATTGACCATGCATGTAATAATTAACAAACTGCATCACCTCTGCCTCTCTCATGATGGTTTGGCCTTTTATAAACTTTATAGTGCTACTGGTACATTTGTTTTACTGGCAAGATTTCTCTTCATGATAAAAGTGAGCTACTTTTTCCTATCAATTTACATAAAAGCTCAAATTCTCTCCAAATATTCGAAGCTAAGGCACCTCATCTTCTAGCACGCCCCCCCACTTTTGAATAAAAAACCCAAACATGTAGTTTATGAATTCTCAAAAGAGCACTTTCAGCTGACATCCAAATAGATCTGATATTATTCCTGTATTTGGCTGTTCAAATTATGAACATTCTGTCCAATTTGACACATCAGTTTGATGGTGAGATTTACTCTTCAATTTTTCAATTGTTATACAGTCCATGATAAGCAACAATGAAAAGGCTGTTTGGTTTCTTAAAGGTAAGCCTGGTCATGAGGTTAACTCCAGGAAGTCTTCAGGTTTCTGAATGAGTGCCACTTGCCCTGCATTTGCGTAGGGCTGGTTAAACCTTTCCACCCTTGCTAGGGTGTCATCAAAGGTCTTCAGAGACCAGGACAGCAGAAAATAGGCGTATCCCAAAATGACTCCAGGCATTTCAACACTTTGTAGCTATGACAGTCAGAAAAAGAATGTCCTCACTTGCAGCTTTTATACAGTCCCATGCACATGAATATGCAATAAAGCACAACTTTCCCAAACACGATGGCAGTGAATCACCTTGCTACCTTCTACAGTCAGCATCCACATGGATAGCTACGGCTTCCTATTAAAGTACTCCAAGAGGGTAAAGAATAGGGAGACA
Source organism: Larus michahellis (assembly GCF_964199755.1). Lineage (NCBI taxonomy): Eukaryota > Metazoa > Chordata > Aves > Charadriiformes > Laridae > Larus > Larus michahellis. The sequence continues at coordinate 38,788,713 of NC_133930.1, forward strand.
ATTCAGAAACTGCATCTGCTGTTTACCTCTTCTGATCTGCTGCCAAATTAGCCTTCTGTATTCATTTACATGAATGATAATCACATACCCTTACAACAACCACTTTTAAGCAAGTAGTGTTGGACCAACCTCTCCACCACCCTCAATACTAATTCCAGACTATTTCACCCTACGTGTTTAGGCCCCACTGGACAGTTGTGCCAATTTACAGATGACCATACAGATTGTCCTTCCAAGATACAAAACTTAACACACTAACAGGTCTCTACCACAAGCAGCTGTGTTGACTGTAGAATGCAGCCCCCATCAGCATTTCAAGTACCCCCAAAACACCTTGTAATGCTGGGTTCTATGATCCTATTTCTCAGAAAAGGGAATGCAGAGAGCTGTGCGTGGCTGTGATCAACCTCCAAAGGTAATTTCTCCATTCTTTTCTTCATCTCATCACAATCTGACACACACTTTAAAAGCCTAGGATCCCTTTCTTCTCTCATCCCACCAACATGAATTTCAAAGGAGTTACAGCTATACTTACATCTATTCTGCAAACAATCCGCTGAATTAATTTGTTTTTGCAGGACACTTACATTATAAAACGTTAAAGATGCTGTCAGTATAACACTGATAGAACAGGCTATGCTAGAAAAGTGATTCAATGCTGCAGCAAATGCTCAAAGGCTCCATTCTGGTCCAGATATTCATCAAGTATTTAAACACAGCTAAGCACAGATTCAGGGCTCAAGAGAATACCGCAGACGGGTAACCAAACTGCGTGAGCCAGGATATCCAGAGCCACATGCTGAACTTCTCAATGCTACATTGAGATACATGGACAAGAGCAGGTCTGCCAATTGAAAAGTTGTTGGAAGTACAACAGAGGAGACTCGTAATACCAACCACTTTTGAAGCAATGGAAAAAATTCAGTTCACGTTTGTGAAATCCACAAGTCAGGCAGACCAATCCAAGCTCTACAGACTCTATAGAACTGCGTATTTCTAAAGATGGTTTTGACACAAAAAATAAATGAAGACAGCAAATGGGACTAAGGTGAGGTAATTCCTGAATGGAAGAAAAGCAGATAAGTGGAGTATGTGTTTAGAGTTCCTCTCAACAATGTCTGTTCAGCAAAGGGCATGTTCAGATAGGATATTACAATGAACAATTTTATTTCACTAGGGAACGCACACTATGGATTGTTCCAGAATGGAGGAGAGAATACAGTTCCAATCACATATCCTTTTAGGTTTTCAATTAGAAATTCATCAGGGGGAAGGAGAGACAATAAATACAAATTAGTTCCTGAAACAGAGCCTGTAAACTAACGTAAACAAGCAATTAAATTTCAGCATCTAGTTCTCTTCCATCTGCTGATATATTCAAACAATTCAGACTATCTTCCATACTGTTCACAAACCATATTATGTTTTTGGCCAATGTTACTGCGTATTTCACCAAGTGGCTATCTTCCAGATCACCTATCAACTACAAATCGCAGCCACCAGTGCACCTGTTGCAGCTCTTGGCTTACAGAACGGATGTCTAGTTACGTCTCAGCTTTCCACTGTAATCAAAAGAAATGACAAAACCTAATCTAACAACACAGTACGCATGTTTTTGAATATATGAGGTTGAATACCTGTCCCCTGTGGTTGTATGAGGTTTATGATAATAAGCTTTCCCCCTACTTTAATATATGAATAAAATATGCTTCTTTAAAAAGAACTATCACACCTTTGTTTTCATGTAAAAGAAATGCAAGACATTATGTGTATTTAAAACACTGAAAAGGCATGATCCACTCCACAGTAGCAGAAAAATAGTTAACATTACATTGATCAAGTTCTAAATTCACTGCGACAACTACCAGGCTCCAAGATTTTTTAAAGAGTCTTTACACATGCCCTTACACTAAGTCACATCCCTGATATTATTTTATTAAACAGCACACTCACCTTGCAATTACTGAACAATAAGAAGCTGCTCTACATTAAATTCAGGTTTTCACAGATTATTTTTTTGTGCAAAATACACAATATGATTGGATTTTTTTGGTGAACATCTATTCTTACAATCACATGGCATTTTAAAAAAATAATCTTTTTGTGGTTTGGGTACTTGTAACACAAGAATAATATTCCTCTAAGTGGAAAAAAACATAGTGAAAAATGCTCTCAAATTTAAGAAGTGGGTATTCAGTGCTGCGTTTATTTGGTGCCTGGGATTCTTACCTATATCAGAGAATGCCTCCAGATTTTATCTCTCTAAAACTGGAGTCTTAGAACACAGAAATTGCTGAAGCAACATCCTTCCAATTTGCATTATTTTCCTTGTCCAGTTTTAACTTATTTGAGCTCACACTACTGATTCAAATTCCTGTTTTTTGTTCCCACCATAATGTATTTACACAGATCAATTACAATCTCTCCCACACATCATATTTTGCTAAGATAAAAAATTTTTTTGTTTTATATAGAAAGCTATCTTTGGAAATACTGGTGGTGATAGTCTGAATTCTGAAACATAGGTGGTCTAACACCATACAGAAATCCAAACAGAGTCTCACAAGGTTCTCCTATAACAGCTTTTCCACTGTGCCTCCCTAGAAAAGAAGTAGGTGATGGAATTAGCTGAAAAACCAACCTGTACTTTCTCTCACCCACATCACACCAGTGGTCCAGTTACTGGGAAATCAATTATTGTAGATTTTTCTTATTGTCTGATATTTCTAACTGAAGACATCCCAAACTATGACAATAAGGATTATCTTCCAATCATTCAAGACTGCAACCTTTTCAAAATTTCATCCCATTCCAATTCTTGTAGTATATTGATACTATATACTGATTGTTCTCAGTACTGACAATGCCTTCAGCATAAGGCACCATCAATCAGCTTGGATATGAATCCATTAATCCTAAAATACAGCATTTCTGTTTAAACTACCAATGCAGATTAAGTACAACCATTTGAAAAGCAAGCTGTAAAAGAAAAATGTCAACTAATGTCTTACCTTGTCCTAAGAGCCACCCAAGCAGCATCAATGTCAGCATACAGATTCTTCTCTGTTGGCTTCCCAGAACTTGCACCATATCCAGAATAATCATATGAGAATATGTTGCAATTAATCCGTGAACCCAGTCCTATGTAAAAGCTGCTCATCTGTCCTAGGTCAACAGCATTTCCATGTGAGAAAAGCAAAGTATACTTGGCATTAGGCGAGCAACGCACGAACATACAGGCAATCCTGTTACCTTTACTTGTTCTAGTCATGAAACACTCAACGGCATCTTTTTCTCTAGAAGAATATTGCCAGTCTGCTCGCTCTGAGAGATGTAAAGTCCAACGACTACCACTCTCATCACACATCAGTGTGTACGTGGGATCAGGAGGTAAGAATGCCAGTTTGGAGGCAATTTTCCCTGGGCATGGCGGACAACAGAACAGGCAACACAGTTCACTAAAGGAAAGGTTATTCATCTTCTAGTCTGAAACAGGAAGAGAGAATGGTATCAGTTCCTAGTTACAATCCTTTATAAAAAAAAAAAAATCATGGAAAAGGTAAGCTTAACCTTTCTAGAAAATAATAGATAATTTTAGTGTAAACATCTAACGAAGCATGGATATAAATAGTTACATACATTTCTATATAACAGATTATTTGATATTATTAGCTACTTTAGAATGAGCATATTATTAGAGTGAGTGGTAACTCTAAAGCCCTGCCAGAAACTAAAACTAAAATGTGATTAGCCAGTGAAAGAACAAGCATGAGTTTTGGAGTTTCTCTGGAGGAAATGAAGTCCCTCATCTTAAGCTATTAAGAGAAGTGTTCATCCCATTGACAAATACTTATGTTAGAAAGAACAATTAAAATATGTTGCAGTGTTTGCTATGCAGATCTCTGCAGCCAAAAATCACTACAACATTTCCTAAATACAGAGAATACATATTGCAATCATGAGTTATGGGCTCCTGCAAGAAGTAGCAGCAGTATGAAAGGTGCATGACGGTCAAAACTTAGAAGCCAAAACAAGATGTTTCTGCTGGCTTAGCAAACATTGTAGACCCTCAGTACACTAAAACACAGCCACAAACTCTTCCTTGCTCCACATACTAGCTGACATAAATGTTTCCAAACCCTTCAAAGAAATTATTAGCGAAGGTCTTCTGTATTGCACACAGGAATTGGGATTATATTAATGACTATTTTTATTCAATGCACTGACAAAAACATCCCAACCCAAACATTCTACCACACATATTTGGCAAATCAATATAATGTAGAATACCAATTCAAAGCATTGGTTAACGGAGTTGGGGGTGGGAGAAGTAAACACACAAACACCTAAAGCAACCTAGGGAAATATACAGTTGCTCTGAAAAGCAGGCATTGTGTCCTCTTAATTTACAGCAGGGAGAAGGGAGAGGTAAAAAAATCCTTTATTGTGACAATACTTTTTCTCAGAGGTAGGAAGAGTGATGAGATCTGCCAAGAGCCGTACTGGAAACCAGCACACCTAAGACAGGCATTTACACTACTTTCCTTGTGCTAAGGCATCTGATATTTCACCTCAACTTAAACAACTTTTCTATCCCAAATCAATCTACAGGTCTCGAGCTCAGTTCCTGCCAGGTCACTTACAGTTTAATGTACCACCTTTGACTGCTAGATGCAAGTTTACAGATGGGAACTAAACAAGCTGACTTCTGACGTCCACAGTCCCATGTCATTTCAGAAATACTTGGGTAATCCAACAATAAAATCTTACTGCTAACTATAATACTTGGTGATATTTAGATCATATTTCAAAGTTTGTCCTCTAACTTGTATAAAAAGCATAGTTTTCATGCCCGTATAAATTTCTCTTTAGAAAAGCTTCAAGGTCGCTGCTGTAAGAACTGTTGAATACAGATCACAGAACCTATCTGTATTTTGGATCCATGAATGGTCTCTTCCCTGTGATAGAGTATGAATGCATACTGCGTACAATGTTACATAGAGTGTACTTGTACAGTAGGAAACACAGGCACAGCACGACAGTCCGATAAACAGCATGAGCATTCTTGGAATACTACTTCTCTTTGTAGGGCACAAAACCCCCTTTTTTTTGTTTGTTTGTGGGTGGGTTTTTTGGGGGGTTTTTGTTGTTGTTGGGTTTTTTTTTTTGCACCAAGGCTGCTACAACCAAGTGCTTTCACCCTGAGTGAAAAAGGGAAAACAGATTTTTGTGAGGGAAATCAAAATCACAGATTCTTAGATATGGGTGACCAACACTACCAATTTAGAGGAGATGGCAGGAAGGGTGTACTGATCACCTTCCATAAAAAGGCAGATTGTCTCTTAAATGAAGATCCTGAACAAATGACCGTATTTCTGCCAGCTAAAGGATCAACCTCATGTATTTATGTAATCAGCACAAATAGTCACTCAAATTTGGAATACCTCATCTGTTTCCTGGCAGGTGAGATTAGCTGGACCTTAAGTTTATTTTAAACATGCAAGTCAGGACAAGAAGGGGAAGACGCGTAGGGATTGGCAAAAAGCTTGGGCTGTTTTATCCACAGGAAAAACACAAGACTATTTTCCTTCTTGACTTCTGTTACAGCTGTGAGCACTGAAGGAGACACTTCTTTCACTTCTACTTAGAAAGTTCATGTTCACAGCCCAGAGGAACTGCTGTGATGCCTCAACAGGTTGTTGGGTTTTTTTTCGTTCAATAAGTGCTTATGACCCTGTATTCAACGACACTTCCATTTCTATCAGAAACTACTAAACCAATTTGTTTGAGTAAGTGTTCCCATCCTTGCAGAAAAGCTGAAGGGCAAAGCTAGATACTACAATTTATTCTAGGGGGTGCAGGGTGCGGGAAACGCTTTATGTGAAAAGTTTAGAAGAATATGTACCTCCAAAAGTGAGGTATAAATAGTGTGTTCTGCCCAGGAACAGCAGATTGCACTCTGCTCCAGCATACAATGAAAACTGCAGGAATTTCTTACTTGCTTCCCAGTCCACTTGTCAGAAAGAATTAAAACAGGAGTTTACATTATTTATAACTACAAACAGCCCAGCAACACTACAAACATGATCTCACTCAGAAAATATTTGCTATTTGTCAAAGTCATTTCAGAAGACTGGAAGCTGGCCTGTGGAATTCATACACAGGGCAGTACTGCAGTAACCACAGTTTATCAGATGAGGTGGTACTGTGCCCCAAGATAACTCAAATGTGCTAAAAATGAGATGTTGCCACATATGGCAATGACTTATACTGAAGATCATGGCTTAAGTACTATTTCTCCCCCATACTAGACTGTAGTGTCCATTTAATAATAATTAAATAATGTCCATTTAATCCAGTGGAAACTCCGTCTACTGAAACTAAAGATTCTGATGTCAGAGTTCTTCGCCATCTAAATCATGGCTAGTAACAATTTTTTTAAAATAAATATTTGCTACTTTCTTCATTCAGAAGACTTACGAAAAACAGCAGATCCCTAGCATGACTAACTGAACAAATTTGACACAAAACACCTACTGAACTTCGCCAAGAGGATACCTTCAACTAAATGCAAACAATGTTGCCATTATACTGGAACTGGTTTGTCATTCATTGTGTTCACAAGTGTGTTCTTAACGTCCGGATCTGGAATGGAACCAGGATGTGAGAGAGTCCCCAGGGTGTATAGAGTAATTCTGATATCAGTGTTTAAAAGTTCAACTGAATCGGCATTTCCTCCTAGTAGTTATCCACCAGATGTCATAATTTAACTTCAACTAAACAAGCATTATCTTTCCTCAGAAGGTGTACTGCTTAGATACTTCAATGAGGGATTAAATTTAATGTTACCCCCCTGAGTAGTGTTCTGTTCTAGGGTTTTTTTGGTCTGCGTTTTTTGTTTCTTTTGTTTTGGGGGGTTTTTCTGTTTGGGGGTTTTTTTTGGTGTGGGTTTTTTTTTTAAATGTTTTTAATGTTAGAAGACACAAAACATGATTTCCTAATGATTAACCTAGCCAAAAAATTGTTATGGTAAAAACTAAAAGAAAAGTCACAAAGACCTCTTCATTTAGCATCACTCAGCCTTGGTGTGATCTCCAAAAGCTTTGGAGATCAACAGCCTTAAGAGACCAATTAAATGTAAAATATAATTTATGGAAAGGCAACGAGGTATCACAAGTGAAGTTGCATTAAAAATTAATAACAAATGGGCTTGGCGTATGCTCTGTCTGGACTCTTACTGAAACTGGGGCAAAAACAACACCAACCACAAACTACCTTAAGCATACACTTCTGCAAGTACAGATGAATAACTTTAATGGGACTCGTTTGCCTAAGATATGTTGTGACCACTTAAGTTATAGTCTAACACCTTCTGAGTATGTATGATGTAAATCTCAGTGTTTATTACAGTAGCATCATCCGATGCAGAGATCAATACCTCCCAACAACATAGCTATTTCTGATAAATTAAGTAGTAGTGATAAAGAAGCCAGTGCTGCTCTGGAAACAGAGTTGCTGGTAAAATTACTAACAACAAAATGAACATAATAAGAGAAAAAAAAATATATATCTTTTAAAACTATCCCACATTTTTCATATAAATTAAGTAGGAAAATTCTGTGGAAGAAACCGGAAAATTGATAAAATTCCACTCTTGCACCAAGACAGGCTAAAAAATAAAACAGACCCAAGTGGCATCACCCACCCCTTTCTGGGATAGCTTTTAAAAGGCAGACAAGATCATTTTATCAAATTTGTCTCTTTAACTCTCTCATGAATAAGAAAGTAACATTGGAAACGACAAATGTAAAAATGCCCACAGGCAGTAATTTCTATCCATTCTTCAGCAATTAACCTTTTTGCCTTCATTAAGGCTCACAGAAGAAGGGAAGAAAAGTCTATCTAATTTGAAAGAGCACCTCGAGTATTTATTTTGTGATTCCTAGGATAACATAAATGTAGTTCTTTCTCACAAGCAGTTATTCCTGTCCTCTTTCCTCTGCAAGCCATTACAAGAGACTGGCTCCTACTATGCAGATCTTTGAGCACTTCGCTACATATTAGCCTTAAAAGCCCAACCCTTGCAAATACTTATCTAGAAATCTTATATTTACATTAAATATAAATTATTGTAATTGTATATTTAAATTAAATTACCTATTTTATAGGAACTATTCACAAGAACAAAGTGAAACTTGTAAATACAGCTGCTGGTTTGTAAATTTTAGTGGTGCTCTAAGTATAGCAGACAAGATATTCAAATTGTTGGGGTTTGTTGTTTGGGTGTGGGTTTTTTCTTTTTTTTTTTTACTCGCCATTTTTCTTTATATACTGCTGAAATAAGAAATTCTAATGTAGTTTCCCCTACCCTTTCATTGAACACAATGCAATGAAAACTGGAGTTCAAGCCACTACTGACACAGTCATATTTATTTCAACATCTGCATTATTAAATATGGAATAGAAGGGTATAAACATCGTCCAACTACTTCAAGAGTTAAAACAACAAAGTATTTAGTGAAAAAAAAATCAGTGTCTGATTAAGTATTATATAAAAGCATTAAACTAATATAATTATTAAGAAAGGATATATGGTAAGTCCAGAAAAAAACACAGGGGAAGTCTATTCACTAGTGAAAAAGCCATAACAATAAATACCCTGGAGTAACTCTTTAAGGTAGTTTTCAAAGAGCAAAACAGCCTACACAAAACCAGAGAAGCCTGACAGGACCAAAACTTCATTTGATTAGGTTGATTTTAAATAGATAAATAGCTTTACTATTCTCACAAATTCCAGCAATGTTATAAAGCTTAACTTGTGTAGAGAGACATTCTTCTTATGCTTGTTACTTGGTGTACCTCAAAACCTAATGGCACAGTTGAAAAAAGAGAAAGGGAATACAGGAAAAACCAAGTGAAAAACCCAGCCATTCCTTCTCACCTAAAGAATAAACAAACCCTCTGAAGATCCCAGATAGAGAGCTGTGGGATTAAGCGGGATTACACAATGTTTTGCATGCTCCAAGCAAGACTCTGCACTAAGGGACTGCTCTGCTAGAGCCACCTGCAGCTGACAGGCGCTCGCGTCCCCGATTGTATTTCACCCACATCAAGCTGGCGCTTCACCGCACCGGTGGGTCAATCACTAGCAAGAAGCTACGCTTTTAAAATCGGTACCATCTGTACTATTTTGGTTTCTGCAGTCAGGCATTTTTCTAGGTACCTTCTGGCCAAACACTTTAAAGTTAATAATACCTGACAGCAACTTTAAAGCCAGGGTCACTCCCAACGTCAGCAGCAGAAGCTGAAGAAATACATTAAATCAGGCTCGAGAAAATTAAATAACTCTTAAGGTGTCTGTATCTAAAAGGGACTCGGCAGAAGTCAACAACACAGACACGGAGGCACTATTTCGACCCGCTAAAAGCCAGAATTTAAACAAGTCAGCGCGCCTGTTGCCCGAACAAAGGCACCCACAGCAAGACAACGGAGACGGGAGCCCCGGGACAGGCAGACTCGCAGCTCCCCGGGCCCTCGGAGGCCGGCGGCACCGAGGGCGGCAGAGAGCGGCCCCCGGGCCCGCAGCCGGGACGCGGACTGAGCGGGGAGCGGGGGGGGAGTGGGGTCGCCAGGGCCGCCATCCCTTTGCCCGGGTCGGGAAGCGGAACCGCCACCTCCCTCCCTGAGGAAAAGCCGCGGGCCTCGCTCCTGCCCCACGCCACAGCCCCGGGAGCGGCGGGGCCGCCGCAGGCCGACTCGCCGCCACGCCTCGGAAGCGGATCCTCGAACCTCAACCCCGCCGCCAGCGCTGAGCCGGGGCCGCGCCAGCTGCTCCCTGACATCCCCCTCTCACCGCAACTCGGGACACAAACCCAAACACACACAGACACACCGTACCTGCGCCTGGCGCTCCGCTCGGCGGCGGCCCCGTCCTTTCCCAACGGCCACCGCTCCGACGCTGGGCCGGCGTGGGGGGGAGGGGTGCCGGTTGTGCTGAGTAACGGCGGCGGGCGGCTGTCAGCGCCCTGGCCGCTGCCCGTAGCCGCGCCCCGCAGACAGAGAACGCGCGGCCCGCTGGCAGGGTTGCTCTCCCCGCGGCCTACGGGAGCGGCGGCGCCGGCCTCGCTTCACCAAGCGACTGCATCGGATCGAGCGGCGGCTCCAGCGGCAGAGGGGTAGCGGCGGGGCGGGGCGGGACCGGCTGGAGCCCACCAATAGGTGTGCAGCCCGCAGCGCCGCTCCGGCCACTGAGGTTCCGCCTGAAGGCGGGTGGGCGGGAAGCCGCGAAGAGACAGCGAACCGTGGTGGGCGGGAGGGGTGATACAGACGTCGGCAGCGGGCCAATGGCGAGGCGAGGCGGGACGGGACGGGACGGGACGGGACGGGACGGGACGGGACGTGGGGGGAGAGGAGGGTGGGGCGCGGAGCGGTTCCGGGGCAGGCGCCGGCGGCAGTGGCGGTTGCCCGGGGGATGAGCACGGAGAAGGGGAATGTGTCGCGCACGCGGCCCCAACGGTACCAGAACGCGCACGCCTTCAGGAACGACAAGTACGACACCAGCGCCCGGCGCAAGGTAGGTGGCGGGGCGGACACGGACACCGGCCACTGACACCGGCCCCTCGGCCTCTCCGCTCCCCTCCCGGCAGCGCGCCGGGCCGCGTAGGTCGCTGCGTGGTAGAGGCGGGTGCGTGAGGCGCGGGTAAACCCTCCCGAGACGGCGGAGCGGAGCGGCGGACGGGGCTGGGTGGCGTTTGGCGGCGAAAGCGCGGGCAGGAGGTGCGGCGGCCTGCTGGGCCCGCAGGCGTCTCTGCGGCGGCGGCCGGTCCCTCTGCGGCCCGCTGGCTTGAAGAGCTTCGGAGTCGCAAACGAAGTCGTACAGCAGCGGATGCCGAGAAACCTCATCATTTTAGCCGTGTGGAGAAGCTTTGACCAGGATCTGTCTGAAAAGTCCGTTCGCTGAGGTGTCAAGGGAGTAAAATCCCTAACAAGTCATTCCAGTCAGCTGTCACCTGGCCCCGTGTCTTAGGCAGTTGCATAAGCAAATGCCTTGTGTGATAATTTGAATCATATTTGTGACATGAAAGGCCCTCGTTAAGCCAAGGAATTATTAAGACTGAAATAAAGCATTTACTTTTGTGCAGCGAGTGCAATAAGTAAACATTCCACCTGCAATGTTATCCATGTGACTTCTTGGAAGGTATTTGGTCGTCTCAAAGTTTGTAACTACATGGTCTTACTTCAGACATCTTAACATTTTGAGAATTTATTTTGAACAGCTCCCCCCATCATCCAACTAACTATCGAGTTTCATTTTGCTTACTTTTGAGACAACTGAAAAAAGACTGATATTTGCATTAAGGCTTTAAAAAAAATCTTAAGATGCATTGCTGAGTAGTTACATATAAAGGTATCTTTAGCTGTTTTATTGGTGCCTTTGCTACACGCATTATCATGGTTTGATATTTTCACGCTATTGTGACAAAAGACCATTGCCTTTTTTTGTTGTTGTTGTTTCTAAGCAAGGAAAAGGTAATGGTTTACCATATATTCTTAGTACGTGCCCCGTGCTTGTAGTTGTGGTAATGTAATCGCAATGCTGGAGAGCATGAAGACGGAGCAGTGTGCCTGAGCAGTAACAACGCGGAAGTGGGATGTTTTGTCTTAAAAGCTAAACTGAAAGAGATGAATAGAACAAAAGACGAGATGAGCATTCTAGAAGAGGCTTACCTGGTGCTATTGCTGTTACGTCAATATCCCTTTAACTGAACCTGACTGGGTTGTCAAAAAGAGCTGAGAGGAGGGAAAAAAAAGTCGTAAGTTAAAACAATGGCACCAGAGGGAGGTTTGGTTGGGTTTTTTGTGGGTCTGCTTTTTGGTTTTTGTTTTTTGTTTTTTTTCCAGATGTTGTAGGACTGGTTCTGCAAGTTGAACAGGCTGCTTTCCTGGGTCTCTGAGTAGCACCAGTGTTATTTATTGTGTGAGTCACTGATGATCCCTGATTGAGTATTTTCCTGTCTGGCCTCTACACACATACACACACAAAAATATCCTAGAGAGTTAGTCTATCAGAAAAGTCTTCAAAGAGAAACTGAGTTCTGACATCAGTTTTGTAACTGAAGTAATCATTTTAGTACCCACATGGTGGGTTTTTTTCCCTTTTTAAATATTTTGTCACATATGAAACTGGCTACACAGTACTATTCACTCAAATAAATACATTTTTTTAGAAGCTTTTCAGTGTAGACATTGTGGGCATTAACTGTGATACGGGGCTCTGTCTTTTTCTTTTCTGTTTCATGCGAATGATTTCTTTTCTCTCTGTGCCTGCCAGTTCATGGAGATCGCTGAACACAGGGAAGAAGCTTCTTGAAGATGATGCTTCCCATTATGGTGTTATATAGTGTGTGATAAAGGGAAAGAATGCATTTTTCTTTTGGCAAATGCACATGTACATTGCAAATGTTCAAGTACAAATTCTAGCGCTAAGGGATCAAGTTCTAGTGCTAGGGGTTACACAGTGATTTTATAATGATGACTAGGTCTGCTTCTTCTGTTTAAGAAATTTGAAAAGTAGTTAAGTGGTGATTAATGTCATAGTTTAGATACAGGCTATGCTGAATGATGACAGTTTTGCATCTCTGTCTTGTGCAGTCGTGAATGATCAGATGTGCCACAGATGTTCAAGGTGTGATGAGGGAAAGGAAGAAATAGTAGCAATTTGATCACAGGGTCTGATAGAGGAGTAGAGCATTCTTCCTTTCCACCTCTCACTAGCTCAGTAGATCAGAAGAATGCTCAGAGCTGCTGAAAGAGGGTGGATCTCCTGTAAATCACTGAAAAATTATTATATTATTTTTTAGGTATTTGGCTTATCTTTGACTACTGTTCTGCTCTGTCCAATGTAATACAATCTTTAAAGGCTGCAGAATGCTTTTTAGCTTAAAATTTTTATCCTGCATTTGTGCACTGCGTTAGCAATGTTGAATATTAACTACAGTAGCTTCAGGTTGTATGTGGGTGGAGCTGAGGTAGTTATTTGCAGTGTTACTGCTACTTCTCTCAGAGAAGCAGTATCTGCAGAGGAAAATGATCTAATAGTCTTTTGACTTTTCCCTGCTGGCAGTCACTATCCAGTTGTTTTCTGTTTTTTTTGAAAGGTTTTGTGCTCTCTGTCTGACTCTGACCTTGACATCCATTTTCTGATGGTGTGGTTAAAGACCGTAATGTGATTACTTGCAGAACATGCTGAAAGATCCATCTGTCTTTCGTCTAATGGTCAGTCTTTAACCTACAGCATTAATCTGGGATAGGCTAGTTGAGGTGAACACCCTTGCAGCAAAGTGCACTGCTTCTCTACTGTATTTGGGTAGCTGCCTACGACAGTGCTGGGGAAGCTTGCATTCTAGGATGAACTGAAGATGGAAGAGCTAGGACAGGTTAAGATACACTGTGTTGTTAGTTACTGAATCTTGGAATTTGTTTATGCGTGCTTGCTTTACATAGTATATTCCAGAACAGCTGTTTGCAGCACTGAGCTGAGGAATACATATTATGTTATATGAATATACATTTTATGTAAAGTATATTACATAAGTCAACATGGGAGCTTGAGTAGTTCTAGAGATGAAAGCAAATAGCATTCAATGAGAGCATTTAGAACTCCATTGTAATAAGATGGTAAACCACAAAGTGATTCATATTTACACCCAAATGACTGATCTGTTTCTCCATTTCTTTCCTCTCATTAAGTACGCCCCAGATGATAATCTGCATTTCCCTAAATTTCAGAGGTTATTAACTTTGAACCTGAGCTTTAGCATCATGTTGTTGTCAGCTACTTCTTCAGCTGGCTGTATGGTTAACTAACTTCTTTCAGTGGAGATGCTGGGTCAAGAATGTGGGAGGGCAGTAGGAATAGAGCAGGTGAATATAGAGCTTAAAGGTTGAGTCAGTGATCGTGACTTGAAGCTCAGAGGGGGGATATAGATAAACCAGCAGCCAGCTGGAACTGTCAGATAACAGTATTGGAGTTTGGTTAGTTTCTGTTCTTGCTGCAACATAGAGTGGCTTGGTAGGCTAAAGTCCACTCTGTAGCCACCCCTGTTATTCTGGGTTCAGAAGGGCATTCTGGACTGTAACCTAACTTGGTTTCGGGAGGGGGACACGGTGGGGTGGGAGAGGAGAGAGAGAGCAAGCGTCTGTGTGTGTGTGTGTGTGTTCAGTTCTTTGTGGAGAAGAGGATGGGAGTTGACTGTCAGTCCTTCAAAGTGTGTACATTCTCTTGCCAGTTACTTGCATGCTTTCAGATCTATGGTCACTGATCTAAAAAAAGCTAAACATCTTGATCTCCAAGATGGCCATTTGGAATTGGGTTCAGAGAAGTCTTCATTTCTTGTGTTTTAAAGTCCTTAGCAATAAAGCACAAAAGGCCCTTAAAGCCATCCACGTGTAACCAGTATGGATGTAAGGAAAACTTGAAGGCTTTGGTTAAAATGTTAAATAAACTTCTCTTTAGTGTTAAGAGATATTAGTTGTTTAGCTTAAATAAGTAAGTTTTAATTAGAGTAAATTGCTTAGGATTATCATATGGTGTGATTTATGCTGTTTGCCTAACTTTACTTAGCATGAGTAGCTACATTTGCTGAAGCCTTTAGGCCACAATAGAGTTAATTTTCTTAGTAATTTTCCTAGCAGTTGGTACAGTGCTGTGTTTAGTCTTTTAGTATGAGGAAACTGTCCATAACACACTGATGTTTTGATAGTGTTTTCCCCAAGTCTGGGACTTTTCAGTTCCCCATGTTCTGCCAGTGAGTGCAGGCACACAGGAAACGTAAACCAGAAGATAAGGAGGCTACAACCCTCAGCAGAGACTGCAAATCAAAAGATAAGAGTGGTCAATGGCCTGCCGGCCTGGACACAGAAAAAGAATCCAATAATGTGTTAGAAGACCCCAGACCAGAAGTCACCGTTGGACTAAGAGACACGTGAAGAGCGTGAGGGGCAACTGTACACATCTCAAGGGTCTAATTGCCCGGGGATTTCTTTGTTCGAGGTCCCTCCCTTCTTGGAGGCACCCAGCCCGGGCTGACCTCATTGTTGTACCTTTCAATTAAATTACTTATTTTTGTAAAATCTGACACCTGAGACTTTGCTGCAGGAAACCTGCGGTCGAGCCCGAAGACGGAGGGAGTGCAGCTGTCTCTGTGTGTGTGTGCATGTGCGTGTCCCTGTGTGTGTGTGAGACAGCGGCTTCTCCTTTAACATTAGAAACAGCTGAGAAAATGTGTAAAAAATGAAATTTAAAGTAGTACAAATACAATGTGTGAGCAAGTGAAGCTCTTTGGGACTTGATTTCAGCCTGTGAAATATGTATTAGAACCCTGAAAAGCTGGTGTCTTGTATGACAGTTTCACAATTATATAGTTATTCAGAAACGCTGCATTGAGCCTTGTTGGTTGCAGCAGTATCACCTGTGTTTCTGACAGGGAAGTTTATGGATGGCATTGACATTGCATTCATTTACAGCAGAATAGACCACTGATGTGTGCTCAGTAGTAGGAGTCTGCTTTCAGTAGAGTAAATCAAAATACCCATAGGTTTACACATAATTAGAAACTTCCAAACAGACAGTGAGGCTTCTTTGAAACCCCATCATTACATCTTGCTTATGAGTGCTTTAATGCTAGCTTAAGCTAGGGATTATTTTATGTGCCAAGTTAGTAGGTGTAGGTGCATGTGTTTAATACATTCTGAACTGCTTTTGGTGGGTTGTTAAATGATTTAATACTGGGTTATGTGAACACACGGAGGATGCTGTTGACCTGACAGTGTGTATATAATATGAACATGGAATATTTTGTGACTGTATACTTTAAGACTGTTTATGTATGTCTGTATTGCATAACTGTAATTTCTTTGGAGAATATATAGACATACTATAAGCACTGGATGAGTTGCACTTGTCCTTGGAAGGAAGTACGGCAAAAGAAAAGAGGAAAGAGCTATTGACTAAAACAGGGAAATGAGCATAAAAAAATAATAGAGAAACTGCTGTGACAGAAACAGAATCTAACCTGTCAGGGTAGTTCTCACACCAAGAAAACCATTTTGGTCCACAAGTAATACCACCGTTTTGTGTATGAGCGCTAAATACCTACATAAAAGCTGGATAGAAAAGTTGGAAGGGAATAATGAAGCTGACAAACCTTGTTCAGCTCTTCATGTAGTTGTTTTTTTGTACCCTTAACGGAAAGCAAGCTGTTGAGTGGGTGAAAGGAAGAAAATACAAATATATGAAAGTTTAAACAATGTACTAAATACGTTAAAAAGTTAATAGGAAAAGTAGGCAGCAGAGGGATTTCTTTGATTTAACTAATAACTTCCCCATTCTGACTGGGAACTGAAATACCAGGAAAGTTTCTCTTCCAGTTTGTTAGGAGAACTTACTCTCACGTTCTTTAAGGATTTTAAAAATCTTAAAAACTAACTTATCCAAATCTTTAGTTAACGACAGCATTCTTTGATTCTTCAAGCCTGCGTTGCTTTTGAAAGTGATATGATACTTTTTTTTGGTCAAGGGAAATGTTGAATTTAATGTAGAAAACCACAGTGAATTATCAACCTGTTTCAATAATAGTAACATCTACGTATCAGACATTTTTTCTGAGCAAAGTAAACTTAGAAGGCAAACACAAGATTGAACTCTTTAAGTCTCCCTGCTTGCTTGCTTTACATCAATCCGTCATTCTCTATTGACTTGCTAAATCAACAGCCTAGTAGAAGGATTGTAGAGTCATAGTCTCTCTCACATTCAGACGTGCTGAGCCAATGATTAACTAAAACACCCCACACCTGAAGTGCCAACATTGGCTAAAAAATACAGGAAGTTGCTGAAGGGGAGGAAGAGACTGTGCTGTGCCTGTTAGAAGGAGGAAATTAGAACTTAAAAGCTGTTGTCTTGCTTCCAGTTACCTTCTGAGCAGGTACTGTGTGGCTTCTTTGAGTTGCTGTGTAAGATTTGTGGTCCTACAGGTGACAAGGTTGGAGAATTTAGGTATCTTTATGCCTGGATCAGGTTTTTAAGTTACACATAAATATGATCTTCATAGCTACAATCTAATTTGGTGTCAAAAGACTTTTCAGCAGTGTTTTGGTTGATGTTTTTAATCTGTGTCTTTGCACTGGATATTTGAAGTGTTGCTGATCATAGCAAGAAAATGGAACAGTTCAAATGTGACTGTGTAGAAGTAACCTAAATACACAGACGAAGTCTGATAGAGATTCATTGCCTTTATGTGGATAATGTGATTGTTACTGTGCAATTTAATTACATTAACTTTATTTTACTTTAGAGTTTCTTATGTGTTACTTATCTTCTAAAGACCTTCTCCAGTGGTGAACCAATGTGTTAGTGTAGACGGAGGACTAGTCTTTGGGATGAGGGCATCAGATAAGATGCAGGGCTTTGTTGTTTGAAACGAAGGTGAAGAAGTCCCAATAATATAGCCTTTATGCCACATGACTACTGTCTTGGCCTTGCTGTAAGGTGACATTTTCATGCGAAGATCTCTACAATGAATAACATGAAAAGGCATCTTTGAAATTTGGGATGGCTTGCGTTTTTGTTTTTCTGAGAAAAAAACATAAATAAAAAAGAAGTTCATCACTGTAAGATTGCTGTATATTCTGGAGCCAGATGATAAGCATACTGGGAGGGGGAAGAGCTTTGTAAAGCTTAATTGGTAATAATTATGCATATTTCCTTGTTCCATGGCAAATGTTTAGCAGAATTTGTAGTAAGACTGCCTCTTTGACAAACTTTGGATTTCCTTCAGATGAGAGGTGAAAGTAGTTCCTACTTTTTTCTTCTGCACTGTTTATGCCACATGCAGTTCTGAGCATGGCCTCTTGCATTCCAAGTGTGTTACGCATTGCTGAGCCAGTCCCTGCATCACTTAGTAACAGGGCTCCTGTCCCCAGCCCCCAGCCGTGATGTCAGGACATATTACTGGAATTACTGGAGGCAGTTTTCAGAAAGGAAGATAACTCCCTTTGGAAAGACAGCCAGCTGTCTTCAGCTTAAACTATTGTAGTCTTCTGACGTTTATTAGGTTCTGCCTTAGCAATACTGAAAATAGTTGATCACAGTAAAGAACACCTGGGAATACAAATTACAGTGTTTGTGTCTTTCTCCCTTCCTGCATTACTAATTAATGCAAATCAGGAGAGTGAGAGGCAGAACTGGGAAGTTCAGGCTGATTTGCAGGTTATTAGAAGCTTATTCAGGCTATAATACTTGGAGCCTTACTTTCTGCTAGTCAAGCACTGAAAAGAAGGCTTATCTTCAAATTGCTTGAATTTTGAAAGAATGAACAGTCAGTGCTGACAGCAGTTTGAATTGCCAGCCCTTTAACAGATATCTGCTGAGAATTTACCAATAATTTTCTTCTCTCATAAAGTTTCCATATTAGCTAAACACTTGTGTTTCTTGGAAAATGTAATTCATAGTGCATGCCTGATATCAGACCAGAGCTTTCTGTATTCAATATTCAAGCAATCTGCAAAACCTTCTGTCTGTCTGTCTTTTTTTTTTTTATTTTTTTTTTTAACATGACAAGTCTGTATTGGATCATTTGGGGAAAAAAGTTTACTGTCTTTTAACTGAAGCAGCCAAAAAGCACCACACCTTTGGTTAACCGCACCAAAGGAAAACTCATATGGAATGGTTGAAATTTAGTAAAAATGGAAACAATGGAAAACAAATCCCATAGTATGGTCTTACTCATAAGTAGCATTTCCTCTGCCATATACATTGTTTTCAGAATAGAATAAGATATTGTGTTTTTAAAGCTGGACTTGTTCTTTTGTCTAATGTATTGAAGTAGAACTCTGTGGAGTAGCAAGAAGCTCTTGTGGGTCATAAAATCAGGAAATTACTTCAGCAGCTACTGCATGCATAGAAGAACTTTTCAGTTTGTTTGTAAAAGAATAACATAAACTGTGATCCCAATTAATGCAGAATCTGTTCCAATGAACTTTTAGGTATTCTAAGAAATAGGTGTGGTTTAGACTATATTAATAATGTGATTTTGGTATGGTAGCTATTTTAAAGCTGTTTTAAAAAAGGCATAATAGATTACTTTTTTTGGCTATATGCGTTTTCTTTTAATTGTGAAATTTCTCTTTTTAAAGGTCTGAATGAATACACACAGCCATATGATAAAGTTACTGCTGACGTTTTTAGGTAGAGAAGAAATAAAAGTAGGTTTAGTGCAGATTAAGCAACATACGTTGCTTGTTATTTAGGGTAACAGTGTGGTTTGGTACTACTTCCTATCTCAGAATAACTTCTCTTGTGGAAATAGTACTGGCCAGTTGACATTTTGTATTCCTGCACAAACTAAACACAAAATGTTGTAGAAGATCTTAAGGTAAACTTTGCATTGTCTTGAAAATATACCATAGTTTAAATTACCATTTTGAGGATTTTATCTTAGCTACTTGAGAGCAAAAATGTACTACTTTTTCATAAAGGAATCTTATGATGAAAGAGACATTGAATGATTTGACAACAAATAACTTCATTGTGATCTGAGAAAAAATCCTGAGGCTACTTAAAGTATGTGGTATAACGGTAGCTTGAGCAATAATAAATTCAATGTTAAGTCTTGCAAGTTATCTTCTTTGGGGAAAAAAACCCAGTATTTCAGGGCTCATTTCTACTTAAATATGCTTTGTAAAATGTATAGAGATGAAAAAACAAAATACCTATAATAATCTGTTATCAACAATATAATAACATAAATAAGTACTACTATTAATAATATTAAAATTATGATGATAATAATAATGAAGACTACCTTGAGGGATGAGACTATCTCAGTACTCTTTCCACTGAATAAAGTTCCTAGCAGTAAATGTGTGTGAAATGCTTATGCTAATATCAAACAAACATCTTTCTAAATACTGTATTAATCACGTGATGGGTGGAAATACTTTCTAAGCAAGATATATTCGTAAAAGTTGGAGATTTCCAATGTATTCTTATTTTAATTTTTATTTATTTTTTTCATTCAGAAAATAAATGCTAAGCTTCATGATGGAGTGTGTCAACATTGCAAAGGTATCTTGGAGTGGCGGGTAAAATTCAGCAAGTATAAACTACTATCAAAACCTAAAAAATGGTGAGTTAACATACTTTGTGTTAATTGCTTACAGTGTAGTTTGTGAACTTTTTGGAAAATATTCTAT
The DNA here is from genome assembly GCF_964199755.1 of Larus michahellis. Lineage (NCBI taxonomy): Eukaryota > Metazoa > Chordata > Aves > Charadriiformes > Laridae > Larus > Larus michahellis. The sequence continues at coordinate 38,808,963 of NC_133930.1, forward strand.
CTTTGGAAACTCACAAGTAGTAGCTGCTACTATATCCCATTCTCCAAATTTGGAGTCTACAATGACAATATATATGCAATGTTAGTTTTCTGATTCATTAGTCTTTTATCTTAAAATTTTGAAAAGAAAGCACAGTGGAAAAGCAACTGCTTCCCTCTTAGCTGTTGAAAGGCTTGAACTCTGGGCCTGTAAGTTTCCAAAACTGTCTGTGTATCCTCTTGAACAAAAAGTCAAAGCTGAACCAGTTGTGACACAATTTTCCAAGGCCTCGTTGCAAGTCAATATGAGAGGAATCTGCACTTCTAACTTTCGTAATTCACAAAGACATTACTGAGGCCTCAGTTCCTTCAAAACGTTTGCAATGTATGCATTTCGTTACTGCTTTGCATTTTCTCTCTTTTTATATATGAAACTGTAATCCTAAATATTAAATGTTTTGCATTGTTTGCATACAGTTCTGTATTATTGGATAAGTACATAACAAAAGTTATAAATACCTTACGATAATTTATAGGTTTACGGCAGGTTAATTTTCTGAAGTGGGTACTCTGCTTTCTTCTTACTTGCTCAGCTGCAGAGGTCCTTACGTCTTACCTTACAGGCACAGACAGTGTTTCAACAGTGAAACGTTGAACTCAAAGAAGCTACAGCTGGGCTGTATGATACAGGCATCTTTGTCAAAGTAGTTTGCTCTGCATTTGTGTATTCTCAGTTGCATAGTTCTGAAATACTTATGAACTGCTTGAAGAGGCTCTGTAAATGTATGTGTGTACAGTTCCCTGAATGATGGTGTATTTTATTTTGATTTTCAGTAGGTTAAAAGGGAAGTAATATCTGTTTGTACTGTATCTCCCACTTGTGAGAAGTTTTACTTTTTAATGTGAAACCTCATACAGCAAATATTTTGCTTTTAATAAACAATTTCAACCTTTCATGTAAGAAAAATAACTCGATTGGGTAGAAATCTCACTGGTTCTCAAAGTAAACATTCTGGGTTCTATTCACGACAGATAGAGCTGGGATTTGTCTGTCTTAACTCTTTCTCAAATGACTATGTGCATCCTGTTTGAAAGTAACGAGCTGTAACAAATCACGTGATGGTAGATCTGATTCTTTTACTTCTTTTCTCCCTACTCTCAAAGGAATGAAAATAACCCAACAAATAAGTTAAAAAGCATGTAAATCAGAGAAACATTGGAAATAGAAAAAGTGGCATTGTGGGACAGCTGCTTATGACAGAATATGTGATGTTTTCTGTCTTATTTTTGCACAAATAAATCAGGCTGCAGACCATTCTAGCTCTAGAGGTGGTAGTTTCTAGTCCAGCCTACAGCAGTACAATGATGGAGTGGGCCACTGTTCTGAAAGGGCAAGACTATGAAGATTTTCAATGGGTGAACTTCTAGGTGAAGTAAACACACTGTAGACATTAAAAATATGACTTTGGAAAAAAAAATAGTTCTTCACATCACAAACAATGGGAATGGAGGACTTCTCCCCCTTTATTTTTACCCCAACTTATTTTTAGTTTTTTAACATCTTCAAAATTATGATTGTAAGTACAATCACAGGTTATCCCTATTTTACTTTTATTTCAAGTATTTCATTATTACATATTTAACTTTTTTTTTAAAAAAAAGGTCTATCCGTCTTGCATTGACAGTGCCCCTGTTTGGTGTGACATGGCTGGGAAGAGCTGTAGGCATGTTTTTAATACTAATGTAAGTGAACATAGAAGAAAGAAAAAGGAAAAAAAATAAACACACACACCCCCCCAAATTACATAGATATTTCCAGTGACATCTAACTGAAGGTTTTCCTGGGGGAGAGGGAAGACCAGAAACACTAGGCAGTTCAGGCTTTGCTTTTGTCAAATGTGTCCTACAGGAATTCTTTTGATTTTACAGCTTTTAAGAAGCTGTAAGGAATTGCATATCTTAATAATGAAGGCCCAGCAGAGCCTAGATGAAGATTGTAGGGAGAAGGTTATAGTGCTTAAGAATGAGATTTGAGAAAGCGAGTAAAAATTCTATTTTGCTAGATGCTAGTTAGTGCATCTCTCCTTATAAGGCATGCAAAAACACTTGATGTTTTTCTTCATCCTGTTTTAGCCAAGTCTGCAAATCCATTGTTCAGAACTGTATGCTAAATCTTTCTTAATAGACTTTTGAGCACTTGAGGAACCAAGAAGGAGTGACTTTTAGGACAGCTGTGTTACATGGGATATATGGTTCTGGGTTCTGTTCTCCAAAAATGTGAGGCTTTAGAAATGTCAGCTGAATGTTAAGCCATAGCATTTTAAAACTGACTTAATCTACAGAGTTTTATCATATCTTGAAAAAGAATAGCCAAAAACCTCTACATAATTAGATTGGGCTAGTTCAGAATACAGTTCTGTGCAGGCCTGTATTCATAGGAAACAAAGTCCAGCACTGGCTGTATTTTCCTCTGAAAAGTTCAAAAGCTTTTGATTTGTAAAATGTGTGCACCTTTTATGCCATATTCTTATTTTCTTTTATTGTTAAACCAAAAGAAGAAGTTATATAGCTTTTAAAGTGAAACTACCTACTGAAATTAATGGAAAGGTTTCTTTTGTCACTTTAAATATAAAAATTCTTGATTTTATGTTTTTCTTCGCTTCTTGTTTTAATAGTTCTTCCATTCTTCCTGAAAAAGTTAAAGGAGAGGGAATACAGGCGATGATTTTGATAGTGCTGCTTGCTAAAACACTAATTGTTTCATGTGAAACTGGTCTGTAACATGTTGTTCCACTTTTGAAAAGTATATCTATATTGGTTTTGAACACAGAATGTTTAATAAGTGTCCATGGATACTTTTAAATCATGTTTTCTTTTTCCTCACAGTGTGAAGTGCCTCCAGAAGACTGTAAAAGATCCTTACCATATTATTTGTCGACCATGTGCTGGTAAACTAGAAATTTGTGCTAAATGTGGAAAAGAAGAAGAAATAGTAATTCCGTAAGTAGCTCATAGGTTACATAGTTACAAGAAACAGTACTGCACTGTTTCTTCCCCATTTAATAAAGCTTGTTTGGAAACTGCCAAGAAGCTGTTGTACTTTATGCCATATTCTGAATAATCCTGACAGGAATCAGTAGGAAACCTCAATTCTGCTGAAGCTAGGGGTGAAATGCCTATTGATGTTAGTGGGGCTGGCCCAAAAAAAGTATTATTTGGATAAGACACTTTATTTTAATACCAAAGGGTAAATGGCACATCTTCCTTAGGAGCAAAGCACTTCAGAATGGATTTTGATATAGAGCACCATAAAATATGCATAAGCCAATTTACTGTTTGCGTTTTGTCTGTCATTTGGTGATTCAGTTACTAGTGAACAGAAAAACTAAACAAGGGCTGATATTGAGCACAGTTACGGCAATATATTTAGCAAGCTTTTTTTTTTTTTAATTGTTTTAAGAGAGTTTTCTCTTTATTGAGCATCCTATATTAATTTGCTAGTTTATGACAACTGGCCAGTGGTTGCGTAGTTGGTCAAAGTGTTCATATTTTTTTTTTTTTCTTTTCTTCACCAAGTCTTTTTCCTTTACTGTCTTTTATTTCTTTCCTATTCAACATGAAAGAAACTTTAGGTTATTGTCCCTCTCTTCCTCCTCCCCACATCCCTGCCTCCTTCCGTCCCCGGTGGAATATTCTACCCACGATCCCATTCTTGTTTAAGAGAAAAATAAATTCCAGATGTGGGTGGTGATAATATCCTCTTGCTTTCTGCAGGATTGATAAAGGACAAGACAGAACTGAGAGTGTGACTACTAAAAATGGCCAAAAGAGCAGTGGATTGGAGGATGAGCTGGATTTTGATACAAACTTCAGTAGTACAGACAATGATGAAGATTCTGATGTGCTTGAAGAACAATTTAGAAGTATGAATTTTGAAAGGACAGAGATCTAAAAAGTTGAGTTTATGTGAGAGACTATATGCAATCAGAACTGGTAAACCAATGTTTGTCTTAAACTGCTCTGAAAACCTTGCAGGTCCTTTCATATAAATGTTGGCATGCTCATCAGATGGATTGTGTAAAATATTTTCTGTATTAAGAGCAGAATTTCTTGTGAAAAGATTCAGAAATTGAATCTTTAAGCAGAGTTATTTTTTGTATACAAGTAATAACTTCCTTTTTCTCTGGAATAAAGCCTCTTCAAGTAATTGTTCTAAATGCATTGTTACGCGACTGTTGTATTGCCACTTGGAAAGATACATGAAAAACTAGAATAAATAGAGAGTCTTGTCACAAAAAGGAAGAGCTAAACCAGCTGTAATAGTTTGCTGAAGGAAAAACTTGCAACTTCTGTCAGTGAGTTTCCAAACACGGTCAAAATACCAAGTGGTCGTTACCCCTATGCCTGTTGTTTCTCTTCTGTGCAAAAAAAGGGCCTAATCGTCACCACCAGTAAAGTTCACGAGTAGTTAATGCTTATTTGCCACATATAAGTATGCATTACAAACCTGTGACCTTGTTACCACCAGTGTTTTGAAAAGAAAAAAACCTGAAGACTTTTTAGAATTTCTCATAACAGGTCTCATGCTTTCTTTTCCTTTCACTGCAGGTCTAATGTAGTTTGCTTTGATAGCACAACACTACACAAGTGTTTTCATGCTTATATAATTACTCTCTTCCTGATTTTCAGTTCTTTTTAGGGGTTATTTCAATGTAGGTTAAGCTCTAGGAAGAACTTAACTGAATTTGCAGTAACTGTCCTTTTTTGGGAATCAGGATGGTTTGATTTCTTTTGTATTTTCTGCTACCTTTATAAATAAAGCTGAAGAAGTACGTCCTAGTAATTAAATGGTTTAACCTATTACGATATACTATGCCATTTTTACTATCCGCATAATAGCTACACATCCGCTTTGGTGTTCTGCCTGATTTGCAGTAGTGGGCACAGAAAAATTTGATTCCCAAACTACCTTTTTCAAATAAACTGTGAGGGACTTTAGCTCTGGGATTATTCCCCCCCCCCCCCCCGCCTCCCCCTTGCCATGGGAAAAATACTGAAACTTTATCCTTTGGGTGGAGATAGCTACCCTGTAGCTGCTGTAGCAGACCTTAACTTAAAAGAAAATCTGGTTAGCAAGATGTGGGGTACTGACATTCAGCAGTCAATAGCCTAGAAACTGTTCTGATTTAAAGGACAGCTTTATTATTTAGTATTGGCAATAACCGGCAACAACAAAATTCTTGTAATCAGTCATGGAACAGTGAACTCTTACTGTTTTTTCTTAACTGTAGTTGCTTATCACTACACATAAGGCCGTAAGAATGAGCTTTGTCTTTTATTACATTTTATTTATTTAGATTTGTCTTTCAGTTTCATATTGTACATTAAAACAACCTTTTACCTTTTCTAAACTATTTGTAAATTTGTATCTTAATATCTAAAACATGCTTTTTTAATGTTTTCTAAGGACTAGTAATCTGCTTTCTGGTTTCTTCTTTTTTTTGAGGGGGTTTTGCATAGGTAGATTTTTGCTAAGTGTTTTGTGATAACCACATGTTATCACAACCACATGTTCCATGTTGTGATGCATCATGACTTTCGTGGCTTTTCACTGAGACAAAGTCTAAAGTTCACTAAGTGTTTGGGTGGTATTATGTTTCCTTCTGGAGTTGCTTATTACATAATTGTTTGCAGTCCTAAAGGACAAGAACTGATGACCCAAACAACCCATCTCCTTTCTCTCTCTACTCGACAAACGTGTTGTTTATAAGCTAAACCACTAGTTTTGTGATTAAACATATTGTTTTTTTCACTTAACTGCAACTCATAAAAAATAAGAAATTCAGAAGTTTAAAATTTGTAGAAGGGCAGTGGTTTGTTTTGGAAGAGTAATTGAAGCTGCAAAGCACTGAGAGGTGCTTCATGGCAGAAAAGGAGGTTGTTTGGTGTTTAGAAGTGACTGGAAATTGGTCTGAAGGTCACGTTGCATTGACAGATAAGTCCTCCCAGCAGGACAGCAGTGACGTCTGACTTTGTGTCACATCACCTGTTGTCCTGCCAGTTGACATTGATAGAGTGAACACGGAATATCCCCCATACGCACTGCAAATGACTGGGTGGGGAGCGTAAGGGGGAGTTAATGAGCAATCTAGAGCTAGCTTCAGAAAGGGTGTCTCTGAAGGGGAAACCATGAGTGTCATCAAAAGTGAACTCAGCTTTTGAAAGTGACATACGTATGGGAAATGTTCTGCCACTTGGAAAAATTAGGTAATGGCCTAGCCCTTTGCCCAAAGGCGAGAGGAAATCCTGAAACGATAGGAAACCGTGTCATGGAACTGGTAGGAGCTGTATAATGAGAAAATAAGGGGAAGGGCCCTCTTCTCAAAGTGGTGACACAAGCTGTCAGTACCGGGGAAGAGCCATGCCACACAGATAAGCAACGTGTAGCAACAAAACACAAACATTAGGGAAAGTCCTCTAAAGTTAGCATCTTCGTGTCACACCGCTAATCCTCTGTTGGGAGTTTAGGTGGGCAGTTGATACTGCGGTTGATAAAACTTTGGCGTGAGCGTGGCTGCAGTGGTGTCTGGCTGGTGTTAGTCCAACCTCTCTGAAGACAGCCCTTGATTCCGGCAAGCGTTCTGTCTTTGGTCGTAACTGTGGTTAAAATATATACTGCTGGGAAGGACTGCTGCAACGGACTGCTGCAACTAAAACCATGTACAATGGTGGTTCTGAGTCAGCTTGCAAAATTGCTAACTTTAAGTTTAGGCACACTTGCTGTCATAGGAAAAAGGATTTATTTACTGAAAAGGATTGTATTTACTGAAGACACCTCTAACAGGAATTAAAGGAACAATTTTAGTTTTCTGGTTTGATTTTGCCTGAAGTTAGAACATATTTGGGATTACAGTAAGATATTATTTTTTGAAGACTTTTAAGTAATAGTCTGAATTTCAAGAAAGTTGGGTTTTTTTCTGAAGAACTTGTTGAACAGAAGATTATGCAGGAACAGAACTCCTTTAAATACTGATCTTCAGTAAAATCATATCTAGATGAGAAAACAAAAAAAAGGAAGGAGATGAAAAGTAGTCAAAGAAATTTCTGAGAAAATCTTTAGGGTAGTTGTATATTTAAGAGTTTTTAATTGAGATTTTGAAAGGTTGCTACCTCTTCTTTCACAAAGAATAATGAATTTGCATTTGTAAACTTCAAGAGAAAGGAAATAATTATACCATCATGCCTGCAGGATATTGAGATGCAAGGTCTAGGATGACTGATCGGGAGTTTCAAGAATTTAACTGAACCTTGCGAGTCCTTACCAAATACATTACTGAATAAGAGAATGACAGATGCTAATAATTAGTCATCTGAAGAATAAAGGAGATGCGGTGATGCTGCTGACACAGCTGGATTCCTGTTAACTGATTGTCCTCAGGAGTGTTACCAATTCTCATTTAGTGTGACTCAACACCGACAGTAATTAATTAGATAATGGACTGTCAGCAGGCATGCAAGATGATTCGCACTTCACAAGGGGAAATGCTTATCATAGGCTTGAGCTGTCAGAACTTGTCACTGTTGACTTGTATGTATTTCCGGAAAAACAAATTCCCATACATAAGGATTTCTTAGGATGGTCTTGGATTCATTGCAGTAGGAGGAGAGTCCAGTATGGACACAGTGCTGCCTCCTAGCATAATTCCTCTCTGTCAGATCTTCTCTGTCAAAGTTCACAGGCGTCTCTGAAACATCCTATCACCAAATGTTTTGAACTATCAGGCTATACAAAAAGCATTGCCCAATGAGTTACTTCTAGTTTCGCATGGGCTGGGCTCTTCTGCTCTTGTTTTAGCTACTGATTAATCTGTCTTCCTCTAAAGTACTGAAATAATACCAGCCTCTGAAGGTTTATAGAACCACTGGTTAATTAGGAAAAGGATGGGTTGTTTTCTCACTATAATGGGCATGTACTTGGATGCTGAGATGCAAATCATAGCATTAGCAAGGAAAAAGAGGAAAATATAGCAGGTAATCAAAAGTGAGACACCTTGTAACCCTCTAGCCCTACAATTATATGTGTTTTCTTTGTTCGGGAGCTCTCACAAGTAAACGGATGCTGGTGGAAAATGCAAAACTACCTCTGTTTATAGGAAGCATCAGGCTGACTTCCAGAGTTAATGAGGAAAGGTTTTTAAGTAGCAGGGAGAGACATTCTTAATAATCAGATGCTTAGGGAGCTGGTCATGCACGCTGTCAGCATCTGCTTCATTTCATTTTTCTGCCTACCTTTTATTTGAAAGCTGTTAAAGGACAAAACTGTGTATGAAACAAACTATGTGCCCTGCATATTGTGTTCTCATCACATACACTGGGAGTGTAAAGTAGGGTTTCTAAACCTCAAACCAGTTGAAAATACACTAGTATTCGAAGTAAGGTAGATCTGTCTAGGGATTGATAACACATTCTCAGACAAATGACCTATAACAGACTAGAAATGAAATATTTGGCATATTTCAGGTAGCAGATTTTCCTGGCGGAGCCTCTAAAATAGTTAAGATGCAATCAGACAGGAGTTCTCTTTTTTCCCGCTGAAGTCAGTGAGAAAACAACTGTTTGTAATAGTGGGGATAGGAGTCATAATTCAGTCACCAATAAGAAGCTTGAGTTTGAGGATCTGAAAACAGGGGCTGAAGACCACATCCAACACATTAAGGTTTGACCTGAATTTCACCTCTGTGTAGTATCTGTACTTTCATTTGACTTTGATACAGCTTTAGAAACCCAAGTTAAAAGGGTCTGGTGTAGTCTCGTAACTAGAAGTGCTTTGAAAGCACTTATATTATTATATGAAACCAAATATTTTAATATTTTTCTTAAAACTGCAACATAGAAGACCATGTTTTTGTATAAAAAAATGTATGGATTAGGCATCTCCCTGAATGGCAGCATCACCTGAAATCTCTTTTTAGGACAGCTTGCATTTCTGAGTCTCCAGTTTGTCATAGCTATGCTCCTTGCACTTGGCTTGCTATTTCGTAAATCTTACATGAGCAAGTGTGACATAATGTATGAAAAGAATCTGTAATGAGTATCCATAGTTTACATATTAGCATATGTAGTAGCAGTGAAACTTGTAGCATTTATATTAAATCAGTAATTGCAAGCTATACGTGCAGCAGTTTAATTTTTTTTTTCTTTTTTTTTCCTCATAGACTTTACTCTGTCCCCTGACTGTTTTGTTCCTTTTAGGGTTATTTTCTCTTTGTCCCACAGCGTGTAGTTCTGCACTATAGAACTGTAGAAGCTGCTAGCTTGAATGAGAGCTGATACAGCCTCTGACTGACAGCAACAATAGATTATTCTGGGTTATTCCCAGTATCAGCAACAGAACTGATGCCAGAACCATAAACCAAACTGCTTGCTTCAAAGTAGTGATGTTTGTGAGATGTATGTGAAATGAAATGAGGCCGCACGTCTTGGGGAAAAGGATAAAAGGGCCGTACAGTATCTTTTTTTTTTTTATAGTAAAGAAATGCAGAATAACGCTAAGCCTTCCATTTCCAAGGCAAAATAAAACCCATAAAATCAGACTACGTCTATTCTTCTATCAACAGCAAATTTGCTATTGCTTACATGACAAAGATTTAAAAAGTTATTCTCTGGGAATGGCTAATATCTCATTCTCAAAGGATAACAACTCTTCAGTATTAGCTCAGTCCTTCTTATAATAAGTTAGTGATGGAACCTGCAAGAATGGAACAAGCTTGTACCTGCCTTATTTGGGGAAAAGACATAATATATTCTTTATGTTATAAAACCATAGTCCTATGCTCTGAGAAGACCATAAGGAATTTATGTCTAGCCAGACTGGTGGTGTTATGCCAAAATCTTCCTATTTTAGGGAAGTGTTACATGAAGCATTAAGCCATCTCAAAACTATGTAGTGACTGGAACTTCAGAGCTATTGTTTTTGCTCTGTTTCAGCAGAAAATTTTCTACTTTTTCCAGTTTTTGTATTAGCTTAGGTTGCATTTGGGTGTAAGTAGTACTGACATTATGTGGATCTCTCTGCATTGAGAAAGAATTATGTTTGGGATCACCACATTCAACTAGTGGCTTCTTTCACATCGTTATTGCTGAACTTCTCTCTAAGGTCTGTGGAGACCAAAGAAAGGTGATGGCTGTCTACGATACTTCAAAAAAATCACATTAGCAGCTGACTGGCTGTGACAAAAAAAGGACTGTAGCCCTCACCCAGCGCACTTCAGAAATGCGTCCCGTTGGGCATTCTTGTCCCCTGCCACTCCGAGCGCGTGGCAGTGCAGACCTCTCTCTGCTATAGAGGCTGGAATTAAAAGTGTGCATTGTTCTCCCACTAAGCAGAGATGCTTTGCTTGCCATTAATGAGAACACAGTGTGTGGCTCAAAAGGAAGGGTAATGTACATGCCTCTAGCCTTTAAATGGAGAGAGGGTTCTTTGCCAAATATCTGAGGGTGACAGGCAGGGTGCCCAAGCCAGGTCTGTCAAAAATGCCATTTAGAAGAAAAAAGAAGAAGGGGGGGAAAAAAAAAAAAAAAAAAAGAAGAAAAAGCTTCAAACTGAAACAAACACGGCACTGAGCTTGTGAGTGTGGAAATACAGAGGTTCACACAGGCTGCAACTGCCTCTCTTCATCCTCACAGTCTCCAGCTGTCACTGTAATGTGCATGGAAATTACCGCAAATAATAAACCTACAGCTTTACCATAATTAGCCTGACAAGAAGTTAGTGTTTATTGCCCCCTAGCATTTTAAAGGAGATTTGCAAGCAGGCTCCAAGGAACGAAATACCTCGTTACTGTTTGAGTTCTCTTAATTTTAGGTGAAAAGGAAAGCAACTTAAATGAAACTTTGTAATGGACAGTAAGTATGCTGTAAGGTACTTGTTCTCCTGGGGCCTAAATGGAAGTTACCTAAAAAGAATAATTCAGATGAAGAAACCCATTCCTGGAACTGAAGTGAGACCTTCAGAGTGACAAAATACAGAGTTACTGCCACTTTAGCTCTGTAATTTGAGGGGGTTTTCATGACTTTTTTTTTTTTTCCTTCATATTAAAGCTGTGTTTGCCATTAGTTACACTATTGAGCGTAGCAATGTTCTGCACAAAGCTCCTGCTTTAACACCACCACCGCTGGGTTGTGTTATTCTGCAGCTGGGAGTGCTTTGCTCCTTCCTAAAGGTAAGTTGTGTTACAAGGGAGCTTGATTTACTGATCTTGAGTAAACTGTATTGGTGGTGGCTAAATATATCTTCCGTAACTGATTTAATACCAAGATAGTCCATTGGGCTTTATATTTGACATATTTTCATTGAAGGATGGGTTGGTTTTTTTTATGTGTGTGTTTTTAGTTTACAAGAGTGCTTTGGTACCCCATTATAGATGAGGGCCCCAAATCCGTGTGGCAGTTGCTGTTCCAGAGAATACTGTGTAAATCAGTTAGGGTAAATGTGTAAGGTCACAGGAGCTACAAGGCCAGCAAGAGACGAGCGGCAGAACCCAAAACTCTTACATCCTACTCTGATGCCCTACCCATGTGATTCTGCTGCCCACCATACGACTTCTATACATGTACAAATGAGAGGTATGACCTTGCTTAGACTAAGGATGTAAGGGGAAAAAAAAAAAAAAAAAAAAGGATGTGGCTCTTTTTAGCTCTTTTTTTTTTTTCACTTAATGAATGTGGAACAAAGAAAACATTGCCCAAAAAAACCCCCAAACTTGTGTTCAAAAATCGGCACATTTGCTTGCCAGTGACATATGGCGAATGGCTGAGCAAAGATGCAAGCATTTCTGCTAGTTGCGTTTATGGACGTCCTCACGTGTCTCTCTCGAAGAAGCTCTGGTACAACACCAGGTGTCACTGTAACAAAGTGAAAAAGTTGGCTTGGAAGTTGTCTTCACACTGCGCGGGGATAATGCCTTTAAAACCCACCAGCAGTCCCAGGGGTCCAGGCTGGGTGTCTGGAAAGCGGGTGGCTTAAATGCCCCGGAGCAGCTTTTACCTCACAGGGATGAAACCCTCCCTGATCTGTGCAGCGAGCTGCCATCCAGGTGATCTGCACTTCTAGCAAGCTGCTCAGGAGAGGAGCTGGGATCAAGGGCGGACACCCGAGCTGGGAATTCTGCTTTTAACTTGGTGCCTGTTTTTAGGGAAAGCTTCAAAGGCCATGCTTCCCAGCCTGGCCTCCACACCTGCAGCTGCAATAACACAAGTAGACAGATGCTGAATTTTCCACAGTCAGTGCTAATGTGCTCGTTCTGTACTCCGCCCCCCTGTCATGCAAATTTAAAAAACAAACAAACAAACAAACTAACAATTCACAACAAAACATGACACTGCACAAACCACATACAATCACACCATCCCAATTCACCACATCCCGTGGGCAGGCAGATGTTTAGCCTCCTTTCCTGGAGAGCAAAGCTTCCTCATGCGTTAACAGTGACTTGAGAAGACAAACACCATCAGACATCCCCTCCCTTCCTTCTCCTTTCCCTCAGTTTCTATTGCTGAGCACAAAGATGTGATATGGTACGGGTTATCCCTTTGGCCAGTTCGGGTCGGCTGTCCCACCTGTGTGCCCTCCCAGCCTCCCACCCGCTCCTGGCCTACTCCTTGGTGGGGGACAGAGTGTGAAAGAGAGGGGAAGCCTTCACTCTGTGCAAGCACTCTCCAGCAACAGCCAAAACATGGGTGTGCTTGTCAACTCTGTTTTGGTCACAAATTCAAATCTCAGCACCATGCGGGCTGCTGTGGAGAAAGTCAACCACATCCCAGCCAGACCCCATACATCTATGTACTGAGCTTGCTTTCTGCATTGTCTCACTGTCACAGTAATCTCGGTCTGAGTGCCAAAAATATAAATTATTGTAAAATTGTCAACACGGATCTTTCTAGGTACAGACTGAACAAATTTGTAAAAAAATTTATGAGCATACACATGGGGATCCATATGCACCAATCTGATTAAATGTTTGCCTCTCACTAAAAGTTAATTGCTGTATTCATTAAGGGGTAAAATGCATGATAAGCATCTCTTTGCTTGAAAGAAAGACCTGAACCTATATTTTTAAAAAAATCAATGTCTCCTTTACTAGTTAGGTATTTGAAGACTTTTGGGAAAAAAAAATACCTATAAGGTGCTGGATGTTTAAGACTTGGATGCAAAGAGTGACATATGAAATTGTGGAGAGCAGCAGGTGGTTGGTCTTTTGTAGTTTTAATTAGTGTTAAAGGTCAGTATAGTAATTCATAGAGCAGTACTGCATAAGATTTTTGTTCTGGAAGTACTGAAAGTTTTTCTGAGAATTATGGAATTGTTCATTCATCTTGGGTCAAGACCAGACTATAAAAATTAATGGGAGTGTCGCTACTGAATCTAATGGTCTCAGGGGCTGGCATTTTAAATTTGTACTGTACTAATGGCAATTTTGACTATGAAGCCTTATGCATATGTAGACACTTAGAGCAAAACTTGCTTCTACTGAGAAGACCTCCTGGGCATGTGGAGTCTCACTATAATGTGACGATTTGCAAGTGTATTTGCTCAGAAATGGTAAAAACCTTGTTTATACAAATTGGTCACACAGAGACTCCTTTGAAAAGCTGTTATGTCAGTATACATTTGTGATGTGAAGTTTTCTTGGTGGAAAGGCTATTGTTCCAGAGGAGGTCTCAACTCTGAAATGAGGCAGATTTGGGGGTAAAAGTCTTTCCAACCCAAAAAAATGATGTAACTCCTGTTCATCCCTGAAGTGAATTCTCTGACCCAGATCTTGGGAAAGTTGATCTTAAGGATCCATCTTCCAACGGTGTGAGACTTGTAGCCAGAGAAGAGCTGGATAAGACAGCTATCATCCATGCTTTTATTTTTCTGTCCCTTTCTCAGGGAGTGGCAGCACCAAAGATTTCCAACAGGAAGGACATCCCTCCTGTTGCTGACCAGACTTCCCCACAGCCCTGTGTGCAATCCAATGACCATGATCTACACAACTTTACATTGTCACGACAATCCCTAGGTCCCCTGTTAGGACACTTGCTATGAACAGAGGCTTGACTGTTTTTACTTCTGAGGGTATTTTGTGCACTGAAAGCAAAATAGATTAAATTTAACAGCATCTGTTAAATCTTCCCTACATTCCCCAATATTTTTTTGTTGTGATCTTAAACTATTTCTATGGTAACAGCAGAACAGTATTTCTATATATAAAACATCACACTGGGGGTGGGCATCAACGCTTTTCTCTGTTGAAAGGTAATTGCAATTGAACCATTTTAGGTAAAGTCTAAGACTTGCTTAAAACAAATGATGCATTTTTTATTGTTTGACTATGTAGAGGAGATATAGCAGACAAAAAGTTCATTTTTGTTCACAATTTATCTCATGAATCACTTCCCTTGACTGCAGTATATGTGGTGACTGAATTAGCTACACCAGCAATGTTCGGCTGTCAAGAACTCTTCCTTTACATAAAGGAAATTGTAAAAGTATCAAAATCAAATGTCTGGTCACAATCATGACCGATGATGTCACAATATTTGTACCACAAATTACATTGCAAACATTTATAATTAAAGAGCAAATGAAAAACATGAAATGAAGATGCACGTGAAAACTACAGCTTTCAGAATGTGGTTCTGATTTACTGCTAGTATTAATAGCAAATGGACAAATAAAAATATTAATATTTTAATAATGTAAAATTAGTTTTTGTTATCACAGAATAAATCTAATGGTGTCTTATCAGATATTCTAGGTAGGCTTTATAAAATGGATAAGGCAGTGGCTAAGTCGCTGGTAAATGTTGAAAGCAGATTTTTTCAAGGAATATTTGATCCACATTGCTTCTTGTGTTGCAAATGACACTGCAGTAAAGGACACAGGCCATCACATGACTAAACTGTATACGGAACAACATATTTTTACCTTACGTGCATGAAGATCGAGCAAGTCATATTCTGTAAAGAGGTGTAATGTAACTTTTTAGGAATTGGATGTGACATGGCAAAGTAATTTCTCTCAGCAAGCTCTTGCTGGTTTACATAAAATAACATGTAACAGGAGGATTTGTGCTTATCAAGTGGCAGACATTTGTATTTGGTCATTTGCTGAATTTTTATCTAGAAAAAGACAATCTATCTCTCTACAGACCTGGACTTAACATTTTTAGCCTTGCATCATTTTGTGCAGCAAGACTCTACCTATCGCCAATGTGGTCTAGCCTTAAATCACTGGTCTAACATAGTTGATCAGATAGGAAATAGTAAAAGAAATTTATGGTCTCCTCTCTAGATTGTTTCTTAGTTAAGTAAGCAAATACATAGCAAAGTGACAATGTTGTTTAGTAATAAGTGCCACACTTATAACGACAAGGCCCTCAAATGGTATATTAATAGGCTGGTGATGCAGGTATGGTATGGAGTTCCTGCTGCTTGCATGCTTTGATTGAAACTTTCAGTGAAGATTCAATTTTTAGATAAGCATTTCTCAGTTAAGTATGCAGCTATTGAAGAATTGGAGTTGAAGAATTTCCTAAATTCAAGCAGAATACACATGGAACAAAAATCCTCTCTGAGAGCTACCAGCTCTTTTCCTTCCTAATTAGGAGTGAGTTGATGAGGATTTGAGCAAATGGACAAGAAGAGATAAAGACAGTCCTTCCTTTGTCTGGTAGATAGAAATTAACAAATAGAAATACTGTTTTCATTAATATTCTCTTAATCATAATTTTCAGACACTAATTTCCTTACTAGCAGTTTTTTTTCCTGATGTGGAAGACAGCTACAAGAACAAACACATCAATGCAGAAGGCCTAGAAAATGTTCCATGCATCACAAGCAACTTGCTTTAAAAGCCTAAATAGTTCCCTTGGCCTTGTGCAGACAATCAACTGGAGTCTAACTTCACCTTCTGAAAATAATCAAATCTATTTTTGTGCCACCTTAAAAAAAATAAAATAAAAAAAAAAAGCCTTGACTTGGTCGGTTCAGTTTCTTTTGCTCCTGTTATCAGTTCCTGTCTTTTACGATTGCTGTTTGCAGAGCGCAGGAACATTGTGATTAATGGCTGTGGAGTTTCACATCTAACACAGGCCCATCCCTTTGAACAGTATTACTGAAGTGGGGCCAACGTAGAACGCAATATCATTTCAGTGGGGCAGGCCAGTTTCAGGAAATAAATTATACGTTCCCTTCCTGTTTCTGGCTTAGAAGTAAGTAACCATGGTGATTGCAAAAGCTTAACTTCTGCACAGACTCTGAGATTGTCATCTCTCACAGCTTTACTCCTTCCTTAACTCCCCAGAATTACCTTGCCAAAATAACTCCACTGCTCCATAACGTGATGCTAATAGCAAAGCTTCTTATAATTCATCCTCACTTCAAACTGCAGTTGTTATATCATGCAGCAGATTACCTCTAATCTCCTATCTACATGGCAATTCTGATGGCAAACTGGAGAAAAGCTGACCAAACAAGTCCAAAGGACGTTCTCCATGTGCAAGATAAGACATTCAAAAGCACCCATATGACTGGTGGTGCCCAGAGGGAGGTGGGGCAGGGACAGGTGGCAGCAGAAGGAGCCCCTCGCGCCCCAGCCCGGTCAAGCCAGAGTGCTGCCACCACTCCCAACCACCCCAACAGCCTCTCCTCAGCAAAGGGCACCAGCTTGCTTCATTTGGAGATGCATACTGGGTTTTCTTGTCCAGTGAGGAATTGTGCCTAACACTGACAATCCCCCCAAAGTTATCTTTCTGTATACGTCTGCTGCTTACAGTATATACATCAGTGTGGACTGTGCATGTTCACTCTGTGAAAGATCATGGTCTAATCTCCACACCTTTTGCCCCCTTATAAAATTATAAAGAGTGTGATATCTCATCTACAGATTACCTTTATGACCTTTAATAACATGTCTGTAAGTGATCCTTACAATAAAGGGACCCTTACAATAAAGGGACGTCTACTAGTGAAATGCTCTGTTTACAGGAATTGTGCTCAGATGTATCACTTGATGTGGCTCTGTCTGACGAAATTGGAGCAGCAACTCTTCTACCTGATTGGCTGGTCTAGGATCAACATGATGGCTGAGGTCAGCTGGTGTGAATGTACCTTCCTTTTATTTTTTCCTTGGTTCTATGAATTGCTTACCTCTTGGAAGCTTAAAAAAAGACTTTTGCATAAAATTGCTTTTGTACTCAACATCAAACATACTTTTATTTTTTCAGTTGCAATTGGCTAATCTGAAAATCTTTTATCTTAAATAGCCTTGTCAGAAAGAAGAAACTGCATTATCAAGATAACCATGACACCATCTTCCAAAATCGTTTTGCAAAGAACCTTCCAGGACTTTAACAACCTTTGTTATACAATTATTCTGAAAGATAAGAAAAAAAACCTTGAGAACAAGGTAAAAACAGAGTTGCCATAGTGATTTTGTTGTATATCTACACAACACATTTCTTCAAGCAGTTTCAGCACAGCCTTTTCTAAAAAGGACAAAGATTCACTTAATTATACTTCATTGAAGAAAGTCTCAAGGTTGCGTTTTAAATATCTGCTGGACTGTGACAGCAAAACAGAAATTGAGGCTGCCTGTTGCTGTAATCCAGATTTGATTTGAAATCTGAAACAGTTCACCTCCATAGGGCAGTGACTGGATTAACACCAGAGGTGGACAGAGTCCCATATTACCGCATTTTGTTGGAGGATGAGAAACAGAGGAAGGGTGCTGCTAGCTACAAGATCTTTTCCTGAAGGAGTGAGAAACCCCACACAATGCTTGCAGAATTGTAGGGATGATCTGCATTGTTAAAATTGTATTTTGTTGTTCTAAGTAAAAGGAACACAATAAATTATCCTTCCTTCATTGTTGGCCAATGTAAGTTGAATTTTGTAGCACTGGAAGAAAGGATTGTGGCGAGGTCAGTATGGTTTTGGGGGCCCAAAGAGTCTTTTGGGGTCCAGTCAGGATAAAGGAGAAGACTTCTCTTCACTTGCCTGTGCGTGTTGTGAACAAAGTGCTGGTTTTGAGAGGCAGGCAGATGGTCAGGCAGCAGAAGTGGGTCAGGCTAGGTGAGCATCTCCCCTTGCCTATGCCCAAAACTGGAGATGCATGAGCTGGGATAAAAATAAGGGATATAAAGTGAGCTCTCATTCTTTTGGGAGTATGCCAAACCCTACCAGCCCCAAGCTGAGGATATCTCCAAAGACTTGCTGCTGCCTGGTGGTTCACTTCTTGACTTTGGCTAAGCCTTCCCCTGAAGAACACATCACTGAGCTTTAACAGAATTTAAGTTACCAGGTGAGAGGGGCCATCTATGTGAAAAGACAATTTCTTGTTTTGGTTTATAATGCAAACTGCTTTGGAAACGGCAATGTTGTTTTACTCCTTGCAATTCACTAGTGCGATGTAATAAACGACATCCATGCCATTTAGCATTTCTGTTGTATGCTACCTGTCAAAAGACATCTAAACCAATTCCTGTAATTTAAAAAAAAGAGTTAAAGTGCTTAATGTTTCAAATCCCATAGCCTGTAGGTGTTCCAGCCCTTTTGTGTGGAAAACAAGTATGTGTTTGACTGGTCTTCCTGTTCCATTTGAATAAAGATGGAGGAATTTTTGATAAGTGTAATAATACTGTTTGCTAAGTGGAAACTTATTTTTTTTACCACACTCCCTGAGCTACAAAGAATAAAATTGATATTAAAAAAAAAAATTGAAAATTACACCAGTCTTTGAATTAATGAGGGTATTTTTTTCTCTACTAAACATGCATGGCTGATTAATGAAAATAGACTTAAAGGGATGAGTCAGAGAAAAAAGATGTGAACACAGAAAATGTGTGCTAGATTCTGAGCACACTCTTCATGTTTCTGTTCTACCTAATTTTCATCAAATTCTTCTGAATTTAGGGTGTGGGAGATTTTTAGAGGACGTGTTTGGTGGGAGGGACGGCTTTTATTCTTTTCATTTCTGTGGCACTTCTTGACCACCAAATAAGGTCCAAATTAGACAGAACTGTATTTTTTCTGAGGTTGGATCTGGACTCGTTTGGAATTCTTTTAAGTCACAGCCTTACTGCAGCCAAAAGCTATGCATGGCTTGACACTCTTTATTAATGAAATGAAAATGCTACCCTCTCTTCCAGAACTGAGACCTGTTAGTGACTTTGTTCTGTTTGCCTTGCAGCCACACATGTCAAAAGACTGACTGATGCAGGGGAAGAAGTTTTAGATTTCATAAGGTTTGCCTGTTTGGTATAGTTGCATAAAACCAGTAGAACTAAGGCAAGGACATTGTGCAACTATTAGAAGGAATAAAATAATGGCTACCCAACAGGTAACATCCTTCTGGCAAACCAATAACACATGCCTGTAAGAGCCACAATGAACTGGTTTTGATTGACAAAAGGAGGAAATAATTATTTGGGCCAAATCAGCCAACTTTGTTTCTCTTTTCTTTCATCAAAGAGGTCTTGAGCATCACAATCCTGGCCTCAGAGACCAAACACCAGTGAACATCAGTGCCAGAAAAGGAACATCATGTACGTGTGGTGTGGTATATGTACGGCTTGACCAATATATTTGATTAATGATTGAATTTTAGCTGCTAACAGATTGCCTAGTCATTGAACACAAATAAAAGCATGTTGGAAGTTTTGAGGTTGTTAGGCAATCCACAGACACCTACTAATAACAGTTGCAAGACCGCCAAAATACAAATTACACAACAGGTGGTTAACTGCAATATCAGACCATTGTTTACGTCCCCACAACATTCTTCATGATTTAATACACCAGGAACCTGAGATAAACATTACCACAAGGAATATCTGAGGAGCAAACGTTCCTCCCACAAATGGTGTCTTTTACAGCCTGTTTTAGCTGCCCTTACATATTTATTTTCCAGTGTTATGCATGCTAATATTCAAAACCTTCACAGAACTAACAGAACATAAACACTATCATGATTGCCATGGTTACATTGTTATTACAATTTAATCTCGCTGATGGCTTTCAAAAGTGCTAGTGTCAGAAGTGCTGGTTAACAGTCCAGTTGGTCTAACTGTAGCTTTTTCTGAATGTTGTAGGTACAGTTGTAGGTTGTACCTACAACTCATCCTTGTGCAGCAAACCTTGTGATTTATTAGGACTAATTTTCTCTGATTCTGCTTCCGAAAACGGGAAAAGGTCAAAAGGTAACTTATGACTGGCTGGAGGCTGCTGATGTGTGGTGGCTCCTCACTCCGACGTCACCATAGACCCCATGATCACCATCACAGCTCAGACTTCAGCAAAGACCCCAGGACCTGCTGCACCCCCGCTGCAACCAGCCCCATGTCCCTCCGAGATGTGTCCGTTCTCTGTGCCCTGGGAGCTGGTGAGGCATTATTTTCAAGATCTTATTTATGGGAAAGAGGAATCATATCTTACACACAAGTAAAGCCAGAAATTTCTTCTTAGGATGATGGAAATCTTAAAAGTCTAATTCAAGAATCATTAGTCATCTAGATCTAATTATTGCAGAAAATTAAAGAATAATATTGCTGTTGAATTACTTCTGTATGGAAAAGTCTCAGTAATACTAAAATTAAAATTGAAACGCACACATTCTGTAGTTTCTATTCCCTTTTTCCTGGTGTTATGCTCTCCTTTCCACTGCTCCCCTGCATTTTAAAGTTAATAGCTTTGGACTCCTAGAGGGGACAATACCAGAAGTTGTCAGCCCCCCCTGAGTCCTTTGGGAGGAAAATGATGCTGATGTTGCTGCTTTCTTCTTTCTCTCCCCAGGATTCTCTTGAGGCCACTTGTACATATTTTCTAACATGCTTTTTACTACATCTTCCTCTACCTTCAGT